>NC_132838.1:84011073-84747323 GCF_048164855.1 Canis lupus baileyi
TTCACAGAAATGCAGAGTCCTGGGACACACCCCAGATCCACTGAATCAGAATTCCCGGAGAATAGGCCTCAAATGTGTATTTTAACAAACATTATTGGTGACTTTTATTGATACTAAAGTTTGAATGGAACCCCAGATGAAAACTTTTGCAATTAGAGTCATGCCATTCACAAAAATCTCTCACCTGAGTGCCTGCAATTATACCTATGTGTATTTTTTAGAAAGAGTTTTGATACAGCAAGGTGACATTCAAGCAGAAAGAAACAAAATGATGTGATATTGAAGAGAAATGCAGATATGCTACAGGAGCTTTAGAGTCAGGAAGATTTAAAGATAAACAAGTGATACAGATCTACCATAAGGTGCTGTGGATAAAGCACTGTTTTAAAAAGATAATTATGGTGTCAAAAAGTGCCAAGTGTGGTTCATTTTATGTATCATCATAGTGTATGTGTTTAAAGATATAAATGATGCCATAAAAATATAGATTCACGACAAGGAAAAGGAGTCAATATGCTGTCTGGGGTGTAGAATCTAACCATGGGCTATTTAACAGGAACACAATTGCTAATCACTGAGTATAAAAAAGCAGAAGGATAAATGCTCTGCTAAGGGCCATGAACCAGAGCCCAGAAATCCTCTTTTGAACCAGGCAAGATTTCCCACAAGGGAGGGGTTCACAAAGCACAATTTAGAGTCTAGTGATCATAGCTGAAAGGGCAGAAAGACGAAAAACAGATTGGTCTCTCCAATTGAGGTGCCCCATGTGTATTACAAGCAGTAGCATAATCAACAACAGCACAGATCATGGAGGCTTGTAGAATGCTCCAGTTGAAAGGGAACTTGGATCATCAGGTTGAACTACCTAATTTTATAGGTGAACCACCAAGGCAAATAATTTACCCTTCCTGGGCTTTGATATCATACCAACTCCTTTGTGCCAAGGCAAGACTGCAGCCCAAGTGAGGCTTTTCATTCAGTGATCTTTCTTCTACACAAGTTCCCAAGTGTGACTGGTCTGCTAAGTCATGACAGACAAGAGAACTTTATGTAATATCAGCCTCAGAATCTTAAAATCAGATATAAATTTTTCTCAATTTAAGCCTCAATTATTTATTAACTCCTGCGTGTGAAATACTGGTTAGATGTTGAAATTATTCTTTTTTTCTAAAAAAACATAGCAAAGAGGCTTCATGAGAGCATGATTATCATGGGCCGTCCTCTATTTTGTACGTGTTGAATGGTTATTTCGTGTTAGGGTGCTAAGGGATTCTGATACCAGGACACTTAGACTTTGAGTCTGTTGTCTACCGAGATTTTCACAAAGAACTAGAAATACATTTCTCAAGGATCTCCCTTGGCAACAATGCTAAAGATTAAACAAATGACACATTTTAAGACGGAGGGTCTCTATCAGCCATTATTACTATGACAGAATAAAAACAGTTCAGAGACAGAAGAGGCGAAAGTTTACCCATATGTCTTTTCAGACAGGTAAGGGGGGGTCCATTTTCACTCCAGAGAATTCTTCTATAAACTCTACCCAATAAAGTAATAGTTTTCAAGCTCTATAGAGCCCAAGAGTTTCCCAGAAAGGTGCTTCTGAATGGATAGCAGCAAGGACCCACAGACACAGGGTGTGGAAAAAGCAAGCCCTAGATCAACTAAAATAATTCTTCTTTTTGGTATCTCAAACTGGGGTCCCATGTAAGTTTTCATTCTCCGCACCGCCACCACAAGCCTTGGGTGCTACTAAAAACATCTGAAAACATCACACTAAGTCACCACATACATCCAAAATTCTGATTTTATAGAACAGCATATAGAACACTTTGCAACAACCAAAAGTCTTGGTTTATAATTCTACTTCTTTCAAAGATATTTGCTTCCTTCTCTATATATGAGTGCATCTTAGATAAGAATTTATAGAACTCTTTCAAGGAGATCAAAACAAAAGGAACACTTTAAATAATTGGTTTCCGTGGGGGTATATACGTAAATCTGAAAGCCCAAGATACCTTTCAGGCATCTTTTATTTCTCTTCTTAAAAACTCAACAATTTCCTGAATTCTAGTCTCTTGAAACCTATCTTAATTACACCCTCACTAGTAAGTTTTCCACACAACGGTAATCACAGATGTCTATAATCCTTGTCTAGTGAAAATGTCAAAGGAAACTCTGCGTGATCTCTATTAGCACCACATAATTAAAGGTCCTGATATATGCGGGGTGGGGAGGGGTCTCTGTGGGGATTTTAACCAGGGCCTCATTGGACATGCAGCTAGCTGAATAGATCGGCCCCTGCTAAAACTGAACGCAACTTCATCACCGCTGAATGGATTAGTGGAACAATAATCAGCAATAAAATGCTATGGGGATCTGAGAAGTTAAATACATGGTAATAGTCATCCTAGTAAAACTGTTCTGGCAACGACTAATGAATCACCTCGACTTAATAGTGTCTACTGTCATGGTAGGAAAGCAACAGAAATGGAGCCAAGACACATATTAGAAGCTACTTGAAGTTTTTGTGAACCGATGCCTTCTTGGGTTATAGGAGACAAGTTCATCCAGCAAGTATTTGCGGCAAGTCTGCCAAGTGCCAGGCGCAAGGGAGGTGAGGCCCCCTCTCCAGCTCTGTTCGTGAAGTGGTAAGAGGCTTTATTTCTCTGTCTTGCTTCAATCACTTCCGCCACCGCAGAGCCCCAGATTTCAGATTGCTGCAGGGTCACTGAGGTCAGGAGAGGGATGGAGCATGGCTCCCCAGCTCTGCTGACGGCTTGGACTTAAAAAATAAAAAAAAACCTTCCCAGAAAGCATCACCTACTGTCACAGCAACCCAAGGTCCACTTTGGGTGGCTCAGTGGTTGAGCATCTGCTTTGGCTCAGGGTGTGATCCTCAGATCCTGGGATAGAGTTCAGCAAGGGGCTCCCCACAGGGAGCCTGCTTCTCCTTCTGCCTGTATCTCTGCCTCTCTGTGTCTCTCATGAAAAAATAAATGAAATCTTTAAACATTAACTTTAAGAACCCGGGGAGGGGGAGGAAATGCTTTCACCAAACTGGGAAGACAAGTGAGAAAAAGAAGGTATTTTTCAATCATTGACTTCCTAAGAACAAAAACACCAAAAACCAACCCTCTGTGAGCATCACCTGAGTCAAGTCAAGGTGATGTATTAGGTTAAAAAAAAAAATCAGGGCAGCCTGGGTGGCCCAGCGGTTTAGCCCCGCCTTCAGCCCAGAGCACGATCCTGGAGATCCGGGTTCGAGTCCCACTTCGGGGTCCCTGCATGGCACCTGCTTCTCCCTCTGCCCGTGTCTCTGCCATTCTCTCTCTCTCTCTGTCATAAATAAATAAAATCTTTAAAAAAAAAATCAAAAAAACGAAAGGTGACCAAGGTTCCCACCAAAGAGAATTTAACTGTCTGGGGGTGGGGTGGCAGACAGGGCAAAGTACTATAAATATGACATTGCCCTGAAGAGGCAACGAAGCACTTAGGAAAGAGAGAAAAAACAATAATTAACAGGGCTGCAGAGAAGAGCAGGGATTCACAGAAGACAGGCAGTCTGCACTGAGAAGGCATGAGTACAGAGAAGATGGCTGGTCCCCACCCCCATTTGTATACTAAGCAGATAGAAAGGCAAGAGGAAGCTTCCATGGGATGTTCCTCCCCTCTGGTTGGCTTCATATTTTTTCCAAAATACTTTCTAATTGAGAATCCCAAGCACCACCACAAGATTCACGTTCCCATTTTTTTCCCCAGATCCGGGGAGATGAGGACTGGCCTGGGCATCTTCAGTCACCTTTATGAAAGGTAGAAAAGCTACTTCGACAAGGCTGAGCTCTGGAGGCTGCAAGGACAGGGTCAGATTGCTCCCAGAGAGTCAAAATCAAACCACAGAGCTTCTTATCTCCAGAGATCCTTCCTGATCCACTATCACCTCTTATTCCCTCTACTGAGAAGGTTTTGGTTTCTTCCATGACTGCGGCATGATGATTTTTGCTGAAACCCAAAGTGTGTGCTGCTCAAAGACCCAGGAGGCCAGTGGGGACGACGGCAAACCCCCACGGCCTTCCTCCAGCTCCTGCACAAGCGCCCAGCCCTCTGCCCAAGACCTGTTGTCTTACCTGACTTAGATTTCATGGGGCAGGAGCAGGGACCACAGCGACCTTTATTCCCCTTCATCCCTATTAACTGAAGGAGCCCAAGAGCAATGAGCAGAAGGACAAGGCCCCGCCGCATAAGCTCTCTGCTCACAGGCTGGGCACTGCCGGGCACCCAGCAGCCTTCAAGGCTTCTCCGACTCCTGGCTGCATCTGGGAACTTCTAAAAACAGCCCAAGCCCCAATGTGACCGATTAAATAAGAGTATTTGAAGGATGGCACCAAGATGTCATTGTTGTTTAAGAGCTTTCCAGGTTATTCTAATTGGACCAGCAGTGATCCAATGGGCCCTTAACACCGAGGGAGACTTCTGGACTTCAGCTGCTAATGGCTTTCCTTTCAGTGATGTTACTACTTTGCAGGGCTGTTAGAAACTAGCAAGAAAGGAGAGGAGAGAATCCCAAGCCCGAGGACCCTCTCAGAGGCTTCTGAAACCAAGAAGTTTTGCCACCTGTCAAGAGCCCGCAGTACCCAACCACGCAGTGTTAGCGCGGCGCACCGCGGGGTGGGGTGGGGTGGGGGGAGTGGTGGCCAAGACTTCCTGATCAAGAGACAGTGAAAGAAGACATCTCCCATCAGAAGATACTCTCTCCTTGATTCTCCTTTAATTTTATTTCCAGAGATTCTGATTTGATTGTGTTGGGATGGAGCTTCCGGCATACCTTTTTTCTTTCCAAATTCCCAAGGTGATTTTCATGTGTGCCAGCGTGGAGATGCAGCAGCCCAAGGCTCTCTAACTTGGCTGCATATTAGAACCACCTGGCGAGCTCCTGTTGCGGGACACCTGGGTGGCTCAGTGGTTGAGCGTCTCCCTTCGGCTCAGGGCCTGATCCCAGGGTCCTGGATCGAGTCCCATGTCGAGCTCCCTGCAGAAAGCCCACTTCTCCCTCTGCCTATGTCTCTGCCCCTCTCTGTATCTCTCACTAATAAACTAAAAAACTCTTAATAAAATAAAACTCCTGATAACCCCAGGCCACACTTCACACCGACTAAATCTGAACCACCGGGCATGGGACCCACACATTAGCATTGTTGAATTTTCAATGTGCTGGTCTAACTTGAATCCAATGCTTAAAAATCTGCTACAGAGGAAGGAACACCAAAAGAATGGGGAATAACTAGATTCTAGACTCTGTGTGGCCACTAATTTGCAAGTGACCTTGGACTTACCACTTTGCTGCTCTGGTTCTCAGTGTCCCTGCATGTAAAATGGTATCCAAGATTTACTCCAGCCTTAACGCCCAATCTTCTGTGCGTCTGAAGAGGCTCTCCTGAGCAAATCCCCTCCTACCATGTGTGTTGCCTCTCGTGGCTCTGACTATATCTACAGCTCTCCCTGCTGTTGGAAGACGGTCGCCTGCCTCAAAGATTAACAATCCTGAGCATCATCCCCATGGAAAGAGGATCTAAGGCTTCTCAATTCTTCTCTACTCCCCAGCCAGACAGAAAGTGTAATCCAATCATGCTCTTGCCTGGAATAGCTGGCATTAGTCAGCTGGACCAAAAGTCATGGTCAGCATGTGGACTGAGATGGTTTGGCTGCCACACATAGAGCCATACTCTATTGAATTACAGTTTTACTTCTTTCCCTGGAGCCCAGAGTCACTGGGAATAAGGGTCACTAGGAATAAGGGTCCTCTGAACTTAAAACACTGTGCCCACATTGCTTATTTATTTCTAATACCAGTACATAGGCAACACCATTCATATGAAAGCCAAAGAGAAGATCATTAGGAACCAAAGAATCTAGACCCTTCTTGATAACCCACATTTGCAGTGTCATGGCACAGGCATAAATGAGATTGTCAAAAGACCAGCGATCAAGCCTCAGTTCTCCCATGTGCTGGCTGTGTGACTCTGGGTAAATGACTCTCTGCTAGTGAAGCTCTCCGTCTCTTCCTCTAAAGTAGAGATCAGACCTGCTACCTCTCAGAGGGGCGATAACTGAATGAAGCAACACAGGGGAGAGCGTTTGGTAAAATGTTATTTCTCTACCTTTTTCCCCTTGGACTCCCTCATCTCACAACACTTAAAAATGCATTTTTCAAGTCTAAAATTACTCCCTGCTGTGATAGAATTCCCCCACAGATGGGGCCTGTTAGAGATCCAGACTCCAGGTTGAAGTCATCTAACCCATACGAAGGAAGCAGGCTGCATGGCAATGCTACCAATTAACACAGGACTTAGGAGAAGGCACTGATGCAATTAATAAGGAAACAATCACCATTCTCATTGCCAATTCCATATGAGTGTTAGATTTTATCACAAGGGAAAGTGAAATCATGCACCCAGGCTGAATCTAAATACAAGACAGAAACAGAAAGATCCTGGTTGTCAAAAAAGAGGGTGAGACTCTTCTGTGAAGCAAAAGCAACAACAGGATGATAGCAAAGTATTGTCCAGTGAGAAAGGAATGGTCTTCATCACCAGAACAAGGAGGGGAACAGCACGCTGCAGCTGCATTATTCCAGTTCTTTCAAGACTGGGAGAGACAGGGAGCACAGAGGCATTCAGCTGTTGAATGAATTCACCTGCAGGTCTATACAGCCCCAGATTACAGGTAAGGAATCCTCTCCATATTACCAAAGAGACCCATTTCTACCTGATAGATGCAGATTATTGAAAAATGATGCAGAGGATAGGAAGGAAAACAATGGTGACAGGTAGGAAGATTTCTCTCCAATTATAGGTGAAGAAACTGAGGTTTGGAGGTTCATCCTACACAAGCCAGGATTTCTCACCCCAGACTCAGCTCTACTCTGCACCACAAAGACACTACAGAAGATGCATTTTTAAGTAAAAAAAAAAAGACTTACGCCATTCCTCTGAAAGTCATATTACTGTCAACCTCAATATGGTCCAAAAATAGAAGTCCTAATAGTAATCATTAATCATGTGCTGAGTGCATCCTGTATCCCGGACTCTTCTTAAAATAGCTGTCATATATCGACTCACTGAACTCCCAACAGCCCTCTGAGTTGATGCTACTATTTCCCCATTTTCCAGATGAGGGAAAAGATGCACTGAGATGCCTGCTCACCCAGTGATGAACCATCAGAGCCACGATTCAAGCCCAGGCCATTGGCTCCGGCTCCCACATGCACAACCACTACTCGATAACCACTATTTGGTCATGTATGGGAACCAAAGACTGAGCAGTAGCAGTAACTACCTCCAAAACACTGTTCAACATCTATGCCATGATTTCTTAAGCTTCACTTAAAGCCTCACTGACCTTTATTTAACAGCTGATTCCTTACATCTCTAGAAAGCACTCTTGTATACAAGGCCAGTGAAATCTGGCACCTGCATACAGCCCAACTGATTGAGCTGCCCAGGTGTCCAAGAAATTTCTTAATATAAGGTAACAGTGAAGTTCACTGCATCAATTGACTCTTCCTTTCATGAACAATATCTCTGTAGCAAGCAATACTACCCACGATAGAACTTTCAAAATTAGACTCAATCCTCTCAAACCCTGCCACTGTTTTATCAACTATGTTTTTGTAATATTCTAAATCCTTTGTTGTCATTTCAACAATTTTCACAGCACCTTCACCAGGAAGAGATTCCATCTCAAGAAACCACTTTCTTTGCTTATCTACAGGAAGCAACTCCTCATCCATTAAAGTTTTATCATGAGATTGTGGCAATTCAGTCACATCTTCAAGCTCCACTTCTAAGTCTGCTTTTCTTGCTATTTCCACAAACCTTCAATTTGTAAAACACATAGCATCTGTGAAGTGCAATAAAGCAAAGCATAATAAAACAAAGTATGCCTGTAATTTTCATAACTCTAAGAGGTGGGTATGCAGAGGTGTATTAAACTCATTTTATAGATGAGAGTTTTTAGGACCAGAGAAGTTTCGGGTGATTTCCATAATCATCCAATGCTGCCTCTATCCGATTCATGAGAAGAGTGAATAATGAAGCTGTCCTTTATTTTCAATAGCAAATAAGCTGTATGCTCCCAGGGTCAGGCAAGGATGCTGTCAAAACCAGCTGTGTGCCTGTCCACCTATCTCATTTCCCCAGCATTGGAAAAATGTGCTCTTGCTGTTTGACAAACAGCAAGTCTTTGAAAGTCTGCAGTGTTCTAAGCACTGTATAGAACAAACATGATTCCAAACATGACCTAACAACACAGAAAGTCAAAACCAAGCAATTTTGAGTTGCCCTTAGAGCTTAGCCCAAAAGCCTGCATGAGACCAAGTCAGCATTTATTTGGAGTCAACAGAAACAGTAACCAAATGCACAGAAAGGGTTGACCAAGTGACCTTCATCAGGTCATCGACCTCTTGGGCCCTTGGATTCATCATGTAAAAAATGAGAAACCTGGACCTGGTGAATCTCTAAGGTCTCTTCTTCTCTAAATGCATGATTCCCAAATACATTTGTAGATTTGACTGCTCACAACTTGTCAGAATAATGTCTTGACCTACTAGTTATGATTTTCTTTTATTTTCCTCTTTCTCATTTAAGAAGGTAGACATCAATGCATCCACTCTTTAGAGGAAGCATAGGGCAGGCTGGAAATTAAAAGTTGCCTATGTGCAATTTCTTCCTAGCGTTTATTTCCAAAAGAACCAAGACTGTATAGGAGAAAAGAATTTGGAAGATGAAAGTTGAGGAAAAAGAGGTCTGTAAATACAGGAAACAGATGATTTGTAGACTGCTCCCTGGAAATGCCCAGAAGAGGACAAATGCCAAGAAAGAACCTTCTGGGACATGATGAAGGCTAATCTCCCAGGCTAGGAGTTCTCAGACTCACCAAAGCTTACCAGGCATCAAGCACAACCTGAAAGCACCAGAGCAGTCACATCTAAAGAGACCATGTAGTCTGGGATAATGGCATTCTCAAAGGTAACCACCATATACAGAAGACAGGTGACCAAATAAGGCTTGCCAGAATTTTGGCACTTGCCTAAGACTGCAGAAATTGGATGGGGTTGAGGGCTGTATTTTGTTCATTTTTAAACATTCTTTTAAAAAGAGAGTCATCTTTTAGGGAACTTCTGAACATTTTGGAAGACCTTTGAAGCTATCCTATGTTTGGAAAACCTACCAGAATTTATCCTTTATTTACACCAATGTAAGGATATTATCCAATCATTTCTTTTAGTGGAAAATGGGAGGCCACATTACATCTGATTGCAAAAAAAGTACTGAGTGAGATGTGAACTGTTGAGTTTAATCATGTAAACTCGGAGTTGGTTTAACTGGACTATGCCCTTAAGGAGATAAAAGGAAAAGATGTCCCAGGGGAGAGATGATGATTATTATAAACAGGGTTCCCGACATTCCTCCCCTCCCCTGCAGGAAACACACATATAATCATATTGGATGACTTAAGGCAGGATGACCCATACTTTGAAAACTGTGCTGTGGACTATTGTGATGGTCAGGCTTGACCAGATAATTTATACTGGACCATGATTTGAACCAGTTAAGAAAGATGGCTGTGTTTGCATCTGGAGTAAATTGGAAGAAAAAGGATAATCCTGGACATAAAAAGCAGATGCTAGATTCGTTTTTGATCTAGCATCCTGAAGAATGATGGCATGACCAGAGTTATGGTAGATAGATCCTCAACCACGATGATGATTTCTGCCAAGGACAGAGTCTTGCTCATACCCTGGATTATCTGATCTTGGAGATAACACTTCTTCCCAGCAAAGCAAAACTAGCAGCAAAAATAGTGGACTTTATAGCAGCCTGAAGTTTTATAGATGGTATCCATTCCTGACCCCTTTGGACTTAATAAGTAAACAAAGAGGTTCCAGGAACTATCAGAGAAGAGAACCTCTGAATAAAAATAAACTTTTCTAGGGTGCCTGGGTGTGCAGTAGGTTAAGCCTCCAACTTAACCAACTCTTGATTTTTGCTCAGGTCATGATCTCAGGGCCATGAGAACAAGCCCCATATCGAGCTCTGCACTCAGCATGGAGTCCACTGGAGATTCTCTCTCACTCTGCCTCTCTCCTGATCTCTCTCTCTCTCTCAAATAAATAAATAAATAAATCTTTTAAAAAATGAACTTTTCTATGTTAGGATGGGACACAAACCCATATTCATTTGGACATTAAATATGTTGTGATCTTATTATATCCTGAGCTGATGAGATGGATGTATATGTATATGTTTTGCATTGATGTTGTTATAGGTTGGGGAGAAGAGGTTATTTTTTTTTAATTTTTTAAAGAACATCTTTAATCCAACCACCCAGAATCAAACACTATTAATATTTTGGGATATATACTTTCAGAAATATTGCCTGAGTAAATATACAAATGCAGATATAACACAAAGTCCCCCCAAAATTAGATAAAATTTTGCAAACTATCTTATAGTCTGTTTCCTCACTGTAAGAAATGTGAATAACTGGAGCACATGAGTAGCCCAGTCAGTTGGTCATCCTACTCTTGATTTGGGTTCAGTCGTGGTCTCAGGGTTGTAGAGTCGAACCCCACTAGTTGGGCTCTGCACTCAACAGAGTCTGCTTATCCCTCCCCCCTGCTCCTCCTCTTCTTGTGCTTGCTTTCTCTCAAATAAATAATCTTTTTAAAAATGTGATAACTTCCCATATCAAATATAGATCTGCATCACTTATAATAATTTAATTATTTTCCACTGAATGAATCATAACTTTTTAATTAGTTCCATGTTAATGAATAATTTGAACATCAATTTTAATATATAATAAATAGCATTGTAGGGAAAATCCATTATGTCCATTCCTTGTACAATGACTCTCATTATCTCTTCCCAGAACTGTTGCAATGGCTTCATAAATAGTATCATTTTGTCTGGTCTTGGCTCTTTCAAAATGATTCTCTACTAACTAAGAACCTCTCTACATCAGTTTCACTATGAAATAACGTCCAGGTTACAAACAAGATACAGAATTCTTCATGAGCTAGACATGGCTAACATTACTTATAATTTGATTTGTAATGCAGTATTCTTTTTACAACCTGGTATAAAAAGCAATTTCTATTTGAAAAGGACTACTCTCTCCATTATTAGAGAAATTATAGTCTTGAGTTATAGAAAGCATCCATTAGTTATACAAGCCCACAGCACTGGGGCCACCCCTAGGTTGTGCAGGGACCTGGACAACATTTGATTTTAAAACGTATTGCAAAATTCATGGGTCTGTATGAAGCATAGTGATTATTAATCACAAATAATGGATAGAGATACTTAGAATTAATTTATCGTTCAGTCAGTACATGCAAAGATTTGTCACAGCATCCAGACACCATTTCATCCTGTTCAGGTCCATCGTTTCTTCTATTTTTTAAACTGTCAGATGTGTCATGAGTATAAAATGTCCTATGAGAAAAAGTAGCCACACACTTCTTCACAATACTCTAGATCTACAAAGATCTTCAGAAGCTCTTTGTATTGAAACAACACAGATCCTCTTGCCTTTGCAGTTTGCAAATACCATTTATTTTGTGCTGGTTATTTCATTAACCCATAGTGCTGTGTCATCCATTGTACTTCCTGTGAGGCTGGCTTCTAATGATTCTCTCAAAGGTTGTTCCTGTATTTCACTGGTGAATACTATAAAAACAAGATTTACCCAGAGTAATAAGGGAAAATGTTGACACTAATTTATTTTCTGGCTATGTTAAATTTATCATCCAGATTTTGGTAACATATACAGAACAACATATCTTCCAACCATGGAAGATGGTTGCATAGAATCACTGCATTTTTAAAATGTGAATTCCTTCCATGTTAACCACATACCTGCCTTCCACATACTGCCACCTTTAAGGAGGATAGGCAGGGCCCCATGGTTGCTATAAGAGAAGTAGACGCATTTACACAAGGCATCTTAGGCCCTTATGAACAATTGCAGAGAGTACAGTACTCCATATTGACTGGAGGCAAGAGAGGACACAGATTGGAAGGTTCCACGGGTGTCACCAAACAAAAGTCTTGAAAGTTCAAGGAGGACACTGGCACATCATTCCGGGAAGACTGACCATTGGTGTGGAGCCTGCAGAAAGGTGGAGTGACCACCATGGGTGCTAATGGAAGAGGACATCCAGGGTAAAGGACACCTGGCCTCACCTGCCATGATGATATGCTATAGACTAGAGGTGGCATTGAAGTCAAGTCATGCAGGTGAGAAGACACACAAGCCCACAGGCATGGCTCAAGCCCAACATGGATTATCAGATGCCCAGACTCATTCTGAATCTGATATGGTGAGTATCACCCAAAGTCAACCAGCCTCAACATTATTCTGGTGGCCCAATCTCACATGATCTGAGAAAACACACTGCAGCAGGAGCAATCTGGGCTGGTTCCAGGAGGGAACAAACAACCCCACAGGCATGAGTTCACTGGAGCATCTCGTCAATCCCATGTGTATTGTGACCCTGGCCAGACAGGCCCAAGAGAGTCTTACAAATTTTTGATGAAGGCACTCCAAAGTATAGGGCCCTCTGAGGCCTGGGACCAAGACAGGTACCCTAAGGTGAGTACTATTATTTACATTCTATTATATATCTCATTCATTTTACATACTTTAGTTGAGCATCTTTTTTTTTTTTTAAGTTTGCCTAGTGAATCAGATGAATCAAGCACAGCTCATTATCTAACTAGCATTACTGATATAAATATTTGCCCAAAATTTGAACTAAAAAATTCTGTTCCTCAAAAATTAAACATAGCACTACTGTATAACCCAGCAATTTTATACCAAGATATATACCCAAAAGAATTGATGAGAGCTATCAGACAAGTACACATACATGCATGTTCATAACACCATTATTCATAGTCACAGTATGGTGGAAACAATCCAAGTGTGCATTGATGGACAGGTGGATAAACAAATTGTGGTATATCCATACAATGGAAAAATTATTCAGCAATAAAAAGGAATTAAGTATGGATCATGCTGCAATGCAAATAAATCTCAAAAATATCATGTTCAATGAATGAAGAAAGATATGAAAGGATAAATATGATTCCATTTATATAAAGTACCCAAATAGGTAAATCCACAGAGATAGAAGGCCAATTGGTCATTGCCAGAGGCAGAGAGAAGGAAGTAGAATGTAACTGTTTAACAGGAGGGGGGTTTCCTTTTGGAGTGATTAAAATGTTCTGGAGGTAGACTGAAGTGTTGGTTACACAACACTGTCAATATACTAAATGCCACCGAATTGCTCACTTTAAAATGGCTGATTTTATATTATGTAAATTTCACCTCAATTTTCTTTTTAATCTCAGCTTTGAAGATATTTATTCATAACATAGCTGACTATAAGTCGTTATACTCAAACATAAAATCAAGTCAACCGTGATAATTTGGGGTCATGGTTATGATTATTATTTCTCCCAGAACAAATTATCACTGAGGATATACCCCCAAATATATCCATCTGGGACAGTTTTCAGAGAAAGGAAATAATGTTGAAGGGAAAAAATGCTTAAAGGGGGAAAAAATCTATAAGGAACGAAAGACCCAAAAAGAAAGACATTGTTTATTTTTTACTTAAGAAAGTAAGCTTTTAATCAAGAATTTTTATATACCAAGGAAAAGAAACATGCTTTGGCATTTGGCCTTGCAAACTATAACCAGGAATCCATTTTATAACCAGAACCTTAAAAATAGTACCTTACATAGTCGTCCTCAATAAAGATAATTGTTATCTGTTCAACCAACAAATATATTACAAGCAAAGATATAAAAGCCAGCAACAAATATATTACAAGAAAAGATACAAAGAAAAGCAAGCATAACCTACAAATGTGCTGTGTTGTTTTGTACGTTGTTCAAGAGAATTTCGCTGGAAAGACGAAGCAGCAATATGATTAATTCACATACGAGTTTAATCTCATTACAGCCATTACCTTCTAAGTGGAGATATAATGCAAACAATGCTGTATTTCTTTTTAGACTGCTCTTATCAATTCCAGATATTAAAATAATTATTTTAAGCTGCTATAGCCCCCAGGCAAAACGAAAGAACATAGAAACTATAAAGCTTTGCAAAACAGAAACTCTAAGTAGTCAAACTGGGCTTATCACACCCCTGCCAGATAAAGAGGCTGATCATCAGTCAAGAAAGAAGCACAATAATCCTGAACAGAGAACATTTGCATTTCTATAATGCGAAATTACTCCTGCACTAAAAGATCCCTGTTGTTGAAGGAACTTAATGTATTTCTCCCCAAAACAATTTTTTTTTAAGTACTTCAATCCTGGGACTTCTTTTGCAGAAAAATGAAACAAAAATCATCTACTTTCACAGTATAATAAATTTTTAGGAGTAATTGTTCTTCCACGGAGATAAAAAGCTCCACTATTAACGTGCATGATTTTTCTAGATAATATTAAAAGCAATGCAATTACAGTTATGGTAATTGATATGGTTTTTACCTGATAATGATCAGGGGTCAAGAGTTTAAAACATAAAGCAGAACATGCTTTGCACTTTTTAAAGTCAAGTAAGCTATTCGAAGGTTGGCTTTGCTACTACAGACCCCCGGACTCTCTGCCCTAACTCTAGGTAGGAATGGGACAGACTATTGCTATGAAATTCCATGTCCCTTCTTCTTTCATTAAAGCTGTTATCTCCCCCAAACCAGCACCGCTCTTTCCTTGAGAAGACAGTGTGATTCTCAGTTATCTGGCCAAACGAGAGTCATGCGTAACAAGGCTAAATTAATTTCATGATTAATCTCAAACCCCAGTTTCAGCCCCTTTTATTAGTGTCCTAGGCTTACTTACTAGATGAAACAGACTCCAAATAAACAATCTTTTAATTCATTCAGATTAATGGCACCTTATAAAACTGGGGAATTTTGTTTTTTAAAGATTCTATTTATTTATTCATGAGAGACACAGAGAGAGAAAGAGAGAGAGAGAGAGAGGCAGAGACACAGGAAGAAGGAGAAGCAGGTTCCATGCAGAGAGCCCGATGTGGGACTGGATCCTAGGACCCGGGATCACATCCTGAGCTGAAGGCAGACGCTCAACTGCTGAGCCACCCAGGCATCCCAGCTGGGGAGTTTTCAGGCTGCCATTTTGTCCCTTTACCAATGGACCCCCTGACTTGGAGCTCCATGCTAAGCTTTCTGACAGGGGAAGCTGAATGCATCCCAATTTAATTAGACCAGTTGGATTTTCATTTACTTGGGTATTTATGAACTAAATTCAATGGAACCTGAGAATTTACTCAGGCGTAAGAAATAAGTAGACCATTACCTTTGATGTAACAGATAACAGGAAACTTAAGGAAAAAAAAAAAAAAACAAACACCTCAAAGAAAAGTCGATTTTTCCTTGACCCAAAGATCACAGTTTAGCGTACTTAGGACCGTTCATCAGATCGCTTTGGAGCCTTTAATGATGTGATGTGATTCTTTCTATAAATCAGAAACAAAAACCTGTGGCATTATTGCCTTAAAACACTGGCGTATTTAAAAATCAGTGAGTATACAGGAAAATGTTGACAGTGTCATTAACTAAGGTTACCTTGGGGTGTGAAGAGTATGGTACTCTCTGTAGTTCTCTAAGTTTTTAATTTTCCCTAAAATAAACATGCATTGCTTTCATAATAAAAGAAAAATCAATGATAATTTGTTTCTTAGTTTTAAAAATTAATAGTATATACTCCAACTGAGCTGGCATTCCTAACTGGATTTCAAACGGTCTTCTCCAGGAGAGAGGCAGAGGGTACAGATATCTTGGATCCTTGTCCAAACTTCAGTTTTATTTTGTACAATAAGGTTTCACTTAAGGTTTTTCAAAAATGATTCCACTGATTTTTTTTAAAAATAGTGGGTAGTCATTTATCTATTTCAGATAGTTTCTCTAAATTTACTATATACAAAGTTTTGTGTTGAGAAAACCAAGTTACATAAAGGTTGTGATTTTCTGTTATGCTCTCGCTACCCCCCTACACACACCTATACATCCACTTTTTAAAAAGTCACTCCTTTTTTTTTCCCCATTTTTTTCTCCCTTTTTTTTTTCCTGGAATTAAGCCTCCTTCCATCCTGGTTTTTCCAGGTCTTACCCTGATTAGAACATCACAAAAGCCAAGAAATTGAATGGGCCAAGACAGAGCTTTCCCTAGAGGACGGGAGAGTAGGGAACACTGTATATATTTACGTATTAATCAACCACCTGTCTCCTTTGTGTCCTTGGGTATTTTAGTAGAGGGAGAAAATAGTTAAAAGTCAACAGAAAAGTTTTTGGGTGATTAAAAGACTGATGGGGAAAAAAAGGTTTTGAGGGCAGCCCCGGTGGCTCTGTGGTTTAGCACCACCTTTGGTCCGGGGTGTGATCCTGGAGACCTGGGATCGAGTCCCAGGTTGGGCTCCCTGTATGGAGCCTGCTTCTGTCTCTGCACCTCTCTCTCTCTCTCTCTCTCTCTCTCTCTCTCTGTCTTTCATGAATAAATAAATAAATTAAATTTTTTTATAAAAAGGTTTTGAAAAAAACACAACTGTGGGTTATAAAAAGGATTCCCTTTGATGTTTTTTGGAGAAACTCTAAGATTTGATTGTTATCATTATGCTTTTTTGATCAGACTGCTATTTCTTCAAATCCATACTTAATAAAGTCTGGGTCTTGTGGTGCTCTCATTATCTACAGGCTCCAACTATATGGGTGGTGGCAGCAAGACACAGAACACATTAAGTACATAAGAACTCCAAAAATAAAGAAAATATAGATGGACCTGATCATAAAACTATCTTGGTCCTTGGCATAAATCTTAATGGTAACCACAACTGGTGAGGTTTGCATCTAAGGAGTGTTTAGTAAGCCTCTGAATCTATGATGATGATGATGCCAGTATACTGGACTTTTTTCTGTTGTCAAATATGAAGTGTGCTACTCCTATCTGGGATAACTTCCAATGTTCCCTTTAGGACATTGACTCTCTCATACACACATGCACACACACACACACACACACACACACAATTTTTCTCCCATGTGGATCAGGAGATGTTTATGTCTAGTTTCAAGGAAACAGACTGCTGAGCTTTTTATTCATGAGATAAAGTATGGAAAGTTGGAATCTGCATCTGGCATTGTCAGCAGGCCAATATTTGTCAGGCCAAAGGGGAAAGATCTGTGATTGGCCTTGTCATAGGTAAACAAAAAAATCATCCATGAGTCTGACAGAGGTCATGAGGAAGAGTGAGGAGTGGACAGCAAGTCGTACCTAAGTCATATGGAATGTGGTTCTTTATAGCAAACTGTTTCCCAGAAGACAAAAGGGTACAAGGTTACTTTAGCCGCTGGTGTTTTCAGGGCTCAGATGAAATTCAACATCATTAAGCTCAATGAATTTCTGGGGGGGCGGAGGGGCGGGAATTGGGCACCTGAGACTCTCATAAGAAAAACACAACTTCATGATATCACTGGTTACTGAGACTGGTGTGAGTAGTTCATCTCTATAAGTAAAACTCACCTGATTCATACTTGAGCATTTTACCACTCACAGAAGTTGAAAAAAATTTAGATGATGTTCTTTCCACTAGTTGGGGACCCAGCAAATGTGATGAAATCTGAAGGTATCTAATAGGCAAAAGGACATGTTGGTGACCAAACTGCATTATAAATGTCACATAGTCAAAAATAAGAAAATAAAAAAATAAAATAAAAATAAAAACAAAAACAAAAAACCCACCACCACCAAAAACTTTTTAATAAAGCACCATGGTGTAGAGGAAAGAGCACAGATGGATTTGGAGATCAGTTCTAAGGTCTATCACTTTCCAGCAGTGTGACTCTGGGTAACTTAACCTCTTTAAGTCTGATCCAGAAAAGAGAAATGAATAATAAGACTTAGATCTCAAGTCCCAGGATTGAAGATTGTGGGTATAAAGCCCAGGTAGGGCTTGCCTGGAATGTGGTAGGTACTCAGAGGTGGAAGCTTACTCCCTGGCCAAGGCTAATGGCTCCCACGCTAAATCAGTGAGCACTTTGACCAAATTTGGAGAGGGTTGTGTGTCTATGTTCTGTAAGTCCTTGACTCCATACACAATAAGCCAAAATTCTAGCAATGAGTGAAATTATAGATCCAAATCTTGGCAACTGTCAGTGGTTATATCTCCTGCCATGGGAAGAAAAATCATGCCCAGAAAGGACATCTCTGACACCTAGGAAGAAGCTGAATTTAGGGGTAAACAGATCTTGCCATTGTTCAAGTCTCTGGTTGGACTGATCCCTCTGACCAGCTTCACTCTTCTTCCTATGGCTTGACTGTGCTGTCACTTACTTCCTGGAGTGTTGACTGATACCAAGAGCCAGTTGTTCTTCTTCTAATAATAGACAAGGTGTCATGAGGAAAAGAGGGAGGGCTAAGAACATTCTCTTCCCAATTTCAACTCTTAGTTAATAATGTATTCCAACCCTAAGTCTCTCCCTTCGATCATCTCATGGAAATCCAAGAATATGAAATATGATTGATAAGTGTTTTTTCAAAAGATGCTTTTCCCCCATATATTTGGCTTTACCTTGTTGGAATTCTTCTTCAAAGAGTAAGTATCACCCTGACTCGAGTTCTTATCTTCCCAGTGGAGCTTTTAAAGTAAGCTAATGGGTTTTGATATATGTCCAACTCAAGCTGCATAATATACTATTATATAGGCTGTTCCAACTGGAAACACTTAGAGATAAAGGAAATAATCTGATTAGTGGCTTCATACAAATTGCTGCTCTGAAAATTAGTTTTTTAACATAGAAAATAGGATCATATTTAATGCCTCTTTTCTGGCTTAGCCGTTTTTGATGTTTAAGGGATACCAACTGAATATTGACATGTAGCAAAACACTGAAATATATGTAGTTAAAAAAAAAGAAATTCAGACTATGCAATCAAAAAGACATTTATTTTACTATCCTGCATCCAGAGTTATTCTTTAATTTTTTTTAAGATTTTATTTATTTATTTGACAGAGAAGAGAGAGCACAAACAGGGGAGCGTCAGAGGAAGAGGGAGAAGCAGGTTCCCTGCTGAGCAGAGAGCCCAATGAGGGGCTCAATCCCAGGACTCTGAGGTGATGACCTGAGCCAAAGGCAGATGTCTAACTGACTGAGCCACCCAGGAGCCCCCAGAGTAATTCTTAAGAGTTGTTTTCAGGGACTTAAGAACCAAAAGAATCAGAGATAAGAATGAAGTACCTTAGTACTACTGGGGAAATACTAAACTTATTCTATATTCATTTTATGTGCACTGGGTAGCACTGACCAGTAATGTTCTCAGTGACAGAATGTACTATGAACTAAACCACTATTAAAAAAAAAAATTGTAGCCTACATACAGAATCCCAAAAAGAACAACAAAACCAAAAACACAGATTTGTACCACTGTATTCTCCGGTTATCCATAATAAAACACCCCTGAAATAACAAGCATGCCATCACTGGTGGTACATGATTTTAAGAGCTTAAAGTTGTCTGGGGTTCTGCTCTTGGCCACTTTCAGAAAATATCTAAGCAAAGTGTTCTCCAACTTGCAGAAAACTCATTAATATATTAGTCTCTTCCATGATTAAAATGAAATACTTAAAACCACAAAATTTGGCCTTTTTTCAAAAAGTAGTTGCAAAAGTAGTTACTGCTGGGCTCCCTAGCCAGAAGAAATCAAGCAGATGACGCATCCACACAGCATCTCAAAGCCCTCCACCTACCCAGAGGTCACTTGCAGACAGTGCCCATATACCACTGTGGCTTCCTGCAGCGTCTCCTTATTTGAGGACATCCTCTGGCCACATAAAGGAGGAAAGGCACAGACTGGAGGTACCAGGAAGTGAAGGCTCCAGGGCAACCCTTAACTAATGAGGGTGGGAACTGGTGGATAGTATCAAATTCCTCATTACTCATGGTGACATTCGGAGGCTCATCCATCCTAAGGGTGAGACCAATCTTTTCTCCCAGCCCTGTCTCATTTCCGCACTCCCTTGCAGTACCTCCTGGGGTCACCACCCAAAACCCCTTGCACCCAAATCCTTGTTTCAGCATTTGCTCTGGGGAAAACCTAAACAGACACCACCTCCAAGCAGATTGTTCTTATCCCACATTGCTTCCTTCTCTTGTTACTACTATCTTTCTACTTCCAACCCCCAATTTTTTAAAGATTTTTAAAAAATTTTTAAAAATATTTCATTTATGTATTTGACAGAAAGAGAGCACAAGCAGGGGGACTGGCAGGCAGAGGAAGAGGGAGAAGCAGACTCCCCACCTAACAGGGAGCCCAATGCAGAACTCCATCCCAGGACACTGGAATCATGGACCTGAGCCAAAGACAGATGCTTAACCAACTGAGCCTCCCGGGAACCCCCAACCTCCAATTTATGTAAAGAGTTTATCTTCATAATTCACACACAGCAAAAGAAAATAGTTGATCTCTATTACATTGAGAAGGAAGAACCAAGAATAATGGACCATCCCCTTTGCAATTCAAGGATTTTGCTTTTAGCAATGCACCCACACAAACACAGCCACATAAACCTGGAAGTCATATAATAAAATAGAAGTAGGAGTTGGTTGTTCTCATAAATATAAAGACTGCCCAGTTTTATCTGTGAAGCTGAATTAATGTTAAAGGCATTCCTAGACAGAGATGCTCAATCAATACTATTCATGGATGAAAACATAAGAGAATGAATGAATGGCTACCTTCCAGTCGTAGAATTGAGCCCATGAGTCATGAAAGCAAGATAAATATTGGAAAGGCCATCGTCCTAAATGTGAGCATCCAAGATGAGCCCAGCTCCAGCTCCATTACTGACAACGTAACACACACAGCCTCCGTCATACTACCTCCGTGCTTCAGCTTGAATCAAAAGTGTCAGGCGCGCCAGCATTAAGAGATTTGGCCCACAAGTCAGGACAGCTGGACTGGAAGTCAAACTCACCAGTAATTGACACTTGACATTTGGCAAATCACAATCTCTACTGGAATCAATGCTGGGGTGATACTTGTGCTTTCCAGATTATTATTAGAATGAAATGGAAACTTGGCCCTGAAAATGTAGTTAATTAGGTTCTTTACTCAATGTAATTACCTCAGAGCCCTCAGCTATATTTGTTTTTCTTAAAGAAAGAGAATAATCCAAACTCATGGTCTGGGAACTTTTGCTTTTTTTGACAGTAGAAACTTTTATTCAAAATGAACTCTTAGGTAGAAACCCAATTTATATTTCTTCATTTATTCTATCAACAAATATTTATTGGGCACCAGACATTGTTTCAAGTATTAGAGATATGGTAGCGAACACAATACATGCAAAACCTCAAACCTCATGAAACTTACAACTTAGAAGTTACCTTGGTTCAAGGCACCTAGGAGCCTGCTTGAGATTCTCCCTCTGCTCTTCCCTCTGCTCTTCCCCTGGCTTGTACAATCAATCAGTCAATCAATCAATAAATAAAATCTTAAAAAAAACAACAACCCACATTTGATGGATGCTCCCATTGAACTAGAACCTGGGAAACCTACAAAGCTTAATTTGAAATATGCTTTGTGCCAAAGACACAGCTAAATAAAAACAAAGTACTAAACCTCATAACTTAGACTCTAAATATATTCATAACAGTAAAAGGACAAATGAATGCTTGTTAGTTGCTTCTCCACCAAGTTCCCAGAGCGCTTGGCACACACCTCCATATACACCTTTAACCAAAGTATCCTAAGTATCTATTTCTGCCAGGGTTTCCTTCTCTGGAATCCTTGTTCCTCAAAGATGAGAATGGTGATTTATGTTAGTCTTCATGTCATGGTGCCACCACAGTGTTTGTTATAGGGTAGACAATAAATTTTGGTAAACTCTTAAATAAATTGGACAATGAATTAATGAACAAATGGAGTAAGAAGTAAATAAGCCAGTTTCTCTTGCTTTAGTTTTCTCACCTGGCAAATGGTCTTCTTCTATGTGATGTCCAATTTCCCTTCCAAATCTCTAAATCCTAATATTTAAAGAAGAAAAAGCAGGAACCAAGAAAACCAGCCAAATATTAACTGCTGTTTCCAAAAGCTTGCCCCACAAAATTACAGACTGCTCTTTATCACATGACTTTTAAGTCCTGGATTTGGCTCTATTTCAAATCAAATCTGCAACGATGTATCCATCAAAAAAGAAAGCTGGATGTCTTGCCGTTGGTAAGAGTCTGCTGGTCCTCCCAACACCACAATTATATGAACTTTCCACATCACATCTTTTCACCGCAAAAACTTTTAACCTTTAAAGTAACTCCAAGAATTTGATAATAATGATGATGATGACAAGGATGGATGAGATGGCAAGTGCCCAACTGTTTACTTAGGTATCACTGCCCTCTGCTGGATGGAATTAGAAGTTTCCATGTGAACAGACTTCATTTTCTAGATTCTCTGGGTAAGAAGAAACTTTTCAAATTATTTCTATTTATTCAAACCCAGGGCTAAGACTAAGGTTCAGTATTTGATTTTTCTCTTTGCCTAAGCCTCCACTACCACTCAGCACAGCATTATTACTGATCCCTGATCTTGTCTTTATCCAAAATTGTGATGTTTTGTTCACCATGTAATATTATGCAATAATTTTTTTACATATCAATTTTTATTTTTAAAATATTGCCTTAAAGTATTGTTTATCTTGATTATTGAGTCTTCTGTGCCCTCTTAAGTTTATACCTGAAATGAATGCCTCTCTCACCTCACCTCCGTCCCAACCCTGATCAAACTACCCCATAATACATTTTCCCCAGGTGATTGGCTCTTGTGGTTGAACACTTCAGGGACACCTTCCTTCACCAAACCAGGCTGCTTGAACCAGGTTCTCAAGGAGACAGGTATCTCCCTTTGCATAACTTTTGGATAAATATCACTTCCTACCCTGGACTCTGAGCTCTATGAAGGCAAGAATCATACCTGGCATTTGTTCTAAGCATGGGATTTCCAGGTCCTAGCCCAGACCTGGCATATCATAAGCTTCCATAAATATAAGTTGAATGAAAGAACAAGCAACTAACCCCAGGTAAAAGAAGAATTGTACAGCAGATTTTTCCATCCTTGGGCAGCTCTATTAGGAAGATCTGACTATGGAACAAGGTAAGAACAAGAGCAGCTTCCTCCATGGACTGCAGACTTTGTGCTAAGTAATGTATGATCTCACTTAATCCACACAATAACTTTATGAGACATGTATCATTACCATCCCATTTCAGTAGAGGAGATATCTAAGGCTTAGAGAAAATAAAGAAACCAGAAACATTTCTTCCAGTAGCTTTCACATTAGTTCGAAAGTTTTTCCTCGATAATGCCTTCATACATCACATAAAAATAATCCCAAGCCTCACCAAAAAAGGATCATGTATCTGTTGTGTGGAAGGCACTATAGAAAGATCTTACATGGATAAAAAGGAAAAATATAACACATTTCTAAGAGCTTTAGTCTAAAAAAATGAAGAGGATTGAAAAAAAAAGTATGCAAATGATAATTTAAAAATATAAGACTCAGTAGGGTCAAGGTCATATGAGGACTAAATGGAAGTTCAAATAAGAGAACGATTATAATCCAGTTGGCGGGATCAAGAATCCCTTCATAGGAGGTGGCAGCATGTCAAATATGCCTTGAAGGAAGGATAAAATATTAACAAGCAGAATCAAGGAGGGGGAGAGAGGGAGAAAAATTAAAAATGAGGCAACTGTCCAAATGCAGTAAAAGAAGCAAGAGCTGGGGGGCGGGGGGGGGGAAGCTGGGAGGGAGGGGTGTGTGTGTGTGTGTGTGTGTGTGTGTAAAAAGGAGTGCCCCAGTTTGCCTGCAATACAGGGCACATTTAGAAAACCAAATGACACAGAACCGTGAGACAAATTGGAACATTCTATAGAGGGCTCCCTGGGCCAGCCCGAGGGCTCCATATTTAAGTATTTCCTACTAGAAAGAAAGAAGGTTCTTTAGCAGAACCTTCCTCCACTACTGAAAGCTGGAATCCTCCTCCTGCACTAAAAACCATCGATTCAGACAGCTGGTAGTTCCTCAGACCAACAGAGATACTTCATCCACCCAAGTCGTTACTATGTCTAGGCTTGTTACCTGCTGAGGCCATAAAGGCAACTTAAAGGCTCTGGAGAGGTGCCTGGCAGGTTCAGATCGTTAAGCCTCTGACTTCAGCTCAGGTCATGATCCCAGGGTCTTGGTATTGAGCCCCACATCGGGCTCCCTGCTCAGCGGGGAGTCCACTTCTCCCTCTCCCTCTGATGCTCCCCTTGCTTGTATGCCCTTCTCTCTTTCTTTCTCAGAAAAACAATATTTTAAAAAAAGGGAGGTCTAGAAGCATTGATGGGGCAGGGCAGGGTGGCCCCAGGTGGTCTCTCAGCCAACCAAAGCAATGGTAAAGGCAGCAAGGTCCCCTTTCTCTCCATGGCTCCACATGGATCTGGCTTGGGGACACCAGTGTAAGTAGTGGGCACATACTCTGCTGGGGGCATTGTGGGTGGGGCTGGCACAAGCGTTCTCCACGTCCCAACAGGTGGTAAGTGCTGAGATCTGGATGTACCCCCAACTGAAGCACCCCTGGCTGCAACAAAGCAAATGAAAAAGTCCTTGAAAGGCCTTAATATAGTTCTCTGTGTTAAATCACAGCTCTGAGAGAAACATGATTTACTCAGTGACAGCCAAAAAAGGTTTTTTTTTCCCTAAAATCAACAAATACTTTGGAAATTATTAAAATAACTGGATAAATGATTTACACTAGAATTTATAGCTTTTGTCTTATGACATAAATTTTAGCTTAGGCAGAGAATAAGAAATCTATTTCTCATATTCTTATTCATTTATTTATGTATATAAGCACTGTAGCTTAAATGTTTTGACTATCATTCAGGTTTGCAGCCATTCATTTCAGTGGGGACAGGGAGCTGTTGGGGAAGACCTGGGTGTATAAGAGATGAGGTGAGGGTGGCAAACAAAGCCCAATTCACAAAGGGCCCTTGTGAGCAGGATTAACGGATGGGGCTTTAGCATGAGAGTAATGAAGGAGCATAGAAAGCATTTAAGATAAAAGTCATATGACTGCATATGCAGATCTGCACCCTTGCTGAAGCACAGGAGTAGGCAGGAAGCAGGGAGCTGGGTAAGGATGCCTGCTATGGTAAATGGGGTGAGAGATGATGGTGTTCAGAAGCAAACTCATGATGGTAGGAGATGAGAGGAGCAGGTGTTTCAACACGATTTATTAGGAAGAATTGAAAGACTTTGATGATTGATGTGTCATAGACCAAATGTTTGTGTCCCCCTCAAAAATCATATATGGAAAGCCCTAACCTCTGGGGCAGCTAGATTGGGAGATGGAGCCTCTAAAGAAGTAATTAAGGTCAAATGAGTTCATAAGGATGGGGTCCTGATCTGATGAGATTAGTATCTTTATAAGAAGAGACTTCAAAGAACTCTCCTTCTCTCTCTCCCTCTCCCTCTTCACCATATGAAGACACAGCAAGAAGGCAAATGTCTGCAAACCAGGAGGAGAGTCTTCACCAGAAACTAAATTTGCCAACACAATGCTCTTGGACATCTTGGCCTCAAGAAATGTGAGGAAATAAATTTCTATTGTTTAAATGGCACAGACGATGGTATTTTGTTGCAGTAAGGCTAAGCAGGCTAACACAGGTGGGGATTCAGGGGTGTGAAGAAATCCAATGGAACATCCAGGGGTCTAGCTGGTCACTGGATCGCCTGGAGTGCCAGTCACTGGTAGAGAAGCACAGGGGAAACAGGCTTGTGGGGAATGGTGAGTTCCCTCCTAGGCATACAGAGTTTGGGAGACATGATGGGCTCCTTGTGAAGATGTCCAGCGAGCAGTCAGACACACAAGTCTGCAACTCAGGAGAGAAAGCGATGTCAGAGATGTACGCTTGGGAACAATCAGCATGGAAGTGATAAGTAGACTTGAAAACAAATATCTCTCAGGAAAAAGTATGAGGATACATCAAAAGAAAAAAGCCTGAAGATAGAAGTTAGAGGATGGTCAATACTTAAGGAATGGGAAAAGGAAAAGGAAGAGCTCTTAAGAAAGATTAAGAGCAGTGGGGGGCGGGGGGCAGCCTGGGGGGCTCAGCAGTTTAGCCCCGCCTTCAGCCCAGGGCGTGATCCTGGAGACCCAGGATCGAGTCCCATGTCCGATTCCCTGCATGGAGCCTGCTTCTCCCTCTGCCTGTGTCTGCCTCTCCCTCTCTCTCTCCCCCTCTGTCTCTCATGAATGAATAAATAAAATCTTAAAAAAAAAAAAAAAAAAGAGCAATAGGGGGAAAAATGCAAGAAGGATGGTAGACCAAGCAGAGGGGGTGCAAATCTCAAAAAAAAGAAAAAGGGCATGAGTCATGATGTCAGGTGTCATGGGCGGTCACGCTACCTAAGCACCGAGCAGGGACGCGGGGGCGGGGCAGCTAGGACGGTGCTGATGCGAAGGAGGCCATCCAGTAGTAGAGTGGAGGGGCCCACAGCCGGGGTGCAGAGAGCTAAGGGCTGCATTCGCAGAATGAACCGGGAGAGAAATGAAGGCAGAACGACACAAGAAATAAGGTCAATGCATATTTTCAAAATTTTTTACCCTGGAGTTGTAATATGTTTAAATAGATGTAAATAGTAAGACAGAATTCATTACTAAAAGGCATAAAGAGATACTTTCTTTGTGCAATGCCATTTTTTAAATTAGGCTATTTGGCAGGTTAGAAATGAAGTCACATTTCAACCTCATGTGGAACTGGATTGGTATATTTGGTTCAGATTAGGTTTTAATAGAAACAAAGCAAACAAAACTGTTACTTTTGTTTATTGGTAAAGTGGTTTGAGAGCCACTACAAACACATTCTGAAACCAGACAAATTCCAGGAAAGTTAACATATTGCAACGTCGAATGCCATTACTGCTATTTGAAGATAATATTCTGTACATTACTGTAATCAAATGATCTGTATTGACCCAGAATCTTACGAATCCACTGTTGAGATTGAAATCTCTGGATTATTGTAAGAATCTAGGAAGAAACTAGGCCTGTTCCTCTTCCTGTCCCTCAATAATCATCCAAATGTGGAGCTCTAAATCAACAGCTAACGAGAGCATAGCTAGTGTTATTTTAAGATGTCTCTGTTTATGTGAGTTTTTTGTTTTGTTTTTTTTTTAAGATTTTATTTCTTTCGGGATCCCTGGGTAGCTCAGCGGTTTAGCGCCTGCCTTTGGCCCAGGGCGTGATCCTGGAGTCCCGGGATCGAGTCCCACATCGGGCTCCCTACGTGGAGCCTGCTTCTCCCTTTGCCTGTCTCTTTCTTTCTCTCTCACAGTCCCGGGACTCCAGGATCTGTCCTGGGCTGAAGTCAAGCACTCAACTGCTGAGCCACCCAGGCGTCCCTACCTGTGAGTTTTAATTCCTCTGCAAGAAGTTTTTTCCTGCTCTCAAACCCCCAAAATGTATTGGAGGATTTTATCACCCTTCTCTCTGCAAATTCTAGAACTTGGCCCATTTAGAATGCATTACCTTCATGCATTCCCTGATTCTTTTCTGGCCCGCCCAAGTCAAGGCAGATATCTAATCTTTATGCAACAGAAACCGGCTCTAACCGCTCATATAGACTTCTAAACTATGTGTTTTTGCTGGGTCCTGACTTCAAAAATACAAAAGCTGAAAATCAACTGTATGTTAGCCCATCCCCGCGGCATGAAGGTAAGTCTCATAATACATTGGAGGATAAAATCTACAGGTGGTGGTGGGGCGCAGGGTGGGAGGGAGGGTAGTTTATATCTCAGAATATTATCTTGACACTTAAGCAAATAAAAGAAGACAGAAAGAAACAGGTACAAACCAGTTGGATATAATAAGAAAAATTAAAGCACCCATAACCAACACCATAATCACTGGGAACTATTTTGGTATATATCTTTACAACTCATTATTCATTTATATGTATATGTATATATTTCTACCATCAAAGATACCTGTAGGTTGCAACCTGCCTTGTTTAATTTAAGCATTTACCTATCCCTCCTGTAACATTATTTAGTTCTGGAAAATATAGCTAAGTGAGAAAAACTAATTTTTAAATTTTCATTGATTTCAATCATCCCAACCTATGATACCCAAACAATTTTCACATTGTTAACTGAAAAATGAAAATAAGTTATGCAAGCAACAAGCAACAACATTTGAAAGGATATGGAATGGTTTATACATTGAAATATAATATTTATTATTGTCACAAAATGAGGAAAAATGATGTTGATAGTGGGTGTTGATGAGGGCCAGTTGGAAGGAGTCACTCTTTTGGAGGATAAATTCTCCAGGTACCATTTTCTTTACTGACTTTTTAAATTTGGGGGAGGAGGGATTTGTGGTTATTATTTTGACTGAAATTGAACTTAGAAATAAGTTATAATACTGAAAACTGCTTTTAGGGCAAAATAAAGGCTAAAGCTACTAGTCCTTAGTGACATATGGAAAGAGCATACAGAGACGCTATATCTTTATCCCACTTGACTTGCGAACATACACAAAGCAATCATTTTGGAATCAACAAATATGATGCCCACTTCACTGTTTCATATGATATTATTTGGTTACAAACTTGTGTTGAGAAAATTGGTGAGTGCTCATTAGCCTAAAACCATAATGTTTAGTGTGGCATATGTACTTAGTATTCCTTGGATAAAAAATAATTACTTTTTTTAAAAAAGAGTTTTCTGGAAAGTGGTAAAGCTGCTAAACAGCCATATGGCAAAAAAAAAAAAAAATCATTCAATAAACAGTCACTTATGAAGTAACACTATGTATGAAAACATCATCTCGTGATAGAATATATGATTCTACAGCAATATTTTAAATGACTGCATAAATTCCATTATGTAAATATACCAAATTTTATTGAAACAATTCCCAGTTGTTGGAAATTTAATGATTTTTTCAAATTTCATTATTATAAACAATACTCTAGGTAAACATTTCCGTGATTAAGTCTCCTAGGAAGTCATTCATGTGCAGGTATTAGCTTTGACCTGGAGCTAGATTCCTAATTCTCATTCTCAAGTAATATATTTCTCTCTATGCAAATTGGGGAAATCCAGATCAGGTTAGATCTGCTAGAGATAGATGTTGCACAAATGCAGAAAGGAACACTTAAAAGATTCCCATGAATGCACACATAAAAGTTTATGTTGATTGCCCAATTCAAGTGAATATAATTCTCATTCCAGAGTAAGACTGACAGTTTATTGAATAATATGCCTTTGAAGACACAGAGTCAAGAAAAAAAAATGTAGTTCTTATTCAACTTACATTGTCCTAGTGGCTTGGAATGGGAATCCCTTCCGAATGACCTAATTCTTGTGAACCAGAGGCTTTTTAAGAGTTTTCCAGCTTCCCTTACTTAGCCAATGTAGGGGGAAACTGTGTTGTACTGAAAAAAAAAAAAAAAATGAGGCCTGGCTTTAATTCTTCTGCCTTTATCTTTGCTTCTTTATTGACATGTAAAGTAATTAATATGGAAAACCTCTGGTGAACCACACGGACACAGTGCTCAGCACTAACCATGTTACATAGTTAACACAGACACACACACACACGCTTCTTGGGTAGCAAAAGGAGAAATGAACCTGGTGACAAATATATGTAAAGCAAGGCTCCATGGCTTTTGGAAGATATAATCTAGGATGGATAGAAAAGTAAAACTAATATGCTTTCATACACAGAGAAATAAATGGCCTCAAATCCATATTTCGAATTCAGATGTGACATTTACCTGCTGAAGCACAGGTCCTGGCCAAGCAGAATATAGTGTCATAAACAAGTTTTCTGTAGATGCCACTAATCTATTTCAAATCCAACAAGTTCCCTTAGGTTTTCTCTCTAGTAGCTCATGTAAAAGAAATGCCATATATAAATGTAATTTATCATCTTATTCAAGAATGATAGAGTAAAGTTTATATACATTCTGTCAACACAATCCAGAATTGGTGAGGTGAACTGATTTTCCATCTATTCTCTCTGGAGTTGATTTCCTTGAAAAAGAGTTGTGTTTGGATGTAGCCATAAACAGCAAATCAATAAGCATTTCACTTTCCTTTATTCTCTTTACAATATGGCAACCTCCCCAGACAAAGTAGAAGTGGGAGTGCCAAAGAGGTGCCACTGCTGCTTACATGACCATTGGTGTGCAATTGCCACAACCCCATAACCCGCACAGCATCACCAGCAACTCCTAGCTGTCGCTGTTGTGGAAGCCAGAGGCAGAAAGTAGACCTTTTCTACCTACTTCTGAACTCTCCCAAATGCCTCTTAATGACTGTACCTGAGAGGGAGTCAGCTGGCAAAAGAGCCTGGGAAATGTAGTTTGCAGACTCCTAGAAGCAGCAGCACACAATCCAGTATGGGAGAGCAAGTGTTCAGCTAGAGGCAACAGATAAACAACTGGCACGCTTCTAAAGTGAAAAGCAGACACAGAAAACAGAATTAAGGAATTTAGAGGAAACTGACAATACAGGGAACATTAATCAAAACAACTTTTTAACAATTAACAGCTTCAAAAAAAATAAGAGAAAGTATACATTCATACAATCGAACAAGATACATTTAAAATAAGAGAACTTTAAAAAAAAAAAGAAAGAGTTCTTGAAAGTTAAAATTGTCACAGCAAAACTAAAAATGGAAGTTCAAAAGAAGACAGGGAAGTTTACATCAACAAATCTCCCATCAAGTTTCCCCCCAAAATACTGATAGAAAGTTGAGAAAAGACCAAACATTAGAGCATTTATTGAGAAGTTTTGTCATCTAAGTAATAGAAAGTCCAGGAAAGGAGAACAAACAAACAAAATTAGTAGAGAAGAAACTATTAAAAATATAACATAATAAAATTTCTTAGAGCTGCAGAGAATAAAACTATGGTGTGGAAGGCCCATAAAGCAACTGAAAGTACCAAGGCATATAGTTATAAAATGCTAGTGTACCAGGGAGGGAAAAAGAAGATCATAAATGTTTAAATAGAAGAGGAGAAAAAGAAGGAGGAGGAGGAGGAGAAGGAAGAAAAGGAGATGGAGAAGGAGAAGGAGGAAAGAAAGAAAGAAAAGAAAAGAAAGAAAAGAAAAAAGAAAAGAAAAGAAAAGAAAAGAAAAGAAAAGAAAAGAAAAGAAAAGAAAAGAAAAGAAAAGAAAAGAAAAGAAAAGAAAAGAAAAAAGGGCAGCCCCAGTGGCTGGAGATGCTATTAATGATATGATCCTGGAGACCTGGGATCAAGTCCCACGTCAGGCTCCCAGCATGGAGCCTGCTTCTCCCTCTGCCTGTGTCTCTGCCTCTCTCTCTCTGTGTCTCTCATGAATAAATAAATAAAATTTAAAAAAAAGGAAAGAAAAAAAAAAAAGAAAGAAAGAAAGAGAAAGAAGACCCATCAAAGATTCAAGAATGTCACCAGACATTTAAAGAGCAAAAATAAGGGTAAAGAGGAAGGGGAAGGGGATAGAAAATATCATCAAAATTCTGAGGAAATAATTATTTCCAACTTAAAAATTTTCCCATCCACATTACCAAACAAAAGACAAAATAAAGATTTTTTTCTATTTTTTTTTTTTAATTTATTTATGACAGTCACACAGAGAGAGAGAGAGAGAGACAGAGACACAGGCAGAGGGAGAAGCAGGCTCCATGCACCGGGAGCCCGATGTGGGATTCGATCCCGGGTCTCCAGGATCGCGCCCTGGGCCAAAGGCAGGCGCCAAACCGCTGCGCCACCCAGGGATCCCTTTTTTTATAATTTTTTTTTTTAATTTATTTATGACAGTCACACAGAGAGAGAGAGAGAGAGAGACAGAGACACAGGCAGAGGGAGAAAGATTTTTTTCTAATACAAGGTACTTCCCAGACAATGTATGTCCCAAGCAGTGTTTCTCAGAAAGCTATTATAGTATAAATCCCAGCAAAAGGAGGACGCGAGCCAAGAAGTCACAAGATCTAAGAAACAAGGAGTTAAATACTACAGAGTGGTGAGGGGAATTTGGAAGAGAGTGGTCCCTGGATGGCAGCTCTGCAGCAGCCTGGAGATGAACCGGCCCAGATTAGAGCAGTAGGATGAGAGGCCGAAAGGAAGTTGTTTCCAGGTGAGGAGAAAAGTTAATAGATTATCTGATAGTTGTGGCTATACAAAAAGGAAATTTACTGTTCTGTCAGAATGAGGAGGAAGTAATGATAGGCACATAGAAAATGAAGTATATGAAAGAAAAACAGAGCAATTATAAACTCTGGGGGGGAGACACATAATTATAAAATAAATAAACTGTTATAATATTACATTTTATATGATAATCTGTAAACGGTAGTCAAATAATCAAAATACTGTAAGTCGTGAATATTGATTTCAGAACATTATGTGATATTAGGAGGATAGGAGCAGAAGCTTAGATGGGATTGGTGGGGACATTGGTGGTAAGGAAGTACAAGAGAGATAAAAGTTCAACTTCCCTAGTAGAAAAATCAATAGAACATGCTATTTTTTTTAAAGATTTTATTTATTTATTCAAAAGAGACAAAGAGAGAGGCAGAGACATAGGCAGAGGGAGAAGCAGGCTCCCCGTGGGGAGCCTGATGGAGGACTTGATCCCAGGACCCCGGGATCACACCCTGAGCTGTAGGCAGATGCTCAGCCACTGAGCTACCCAGGTGCCACAATAAAGCATGCTTAAAACTAAAACACTAGGATATTATTAAAACATGAGGCTACATTTTACACATAATAAAACAAATTATTTAAATTGTAACTTGCCACAGGTTATACACCTAGTACTGAGGGTGCTAGGATTCAAATCTAGGTCTGCTATGCAAAATCTGTGATTGAGCTCCTCTACCGTACCGATTCTGCCTTGCTGGCAGTGTCTTTTTTTACATCTCAGGTGTTTAAGCCATAAATCTTACTCTACAAAATATGCATTTCTAACACCACAGAATCCCACACGGCATCATGTCAGCGGCATTACCCAGAACTTATTGCAGAGAAGAATTGTACCCAGCCATTTGTCTGTACCATATGGTAACAACAAATAGCAGCACCTCCTTTGACCTGGATCCTCTGAGAATGACCTATAATACCAAGATCTTTTTACAATGTTAGAAAATCATTTTTAAAATGGATGATTTGCAGGATGCCTGGGTGGCTCAGCGGTTGGGCACCTCCCTTTCGGCCCAGGGCGTGATCCTGGAGACACAGGATCGAGTCCCACATCGGGCTCCCTGCATGGAGCCTGCTTCTCCCTCTGCCTGTGTCTCTGCCTCTCTCTCGCTATGTCTTTCATGAATAAATAAATAAAATCTTTTAAAAAATAAATTAAAAATTTTAAAAATTAAATAAAATGGATTATTCACATTCCTGATATCTTAGAAATAAAGTAATAGTCTTTGTTAACTTTTTATTAATGATTTAAGGCCATTGGTTTTATGGTCTCACAGAAATGCCCTTTTTCATATCACAAGCTACTTTGGAGAATTTTTTTTTTAAGTAAATGACAGGTCTAAAGTATTTCTTTGTCAGCTCTAAATTAGCATTACTGGGGGAGCTTTTAAAAGTACTGATCCCTAGGTCCAACTACAGACCAATTAAAAATCAATATCTGGGTATTTTGAAAGCATCCCAAGTGGGTTTGTAATGTAAAGCCAGGGTTGAAAACCATAGGTTTAGAACAGCGATTCTCAAAGTGTTGTTCCCAGACTAGAAGCACCACCGTCCCTTGAGAACTTGTTAGAAATGCAAAATCTTGGCCCCAACTCAGACCTACTGAATCAGATATTCTGGGAGCCCTAGGCCAGCAAGCTGTGCCTTAACAACCCCTCCAGGTGAGTGTGATGCACACTTGTATGCATTTCCAGGGCTGTCATAGCAGATTACCAGAAACCAGGTGGCTTTAAAAAAAGAACAGAAATATATTTTCTCACAGTTCTGGAAGTGTGGGCAGGACAGCACTCCCTTGGAAGGCTCCTTCTGTTCCTCGGCTCTTCCAGCTTCTGGCAGCTGCCGGCGTTCCTGGTGGCTGCCCGGCTCCAGTCTCTCTGCCTTCATCTTCACAATGACTTCCCCTCTGTGCATCTGTGTATGCACCTGTTTCTCATAAGGACACTCGTCGCTGGATTTAGCGCTCACCTGGAGGCCCTAATGTTATTACACCTGCAAAAACACTCTTACTGCTCACGTTCACAGATTCTGGAGACATCTCTTCATGTGGGAAAGGAGGGCACTGTTCAACCCATTTTTCATCTAAACCCAAGTTTAGAAGTACTGATTGAGGACAAATGAATGAGGAAATTCCACATCTAAAGATGCATTTTTAAGGTATCTGATTCTTGATTTTAGTTCAGGTCATGATCTCAGAGTCATGAGATGGAGCCCTGTGTGGGGCTCTTCACTGTGTGTGGAGACTGCTTAAGATTCTCTCTCTCTCAAATAAATAAATAGCTTTTTTTAAAAGATGCCCTTAAAAAAAATAAGATGCCCTTTTTTCATTTTCTCCTCTTCATAGTTGTGTTCTTTTGATTGTTATGTTTTTCTATTTCTTTTCCACTATCTAAACTTTTTTTCTCTCTCCACATTCCCTGAGGGAGAATCTTTCCGTTATTCCCTGACTTTTCTCCTTGGTGTCTTATTCACACTAGAAACTGTACTTCTGTTAGCAGAAAATTCAGGGTAGTGCTCAAATAAAGCTGCCTTTCTCAGATGAAATCTCAAAAGCCATGTTGTACATGAAGTGTGATGAAAGCTGATTTTAGAATCAATACTACAGATAACAATTAAATATTATATATACTGGTTTAGATATTCTAATTTTGGGGTAGCCCAGGTGGTTCAGCAGGTTAGCGCCACCTTCAGTCCAGGGCGTGATCCTGGAGTCCCGGGATCGAGTCCCACGTCGGGCTCCCTGCATGGAGCCTGCTTCTCCCTCTACTTGTGTCTCTGCCTCTCTCTGTGTGTGTATCTCTCATGAGTAAATGAATAAAATAAAATTTAAAAAAAGAAAAATTCTAATTTTTTATCATTGCAACCAGTGCCCTCTAGTGGCCAAAATAGGAACTGACAGTAAAAATATGCTTTTTTTGCTCACTGATTAAATAAAAACATATTGAGCATCTAATGCGTGTCAGACATTGTAGATGTCTAAATGAGATATTTAGACAAGCAAATTGCATACCCTGTTCTTCAGTGGTTCCACTTTTCCTCACGTTATTTCAGAAATGCTTGAATCCACTTTTCCTCACATTTCAGAAATGCTTGAATAATATATGATTGAATATTTATTTCACTAGAAAGTCTATAAAAACTATTTCAAGTTCTGAAAGGATAATTCCAGAAACTTCATAATGCATGAAAATGAACTGAATTTATAACTGTAACTTAAAGCAGAGACCCTGAGTGTGACATAGTGAATCATATATGTCAATATGGAAATTTTAACTCTGAAATTCCTTTACTTATAGTATAACCATTGTATATCTTTTTGCCTTTGAAAACTAGCAGTTTGTTACAAGTTAGTAACCAAGCATACTCTTTTCCCTCTTCTTCATCCCCAAATCCCATTAAAATAATTAAAGAAATATAAACAGGAGAATAAATCTGTAGAGATTGACTAATGGAAAGGTGGCACCACCAAGCCAAAAGAGTGCAACTTTGACAAAATGTAGTGAGCATGTGTGTAGAGAATTCATGTCAGGCGTGCAAACTTGTGGTTAGTATCAGGATGTTGAAGCTCCACCACCTCAGAATGTGACTATTTGGAGATAGAGCCTTTAAAGAGGTGATTAAGTTGGGACACCTGGGTGGCTCATTGGTTGAGTGTCTGCCTTCGGCTTATGTTGGGATCCTGGGATCCTGGGATCCCCTGCAGGGAGCCTGCTTCTCCCTCTCTGTGTCTCATGAATAAATAAATAAAACCTAAAAAAAAAAAAGGTGATTAAATTAAAATGAGGCCACTGGAGTGAGCCCTCACCCAAACGATGAGTCTCCTCATATGAAGAGGGAATCCGGACACACAGAGACACCTGGATGGACACACACAGCACGTGAGGGTACAGTAAGAAGACAGCTGTCTGCAAGCCGTGGAAAAGTCAAGCCAGATGACACCTTGATCTTGGACCTCCAGCCTCTGAAACTGTGAGGAATTAAATATCTGTTGGTTAAGCTGCTGGTTCGTGGTGCTCTATTAGGTCAGCCCTAGCAAGCTAATACATTCCTGGAGATATAATGTTGGATTTTTAAGTTTCTGTTACCTTCCTTGTATCTTTTTTTCTGCTATTAAAGTCCACCCACCTGGGCACCTGGCTGGCTCAGATCCGTTAAGCGTCTGCCTTCGGCTCAGGTCATGATCCTGGGGTCCTGGGATTAAGCCCCATGTAGGGCTTCCTGCTCAAGGGGGAGTCTGCTTCTCCCTCTGTCTCTCCCTCCTGCTTGTACGCTGTCACTTGCACTCTCTCTCTCAAATAAATAAAATCTTTAAAAATAATAAGTAAAGCCTACCCACCAAAGATCACCAAAATACACTTGTGAGGGCAGGGGAAGAAAAAAGGTTAGGTTTCTTAGCTTCCTTCTAGCAAGGGGAAATACATGGCATGAGAATTTTGACAGATCTCAAACAAGGACAGTTAGGGAAGGATATTTACAGGGTTTGGGGGGACAGGGGTTCACCATCAAGTGGTTCAAGGCAGAAGCAAAAAAACAGGTCTGCACGAGGATGGGTCAGAATTTGTAAACTAGGTGAGCTACTGGAAGGACCAGTGGTTTTTATCTCTACAAGATACAAATCCTTATACAGTTGCTATTAGATCAAGTCTATGACTTCCTTGAACACAGGGATCTGAATGGGTGACGTTGAAGGAATCAGCACTGCAGTGGTTTGTCTGACGTGTTGTGCTTGTTCTCTCTCTCTCTCTCTCTGTCAAATAGATAAATAAAATCTTTTTTTAAAAAAAGAAAAGAAAACCCCAAAGTAAAAGCAATTTTTTTTTTTTTACTGTTTAACTTGAGTCACAGTATGTAGAAATCATAGGGCAGTAAACCTTAGTTTTAACAAAACACAAAACAAAGAAAACAGCAACAACAACAACAACAAACATTTTCTTTCTGTTAGAATTGTTAGCCAATGGAACAAGATGCCTCTGGAAGTAGCATCCATCCTATCCCTGGAGGACTGGCAGCAGGGTCTGGATAACTATTTGGTGGGGATGTTACAGACAGGACTCCTGCAACTGTTAGTTGTGAACCAGCTTGTTCATATAATATCAAGGACCCTCCAAATCTGGGATTTTATAATGTAAAGTTGGAATAAAATTCAGTGCCTGTTTTTCTGACTTCTTTTAGGATCTACAATTCTACCATCTACATGCAAGAACCATATCCATGTATAATCTATCCATATATAATCTATTAACCATTCCTTCCCAGGTGGCCAACAGTTCAGCAGTTCAACAGACCCATCCAGCAGAGTTGGGGAAAGAAGGAACTCTTGCCAGAAATTGCAGTGTGTGCTACTGAGGAGTAATTAGTGAAAGAACCATCCCATAGAGCCTCCATGTTTATACAAAGAAATACAAATGGAGATATATAATGGACACCAAAAAATGTGACATTTATTGCTTTAGAGGCATAGGAAAGTGAATGCACAAGCTACAATATTTTAAAGCAGAAAAAAAGTAAATGAGGGACGCCTGGGTGGCTCAGTGGTTTAGCGCCTGCCTTCGGCCCAGGGCCTGATCCTGGAGACCTGGGATCGAGTCCCACATCGGGCTCCCTGCATGGAACCTGCTTCTCCCTCTGCCTGTGTCTCTGCCTCTCTCTCTCTCTCTCTCTCTCTCTCTCTGTGTGTCTGTCATGAATAAATAAAAAATCTTTTAAGAAAAAAAGAAAGAAGAAAAGTAAATGAGTGGTAGGAACCTTGAGCTTAGTAGCATTTATGCTGTACCTACAAAACTCTTGTGTTGGGTGAGGCAGGACGAGGTCAGAGCCAGTACTGGCATGTCAGTGGGAGTGCTCATGCCATCAGGCTGGGAAAGAACTTCGGTAGGTAAGGGGGAGGTTATTACAAGAAAGAAGGTCACCATCTCCACACAGATCATTCTTACAGGAAAAATATCTTATCTTTACAGGAAAACTAATTAGAATCATAACCACATGGTCACCAATCACCTCTTTGTTGACAAATCCAACCACCCCCTGTCCTAAATATAGTGTATCTTTCAGCAGCTTTTCACACAATTAACCATTCTTCTCACTTTCTTTAAACACTTTTCTCACTTGGTTTCAGTAACTCCACACTCTTCCAGCTTCTTCCTCCATCTACTCTTTCCAAGTTAGTTTCTTTTTCTGACCTTTCTCCTTGACATCAGCTCATAAGGGTGGAGGTCCCCAAGCTCCACTAATGGCAACCACTTTCTTTCCACATCATTAAATGTCATCCATACCACCCATATACTTATATCACCAAATCTATGTCTTGAGATAAGAATCTCTCCTCAGAGTCCCCTCATATATCTATCCAACTGCCTACCTGACATGTCTATTTGTGTACTTCCCATATCTTCCCTTCAACATGTGCAGAGCACAGTATTTGATTTTGCCCCTACCAACACTGTCCCTTGCGCACCCATCACCCCACCCCAAAATCTCTTGCTAAGTCTTTCCTCTCTTAGTAAATAAGTCCCCATATAACCAGTTGTTTAGGCAAACACAAGAATAACCCTCAACTTCTAGTTCTCCCTCATTCCATCATATCCAACCTTTATCCACAAGTTCTGTTGTTGAGACCATGTACAAAATATATCTAGAACCCACCCATTACCTACTTTTCACTGCCAGAACCCCAAGACAAACTACACTGGACATTGCAGGGGTCTTCCTAACCCCATCATCACCTCAACCCATTTTCCACACAACAAACACTGTAGCTCTCTAGGAAAACAATTTGTTTTTCTTATATCTGTATTTCCATTTTTCCTCTCCCAGAGGAAAAAAAAAAGGCTTATGCAACTGTAACAACAGCTTGGGTTTCAATCCTTATCACTTCTAATAGGCAATGTCTCCATTCTCATTAATCTTCTTTTCAATTGTTCTTTTCCCTTTAATAAGTCAATGAAATGCCTAAGGAATATATCCCTCATCTGCCAAGGGAGTCCACTTTTTGACATGTATGCTAGACAAACTAGCTCCATCGTGGTCACAATTCGTGTGAACTCTTCTGCTTAAAATTTTTCAATGACTTCCCTCTGGAGTGAAAAGAAAATCTAACTCTTTGCTGGAGACTTTATAAGACCCCCACATACTTCTCAAAGTATGGTCATGGTAAAGATGGTAAAGGGCCAGCTTTCTTTTCTCTCTCTCTCTCTCTCTCTCTCTCTCTTATTTCAAATTCCTTTCTAGTGGATACTTTTATAAGATACAATAAAAATGAATTACTAGAAAAAATAAAACCAGAAAAAAGACCCATCAAAATACAAGTCCAATCTTTTTCATTAGATTGAATAGATATAAAACCACTCTGTCAATCATTTAAAAAGTTTAAGTGCTTATTCTCAATTTCTGTATTTATCCCCTCGTGGACCAGTTAAAGGACTGGCACTGATCTAGACAATCTGGCTCCTGCCTCAGTCTCCCTGCCCTATTTTCTCTATCTTAAACAGAATAAGCTGTTTCCAGCTTCAAGGCACATCACTTTCCCTGGATCTGGAAACTTCACCTCTGCACTCCTCTGCCTGGAGCTCTAATCTCATTTTCACCCATCTTCTCAAACGACTATTTCAATTGAAATAAGTGGCCCTGTTTTTCTCTACCAGGGCACTTCGTCCATTCCTGCATAACACTTGCCATAATTCATACTCTTGGTTTACTTGCTTACTGTGTGTCTCTGGAATTAGGTCCCAGTTTAATAAAGGCAAGAACCATGTCACCTTTATTCACCACCACCATCTGGCATACACTAGGCACTCCATAGCTATTGGCTGAGTGACTGAATGAATGAATAAATGAGTGAGTTTTTCTGATGGAGTACATTAACAGCCATGCTATCTATCCTTGAATATCCAGCATTTGGGCCAGGCCAACTCACCGAAAATGAAATTCAAAGGTGTACCATTATTCTGTGGCTGTGTTCAACTATTTATTTATATTCAAAATTCCCTGGAGGAGAGTACTATATCCAAAATTATATAATGACAGAATTGTCTGCTATTAAGTGACCTTAATGGTACTTAGTGCAAAGGAAAAATCATTCTGAGTGTCTCCCATCCTTGTAAATAACGTCACAAATATTCTCTTATTCACTCAGTGTAAATGTGTGGCATTTACACTCCATTTAGATAATGCCATCAACTCACCGGGGTCAACATTTTAAAGTTAAGATTTAAATTGGCACAACTAGAGGAAGAGGAGAGACCAGTACTATGGTTTTTGTTGTTGTTTCGTGGCAGTTTTGTTTTATGATTTTTATTTTGTTTTTTATTTGGAGGTTGTTGTACAATAATCTGAATATGAAAGACAAGTCACTCAAAAACAAAAATCTCTAAGCATATATGACTTCTCGAAACCTTGTTGAAAAAAAAGGCTTGATGAGCAGGTGGTGTCCTAGTCAACGACTCTGAAAAAAAATGAAATGTAATTTAACTTCTCTACTGTCATCTTGAAGAAATTCAATTAATCATTATGCACACAGAGAGTATTTTATAAGATGTAACAATCCACATTTGAAATACTAAATAAGAGATTAGAGGGTGGGGGTTAGAGAGGAAGTGTGGAGATAAATTACAGAAGCCTCAAAGCCAAAGCTAAACATTGGGTGTGAGCCAAGAATTAGATTTCAGAATCTCCAACCAAATAACAAAGGATCTGGAGAACTAAGAGAAGGTACTTCCGTGAATGTCTAAATATCCTTCTTCCAGGTTAATGACTCCAGGCAGGAATAAGAGAGAGGAAAGCAGTTACCCCTAGATCCTTCCACAGAGCCTAGTCTCAGACTTCCATTATCCAAGATGCTACCACCAAAACAAACACTAACCAAACTGTTGCTTTGCTTCAGGATGCATTGTTTGTTTTCCCTCCTTTTGGTTGTAAGCTCCTTTAGAAAAGAAACTTTATGTCTCAGGTTCATACTTAAAGCTCAGCTAGAACATTGCCTCAAAAATAAGAGGAGGTCAATGAATATTGTTGAGTGAATGAATAAACCACTTAATGTTTGAGTGTTCAGCAAGTGATGTATACAGCTCTGTTCATTTGAACATGTATTAAATTTTATGCCCAATTTTACAATAACTGCTGAGAAAGAGATAACTAAAAAAATTTTAAAAATTAACCACTAACCTAAATAACAAAAACAACAGAAGTACCCAAGGCAGGGAGGTGCAGGTGGGGGAATTGGATGAGGTGGTCAAAAGGTACAAGCTTCCAGGTAGAAGATAAATAAGGAGTGGAAATGGAATGTACAATATGATGACTATAGCTAACCCTACTATCTGGAATATATATCACTTTTTTCTTTAGTTTTTCTTTGTTTTATATCTATGTGAGATGACAGATGTTAACTAAATTGATTGTGGTGATCATTAAACAATGTGAGTCATGTCATTATGTTGTACATTCTAAACTTACCCAGTGCTCTGTGTCATTTACATCTCAGTAAAACTGAGGACAAAAAGATTAACCACAGCTCCTATCCTCAGGAACATACAGTCTAATTGAAGAGGCAACCATGTGCATTTGGTGGCATCTGTAACATAGTAGAGTTGGCGGCTCCAAGCTTTCATTTACCACAGAAACACTGAAAAGCAAGCAGAAGCTATCAGAAACACCTTTGTCAGAACTGTACCAACATATAGTGAATCAAGAGAAAGACACTTCAACATATGAAGTCAATTTTGTGGCAATCTTACTTGCCCTTGCTTCATCTCCTCCCTGACACGGCAGCCATTTTGGTCCTGAATAAGTGGGTGCCTGTGCTCCCAACCTTCTCTCTACTTCAGCAGGGAGCAGTGCAGACCTTATTCACAAATTGTGCATATCTGTTCTAAGCAGTCTGGGGACTATCATTGATGCAAGGCAATTATCTGTTTTACTTAACTCAGGAATAAAGCCAGAGAAGTGGTCTGCATTGCTCAAAAACACTGCAAGGCAAACTAACTATTTTTAGACACCTGGGACAAAGATTACAGTCTAAATATACAACAGGCTGCCTAAAGCAAAAGTTAGGGAAAGCTTGAGGGGAGGGGGTAATCAGGACATTCAAAAGCAGCCATGTACACTGGAATTTAGAAAGCCACATGGCATGCCCAGGGCAAGACACATGCCGAGAAAGAACCTGAGAAGATTGTAAGCCTTCACCTTGGGCTGGTCCCTAAGTTAGGAGCCAACCTGGTCAAGTGTTGAAGGAGAGCCTCAGCACAGAGCACTTTATCTCTCTTTATCTCTCTCATGCTCTCTTTCTCTGCCTCTTTACCACCACCACTACTCCACCCCGCTCTCTGGTTCTCTCTCAAATAAATAAATAATTTTTTTTTAAAAAGCAACAGGGGCATCTGGGTGGCTCAGTGATTGAGTATCTGCCTTTGGCTCAGGACATGATCCCAGGGTCCTGGTATTGAGTCCAGCAATCAAGTTCCCTGCGGGGAGCCTGCTTCTCCCTCTGCCTATGTCTCTGCCTCTTTCTGTGTCTCTCATGAATAAATAAATAAAATCTTAAAAGAAAGAAGAAAGAAAGAAAGAAAGAAAGAAAGAAAGAAAGAAAGAAAGAAAGCAAGCAAGCTGCTAGAGCTAATAAATTCAGGAAAATTACAGTATATAAAATCAACACACAAAAAAAAGCAGTTGTGTGCATACACTTGCAATGAACAGCTCAAAAAAGAAATTAAGCAACTCCACTTACAATAGCATCCAGAAGACTAAAATACTTACGGGTTGAAAATAAATTTAACAAAGGAAGTAAAAGACTCCTATACCAAAAATTATAAAACATTGCTGAAAAAAATTAAAGACCTTAAATAAATGGGAAGACATCCCAGGTTCATGGGTAGGAAGACTTAAAATTAAGAGGTCAATACTATCCAAAGCAAACTACAGATTAAAGCAATCCTTATCAAAATCCCTATGGCCTTGTTTTTTTCAGAAGTGGAAAAGCCAAACCTTAAGTTCATATGGAATTTCAAATAGCCAAAACTATTTTGAATAACAAGGTCAGAGAACTCACGTGTCCCAATTTCAAAACTTACTACAGAGGTACACTAATCAAAACACAGTGGTACTGACATAAAGTAGAATATAGAACAATGGAGTAACATTAAGAGTCCAGAAATAAACTCAAGCATGTATGGCAAATTCGTTTCTTAAAAGGGTGTCAAGTTCATTTAATGGGGAAAGAACAGGCTCTCCAACAAATGGTGCTAGGACAACTGGTTTTCCACATGCAAAAGAACAAAGTACATCACATTATACACAAAATGTCAACCTAATATGGATCAATAATATAAACAGAAGAGTGAAAACTATAAAATTCTTAAAAGAAAACATAGGAGTAAATCTTCATGACCTTGGATTCAGTCAGTGATAGAACTTTAGATGTGACACAAGCACTAAAAGAAAAATAGATAAATTTGACTTCATCGATATTAACTTTTGTGTATCAAAGGGCATTACCCAGAAAGTGAAAAGACAACCTACAGAATGGGAGAAAATATTTGTAAATCATATATATGTTAAGGTTTAAATAACCAGAATATATAAAGAATTCCTAGAACTAAATTTTAAAAAGACAAGCAACACAATTTCTAAGTGGGAAAATACTTAAGTAGAAATTTCTATGATAAAGATACACAAATAGCCAAGAAGCACATGAAAATATATTCAACATCCTTCATCACTAGGGAAATGCAAATCAAAACCACAATGTGATAACACTTCAAACCTACTAGGATGTCTACAGAAAATGGAAAATGACAAGTCTTGGCAAGGATGTGGAGAAACTGAATCCCTTCCACACTGCTGGTGAGAATGTGAAATGGCACAGCCCTTGTGACAAAGAGTTTGGTGGTCCCTTACAAAATATAGAATTGCCATATGATCCAGCAATTCCACTCTTAGGTATAATACCCAAAATAATTTAAAACAGGGATTCAAACACATGTATGGCAATGTTCACTGCAGCACTATTCACAGCAGTCAAAAGGTGGAAATAACTTAGGTGTCCACCCATCAACAGATGAATGGAGAAATAAAATATGGTACATCCACCTAATGGAATATTATTCATCCGTAAAATGAAGTTCTCATATATGCTACACCATGGGTGAACTTGAAAATAGTATGCTAAGAGAAAAGCCAGACAAAGAGGATAAATATTATATGATTTCACTCATGTGAAATATCTAGATTAGTCAAATTCGTAGAGGTAGAAATGTTAGAGGTTACCAAGGGCTAGGAGAAGAGGAAAATGGGGGTTACAGAGTTTCTGTTCGAGGTGATGAAAATGTTTTAGAAATAGACAGTGATGATGGTTGCACAACCGTGTAAATGTAATTAATACCACTGAGTTGTACATGAGAAAAGTTAAAATGGTAAATTCCATGTCTCGTATATTTTACCACAGTAAGAAACCCATATATAAATAAATAAAAATACATGTATGCTAACAAAAGAATGTGAGCAGACACATATCGTGGGAATATTGGTCTTTGAGTAGGGAACTATATTTATTTAACTAACTTTTCCCGGTACAGACTCTGTGCTAATGATCTGGTAAACAAACAATAAGACGAGGTCGTTGATTTCAAGGAATTCATGATCCCGTGGAAGAGGCAGACAAGCCCAATGCCCGCTGATAAATTCAGTGATGGATGTACATTTGGGGAACTAAAGAGTGCAGATCCTGATCTGCTAACCCAGATCAGGATAAGTAAAGAAATATGACCAAAGGGTGAGTCAAAGTATTCTGGGCAAGAATAGCAGCTTCTGCAAAAGCTGCTGGTGAGACAAACATGGGGCCTCAGGGAGGAACTATTAGTAGTTGAACAAGGGAGCAGAACTGGGGATGGAGTGGTGGACACTGAGGGGGAGTAAAGGATGAGGTTAAAGACATAAGCAAAAAAACCGACTTAGCCATGCTGAGAAGTCCTCATCTAATCCCGCAGAGAAACCCTGAAAGATTTTAAGCAAGGCAGTAATACAATTATGAGCTGTTCCATGGAGAATGATTTAAGGGCGATAAAATGAAATGGAAGAATTCAGACACTCCTATGAGCTTGAAAGAAAAAGCTTCACAAGACACCAAACCTATCAAGAATGCGGTAAAATCACAAAATGTTTGGTGAATCCTTTGTTGGTAAGACTGAGTAAACAGGCTTTCTCATACATCGCTGATGTAGTGTGATCACACTCTCAGAGTAATTTGACAATACTTATAGAAATGCATGTACATACTCAGCAGTTCTGAGAATTTATCCTACAGATATGTGTGTAAAATGGGACACATAGAATGTTTATTTACCACTGCACTATTTGTAATTATAAATGATTGGAAGTAATTTAAATGTTCATCAGTTGTAATCTGGTCAAATAGGTTATGGTGCAGCCATACACTGAAATACTATTTGACAATTTAAAAAAATGCAATAAAGCTCTCATGTACATATAGAGAATAATTCTCAAGATAAATTTCTAAATAACAAAAATGAAACAACCCCAGAAAGATGTAAAATATAAAACTTCATGTTAACAAAAGGGGCAGAGGTTCTTAAAGCGAAAACGCTATTGCCATGATCAAGTTTTAAATAAGAACAACAACAAATAAAGCAAGGATGAGTATGTGACTATTTGTGTAAAACAAAGGAAAAAGAAATTCTGGATTTAAGAAGAATGCTACCAAAGGCATTGGTAAAATAACTGGGAAATTAGTATTATAAAAATGTTACATGTCCTGAGTGTCTTGATTATGTTGTGGTTATGTAGGTGAATGTTCTACATTTCTACTTTTTTTAATAATTCACTCAACAATTTTGGCATTAATTACTGTGAAGCTCATTTACCCTAGTTTCTGAAATCAAATTCAGTGTTTCCTTCTCTGGAAAATAAATATGTATGCTGCCAACAAATTTAGGCCTTTTAGAAAAATAATAGGGTCTTTTATGCAACTGACTCCTAACAATACTAGCTGCTCAAAGCCAGTTCTAAATTTCCTCCTGACCCTTGTTCTGACACACTGATTAGACTTCTATGGCTTTTCTATCTTCTCTGTGTTTTAGGAACATACATAAGAATTAATTTTTAAAGTGGCATCCAGACAGACTTTACACCCATCACAAAATTAACTCAAAATAGATCATAGACCTAAATGTACAATGCAAAACTACAAAATTCCTTTAAGATAATATAGGAGAAAACCTAGTCGTCCTTGGGTATGATAATATCTTTTTAGATATAACACCAAAGGGGTGCCTGGGTGGGCTTAGCCAGTTAAGGATCTGCCTTTGGCTCAGGCATAATCCCAGGGTCCTGGGATCTAGTCCTGCATCAGGCTCCCCACTCAGCAGCTCCCTCTGCTGTTCCCCTGACTTGTGCCCTCTGGCTCTTTCTCTCTGTCAAATAAATAAATAAAAATCTTAAAAAAAAAAAAAATTCACCATCAAAGACCTGATCCATGAAAGAAAGAAATCCTAAACTGGACTTCATTAAAATTAAACAATTCTGCTCTGTGAAAGATAATATTAAGAGAATAAGACCACCTCAGACTGGGAGAAAATATCTGCAAAAATCATATCTGATGAATGAACATTACCCAAAATATAAAAAGAACTCCTAAAATTCAATAAGAAAATAACTAGATTTTAAAATGTGTCAAAGAATATGACAGACACCTTACGAAAGAAGACATAAGGTGGCAAATTATAAGAAAAGATGCTCTACGTCAGATGTCATCAGGGAAATGAAAATTAAGGCAACAAGCAGACACACTACACACCTCTTCCGAATGCCTAAATCCAAAACACAGACAACAAACGCTGGTGAGAAGGTGGAGAAAGAGGAATTCTCATTCATTGTTGATGGAAATGCAAAATGGTGAAGCCCCTTTGAAAGGTGGCTTCTGACAACACTAAACATACTCTTACCTTACGATCCAGTCATCATGCTTCTTGGTATTTATCCAAAGGAACTGAAAATTTATGTCCGCACATTAAAAAAAAAAAAACCTGCACACCCATATTTATAGCAGCTTTATTCATAATTGCCAAGACTTGGAAGAAACTGAAGTATTCTTTGGTAAGTGAATGGATACATAAACTATGGGACATCCAGACAATGGAACATTACTCAATGCTAAAAAGAAATGAATTATGAAGCCAAGGAAAAACACAGAAGCAAATTAAGCACATATTACTAAGTGAAAGAAGCCAATTTTAAAAAGCTACATAGGGTATGATACCAACTATATGACATTCTGGAAAAGGTAGGGGTTGTGGGAGATGGGGAGGAGAGATGATGAGGCAGAGGAAAGAAAACTTTTAAGGCAGTGGAAATACTCTGTATGATACTATAATGAGTGGGTATATGGCACTATACATTTGTCCAAACCTATAGAAACATATAGAAATAGAACCCTGTTATGAACTATGGATTTTAGGTGATTGTAATGTGTCAATACAGGTTCATCACCTGTAATAAATCCACCCCCTGGTGGGAGATGTTGATAATGAGGGAAAATGTGGGACAGGTAGTTTATAAGAAATCTCTGAAACTTCCTCTTATTTTTGCTGCGAAATATTTTGTTTTTGTTTTTGTTTACAAAAAAAAAGTGGACTTCAGACTGAAAATGCTATAGAGAGCAGTTGGGAATCTTTGAGTTCAAGGTAAAACATTTAATGTCATTATTCCTTACTTATCACAAAGTTATATTACTTATTTTGGAAGCCTGGATCTGTGACTCATCCATCGTTCTCCCAATACCCCTCAAATTAACTTCAGATAGAAAAAAATTCCTAGTCATTAAAATGTGAGACTAAGATCAGAGGAGTTATAAAATTTTTCCAGTTCTAGACTTTTTCTCCCTTTGTAACTGGGTGAATTATGAATAGGTACATCTTCTGGGCACACGAATTTCTAGATCAACAAGTAAAATAGTATGCCCTACATCCTCTTTTATACTTCAGTTTGACCCATACTAGATAAAAATAAAAATTTAAAGATATATATGTTAAAGTTCAAAGAAGGCAGGAACTCAACATTTACTGAATGAATATTATGACAAGCATTTTCTGCTCATTAGCTCTTGAAATCTGCACAATCATCCTGAGTGGTAACCAAAAGCACTCATTTCAGAGGTGAGGAAACATGCTCAGAGAGGTTTGGTGACTTGCCTGAAGTGATTCAGCAAGTTTGTAGTTAATCTGTGACTCAAATTCAGCTCCCTGAAAGTGAATGCACTCTTCTCTATGCCATACTTTGTAAATCATACTGTATTCTGTTTGTAAAAGGGGAAGTCAGAATATTTTGTGCTGTTTTAACTTTTTCTGAGAATGGCTTGCTCTACTTGAAATTTCCAAGAATGTCTACAGAGATAAGTTCTTAAGAAATCTAGATTTAAAGTGTTTTGTATTTCTGAATCATTGGGAATGATTCTGTCAATGATATAAACTGACATTGTGGACTTGTTGCAAGCGTTTCAAAAATAATAAATTCTATATAAATCACAAAACCAGCAAATCTTTATGCAAGTTCACGTATTTCCCTGAATTGTAGTGTCAAGCATCTGTTTGGGAAGCACTTATTTGATTTCAGAATTCAAGTAGTATCCATTATACTTCAGCAACACCCACAACTAATCTTCTCTTTTCCTGAAATCTGAAAGAGCGTGTCTATTTTAGTATTCATCATGTACAAACATATATAATTCATATAAATATTCTTTATGTACATATAGAAAGTATAGGACACAATAAGAAATATAGAATCTTCTCCTCTTCCTGGCACATAGTTCCTAAAATCCTTGGGCTCTTAAGTGGGAAGTGTCTTTTTGTATACTAGTGATAGGACTCGTGGCTGGGGGTTCCTGGAGAGCTTCAGGATGAAAATTGGTTGACAGAACAACCAGCCATGTGATTAGAGATTGGAACATTTAGGACAGAAACTGGAAGTTGAGTTAATCACCTACAGTCAATGATTTAATCAATCATGCCTATGTAATAAAGCCTCTGTAAAAACCCTAACCAAAAGAGTCTGGAGAAGGTGCTGGAGGGTGGTACACTCATGGCATCAGCTCCAAACCTTTATTACCCCATACCTCATGCTATCCATCTCTTCCATCTGGCGGTAAAACTAGTAAACTGTTATTCTGGAGTTCTGTGAGCTATTCTAACATCTTATCAAACTTGAGAAGGGGTTCATAGGTACATCCTGTTTGTAGCCAGCCAGTCAGAAGCACAAGTGACAACATGGACTTGTGATTGGCCTCTGAAGTTGGGAGGGTGGGGGCGGTGGACGACAGCCTCGTAGGACTGAGCCTTTAATCTTTGGGGTCTGGCACTAACTCCAAGTAGGTAGTGTCAGAATTGAAATAAAGGACATCCAGTTGACATCCAGAGACTTGGAGAATTGTTTCATGTGGAAACTCCACATGTCCATGTCAGATATGTGGACAGTAGGGAAAAAGGGATTTTTTTAGCCTCTAATGAGAGCTATCACAAATTTGCTTACCTATGGCAATCTCTAAGGCTAAGTACTTGAACTTATGCTGATGATTTACTCACCAGCTTATTCAAAAAGCACTTTGGCTGGCACTGGGTCTAGGAGCCTGGGTGGGGGGTAGGCATGAAGAAGGAAGCAGGCAGCCAGGAGAATGACTGGCCATTAGAAATGCTGCAGCAACAGGGATGCTCACTGCTGCTGAGGCAGGGTGGCAAGGTGACGGAACAGGTGACACCAATTGGGGGGCGACGCTGTCTTCCAGGTGATGAAGAAACAGCTGCATTTGGTGGAGAGACCTCTTGGACCAGGTCTCTATCAGCTCAGTGGCAAGGCGAGGGTTGGCTCCGGTAACTCCTGCCCACGGCTGTGCTTCAAGCTCATGGGCCTCCCCTTCCAGGTGCCTGCCAAGCAGTGGTCCTTGCTCAGTCCACTGTCCTATGGCAGAAAATTGAGGATTTACAATTACAGCTCAATAATCATCCAGGCTGCAGCACAGATCCTGTGCCCCTGGGCTTAAGCGGTGCTGAGGAAGAGATGAAGGCTTCTATAGTAAATGCCCAGGGAAGGAAAACAAACAAATACACAAACATCTGAAAGACAGGCAGGGAAGTCCTGGGCACAGAAACAGGTCCACGTGGAGGTGGGGGGTTAGAATCTAGGCACCTACACCTTTCCTGCTGCCTCACCCCCCAGCAAAAATGGAAATAAAGGGAAATCTGATTTGCTCTCAATTTTTTTTAAAAAATAAGAAATTTAATTAAAAAAGGATTTACTAAACCTGTACATAAATGTTTATAGCTTTTTATAATTGCCCAAAACTGGAAACAAGCCAAATGTTCAGCAACAAACCATGTTCCATTCATAGAATTCAATGTTAGCAACAAACCTGGATGATCTCAAAGGCATTACGCTGATTAGAAGTGTCTCAAAACATTACACACTTTATGATTCCATTTATATGATGTTCTGGAAAAGACAAAACTAGAGGGATGAAGAGCAGATCAGTAATTGGCCAGGGGCATGATCATAAATGGAAAGCACACAGTTATTTGGGATACCAGAACTGCTCTGTATCCCTGTATCCTGATTATGTTGGGGTTTATAAAACTCTGTATGTGTGTTAAAATTCATAGAACTTGGGCAGCCCGGGTGGCTCAGTGGTTTAGTGTCGCCTTCGGCCCAGGGTGTGATACTGGAGACCTGGGATCGAGTCCCATGTCAGGCTCCCTGCATGGAGCCTGCCTCTCCCTCTCCCTCTGCCTCTCTCTCTCTCTCTCTCCTCTCTGTGTATTCTCATGAATAAAAAAAAAAAAATCTTAAAAAAAAAACATAGAACTTTACATAGAAAAGGGAGGGATCCATCTTATGCACAGTTTTTTGTTTTGTTTTTGTTTTTTTTTTAACTTAAACAGTCTACACCAGGCATTTTACTGCGGCAAAAGCAATGGTGGACCATTATCATCAAAGAGCTCAGTGTGGAGCAGCTCCAGTGGCCCAACGGTTTAGCACCGCCTTCAGCCCAGGATGTGATCTTGGAGACCCGGGATCGAGTCCCACATCAGGCTCCCTGCATGAAGCCTGCTTCTCCCTCTGCCTGCCTCTCTCTCTCTCCCTCTTTCATGAATAAATAAAATCTTTAAAAAAAGAGCTCAATATGGAAAGGCACGGATATAACCACAAAGTACAGCACAAAAATATTTGCTATATGGTAACTGAAAAATTAAAATAGCAAATGTTATAAGCAATGAAAGGAGAAAGAGATTTCCAGCTTAATTGAACTGAAAAAGCTTCAGGGAGAGAGGCTGCAGGATGGGGCAACTGGGTGAGGGACGTTAAGGAGGGCACATGATACATAAGTGTTCTATGCAACTGATGAATCACTGAAGTCTACCTCTGAAAATAATACACTATATGTTAATTGAATATAAATAAAGTTAAACTAAATTTTTAAAAAATGCTTCAGAGCAGAGATGGCACTGGATCTGTTTTAAGCGCAAGAGAAGGCAGCTGATTATTTAGATATGATCTCATGTCAATAGTGTGCAGGAAGGAATGGAACAGAAGTGTCTGAGGACAGAAAGTGTGCCTTGTTAGAAGATAAAGAATTTGGGGAAAGCCTTAGCTGGGGTGCTGGCCAACTAGCACAGTAAGCCTTTGCAGGCAGTGGGACCCACCCCTGCAGGGTGCCCTGGAGACCATGTGGAAGATGAGCTTGGTCCACTTCTTCATTTTATTCCCACCAATTAAGTTTTTTGGCCTCATTTATAAATACGGAGCATACGTTCATCTTCCTTGTCACAACTGTGGCTCTTCATACTTGTAATTATGCTACCTCTTACCTGTAGTTTATCCTGAAATCTGTAAGAATGTCCCTGATCAGCAAGGAGTCTGTTTCTCCCTCTCTCTCTACCCTTCCCACTGCTTGTGCTCTCTCATTTTCTCACTTTCTGTCAAATAAATAAAATCTTTTTTAAAATATTTTTTTTTTAAAAGAGTAAGACTGGGTTGTAAACTGGATGGAATTGATGAAGAAGCTGGGAAGGAAAAACAAACAGATCTGGAGGCAAAGTTCTAAAGGAAATGTAAGTTTGTCAATTGTTTTATTCTTGTCCAACAGCATTTAAATATTAGTTTGTTTTAATCAATATTTATAAATGAAACCAATTTTTCTTTATTTAAGAAACACATGCAGGGCAATTAAATAATACTTGAGAATAGCTAATTCTAACTTCAACTAAAAAGTTAAAGCTATTTCAGGCAACAGCATAATGTAAATCAACGTTTGAGAGATCAAAAAATAGACAATCTCTCAAATTACAACGAAAAACTCCTTACTGGTATGGAGACAAGAATTATGAGTTTTTACAATATAGAGAACAAGAAAATAATATATGACTGAAGAATTCTTTAAAAATGAGAATTGGTAGCTTTTCTCACAGTAAAGAAATTATGCTGAAAAAGAAAAATGACATACAGAGAATAAAGTTTGCTATATAGCTTGTAGTAAAAAGGAAAATGTGACAGTACTAAATGTATATTGCTATAGTTTTAGTATTAAACCACAACTGTAGGCAACAGGAGCAACCCCCCAACTAATCTGAACACAAAGAGATTTTTCCTGTTGGTATGAATATATGTGAAATCATTAACACTGCAATAAAAAAATATATGCAAACCATTAAAATAAGCAAGGCACATCAATGAAAACAGGAAATGAAACCAGCCTTGTATTCTTATTCATTTGAAGTCATTACCAAGTTTACAGGGCTCTTGGTTCAAAGGAAAATATAGCAGCCACAAATGTGGACTGAAACATTGCCTATTTACCATGGTTTCATTTCTTAGAATTCATCCATTGGTCAAAATGATGAGGCTGCTGGACAAGTACTAAGTCAAACCGCTCAACATATTTAGTTATTATTCTTCAATTTAAAGAGCAGATACCTCCAACATAAAAATGCTAACAGGTATTTGCTAAACATCCAGCAATAGTCCTTGCTGATGGATGAGAAAGAGAGAAAGCACAGGGAACAGTGACAGCCTGTGATTGCATATATTCCACAGAATGAAGTCATATTATTGCAGTGACTCAGACACCATAAAAATTAGGACACAAGTATTTCAATTCCTTTTCATCTAGGATAGCCAAGAGAGGCCAGCCACAAAACAAGGATCATAAACTCACTTATTTCAAATTTTATTTTGGCTAGCATTTCAATTTTTCCCCATATTAACCTTTTAGCAGGAGATAAAAGTGGAAAAAAAATAGCTGATGCAATCAGCCCTTTCTGATTTCCCCTCTGTGTGGCTAAAATGCAATTGATTGAAGGAAAAAAAAAGGGAGGTTGAGGCGCAAGAGAGAGAGAGAGAGAGAGATACAGGACCTGGAAAACCAGTAAGTAGGGAGCTTGGTGGGTCAGTCAGTTAAGCATCTGCCTTTGGCTCAGATCATGATCCCGGGGTCCTGGGTTCAAGCCTTGCATCAGGTTCCCTTCTCAGCAGGGGGAGTCTGTTTCTCCTTCTCCCTCTCTCTCTCTGTGCTCTCCCTACACCCCTCTCTCTGTCAAATAAATAAATAAAATCTTTAAAAATAAATAAAAATACTAATTAAAAAAAATTCGCTGATGTAAAGAAAGCATACCTATAGTGGGAAAACAATCTCTCACAAAACAACACAATCTGGAAAGAAAAGACCCACGACAATGATCTCAAATCCCATGTATTCGATTCCTCATCAGTGATCAGTTCTGCAATGACCTTGCTGTGGTTTCTAATAAAGTCAACGAGAAAGGGGTATCTGGGTGGCTCAATCAGTTAAGTATCTGGTTAAGTGGCTGACTTTGGCTCAGGTTATGATCTCAGGGTCCTGGGATGGGAGCCCCTATGGGCCCCCTGCTCAGTGGGAAGGCTGCTTCTCCCTCTGCCCCTCCCCCCACTCATTCCCGTGTATGCACACTCTCTCAAATAAAATCTTATGAAAAAAAGCCACTTCTGAACCTCAGGCTTTATCTATTTAAAAAGTAGAAGAGGAGCTCGACATTGTACTGAATAAGTCATATCTAAGGACAGCTCATGGACAAATTTTAAGAAAATTCTTATACTAGCAGTTACAGTGTTCTTGCTGAAATTTCCTAGTGGGGAATAAATGCTTAATAGTTTAGAGGTAGTAGCAGCAGGAGTAATTAATGAATTCTCCCAACAGTTCAGAAAAAAACACTGCCAACTAATAAGGAAAAATGGAGCAAGAGATAAGGCACAATTTCCAGTTTTAAGAGAGAGAAGAAAGGCATTCACAAATTCCATAATTATCTCTAAGTGATGACCCAAAGGTTAAAAACCAATGAAAAGCCTATGACTCATAGAACAATACCCATGGCTCTGATAAATGTACCTAAAGATACAGTAAAAACCTCCCACATCACACTCATATACTTGGCTGGGGCAAAGTAGAACTTCAAGTATTCTTAGTATCCTGAGATCTGCTATCGAAACCCAGCTCTGAGATGAACCCAGTTCTTCACGCGTCCTACTGCAGACGAGGGGTATGCCTCAAAGTTCACGTAGCAACCACAGTGGGTTATGCTGTAACCTCAGGAAAGGTCCCTGACCAAGGTCCTCTTAAAAATTGATGCAGCAATGACACTTTGAATTCACATGAGCCAACATATCTGAGCCTCATTACTGGGCTCAGAAATGCCAGGGTAAGGGCTGCAGGATGGGTTTTCCCTGAGCCAGTGTCATGGTGGTGCAATCCCTCTTGCTAAGAGCTCTTCAGAGAGCTGTGGATTTCTCTGAAGCTCTTTCTAGTCATCAATGAGTGACCTCTGGCTAATTCTTCACACCAACCTGAGTCCAAAGAGGCCTTATTTCCACATCTGAGACTTAGTCTTCATTTAGAAGGCATCTTCTTAACTTCAGCAATAGGTATGATTTACCCCTGAGTTACAGCTAATGAATCTGAATGTTTTAGGTAATGTGTTCAAGGTCACTCAGCAATAAACAGTAGAGCCAGACCTGAATCCAGAGTTCCACCCCAAAGCCCATACTCTTAGCCACTTCTTGAAGCATCATGATTTTGTATCAGAAGTCTGTTTAACGGGATCCCTGGGTGGCGCAGCGGTTTAGCACCTGCCTTTGGCCCAGGGCGCAATCCTGGAGACCCAGGATCGAATCCCACGTCGGGCTCCCGGTGCATGGAGCCTGCTTCTCCCTCTGCCTGTGTCTCTGCCTCTCTCTCTCTCTCTCTGTGACTATCATAAATAAATAAAAAAAAATTAAAATAAAAAAAGTCTGTTTAACTTAGAGAGGGTCACCATTTCTCCTTTGCTACTCACCCTCTTTTCTCCTAGTCTCTTCTTCCACTTTCCTTCCTGCTCCCTCTCAGGCTAACTCATACTTTTGTATTTCTTCAGTTTTCAGCCACAGCCAGGAACCTGACCTCACCCCAGCCCCCAGTTGGCAAGAATGAAGTATAGGTGGAAGGCTGAGCCTGCTAGGAGCCCCAGGCAGATGGCCACTGGCAGAAGACAACAGAACTGCGTGGGAAGTGGGAGGAGGTATATCCTACATGTCCATGCAAACTCCCAGACTTGGGTAAGACAATATTCTCTAACCCTTCCCAGGCACACAGTTCGTTTTATGATCACACGGAAATATGTGAGGAGCTCTCAGACCATCTGAGGAAAATGTTGAAGTTAGCAATACAAATTCAGAGCAAAGCGATTAGTTGCTAATCAAGGCTTTCCTTCTTTTGCACTCATTTATAGTTATTGCAAAGAGAGGAGAATTTGGAAACTCATTCATCAAATCATATTTCTTCAGGGTTACTGGGAATCAAAAATGCAAAAAAATTTTCTGGGGGGAAATAGGGGAAAATCCTTTTTTTTTTTTTTTTTTTAAGGCTCTTAGGATTGGTTTAAATAATACATTTAAGTAAATTAGTAGAAATACTGAATTTATTAGATGCCACATCCAGGGCTTGAGTTGGAAAAGGAGCTGGTTTGTTTCTGCATATTTTTCTGGCTGAATGTGAATGGCATCCTCTGCCAGATGCAGTAGGCTGCAGGTGCATTAGCTCAGGACTTGGCCAGACCTGCACTTCCATCTTCAAGCAGTGTGACCTTGAGCTCACTACTTAACTTCTTCAAACCTCAGCCTTTCTGTAAAAAGATAGAGGCATTAATGTTCACTGCCTGGGTTGCTGTAAAGATCAAATGACATCATGTCTGTGAAACTGCCTGGTATAGGAACTGGCAGGGTAGGCATTTAATAAATAGTAGTTTTACTTAATTTTATGTCATTTTAAGGGATGGGCCAATGTAAAGGCTTGTTATTAAGAAATAAGGGGAAAGCAACCAGAAATTTGTGGTCTACAATTTTTCCTTCACTTAAGAAAATCTCACCAAAGCTGTATTTTCAGTTAAAATAGGGAGAACAGAATATTTTGCAATACTTCTCCCACCAAAACCTCAACTTTCAGTAGAGACTTCAAAGTTTGGCTGTACAATGTATAGCTGTCTATGTATTACTGCTATAAACATATTTACAACATAAAATTCGAGAGAACAAGCACAAAGTCAAAGCCAACAGGGTAAAAGCTGATATAAGTTTTAGGCTCCATATAGCCTATCAGAAAATAAATCATCCCTCACAAAGATGAGAAGCACAGAGCTCACAATAAGAAATACTAGTAAATCAGAAATTCTACATAATAAAGAACCTTTATGAAGGTGGCTTATATGGAAAGATTTTATTTTCCTCTGCCTAAAATTATCTGAGATTTCATTTGCAGCACTATTTCCAATTTGTTTTTTAAGATTAAGAAAAAAAAAAGGTCACTACCACTTAGTTCAACATTTCCCTTTATGAACAACATGGCCACTCTACTGAAAAAAAATAAAACAATGGGGTGGGGAAAGCTCACCAGAGAAATACAGAAATCAACAAATTGACAATGCAAAGCATGGCAGCCCAACAACAAATAATTTGTCGCAGACCAGTCCCAGAAAGTAAACTAAAATGGGAAACTGATAAAAACCATTCTTTGCATGAGGCTACTGGGCTGAAAGCTGGTATATCTCACTGCCCAACAGGCTGGAAGCCATTTTTTATCTAAAGCACACAATGGACTGGGAAGGAGTTCAGGCCACAGGGGCTGTCAGAAAGCTCAGGTTACAGCAAAACCTCCAGTCATTTCTAGAACATAATCAAAGCTCTCTTCTGCACAGAATCAGAGGGGTAGGGATCCCTGGGTGGCGCAGCGGTTTGGCGCCTGCCTTTGGCCCAGGGCGTGATCCTGGAGACCCGGGATCGAATCCCACGTCGGGCTCCCGGTGCATGGAGCCTGCTTCTCCCTCTGCCTGTGTCTCTGCCTCTCTCTCTCTCTGTGACGATCATAAATAATAAATAAAAATTTATTAAAAAAAAAAAAAAAAAAAAAAAGAATCAGAGGGGTAACACGTTCTTAGAACTGTAGAACTGATTTTTGTTGCTGAGTTCAGCATTAAACATCCTTGAAAAAGCGGCCATCAGCTAGGCTGAATAAACGAAAAGAAAAAGCAGATTTTCCCATGAAGTTTCAACCACAGCAAAATGCTACCTCCTTTTTTGTTTCACCAAATTTGTTTCACCAGCAACTCATGCATATACCTAAGTCAACTCTCTACCCCCAAAAAACTCTGGCTGGCCAACTTTCTAGAATCTTCCTCAGTTCCATAATGTTAAAAGCAATGACAGTGAAGCCACTTGCTACTCTTTTCCTCAAAAACATAAATAATATGCCCAGATCAAGCACAGGGCATTTTCATAAAAATTATCTATACTCATGCAAACTGAATCTTCGTCTATGTTTAAAAAATTAAAAGTGTTTAGTTGGCATCTATCCTAATCATCCAAGGCCCAAAGTACATAAGAACAAAAAAGTCAGAGATTTCCAAAAGCTTTTTGTTAAGGCACAACCCCCACATTTTATGTTATGTTATTTTATCATTTCATTTTAAAGATTTTATTTTTAAGCAGTCTCAACACTCAATGTGGGGCTCAAACTCACAACCCCGAGATTAATAAGAGTCACAGTCTTTCAACTAAGCCAGCCAGGAGCCCCACAAAAACCCATTTTAAAGAATAAATCGTTAGGGGCACCTGTGTGGCTCAGTTAGCAGGGCATCTGACTCTTGATTTCGACTCAGGTCATGATCTCAGGATTGTAAGATCGAGACCCGTGTCGGGCTCTGCACTGAGCATGGAGCCTGCTAAAGATTCTCTCTCTCCCTCTGCTCCTCCCTGCCCCCACTCATGCTCTCTCCCTCTTAAAAAAATTTTTTTAAATAAAGAAATAAAAAAAAAATTTTAATAAATAAAAAAAAAATTTAAATAAAGAATGAATCCCTAAAAGTTCTTTGGGAACAGATACAATTTCTACAAGGATTTCATATCTTCAAATTTATGCTTATGAAGAAATATATATGCTTAACTCAAGTTTAGTAAACATAGTTATGTTGAGGATAGAATACCCTCTTGCATTAATTTCAAACTTTGTGCTCATCCTCTGCTGTCACTATTATACAGATTTCCTTTTATTAAAATTTGGATGGGGTACTAGAAAGACCTCAAACATACTTCTCAGGATACCCTTCCTCAAGGCACCCACAAAGAAAAAACCCAAACAGTCACAGACAGAAAGCTCTCAGAGTGGCAGTTATTCATTTCCTGAGCTAACCCACTTCCTTCTTCAAACATTTCCTTCTCTGCACCAACGTGTTTTTTGAAATCTATCTGCATTGACGTCCTTGCAAAATATGGTTGTGGGCCGAGGGCCTGGAATCTAGGCAAATACCAACAGTGATGACAAAATTAGAATTTGAATCTCAAATCAAGTGTCATTTCAGGGGTACAGAAGGCTCCCTGCAATATTAATTGATGTTTTAGCCAAAGAATCTGAATTGTTATGAGCTAGAGCCACACTCTGGGAAAACAAATGCTATCAAAGTGAAAAGCCGAACACAAAAAATGTCATAGCTCTTCGCTACTCCATTATAGAAAATGTTGACATCTTCCATGATAAGAAAATCAATTTTAAAAAATTTTTCAGACCACAAGCAAACTGTAATGAGTCGCTGGATTTCTTCATACTAAGTATAACCTGAGAAATACCACTGAAAGTCTAATAATTACTAATGTTATACATATTATTATAAATATATCTTCTCAATGATTATTATCTTGAATTTAATCAAAGCAAATATATACAGTGAGCAGAAATTTGGCTATTACGATTCCTTTGTGCTAACAAATGTGAAACATGACTTAAAAAATAAAATTAGCCTTTACCTAAATATAAATATAAAAAGCTTTATTTACCAGCAAATACTGATACCACAAAAACAGACAAAGGAAATACAGTCTCTTAAAATGTTTATTTTTGTCAGAACAGCTGACGATTTTCTGTTAAGTCTTTTGGTTCATTATTTTAACAAGCGTTTCCCCCTTGAAAAATCCATTCAAAATATTTCAATCCTTGAGGTAAAGAACTTTAAGAAAACAAAACAAAAAAATTCTGATTTTTTTAAAGAAAAAAATTCTTAAAATTCCTTTAACTTGATAAATAGAAATAATCTCTTCTTGTTCTACTCTGGTGAACAAAAACATACTTTATACAGCAAAGTATCCAGTCACTTATTGGCAAACTGAAGGTGAAAACCTACCCATTTACATGGTCTATTCAAACACAGTGCAATACTTCCATATTCATATAGACTTTAAAAACAAAACAAAACAAAACCAAACAGTTACCAACACTCTTCTGGCAAAGACAAAGGTTTTGGAATGCAAAAGCAACAGAAGTTTTAATCTCAAAGCTCCAGAAGGGAATTAATCTGAGTCTTCATCATCAAGATACTCCTCGGCATTGCTTAATGTTCGAACAGCATCTAAGTAGAATGGGGGAAAAACAAAACAGAGAAATTACAAATTGCTCAGATGTTTTTCACTTTCAAAGCTCCTGATAGCTCAACAAACTGTAATCTTTCCTCAGACCCAGAGACTGGGTCATCCCAGTACATCCCCCACAGATCTTTTCCAACTTTTGCTTTCCTGCCTAACTGCTCAATTTTTGCTGCCAGAGAGGTTGACAAATACAGCTCCCTGCACTTTCTTTAGACATGCGAAAAAATAAAGCACATAGTGCTAAGGTACCATGAATCTATCTCGCCCAAAATGCAACCAGCAACATGCACCATGGTCAGCATGGAACACACAGGAAGCCCCTTCACTCTGACAACTGTACTTCCAACCTCCTCTCCCAATGACAAGTGCATACACATGGCTTTGGTCAGACAGACGACAGTCTGTGGCCTTACCTGAAGGCAATGTCACTGGGCAGAAAGATAACTAATGAGGGGAAAAAAGGAAAAGGAAGAGAATGAAAAAAGGAAAAGGAAAAAGCAGCTTCACTTTTATTTTTAAACGCACAGATAAAGTAGACTCAGGAGCAAAAGAATGAAATAAATAAATGTATGTATGTATGTATGTTTGAAATAGAAAGAACCAAACCCCACCATATGTTAAATCAGGCTTGAACAGGGTTATCTGATCTTTAACTGCTCACCTCTTCAACTGTCTAGTTAAATGCTTATAAAGCAACAGGTTACAACGAGGTATAATTTTAGGTGGAAAATTGAAATGCAAGGAGAACCACTGCTAGAGCTCAAAAATGTATGTTATCATGGTCTCTAAATACTATCTCCCCACACTTACTGGAGACATGACTGATGCCAAGTCTGGGGCACAAAAATGTAAAAGATGCTAAGTGGAACTGTTCATCATGCCATACAACAAGGGCGCCATCAAAGAGAATGTCGTATTAAAAAGATTCAAGATCCAACCTGAAGGGACCTCCTCCACTAGCCAAAGAGGAGCTATCAGTAAGGGTACTAAATACAGTGGATTGCAACACAGCAAATATTTCAACACGCAGCAAAGAGAATTCACTAGTCCTCTTTGGAGAACAATAGGGAATCAGTACCTTATTTCAAAAACTCACTAACAAAGACAAAAATCAAGCCTCTATTTCTGCCCCTACTCCACAAACTATTAACTCTGAGTAATCAAACCATGGATGAAGAAAAAAAATTTTTTATAGAATGTCCCATCTGATAACTGAGAAAGGAATGACAGAATTTGAGTATCACTTGTTTTACAACTGTTGGTGAAACAATGGATCTACACAATGATCATCAATAAATGCTAACGTCAGAGGACAAGCAACAGATATTATGTGCCTCTGATGAAACAACACAGCTTTCTTCATGACATATTATTCCCTCTACCCCTTAGATAGACAGATAAAATGTAAAATCTAATCGAGATTTAACACCAGTTGACAAAAATACAGAGGAGAGAGGAACATGACAAACAACACCAGAGGGTGCGTATATGCAATGTCTAGACTGGAAAAGTCAGGAAAACTGACCCAGCTTCCTTAATAAGTAATTGCCAGGCTAACAAAAGAGGGAGAAAAGGTGATTTAAGAGACATATCTCCCAATAAGAGCTTGATTTTCTTCAGACCCTGACTTCAGGGCAGCCCCGGTGGCGCAGCGGTTTAGCGCCGCCTGCAGCCCAGGGCGTGATCCTAGAGACCCTGGATCAAGTACCACATCAGGCTCCCTGCATGGAGCCTGCTTCTCCTTCTGCCTGTGTCTGTGCCTCTCTCTCTCTCTGTGTCTCTCATGAATAAATAAAATCTTTAAAAAAAAAAAAAAAAGACCCTGACTTCAACTATAAACAAATTAAGCAAACAGATTAATAAGTAAACAAAGTATAAACAAATGTGTATGGCAAATGTTAGACAATGTCAAGGTTATACAATGATATGAAGGAATTATTAATTTTAGGTATGCTAATGATACTGTAGTTTTTTTTTCACTCATTATCTTTACAAATTTAGGAAAATATTGAGAAAAAGGAAGGGACAGGAGAGAGCTAGTACAAAGGAGGTAGAGACAAATTTATTTTTTTATAAGAAGGAAAGATGAAAGAACAAGAAGATATAAGCCGGACAGAGGCAAAATTCAATGATTTCACACCAGCTTCCAAACTACTAGAATTCCACAGGTTGTCTGTATTCGTCTCCATCCTCCTTAATCAGAAGTTCTGGAGATCTGGGTGGAATATACTTTGTTGGATACACACACACACCAACTTCATGACTCACTGTAAACTTGGGAAAAGCAGTTTTTCAAGCTAAAGACAAAAAGATAATAACAAAGCTCTTTCCTACCCTACTCTGCTGCTACAATCCTGTTTTGCCCATTTGAGATGTTTTTTTCCTTCAATGGTTACTTCTGCCCTTTATTTCAAGCTCGTTTATCCTGTTAGCAGAAGATGGCTCACCATGGTGCAAACTTTACTGATAAGAAGTCATGAGACAGGTGTGAATCAGGCAAATAAATTCTTTCACCTTCATTCCTTTCATGGATTGCTTGCTCTCAAGTAGTTTCTCTGGAAACCTCTCATGTGGCCAAGATCTGAGGAGCTATCTCTCTTCACAACCCATCTTGGGTGGCGGCCATCACATGGTAATGTATCTCCTAGCAGTGCATCCCCTTCCCCCTACCTCACTTCCATTTCTTCTCAGTGTCACTGACCTCAATTGGCACATTCCAAATCAAGCACCAGCACTTAAACGAATGATAAATAGTGGAAAGGCAGACACAGTAATCTAGAAATATCTCATAGACATAGCATTCCGTATTAAGTGAAAAGAAGTCAGACTCAAGAAAGTACATGCTGGCCCCATGTGGGGCTCCCTGCTCAGTGGGAGTCTGCTTCTCCCTCTCTCTCTGCCCCACCCCGCCCCCACGTGCTTGCTCTCTCACATGCTCTCTTGCTCTCTAAATAAATAAATAAAATCTTTTTAGAAAAAGTACATACTGTTTTATTCCATTAATATCAAGTTCAAGCATAGGCAAAACCGGTCTAGGGTGAGAGAAGGGGAAGATATGGAGGGGGGCTTCTGGAGTATGGATCTACCTTGATCTGAGTTGTGGCAAACAGGTACAAGCACAGTTTATTAAAAAAAAAAAAAAAAAAAAGGAAAGAAAAAGAAAAAGATGATAAACTTAGGATTTATATATTTACTTAATATAAAGTATACCCCAATTTGTAAAATCTGGAAAAAAGGATTTAAAGAGTTGAACCTTCAAGGTGGGGCTGAACCCTGGCCCCACACTTATATCCCCAAGTTACCCTTCAAGGTAACATAAAATATGACTTATTTTTTCTCTATCAAAAATCCGAGGGATGCTTGGGTGGCTCAGTGGTTGAGTGTCTGCCTTTGGCTTAGGTCGAGATCCCGATGTCCTAGGATGGAGTCCCACATCAGGCTCCCCACAGGGAGCCTGCTTCTCCCTCTGCCTATGTCTCTGCCTCTCTCTATGTGTCTCTCATGAATAAATAAATAAAATCTTAAAAAAAAAAAGGTGTACTTTTAAAAGTGGGCAACAACATCAGAATATACTTTTTCTAGGGTAGAGTTTGTGCTGGCAATTAACTATACATAGCCCAATAACTCAACTCCAATTCCAACTGGGATCACAATGCAAATTGAAACTTTTTACTGGATGATTGCAGGCATGAAGCAAGAAAAAAAGACAAGAAGAGGTAATGTGAAAACTGAATTATGAAAATTCATTTCTTGGCTCTGTGTGCCAGGCCCCCATATTACCTTGTTAATGAATGGGTCCATTATTAAATCAATACGAATTTAGGAAAGTAGACTAAAGACACTTGGCGTGAACAGAGAAAAAGAGAACTGCCTCCCAATCCTATTCTACAAAGACTGCAGAAAGGTCATGGGGGGAAGAGCAGTTTGCCACCTGCCTCCCCCAGCTCCTGCTGCTCACATGGAGGCTTCTGGGTCCAGCTCTCTGGGATCCGAAGCAACTGTGGTATTTTCCTTGTCTATCACAATCAAGCTTATAGTACCCATGAGAGTCTGATAATCTGTAGCTCATAAGAAGTCTTACTCCACAGTTAGGGTATTCTGAAAGTACCCACATAGCACCAGGAAGTCAGTGGCAGAAAAAGGAAGTTAGGCCATAGTCCAACTTCCTGAACCAACCAAGGCAGCCAGCAGGAGAAGGTACATGCCTAGTAGAGGTATCACTCCCTCAGATCTGCATATATGGCTTCTCAATCAAAATGTAGGATGGGGAGCACGACTCAGCTGATAAGTATTTTCTCACTCACTTAGCAGACCCTCAATCCATCTGTGCATGAGTAAATACTTTCAAGAAACACCAGCTCTGCCAGGAGCATTCACAGCTTAAATAATTAAGGAACCCAAGTGGCTTAATGGTTTAATGGTTTACACTCTATCTGAACTGAAGCTAAAAGAAATAAAAATCTAAAATAAAGACCTACCTTGGGTAAAGAATCAAAGGAAAAGCAGATTCGTGAGGAAGGCTAAGATGAGAATTTGGTGATGGACATGGAGGATAATTCTGGGAAGCTCCCTTGGTGAGTCATGAAGAGAGGGGGACTGTTTGCTATTTTTGATTGACTAAAGCAGGAAAGAGAAGACTGACTTTATTTTGTTGCCTCTGCTGGAATTGGGCTATGGGACAAGATAACATTGCCTCTTTTCATAAAACAAAGGGTACTCAGTTAAGGAAGAGAAAAGCTTTCCAAGGGTTCAAAAATTAATGGGAGCGTGATTCAAACGATGAAAACAGAAATCAGTATCTCATTACACAAGTTCAGAACTCTGAGAGTGATATTAATATGGAAACAAATGCACTTAGCCTCTCTATACTGGAAATGTCTCAAAAGTTGTTTTGGTGATTCTCTACCAACACGGATTGGTCTAAACTTTAGACTCTAACGCAATACTAAAAAGGGTTGGAATGATGAGTAGCAATGCTAAATAAAGACTTGTGAAAATTGAGTTCTCCATTATAGTGGTTCCAGTCTAGAAAATGGTGGAAAAGATGTATCAATCATTGGCTTATTCTTCAAAGTGAGATTAGAGTGCCAAACATAAGATAAAAGTAGAATAAGGCTTGAGAAGTGAGGGGTGGAGGGGGAGACTGAATGTGCCTTCCAACCAAATCATCTTTTACTTTTCTTTTTTCTACCTCTGGGTTCCTATGGGCCAGAAGGCTGATGGTGGATGAAAGGGAGAGACCAGGGGACACCTGGGTGTCTCAGCGGTTGAGCGTCTGCCTCCGGCTCAGGTCATGATCCTGGGGCCCTGGGATGAGTCACACATTGGGTTCCCTGGAGGGAGCCTGCTTCTCCCTCCGCCTGTGTCTCTGGCTCTCCCTGTGTGTCTCTCATGAATAAATAAAATCTTTTAAAAAAGAAAGAAAGAGAAATGAAATGAAATGAAAGGGGAAAGGGGAAAGGGGAAAGAAAAGGGGAGAGACCAGAGACAGGAATGAGAAGAAAGCTTAAAGGGGGTTAAGTACTGAGTTATGTACTGAGAGGTCCAATAAATGGCCAATCTCTGAATAGTAACCACGAAGGATGCAAATGCGTTTTACACCTTTTCTTTAACACCTTTTCAAAAACAACCACACAAACCTTTCATTTTTTTCTTTCAGACCTATTCTCCCACACCAACAGATATTTTTGTCTCTAAGAATGTAGACCTAAACTTTACCTTTAAAAACCACCCCAGCCTATAAATAATCATCAAACTGTTTACCAAGTCTAGAATGATTCTGATTACAGTTTACTGATATTCTCAATTAAAATAGAAACCAAATATAATCATGGAGCCCTTCAGTGCTTAATTGAAAAAATATTTAGAGGTAACCACTCGTAAGAACCTAGGAAATGAGGATATGGAGACCATGGCTCTCTGATAAGAACTCTAATGGAAACCAAGGTGATTACAATTTGATTGTAAGGTACAAAGGAAACATACATAAAATACTAAAATGTTGATGTCTCTTCAACTTGTGTGCATGAAAGCTACTTCTATGGTGAATGTTCCAAATTAGACCAAGGAGATAAAACCTAACTTTAGAACCACACAGAGAGTTTACCAAGAAGCATTTGTGTCCAGTTCTAAGATGATAATCCTTGGTCATGATGGCACCCAGAGGAAAAAGGATTGAAACCAAATACCTGTCCCCTGTTTCTTTTTCAGGAGAGATGCACAGGCGGCATTCGTAGCCATGTCCAGGGCCAGCTTCTTCTCGTTGTTTCTTAAGTCTGTTCTTGCACCTTACCCCCAAAACAAGAAAACCACATCAGGTGTTTCTAAAGAACCTCTAGTAGCAATCTTCTTTCCACCAAAACTAATAACTTTTGGCCAAACTCACTAGAGAACCATTCTGGCCCCAAAGTAAGCTTTTTCAGAACAGTAAAAGCACATTTGGCATCTTGAATCAGGGAGCTTGCAGCTGCACTCCTGATAATTAACTGGGCACAATTAAAATATAGCCTCTCCTTTCAAGTCCTCAGAATACTGAATGTGACTTTTCAGCAGGGAGCTTACTATCCCCAAGGTGAATCTTAAGTCAGTCAGACTCCAATGTGTCTTGGCACCAATTTTTGGAGATTAAATTTACTACAACCTTTGCTTCTTGAGAAAAGACTACGTGGGTTGCACCTGAGGGGATTAATATTTTATATCTGTAAGTATACTCCTGTGCAAATTAGCAGAAGAGTAACACAATAAAACCTAGAGGCAATCCATGGTTCCTGCAGCCCCATCTTCTACTTGCTTTTTTTCCTCTTGTCTTCACTGTGGTAAAAATTATATCAGAATTCATGAGTGCATTTTTATTGATAAAGATTCAAAAATATAGAAGTATGCTGAACAGAAGCATATGTCCCATTTCATCCCCTAACTCACCTTTCCTTCCCTTCTTCCAGCTTGTCCACAGGAAGCCATTCCCAGCAAATGGGCATCAATCCTATCTCCTTAGGTGCATGAATGCATTCACAGATGCATGTATGTATGCATATATATACATAGTCGTATCACATACATTGGTCTGTAAATTGATTTTTTTTAACCCAACAAATCCATACTGGTACTCATTCCCTCATGGTACATATCCTTATAATTCCATCTATTTAAACATCTGTAAGTATTCAACGTTGTGGACAATGCAAAATTTACTTAACCACCCCCCTACTGAGGGGCACTGAGGCTGTTCCTTTATCACAAACCATATTGTAAACCTCCTTGAACAGCATCTTTCTGAAGTATGGTTTTCTAGAAGTGATGCTGGAATGAAAGGATATGTACATTTTTAATTCTCCTAACTATTGTCCGATTGCTTTTCAAGAAGGCTTTACCAATATACACCCCCTGCCACAATATATGAGAGTGCCATTTTCTTTGTAACCACATCCTCTTCCATAAACAAAAACTAAATGCAATGAAATTCACAGGCACAAAAATACTGAGTTAAGAAGGTTTGGCGGGCAGCCCCGGTGGCTCAGCGGTTTAGCGCCGCCTTCAGCCCAGGGTGTGATCCTGGAGACTGGGGATTGAGTCCCATGTCGGGCTCCCTGCATGGAGCCTGCTTCTCCCTCTGCCTGTGTCTCTGCCTCTCTCTGTGTCGCTCATGAATAAATAAATCTTTAAAAAAAAAAAAGAAAGAAAGAAAGTATGGCATCTTTAATTAGGAATATGGCGATTGTGTATAAAAATCTCCCTCCTAGCAGATTTAGATCTACTCGTAGCTAAGGGTCTATAGAAACTTCATTCTTCGGGCACCAGGGTGGCTCAGTGGGTTAAAGTGTGCCTTCAGCTCAGGTCATGATCCCAAGGTCCTGGGATTGAGTCGTGTGTCATGTTGGGTTCCCTGCTCAGCGGAGAGCCTGCTTCTCCCTCTCCTTCCCATTCATTCTCTCTCTTTGCTTTTTCTCTCTCTCTCAAATAAATAAATAAAATATTTAAAAAACAAACAATGAAACCTCATTCTCTCACTGTGCTCCAGGTAAAAAAAGACCCCTGAGGGTTAAGAGTTTTGTGACTAATCATATCTTACATTAAATTACACTTTAGAACTCATATATGTGATTTCTGCCAGGACAGGAAATGTTCAGAGCCAGCAATGCAAGAGAAGAAACAATCATTTCTTGTGTCCCTCTCAACTCGTGCTACCCAAGAGAAATACAATGTGAGCCATATATGTCATTTTAAACTTTCTAGTGGGCACATTTTCGAAAACTGGAATTCATTTTAATAATACATTTTCTTTAATCCAGCGTATCCACAGTGTTACCACTCTGTCATACAACCAACATAAACTGCGATGCTTTACATCTTTTTTCACTAAGTCTTTGACATCTGATGTACATTTTACACTTATAGCACATCTCAGGTGAGACTAGGCTCATTTCAACGTCTCAGCAGCAGGAGCGGTTTAGTGACTGCCCGCACAGATGACGCAGTTCTCAGCATAACCTTGAGGGGGCACTAGAGTGGTCCCCATGCTGTCTCTTCTTTTATACTTGAGGTTTACATCATCCACATACTTTAAATCAATAACACTTCCTCTCATGTATCTCATAACACTGCTCAAAGATCCCTAATGAAAGTGCACCCTTATGACACCTGAGGAATCAAGCAACTCAGGTTATAGCCTTCTAGACCAGGGTACAGTATGGGGGATATGCCTGGCCCTCCATAAGTGTTCATTAATATTTGCAGGACAAATGGATGGATGGATGGATGGTCGGTCCATAATTTCAGTCCCTTCTGACTTGTATAAAAATAGATAATCAAGGTATCTTCTCATTCTTCCTATATCTATTACCTGCTCGGCTCAAAGGAGGACATTATAACCACAGCTTGCTTTCTTCTCTATTGAGACTTTTCTGTGTGAATAGGGACCTCAGCAACTTTTACCCATACAGCTTTCTGAGATAGGATCATAAACTCATACTAAAAGTAACATATGTAATCTTAAAGCTTACCAAACTTTTAATTTAAAACTAAAAACTTAAAAATAAATAAATAAAAATAAAAAAATAAAACTAAAAACACAAATCACCTCAAATACTGTAATTTCATCTTATTGTAACAACTCTATGATACAAACACAGTGGACATTAAAATCCCATTTTCAAAATACACCCTGTTTTTCTAGGGTAAGTAAAGGCAGATAAACTGGGCACATGCTTTACCTTTCTCCAGAAGCAACTGGACAATATCTGCATAACCCTTCCAGGCAGCAGCATGCAAAGCTGTGTCTCCCAACTTGTTCTACGGTGATTTAAAAAGAGAAAGAAGCATTTTTAAAAATAAGACTGGATTGATAATATGCATGAATTTAGGTTTACTCTAAGTAAACCTACAATGAGAACAACTTAAGAAATCATGTAAAATCCCAAAGCAAGAAAGGAGACTCAAGAGACGACAAAAGAGTCATTTGGGGTGAGGGGATAGGATGGAGGATTAGAAACCAACTTGGCAGAGAACCAGTGGAAATGCAGATACCTGCACAGGGAGACAACAGGAGGAAGCAAGCAGATCTATCCCTGCGGAAAGCTAGCATGAATTAGGAATTAGAGATGCCTGGAGACGCCGGAGCAGGCATGAGGTGTGGGAGTGAAAACAAGAGTACTAGGTGAAAGTGTTTATGGAAGTAATTAGATCACCTTCCTCTCTCCTTGCTGCCAGGTGACCCAGTGCAGATGGCAGCATTATCCTGAGAAAAATGAACTGGCTTGTCTCCAAGCTCATGAACTCAGAGGTATAAGGGAAGGTGGCAGCAAGGCCAGGAGCTTTATAAAAGTAGTGGGTGAGCCTGGAAACTTAGAAACTGAGCAGCAAGCAGCCTTTACCTGCCCCACCGCCCCAGTGTGTGCAGTCTAGCATCTATGCCTAGGCAGGAGGCTCAAAAACAGTTCTCTGGTGCTGCCAAATAGCTCCCCATGTGGAGGAGGGAGAGGGTACTCATACTCATCTGGGTATCACCCAGCCAAACAGCCAGGACCTTACTTCACTCTATAGAAACCGCAACAGTCGGTAAGCCCCATAAGCATGCACGATTTCCACCATACTTCCAATGTGAATGCACAAAGATACTAGGTATTTGAGGAAAGCCTCCATTATTTGAGAAAAGATCAAGACAAAGTTAATGGATCTCTGAGGGAAAAAACACAGTACAGTGAATGGCAGAAAACATTTTAAAAAGCTGTAATTAATATATCTGAGATATAACATGAAAGAGCACAATGGAACAAGAAAAGATGCTACTTAAAAGTAATAATCAGAGTAAAAGAAAGAGCGTATAGCAGACAGAACTCTAAGATGGTGCCCAAGATCCCTGCCCCCTGGGATCCACCCCCAGTCGAATTCCTCCGCCTTCAGTATGGTGAGACTAATGAATATAATAGGGTATCACTGGAGATCCCGGGGTGGCTCAGTGGTTTAGCGCCTGCCTTTGACCCAGGGCACGATCCTGGAGTCCCGGGATCGAGTCCCACGTTGGGCTCCTGGCATGGAGCCTGCTTCTCCCTCTGCCTCTGTCTCTGCCTCTCTCTCTCTCTCTTTCTCTCCCTCTCATGAATAAATAAATAAAATCTTAAAAAAAAAAATAGGATATCATTCCCGTAATTAGGTTTCTAATCAGATGATGTTGAGTTCATCAAAAGAGAGCTTATACCAGGTGGGCCTGACCTAAGCAGGTGGACTCTTTCCCAAAGGTAGTGTCAGAGACACAATCTCCTATGGGCCTTAAAGAAGAAAGCAAACAACCATGCTGTGAAATGTCTATGGAGAGGGGTGATCTCGGAAAGCTGAGGTCCACAGCACTACAGGAGAAAGAAACTCAATCCTCCCAACAACCTGAGTGAGCCTGGAATAGGATCTGAGCTCCAGATGAGAACCCAATCCAGCTAATCCCTTGATTCTGGCCTGGGAGACCCTGAGCAGAGAGCCCACCTGCTGGGCACCCAGAATTCTGATCTACAGAAAACAGGCAAATGGGTCTTGTTTTAAGCTGCTAGATTTGTGGTTCTTCATTACATAGCAACAGAAACCTTACATGACACTGAGGACACTGAGGAATTTAAAAAATAACCAAGATAAAACATAAAGGTAAAAAAATCTCTGAGGAAAACTAAAATAACTGGAGGCTCAATGTAAGAGGTCCAACCTAACTACTAACGGGCATTCCAGAACCAAAGAACAAAGACAATGGGTAGTAAAAATTAGAAAAGAAACAAGAAACAATATTTTTCCAGCTTGGAAGAGTCCACCATCATTACCGGGAAGAGACCAACTCTAATGCACATCGTTGTGAAATACTAGAACACCATGGACAGAGTGACAAATTCTGAGCAAGAGAAAAAGCAGACCATACACAAAAGAATGGGAATCAAAATGGCATCAAATCTCTCAAAAGCAATTCTAAATACTGAACATCCTAGAGCCCTACCTGCAAAATTCTAAGGGAAATCATTTTCAACCTCGAATTCTGTCAGCCAAATAATCATCCCCTAGGTCCCCTTTCTTAGCAATCTACTTGGAGATGTTCTACAACAAAAGGAAGGCAATGTTCAGGATCCAGAAAAGTGGAGACACACCACAGGAAGGAGATGAAAGTAAGGCTTCCCACAGGAAGGGAGCAAAGGCAGCAGAGACCAAGCCACTCAGATCAGAGAATGAGAATGAGGGCTCTGGAAGTACCAGTACCATTCAGGGGGTTGGGGGGGGGGGGGTGGTGAGGAAGAAAGCAGTTATCTTATACATTTTGGAAAAAGTGTATCAAGAGAACGGCAAACAGTGTGGAAGTGTCTAGTGAGACACAAAACCCAAAATCAGCTAAATAAAAGCCACTAAGTACAGAAACAAAAGTGACACAAGCAGTGAGCAATATTTAAATAGCCCTAATATTTGTAAGCCATTGTAGAGTAAGATAACCAGAAATTATGATATGATATGTGGGAGACAATCAGAGGAACAAAGCTTGGGTGCTGGGATATCACAGTAGGGGCAATCAATAAGCTTACGCCTTCAGACAGGACACCGAAACATTTATGAAGAAGATGACCTAGGGGACAGCTCCATAAGCATCTTCCTTAGTAACATGAAGGCAAGACGAGAGAGCCAATAACCCAAAGTAGTAAGTGAGAAAGAAGAAATATGGTAGGCATTTGGGGCTTTATACAATTTGGATTTCGGTACAACAGTAATTTTTTAACTGTGCGCTTGTAGTGTTTTGGTTAAAAATTGTATGAAAGATACTGAATGGGAATCAGTGTCAGTTCAAGACACGGAGACAGGACTTTGCATGCCCATACGCTGCTCCCTGAGAATTAGGCAGGCATGTGATGTGACCACAGACTTCTGCCTAACTGATCTTACCTGTTGGTTCAGTTCAATGTTTGGTTGAGTAAACAGCATTTCCACTATGTCTGAAATTCAAACAGGAAAGATATTTCTTAAGAATGAAAAGGAAAAAGCTGACAAGATGAGGCACAATAGCTTCAAACAAGAGGATTCTTTAGAAGAATCAAGAAAATTCTAATAAAAATTTTTAAATATATGTAAATACAAGACTTAAGAATGTAAAAAGTAGAATTATATAGGGAATAGTTGTTTTCAAATAATTTGGCTTTCACATTTTGACATGGCAACCATTGTAGAAATATCTCTATGTTCACTGTTCATGATGATACTGTATATTCATTTAACTAATGTGCGTTTATCAGCTAACATAAGATCGGCTTCTTTGGGAAACAGCCATCAACTTTCCGTTAGCTATGCTATTTAATCTGCTGGGTGCTCTGTTTCTGATCGTTTTGTTTATTTTGTGTGTGTGTGTGTGTGTTGTTGTTGTTGTTGTTGTTGCGAGAGGGAGAAAGAGAGCAGGTGTGGCAGATTTTTTTGGTCAGGCTGAAACAGACCCAGAAATTCCACTCTCATATTGATTATAACTGAGAAGGTCACCAACTCCATCACTAACTTAATTAAGCAAATACTGTCTTTCCCTGGAATCCACCAGCATGCATTCAACTTAGAATATAAATTGTGCAAGCGTATCTTGGGAAAAACTAAGTAGAAGGGTCACTTTTGCCCCTTTCTTTCTTTTTGTAAGATTAGATTGTGGGATTTGTTTTTACATGACTATTGTTTTTCTCTAACCCTTCCAAGCCTGAGAGAGGAAGGGAAGTTTCCAGTCTTTCAAGTGAGAGAGGTCCATGCAGTAAGCATTCTACCTACTGTTTCACAGACCTTCCAGGAACCAGGCTTTTGGACAATGTTCTAAAGGATTTAAGCAGAATAATTTTTTTTCATTTCCGTAACTCCAGCTCCTCTGCGTGAAGCACATTTTCAGTAGCGTGGACACTGATGAGATAGCAAACAGAAGGCAGTACCTTTATGCCCCCCATGGCAGGCCCAGTACAGGGCAGTACTTCCAGCTTTGTCTAAGCCATTAACGCCGACTCGGTTGTCCAGACATTCTCTCAACCAGCTCAGGTTGCCTGAAAACATCATGCATTTATAAGAACACAAGAAAAAGGGCTTGGGTTTTTTTTGTTGTTGTTGTTTTGGTTTTGCTTTTAAATCAATTTCACCCTCCATAAATTTCCATCTAGAATGGATTAGTCAGCAAGTCTGAAATTAAGACCTACCCAATAATGCATTCATTATGGTACATTTTCACTTCCAGTTTATTAATGAAAAGCATTAACAACAACTTGAAGTGGGGGTGGAGGAGGCCGGTGGAGGGGAAGAATTATTTGTCACAGTTCTGGCAAGTCCAGAATCAAGGCGCCAGCAAGATTCAATGTCTGGTAAGAGCCTGCTTCCCAGTTCACAGACACTGTTTCCACCCCCTGGACAGAAAGAGCAGGAGAGCTCTCCCGGGTCTTTACTGGTTCTATTCATGAGGGCAGAGCCCTCATAAGCTAATCACCTCCAAACACCACTGATCTGGGGTTAGCTTTCAACATCTGAACCTTGAGCAGACGGAAACATTCAGTCTATGGTATCCACGGCCTGGCCCACATACAGCTGATCACTGTGTATGTCACTGACGAGATACAAGTAAGCTCTGTGGCTTGTACAACATCAGTCTCTAACGGTCAGTTAAAGGGAAGAGTTGCCTAAATGAGCCTACTTATGGTTGTCTTACTCTGTAAAATGCACATACATGGAACTTTTTCCTTTGTGAAATCCTGGAAATTAGGGAAAAAAGAGTCAAACCTAAGAACAGGTAGATACTACTCATTTTCATATTAAAATGTATTCTCAGATCTTATAAGAAAATAAGGAAATAAACACTAAATAACCTCCTCATATGTTAAAATATAACTACCAATTTAAAACCCTCTGGCTAATGTCTAAATATCTAGTTCACAAATCACTTTGCTTTTTAGTTTCAAGTCTTATTTAAATTCCAGTTATTTAACATACAGAAAAATATTAGTTTTTTAAATGTCAGCTTAGTAGTTCTACTTATGCACAATTCTCAACCAGTAGTTTCCTTTTGCACATTCATGTTTCAAAAAGATCTGGAATAGAATGAAAGAAACCTCCTTGAGGCCTTATAAAAACTCCCTGTGTCCATAGTAGGGTTTCTCAACAGCAGCCCTACTGGCAGCAGCAGGGCTGGAGAATTCTTTGTTGCGGGGCAGACCTGGGTACCATTGTATGTCCCCAGCATTTACAACCCAAAAGGTGCCAGTAGCATCCCCAAGTCATGACAGTCAAAGTGTCTCCAGGCATTGCCAAATATCCGAGGGTTTGAAGGAGGAATTACCCCCAGTGGAAAACCACTAATGTACAGGATAAAGTCCCATGTACAAGGCCGGTCCCTGTTGCTCTCTCCCTCCACAGTTTCACCCGCACCCCACTCACTTGCATTACTACAACAGTCTCCTAAATGCTACAACCACAAGAAGCCTCCACCCTCCTGCCTTCCAGTTCCTCATTGCGGCCTCTACAGCCTGCTTAACTTAAACATACTTCAGTTGCTGTTCTTCTGACACCATCCTGTAATGATCTGTTACACACATCTCTCCCCCACCAGACTTGGAGCTCGGGGAGTCACAGACAGCACCTTTCCACCTGCCACTGAGCACGGGTTAAGTAGAGAACTCAAAAGTGTTGGTGGCTGACATTTCAAAAATGAAAATCAGGGCAGCCCGGGTGGCTCAGCAGTTTAGTGCCGCCTTCAATCCAGGGTGTGATCCTGGAGACCATGGGTGAGTCCCACGTCGGGCTCCCTGCATGAAGCCTGTTTCTCACTTTGCCTGTATCTCTGCCTCTTTCTCTCTCTCTCTCTCTCTCTCTCTCTCTGTTTCTCATGAATAAATAAAATCTTTAGGAATCCCTGGGTGGCGCAGCGGTTTGGCGCCTGCCTTTGGCCCAGGGCGCGATCCTGGAGACCCGGGATCGAATCCCACGTCGGGCGCCCGGTGCATGGAGCCTGCTTCTCCCTCTGCCTATGTCTCTGCCTCTCTCTCTCTCTCTCATTCTGTGTGACTATCATAAATAATAAATAAATAAATAAATAAATAAATAAATAAATAAATAAATAAAGTAAAATCTTTTTTAAAAAAAATGAAAATCATGGGGGTACGGCCTCGCTGGCTCATTGGACTGACTCTTGATCTCAGGGTTGTGCTTTCAAGACCCACACTGTGTTGAGATTACTGAAGGAAATTTTTTTTAATTTTATTTTTATTTTTTAAAAATATTTTATTTATTCATTCATGAGACACACACAGAGAGGCAGAGACACAGGCAGAGGGGGAGGCAGGCTCCCTGCCGGGAGCCTGATGCACACTCAATCCCAGAACCCCGGATCACGACCCTGAGCTCAAGCAGATGCTCAACCGCTGAGCCACCCGGGTGCTCCCCACCCCCCAATTTTTTAAATAACATTTTATCTCTCTAGGGTGATAGAAGGCAGAACAGAGATTGCCTCTCAGACTCCTAACTCTGGGAAACGAACAAGGGGTGGTAGAAGGGGAGGTGGGTGGGGGGTTGGGGTGAGTGGGTGACAGGCACTGAGGGGGGCACTTGACGGGATGAGCATTGGGTATTATGCTGTATGTTGGCAAATCAAACTCCAATAAAAAAAAAAAAGAGAGAGAGAGACTGCCTCTCAGGCGGGGGTGTTTACCAGGAAATGGGAACTTCCTGGGACGACAGAAATGTGCTAGATCTTGATTGCGGTGTCCGCTACGTGGGTATATATATACACGGATCAAAAGTCATCAAACTGTGTAATCAGAATCTGTGTGCTCAACTCCACTGTGTCCCTCAATGAAACACAACCACACCTACCTCTTTTTGCAGCTTCATGCAATGGATTGTCGATGGATTCCGCCTGCTCGGCCACTAGATTGAAAACAAAAAGAGCAAACCCGATGTTGAGAAGGACCCGAAGGACCCGCTGCAGCCACTCCACGGTCCCCGGCTCCCAGGGTGCCAGGGCCTCCCGTCACAGAGCATCCCTCTTAAGTGGATCCGAGAAAATAGAAGAAAATCAAACTAACGTTTTCTGCTTTAAAAGGAGCTGAATTATTTGCGAAAGAAAACCAAGCTAAGCAATAAGGCAACACCACAGCAATGAACTGGAAGTATAAACAAAAACCAAACGCAGTAATTAACTGGAAGTATAAGCAAAAACAAACATCCATGGCCTACATACCGGTACAGCCAAGTGTGTCATAAACTTAGTCACAAAAATGCAAAAGAAAACATTTGATGCTCATTTTTACATTCTGTAAAAACACCCTAGTTGGAAGATGGCTGAAAAGAATTCTGTTTCCCTCGTGTGTGTGCATGTGGGGGGCACGCAGGAGGGGGAGACAGTTTGCTTCCTGTGTTTACGAAGAGTAATCAGCAAACCTACCTGCCCCTAAGGAAGGAGTGTACTTTGCTGTCCCAGAATCGACAGGAATGATCACATGAAGACCGTGGTTCAAAACAGACTTCAGCCCTACCCCCTCCCACTTTCATAAAGAGCTGGAACTGGACACTCTTGGCTGCGGGAGACCCAAAGCAACAGAGGAATATTTTACATGGTCAGTGTCTATGACTGGCTGGAAATGCACTGCATGGTAGAGGTATGCTGCGGATTTCAAAGGTTAGAGGAATGTAGAAATGTTTCAGGCCTTCTTTAACCCAGAATGGTATCACCTTTAGACCAGGGCAAGTGGGGCCCCTGTGTTGGGTCCCAGACCTCAGCTTTCACTTCTCTCCCTTCCCCTCCCCCTCACTGCTCCCCTAGGAACTTTGCAGTACCTTCCTGGAAATGTTCTAAGTTCTGTGCCAGGGTGTGGAACTGGCAGCCCAATGCCAGCCCTCTTGGTCTAGGGATTCATCTAATGCTGAAGTCAAAAGGGATCTTGGAAATGACTGAAAGCAAACCTCTCATTACACAGATGGGGAAACAGTCCCAGGGACAGTGGTTAAGTGCCTTCACTAAAGTCCCTTGTTATTAAGAAGTGGAAGAGAAAGGATTAAAACCCTGTTTACCAGTTCTGTGCTCTTTGGACTTTCCTATTTTTTTTTTCCTCTTTTCTACAGAAGTACTCAGTCTGTTTCTCCCTCTTGCAACTAGAAGTGGCTTCATGTCAGGGGCTGTATCTCACTACTCACGCTCCTCAAACTGCCCTGATACTCATTTAATGAACATAACTGCTCCAGACATAAATTAACAAGGCAAGGGCACTTCATCACAAAAGAAAGGACTAGGCTAAGAAACAATCTGAGAGTTGGTTTAACAGCAAAAGAAAAGGGAAAAAAAAATTGTAAGAGTTGGATAGAGTAAAGCCATAAGCATTTCCCTGGAAACCTTGGGTTCTATCAAGAGTGCTACAATGCATTTTCTTAAGCCAAAGAATCAAGTTCAAGTGCCTCCAGTGTCCATTCCTGTTTTATTAACGAGAGATTCACAGAGTACAAAATGTCCTACACTGGCAATGACTTCATTGATTTCTCAGCCACAGCAACAAGCAGAAAGACTTCAGGAACCAGATAATTGAAAGTACACAGAGGAGAGGCAAAATAAAAGCCACCAGAGCCATGCTTACCATAGTTGCTTGGGATTAGTCCAGTCCTGCCTTTGGAGGTGCCTTTCCACCAATTGGTATCACTCTAGTGAAAAAAGAGTTAAATTAAGTGGCACCATATCCAGTTTACATTCAATCACTTTTAAAACCATCTGGCTCGGGATCCCTGGGTGGCGCAGCGTTTTGGCGCCTGCCTTTGGCCCAGGGAGCGATCCTGGAGACCCGGGATCGAATCCCACATCGGGCTCCCGGTGTATGGAGCCTGCTTCTCCCTCTGCCTGTGTCTCTGCCTCTCTCTCTCTCTGTGACTATCATAAATAAATAAAAATTTAAAAAATAGATAAATAAAAAAAATAAAACCATCTGGCTCATAGAATACACCTGTTCTATGGAATGTCCATCGGCCCTGGTCACAACCATCAAGCCTCCTCACCCCCTAGTTACAAATGTCCATTCCCCTTATCATTAAAGTACAAATATACACATATCGGCCTGCAACAAATACAATATACTTCATCACACAAATCAGAGAGACATACAAAATGGAAAAAAAACAATGACATTTAAGCGGTCTGTAGAATTTTTTGTTCAGTCTAATTTCTCTTAGCTTCAAGATTTTTTTTTCTAAAGATCTCTTTATTTTAGCTTCATTTTGGGGGAAACATTATGTTAGAAAAACTCAAACCTATAAAAAGTAAGAACAACAGTGTAATGAACATACATAAACTCATCTCCCACCTGCATAAATACCCATGGCCAATTGTTTTCATACATCTAACCTATGACTTGCCTCCCCTTCAGAGTATTTTGAAATAAACTGTAGATATTATATTACTTCACCTGTACATATCTCAGTATGTATTTCTGAAAGATAAGGATTTTTCCCAAAGACATAAAACCATTATCAGAGCTTAAAATTCATTTCATTAATTTCTTAATATCATCAAATATCTACATTAATATTCAAGTTTTCCAGTTGTCCTACAATTTAAAATCCAAATAACCCTTCCAATATGATCGACTGATTTTCCTCTTTGGTCTCTTAGTCTATAGGTTTCTTTTTTTTTTTTTTTTCCACTCTTTTATAAATACACTTGTGAAAGAAACCAGTTTTTTGTTCTGCTGAGTTTCAAACAGTCTGGATTTGGCCTGCTGCATCTCTGTGTTACCAAAAATGTCTTCCTCTGTTCCCCAAATTGCCTATCAATTAGTCGCTTAGTTCTAGAGGGTTAATTAGAATCAGAATCAGTTTTTTGGACAAGACTATCTTATAGGTAGTATTGCTTTCTTCCATCAGGGAGACACATTAAAGTCTCATGGTCTCTCTTTTTGTAATGATAGTTAGCCACTGATGAGCATAAACTGGATCCATTGTTTCCTGATGGTTGTAAAATGATGACATTCTATCATTCCTTTATCATTTAATCAAATAGAATATCTCTTTAAAGAAAAAGTTTCCCTCATCAACTCTCAGGTTATTCAGAGATGAAGTTCATAGAGAAATGGGAGAATCAACACTAATCATTTTCCTCAACTGAAGTTGTCAGAATAAAAAGTTGGTTCTGTAACATCCTCTCAGGGTGAAGAATGATGTTTGGGTTTTTGAAGTATCATTGGCAGCTCATGAATTTAAATATGGTAAACGTATTTCAATCCTTGAGGACTGTTCCCCTACGTGTCTGCTCAAATTGTCCTATCTTTGACTAGTGGCAGCCTCATCAACTTCCTTCCGTCCTCTACTGTGATCCTTGTCTTTGGAGGCTTCCTTGCTTCTAATAACAATAACACAGTGTTCTGGATTATCTTGCACCTCTGCTGCCCCCAAACTGGTAACAGGTATTTCTCAAAAGAGCCTTGTTCCTTTCAATGCAAAATAACATATTCTTACTGGGTTGGTCATTTTTTTTTCTAGGCCTTTTCAAAGGACAGAGCAGGATGTGTTTTTATTTGATTTTAGATAAAATACAACACGCTAGCAATACAGATGCAGAGCTGCAGGGTTTTTACTTAACCGCACTGATCTTACATCTGTGTAAGATCTTATATTTTTTCTTGCAGGCTGAAAATCCCAATTTTCAGTATCACTGACCGAATGACTCATTTGCTCTAGACCACAATACACATGTAACAATCTCAGAACAGCAATGCCAATGCTTCTACTACAAGATCATGATTAAAAACAGTTATTTTGTTGCCAGTCCTTTTTATCCTTCCTGTATGTTCTACTGGAGATGTTCAGGCGAACTGCTGAGTTTTAAGGTCACTTGGAATGGTTCCTTTCTGTGCGGTTATGCCAATTACCTGAGGTATAATTAACTTCATTTGATTCATTCTGCTTTTAAATTTCAGGGATTTTTTTTTGCCATTTAATTTAATTTTAGAGCTATGCAAAAGTTTACATGACTCCAAAGTCGAGCTCCAAAGCAATGGGTAATTTTTAAAAACTCTATATTCCATGTTCCCTCTAGCCTATGTCCCTTCCCTCATATACAAGAAACTATTTTTTAAGTGTGATTTTATGATTCCTCCTTTGACTTTTTTGTTTTAGACTAAAGAAAACAGTTATACATATCACCTCTCTTAAGTAAGGCATACTGTTCACATTTTTTTCAGCTCACCTTTTTTCACTTAAATTACTTCATAATAGCCTTTAGAGATATTCCTCATTCCTTTTTAGATAGCTGTATCATACTCTACTTGTGAATATACTGAAGTTTATTCAACTATTTTCCTATAGGTCAACATAAGGGCTACGTCAAGTTTTATTACAAATTGTGCTAAGATGAACAAACCTGGGCATATGTATTTCTATACAGATAAACATTTAAATAGTGTACAATATTGCAGCTACACCAGTCTTATGCACCGTTAGGTCATATGTAGTATTTGCTGGGCTTACCATGTCAGTAATGTAGATGATATCACCTTCCTCAAAGTACAATTCATCTGGCTGAAAGAAAAAAATATATACAGTTTGACTTCATGTGATTTTTTCATGAATTAGAATATTAGGATTATGCTAATCATTATATGGGTTTCAAATCCTGAAGTATTTTATAGACAATGTGGTTTTTAGATACTTAAATCTATACATGGAGCCCATAATGAAACATTACTGACAAACTAATGTTTCAAAGCTGATCTTTATTATAACTATTTCCTCCTGAATATAAATGAAGAAATATATACACCATGCTTTAGGCAACCACATACATAAATACTTAGGTGTATTATGCATTCAAACATAAAAATTACCAAATGATAGTTAATGACAGAAAAAAATGGCTGAGTTCTTTTAAAAGGTACTTTCTGAAGCATTTGTTGCATTTATGATTGATTTATTGAGTCTAGACTTAGTACACACAGCACAAGCTATGCAAAATTAGTTAAACCTATGTAGACTCAATGACATAGGTTTTAATATTATTTGAAATAGGCATTTAGGGCAAAAAAAAAAGTCCTCTATGATCTTCTCTAATCTTTCTCTATCATATTTTTTTTAAGATTTTATTTATTTGAGAAAGAGAAAGAGATAGCATGAATAGGGGAAAGGGGCAGAGGAAGAGGTTAGAAGCAGACTCTTCATTGAACAGGGAGCCCTGGGATCATGACCTGAGCCAAAGGCAACCACTTAACTGACTGAGCCACTCAGGAAGCCCTCTCTATCTCTATCATATTTTGCTGATCTGTGATCAATATGCTACCAAAATATGATGAGTACAGAAAATGATTGTGGATACAAACTATTTCCTTTAGTGATCCTGTTGCAAACTGGATCTCTCCCAGAGAGGCCAGAAAGGAGACACAAGGTCCACCAAGCACCCCAGCTATCTTAAATACAGTGGTCATTACTGTAACAGGAAGGTTGGCCTTTGCTGGCAATTTTAACACCATTTGAGATGGTAATAAGGGTTAGGAGGAGAGAATGAAGTAGAATGTAAGGAAGTGAGGAAAACAGAACATATGTGAAAGCGTGGCATTTTTCTGGAGGGACTCTGAGTTTCTTAGAGTTTGAAAGAGTATAATATCTTGATGAGATCTCTCTAGTCTTAGAGCCATCCAAAGCCCATTCTTACCTGTACCTTCCCAAGAACTATCCTTGCCCACTAATGTCTAACAAGGGCACTTTCATGAAAGTTAAGGATCATCTCTACCTATGGTGTTGACCTCCTTCTAAAATCACAAGTCAAGTTTGCCTAAATTTCTACATATTAAGTTCATTCACCCTTGAACCAAAAAGGCATGTTTGGGAAAAAAAAAAAAAAAAAGTACTGAACAAACAGCTTCAAAAAAGTACAAATACAAAAATCCCTGTGATGAGACCTTCTCATTAAAAAAAAAAAAAAAAAAAAAAAAAAGGTATAAACCCCCAATAATGGAAAGTAAGTACCTAATGAGTATAGGATTTCTTTTTAGAAAGACGAAAATGTTTTGGAACCGGAAAGTGGGGGTTGTCACATTTCACAATTCACAACATTGTGAATATACTAAATGTCACTGAACTGTTGTTCCCTTTAAAATGGTTAATTTTATGTTATGTGACCTTTTACCTCAATTATTTAAAAGGCAACAAAAATTAAATAAAATAAAAATAAAATCAATTTAAAGGCAATAAAAAGCCAAGAACAGTTAAGACTCTTAATTTTCTTTTAAGTGATTCTCGTGCTTTGCGGTTTGGTAAAACGCATCATTTGGAACATGTTACTAAATACAGTCATTTCAACACTTCTCAGTGCTGTTTTGGTTTTTAAAATAATGGCTGCCGTTCAAACACTGGTGTCTGCCACAAGCCACCTATTAGGTGAGACTTGTTTTCAGCTGAGAGAAGAACAGGAGGTGGTCGATTTCAGTCAGGAAAAAGAAAGACCTCACTATTTTTTCCCCTGAGAAAGGCAAGTGGACAGTTTTTTCTCTTTTTAATCAATAGCTCCCAGACAGACAAGGCAATTCCCCATAAAATATCTTCTTCCAAAGGAACTAGGGGCAGTTTTTCCTAACCTAGCCCAGGAGGTGGTCTACCAAATTCCTCACACTGTTGGTGGCAGTATAGACAAGGTCATTTTCATGATTTTAAAACTTAAATAGATTTTACCCACAATATTCACACTTTCCATTAAGAAACCATGTACAGGCACTTAATGTAAATGATTTGATGAGGGTCTACTTTTACATTCCTGGCATCGCATTCATGGAACAGAAGTGGGAAAACAGTGACACAATCAAGTAAGCACTTTATTTCTCATTTGTTCTTTGGTTTTCAACCGCATTCCTCTTTTCCTCTCTCCTTGAAGAACCACAAGGTATCAGCACAAGCAAATTGTTGGCCACTGGAATGCTGATGCGATGAGTACAAACTTGGTAATATATATTCTCATTCCTGTTTCATATATTTTTGGTAACACACAATTCCCAAGGCATTCTCGTTTTGTTGGTTTATGAAGATACATATTTTACAAAAAACTTCGGAGAAACTACAACATACTGGTGAAACTTTACAGATTTATCAACCTGGAAACCCAAGAATGAATAAATAAAAAGATTTTTAAAAATCAAATTTGCCAGGGATGTTTTTATTTACTACTTTACAGTACTATTTAGTGCCAGGTGCTAGGTTATGGACACTCACAAATATTAACAAATTTAATTCTCACCCGCAACACCATGAAGTGGGTGGTACTCTTTTCATCACATTGGAGGCAAGAAGCTTGTCCAAGGCCACAGAACAGGTATGTGGTCGACACCGGACTTGAACCACGACAGTTAAGACTCTGGAATCTTTTTTTCTTTTCTTTTCTTTCTTTCTTTCTTTTTTTTTTTTTTTTTAAAGACTCTGGAGTCTTTACCAGCACCTATACTTTCTCCCTTATAAAGGGTCATGCATAGCCAGTACTAGTCATCATGGTATCATGACCAGGTTAAAAGATGGTGGCTATGGAAAGTATCTGTGGTTCACCCTTACTGCCATTCCCACTTGATGCAATATGACAAAACCAAGAAGCACCTTATCCTTTCAAAGCATGCTTCACCTCATTCAATCCTTAACCCATTAGGGCAGGGCTGAAACATGGGTTTCACCTCCATTTCATAACTAGCCTTAGAGTGCTTTGAAGAACGTGCCACAAATCATGGTTAGTGAGTGGCAGGGTTGGGCTCTCACTTCAGCTTTTGGAATCTGATTCTAGGGTTCCTGCCTGTACACAGAGTGCTACAAACCTAGTAAGCATGGAAACATGACACAACAGAGCAGGGTCCTGCTGCTGTTCCAACAGAAACCAATACACCGCCAGCACACAGAAAATGCTGTTCCCTTTCTATCAGGGCATCATGACACTGGTCTATCCAGTCCAGCCAGATCTCTGTGGGAGGCTTATCAGACCAGGAGTTGGGCAAGAATTAAGAACCAAACAGGCACAGGTGGTGCCAGGACTATCCTGTCTTCAAGCAAGACAGAAGAAAAATGGGATGGCAGGAAGAACCCGGAGTGAGAAACTGCTCATTCCGTGGATCACTGAGATTGATGCTGGGCATTGCTGTGCCTACTGCCGGAGGACAGAAGAGTAGAAGCTGGACCCAGCTCAGCCCTTCCATCTTGTCTGGCCCCAATCATCTTGAGGAGGCCAGGTCAGTTTAGGATATACCAGGGTACATCCATCCCTCCAGGCATGGCTACTGGAAGAGATGGAGGAGAGAGACAAACTAAGCTTCCTGCATCCTCCAACAGAAATTCATATTCAGAAAAAGAATGTAAAACTAAACTAGCTCTGGGATGAGATTCAAAATATTGAATAACTGGTCCAGCAGAGGCACTAAAGCAGTCAGAAAGGCCCATGGGAGCCAGAGGCTACTTGCCCAGCCAGCCACCTCTCCTTTAATATCTGGATTGAGGGGAGGTGGGCAGGTGCAGAGTGTGGGGGCAGTGGGCGTGGGGGTACTCATTACTAACCACCATACATCCTGGATGAATTAGCAGCATTGCTCCCACAGCCAAGGATCCTTGGGAGCAAGGATATTAAAACAGCATTTTAAATACAGACTCTTCAAAAAACCTAATGAACTAAATATCTATTTTCTTCTGTGCATTCAATTACAATGAAGATTTTTAAAAAGTAGTAGAGAGAGTCCATCCTGGGGCAGAACTAAAGGTAAATTAAAATAATCAGTATGTCAACCCTTCAAAACTATTTGCTAAATGTCTCTGAATACAGCAACCACTAGCCCTCCTAATAGTAATAGCAGCTTCACACAATCTCACCTAATTTGCACTAAAACCCTGAGATTATTATTCTTACTTTTACAAAGGAACATGCTGAGGCAAAGAGATTAGGGCATTCCCAAATTTCCCAAGTCACATAGATGCCATAGAGGCAGAGAGGGTCCTAAAACCATGGCCAGCTCCCAACAGCCCTGTGTTTCTGCCGGCCTCCAAAGTACTGATACAGGGAGCAGGACTGAAATGCCAAATGTGGATGTTTAGAGGAGGAAACTTAGCTCTTTGCTGGGTTAATCAGAGAGTCTCTATGGAAAAGGAAGCATTTTTTATTTTAAAGATTTAATTTGTTTTTTTTTTTTTTTTTTTTTTTTTTTTTAGAGAGAGAGAGAGAGCACGAGAAGGCACGAGCAGCCGGATGGGGAAAAGCAGACTCCTCACTGACCAAGGAGCCCAATGTGGGGCTCCATCCCAAGACCCGGGATCATGACGTGAGCCGAAGGCAGACGCTTAACCAACTGAGCCACCCAGGTGCCCCAGGAAAAGGAAGTATGTTATTAGAGCTCAGAGAAGATTTAGAGACAGGTTGTGTATCAGATCCAGGTTGGAATGGTTTTAAGAGGGGGAAGGAGCAGAGGACAGCGAGTTAGGAACGGGCTGCACCATAGGGGCCTCTATCTTAAGTCAAAGAACTGAAACAGATCATGGGATCAAAGCTACATCTCAGGAAAATTAATCAGACAGAGGAATGCAGGTGGAATGGGCAACCTGGAGTCCCTGTGCTAGAAGCAAGAAAACGCACAAGAGAACTAAAGGAGGAGGAGGTTAGTGAGAAAGGACAAAGGTGATGATGACCAACAGGATACTCGGGGGAGGGGCGGGGGGAGAGTCAGGAGTCATGTCTGGTCTCAAACTGAGTACATGCAGGTTCCTTCCTAGAGTGCGGGAGGCCGCAGAGAATGGTCGATTACTCACTGAGCAGCCCAGGAGGGCAGCTGATGAGCACCCCCCAACCGTCACTTCTATCAACCTCAGGCATCTTGCAACCTAGGAAACCATTGATTAGGATAATCAGACACAGGAAATGACAGCCTTCCTGTGAGCAGAGGACAAACACAAAGACAGCAACACGTACTTTTTGTGTGTCCCACCCCCAATTCATATGTTGAAGTCCTAACCCTCAGGACTTCAGAATGTGAGTTTATTTGGAGACAGATTCTTTAAAGAAGTAATTAAATTAAAATTAAAATCATTTGAGTGAGCCCTAATCCATAAATGACTGGTATCCGTTTAAGAAGAGCAGACTGGGAAACTGACAGGACAGGGCGTTAAGTGTCTGCCTTCAGCTCAAGTCATGATCCCAGGGTCCTGGGATGGAATCCCACATTGGACTCCCCACTCAGTGGAAGTCTGCTGCTCCCTCTGTCCCTCCCCCATTTGTGATCTCTCTGTCTCTCATGCTCTCTCTCTCTCAACTAAAAGAAAGAAATAAAGAAAGAAAGAAAGAAAGAAAGAAAGAAAGAAAGAAAGAAAGAAAGAAAGAAAGAAAGAAAGAAGAAAGACAAAAGAGAAAAGAAAAGAAAAGAAAAGAAAAGAAAAGAAAAGAAAAGAAAAAGAAAGAAAGAAAGAAAAGAAAAGAAAAGAAAAAAGAAGAGAAGAGAAGAGAAGAGAAGAGAAAGAAAAGAAAAGAAAAGAAAAGAAAAGAAAAGAAAAGAAAAGAAAAGAAAAGGAGAAAAGAAAAAAGAAACGAAACCAAGCATAGAGGAAAGACTGTGGGGACACAAGGATACACAACCACGTACAAGTTGAGGAGAGGCTTCAGAAGAAACCAACCCTGTCTACACTTCACATGATGTCTTGCCTCCAAAATTCTAAGAAAAATTTTTGTCGGTTAAGCTACATAGTCTGCAGTACTTTGTTAGGCAGCCCTAGCAAGCTAACACGCTGCCCGTTCATTCCCTGCTCTACCAATACAGCAGAGATAGCATGGAATGTCCTAGTAAGAATAAAAACCTGGGGCACCTGGGTGGCTCAGCTGGTTAGGTGTCTGCCTTCAGCTCAGGTCATGATCCTGGAGTTCTGGGTTCGAGCCCCAGGTCAGGCTCCCTGCTCTGCGGGTAGTCTGTTTCTCCCTCTCCTCCCTAATTCGTGCTCTCCCTCTCAAATAAATGAAAGCTTTTAAGAAAAGAAGAAAAAACTGAGATTTACATCTACCCACTCAACCCCTCTCTTATCCCAGGAACACTTTGTTGATAAAGTCCTGAGGAGAACTCTTCAGAACATGCGCACACCCCGAACCAGCTGTACTCCCTGCTGCGGTTTCCTGGCACTCACTGCATGCAAGGCTTGGATTATCAGTCTCATTCCCTGCTCAGAGCAAAATTCTGTAGGATGGCTAATGTCATTCCCATTTTCAAAATGAGGACACAGAGGGCCACAGGGGAAGTAAATTCACGGAGAGTGTATGACAGATTTGGAATCTGAGGGCCCACCTCAGCCTGATGGGAGTGAGTCAAAGCTCGGTGTCACTCGTTCTGTGCTACCACTCATTCTGTGCTACCTTCTGAGGTGCTCGGCTCTGGGGACAACAGGGTCCAGGGCAAACCCAGGCAAACCCAGCAGCAAGCTGGCTTCCCCCCAAGCACGAAGGCTCCCATCTCCAGGGAGGAAGACGGGAAAGTCAAGGGAGCCCGTTTCCTTGCTGGGTCTCTCTCCTCTGCCTCCTAACTGGATGGTCTGCTCCCACACTCACTCTGCTGGATAGTTTCCCACACCTTCTAAAACTTGTCTTATCAACCCTACACTCAAAACCTTCCATCTTACCCCAGGAGGCCCAACATGATCTGCTCTCTCTCTCTCTGCCCAGGCTCCCTGAACCCATCTCCTATCTCCCCATTTCCTTTGTTCTAGTTGCATCTCCCTGCTGTTTCTAGAACCCACCAAAGACTCTCCTTGCTGTTCCCTTGTTCTCTTACTTCCCTCAGGTTTCTACTGGAACATCACCTTTATAGAAAGGCCATCCTCAAACACTCTGCTGAAAATAACTCTTTTCTCCATTAACCTTTTAGCCCCATCCCCTCCTTATTTTTCTTCATAGCACTGATCAGGCCCTTATAGTCATGTTCATTTGTCTGCTTACTGTCTGTCTCCCTTCAGTGGGATGGGAGCTCCAGAGGGCCACCCTTTCTGTTGATGTAGCACGGTCCCTAAGGCCTGGGCCAGGGTCTGGCACATGGTAAGTGCTCACTAAACCAAGGATGGATGGACCCCAGAAACTATAATAATGGAAAGCATACACAGCAGACACATAAAAAATGGCTCTATATAGTTGGTAAAAGGTGCTGTTAAGAGGCAGCCTGAGGTAGAGGGTCAACAGGAAGAACCAGGAAGGTCAGCGTGAGATTTACAGGAAGTATGACTAAGATCAGGTCATGGGCTTTATGGGGGTTACGTGGTGATTTTTAAAGTGGGTGGTGTGATGAAAGGTGGGGAAGCGGAACAGGGTGGATGACACGACCCCAAGGTGGAGACACATTCACATCAATGAGGGACTAAGCTTTCACACCTCTGGACTGCACAGAAGTGACTGATCATCCATTCTCATGAATCATGTACAACTATCAAAGAAAAGACAGGTCATTTAGGCTTGAGGAAGTATCTAAATGAAATCACCTTAGGTTTTTATGTCAATTTTAAAGTTAAAAAGGGAATACGGGGGTAGCCCGGGTGGCTCCGTGGTTTAGCGCCGCCTTCAGCCCAGGGTATGGTCCTGGAGACCCAGGATCGAGTCCCATGTCAGGCTCCCTGCATGGAATGGAGCCTGCTTCTCCCTCTGCCTGTGTTTGTGCTTCTCTTTCTCTGTGTGTCTCTCATGAATAAATAAATAAAATCTTTAAAAAAAAAAACCAATACTGGGACACCTGGGTGGCTCAGAGGTTGAGCACCTGCCTTCAGCCCAGGGCATGATCCTGGAGTCCTGGGATCAAGTCCCACGCAATGGGGCTCCCTGCATGGAGCCTGCTACTCCCTCTGCCTATTTCTCTGTTTCTCTCTCTCTCTCTCTCTGTGTCTTTCATTAATAAATAAATAAATAATTTTAAAAATTAAAAAAAAACTCTGAATACTTACAGTTCTGGGTTCAAACGTATAAAGAGCTCTGAATACTTTAACTTGCCCTAAAAGAGAGGGAATAAACAACATAGGATCAATTCTTTCATTTCAAGCTTACTCTAAATCATATTGTCCATTATATTCCTCAGAATTCCCTAAGTAAAAACCCATATAAGAAATATATTTTGGAATTAAGTGGAATTAACCTAAGGTGATTTCTTCCTGCAGAGAAAGTATTTTGTTAATATTTATTAAATTAAGGCATGAATCAACACATATCCCTGGGGATGATTTTTGCTCCCCCTTCTCAAACAAAAGGAGCTACATAATTATTTGGACTTCATTTCTATCCTATACAGAGCCCTTCCAACCCTAATATCTAAGTTTAAAAATTGAAAGATAAACATTTTACATAAAGAGATATTTAATGTGACAATCACTGTGGTTTAATATCCTTAAATTAATAATTTAGAGTTTTATATTTTTCAAAAGAAAATACCATGGGGAAAAAAAAAAAACAGAAGAAATATGTGATTCCATGAAGTCCCAAAACAGAGTGTAATAACTCAGCAAAGAGGAGATCATAAAAGCTGCCCTCAGTTTTCCCAATCTTTTATTTGCCCCCTTCTTGCATTCCCATAACACCTTGTATCAGAATAAGTGATTTGCTGGCTTGTCTCATTTGATAGCAGGAACTCTGACATGTTTAATTTCCCAGCATCTACCAGGCATACAATAAGAACTTCATAAATGCTTACTAAATGAATATGTAAGTAAAGAACAAATTCAAACTGTAGGAAAAAGCCTACAGATAGTAGAAAAAAAGAGAGAGAGAGAGAGAGGTCTTTTTAGGAAATAAATAGATTTAGCAGGAATATCAAGACAGAAGGACTACCTGTTTATTTTATTTTTAAGATTTTATTTATTTATTCTTGAGAGACAGAGAGAGAAAGAGAGACAGAGAGAGACACAGGCAGAGGGAGGAGCAGGCTCCACTCAGGGAGCCCAACGTGGGGCTCAATCCCGGGTCTCCAGGATCACACCCTGGGCTGAAGGCACATGCTAAACCGCTGAGCCACCTGGGCTGCCCAGGACTACCTGTTTAAAATGAGGTAACAACTACAAGAATCTTTGAGATGGCCACCTAGTATAAGAGCATCATTCAGAACCGTGGTATCTGAGGTGCGACATGGCAAGACTATTCTGGAAATGATTTACATTTTTATTTTATTCTTTTTATTTTCTATTTTAATTTGTTCCATATATCATGTTTTATAATATAACAACATAATAGGATACATATGCAACTCGTAGTACACATACATATATTGGGAGTGAATATTCAAAACCTTTTGCAGGTAGAATGCTAAACATTATGAGGGCAGGTAATGATGTTCTGTGAGTGAGATACCCAAGTAGCTAGTACAATGCTTGGCACATAGGAGGCACTCAATAATTATTTGTTGAATGGATGAATAAAAGAATGGAAACATGTACTCAAAAAAAAAAAAAAAAATCTGAGGGACGTCCTGGGTGGCTCAATGGTTAAGCATCTGCCTTTGGCTCAGGGCCTGATCCCAGTGTCCTGGGATCGAGTCCCACTATCAGGCTCCCCACAGAGCCTGCTTCTCCCTCTGCCTGTGTCTCTGCCTCTGTCTGTGTGTCTCTCATGAATAAATAAATAAAATCTTTTTTAAAAAAATCTGAAAACCAGCAGTTTAGAACAGCACTCACTGTCCAACATAACTTCATGCAATGACAGTCAAGTTCTTCCTCTGGGCTAGTTACATATAGCTACTGAGCACTTGAAACGTGGCAAGTGTGACTGTAAATTTTTAAACATTATGTGATTCTAATTCAGTTAAATTGCCAAACGTGGCTGGTGGCTAGCATATGGAACAAAACAGTCTTACAAAGTCAGAAAACGGGAAATAACCAAAATGTCCATTGAGCGGGATTATGCAAATCAACTCTGATTCATCCCCAGAATGCAGCAGACAGATCTGCAGACAATGACATATGTAGCAAAGACCCTGCAAAATACTCAGTGAGGAAAAAGCAGCTTATAGACTAGTATGCCAAGTATCATTCCGTTTATGTTGACAACACACACACACACACACACACACACACACACACATATATTCCTTGAAAAATAGCACCAACTATGGGGAATCTTCTTTATAATCTACTTTACAAATACTGTTTATATTCATTACATATAGCGTGCATTACTTTTATAATCGATAAAAACAGTGAAGATACTTTCATGGTAGGTGGGGGCTGGTTTGGGAAGGTGGGGTTGGCAATCATTCTTTCTCCTAAATGCCCTATACAGGCGATCCCCGGCTAAGATAGATCCCTTGTTACTTAGCATGCTTGCAAAAACAAAAAAAACACACACATTATTTTTACAATACAAGTTCCAGTGTTACTCCTCCCCTGCTCTTCTTCTAGGGAAAGGTTAATAGAAGCAAATGTGAAATCTTTTTTCTTCTGGACTATGTTTTTTATGCACACCCGCAGCCCTGAGAAAGGAAACACCAAACGGAAGGAAGAGCTGCCAGGAGAAATATCTGCTGACCTGATTGTCTCTCTGCGAGGGGAGATTAGTTATTGCGACTACTTCAAACTTTCCAAAGAGAAGTTACACGAGGAAGCAGTCCACTGGTGACCAAAATCAATAATGACGTTACTCTCTTGTCCCTTTGAGGGAATGGCAGCAATAAGATAGGCTATGACTAACAGTGGAAACCAGATCCAACGTGAACTTAAATGAGCTGAGATAAAACTCACTACAAATTCAAGAACCTGAGAAAAATAAATACTTGGGGTGTGACTAAGCCACTGATCTCTATAACTGTTATCTTTTGTGACTGTCCAACTTAAAATGTTCTCAACTAAAAGGAAGTGGGACATTTATTCGCATTTTGGTTTATGCTACACACTGAACATTAGGCCACTCTTTTAGGCTGTTATGCAAGGGAACATTCTCTCTCTCTCTGTGTGAAGCTGTAGAAAATACTTTCACCTCCATGATCCTATTTATCAATTCATGTTGGGACGTTAGCCTTGTGAGGCTCCTCTTTATTCCATGTATTAGAAAAGTTCTTGGCTTTAATCTATTCAATTCTCAAACCTGAGTCAAACAGAAATGAAAGAATGCCAAAGAAACAGCCAGAGGATAGGAAAGAACTGCATAAAGATGAAAAACAGATGACTTTCATGATTACAGTCTACCATCGCTTGGATAGAGTCTAAAGAGAACAATAATTAGAGATATGTAATTCATGAGCATTTTTACATCATATTTAATTCAACTGTTCTATAGGTGTACAGGTTCACACAGGGCATTAAAGGGAAGGAATCAGGGTACTCTGTGTTTCAATAGTACTGTCCTGGCGGACATCTAAAAAAAAATATTGGCAAACATTGTCATCAATCATCAAGAGCAGGCATTGACCAATTGCAAATATATTTAAAGACAATGGATTCACAAACGTAAAATCTTGGTGTTCTTGGGTAGGCAGGGAGGCTAAAGCAGATGCCTTCTTCCCTTCTCCCAGCACCTTCTGCCTTGACCATTTTCTCTTGGAAGTCTGGTGGCATGTAACAAAGAGAGAAAGTGGAGCTGAGAAGACTGTATGCATTACCTGAAATCACCCTGAATTCATCCTGAATTAAGACTGGGAAGAGGCCCAATCTTTTGTCTGATGCTTTCAGTGGACTCGCATGTGAATGGTATTCTGGATTTCAGGAGGGCTGGCCTCCTGATGTAAGCAAGATAAGCAGATTCCCATTCCCCATCCCCCCACCCTCCCCTGCCACAGCTGGGCCCTGCTGGCTTTTCACTTTGCTGGCTCCTCACCTTGCCAGGCACACCCTTCCCCTTTCTGTGCAACCCCACCCTGCCCCTACAGAGAAGGGCTGAGAGCACTAGTCATCAGCCAAACACGGTTTTCCTCTGGAGTGAAGGCTGACCCCAGACTACAGTAAATGAATCCTAGCCCACAGGGGTAGACGCAGATAGAGGGAAGGGGATCTGGGACAGGGTCCTGTGCAGGCAAAGGGTAAGAGATTTGCTATGTCTGAATTGCCCACAGAGTATATACAGAGGCAGCTCCGCGGCCCTGAGATTGCAATTAGGACTTGGGGTGCCTATTCTAGTTTATTCTCTGTCAGTGAAGGAGTAGAGGAGAAGCTCATATGATGAACCCTTATGACAGCATTAACAAAGGACCCACTGGCTATCCGGGTGGACATATCATAAACAGCAAAAGGAATGACAATTCAAAATATCTGAACTTAGTTATCTGCGACAGATCAACAATTTCATTCATATTCTGCTGAAAAACACTGGAAGGCGCAAGACATTTTAGATGGACTTCACTAAAAATGGCCATGACAACTACTGCCTACCCCACTATGGTAGTTAAAACGGAAAATACTGGTAATGCTAGGTGTTCAGAAGGATATAGAACAACTAGAATTCACAGTATCAGCGGGCATGTAAACAGGCACAACTGCTAGAGAAAATTCTTTGACAGTAGCATTCATTCATTTTTTTGTAAGTCTTAACATGCTTTTGACATGTTAAATTACATTTTTGGGAAGGGAACTTAATCATATCATCTTTTGTGGGAGTAAAAATGCTGTGTACAAAAAGACCCCTCTCACATGGTGTCGCTAGCCCCAGAGGACAATGAGTCTCAACATTTTTTTTTAGATTTTATTTACTTATTCATGACAGACAGAGAGAGAGGCAGAGACACAGGCAGAGGGAGAAGCAAGCTCCCTGCAGGGAGCCCGATGTGGGACTCGATCCCAGGACCCCAGGATCATGACCTGAGCCCAAGGCAGATGCTCAACCACTGAGCCATCCAGGCATCCCAACCACTGAGCCACCCAGGTGTCCCAGAGTCCCAACATTTTTTAACTGTACACCATGAAATGAATTTAGTGGTTTTCTAAAATAGAACGGAAATGACCAGGATCAGTACAAAGGATAGAAAGAATTATGATTTTGTGAAATTTTTATTTCATGGTGACTGGGACAGATGGATAGAGAGATGGATGTTTATTCTAGCAATTTTACCAAATACACCTTTGGCATACTGTCAACGGCCAAATAGTAAAATCGGTATTTGTCAAAGCCAAATGAGGCTTTACAGAAGGGACTCTTTGGGAACAAGAATAAACCTGAAATTTTATTCAAAAAATTCATGATTACAATTCTGGCAGACCCATTTTAAACATATGATACAAAAGGGCAGGAATCTTAATTCCTCACCACTACCAACTGCATCCTGATGAGACTTTTGCAAAACTAAGTAAGTGCTCTCAAAATTAGGTCTGTGTAAAAGCAGATATTTTGGTGTCAGCATAGCTGTTTTGCCTGTGAGGATGCTGCCAGCAAGTTAGCAAGCTTTCCTTCCTCCCTGAGAGAAACAGAGTGAGGTCAAGACTTGCCTCCTCTTCACCTCCTGGGTCTGAAGACTTGCTTAATGCTGATGGTGCAATTTCACCGAAGCCTATCCCACAGAGGAGACAACGGTTTCCCCAAAATTATTAGCAAGCGTCCACTCAACATTAATTCTCAATCTACACCTATAATTGATAATATTTATTTCAGCATTTTTGGACACCTAAAATCCACTGCCTTACCATCATCAATGTTTGCAATACTTTATTCTCCAGCAAAAAAAAAAAAAAAAAAAATATATATATATATATTTATACTCTCAATGGACTGAATTTTCATATACAAAGGATAAAAGGGGACACGGCAACAGTTACATTTACAGTAGTCACCTGTTTTTCAAAGTGAATAGTATGGTAACAAATCCAAATGGTATGCCCTGTTTGCATTACTGTTGCCACCACCCTGGTTAAACAGGAAGATTACCCGTGCGACCTACAATCCTCTCGTTCAAGTACAAGTCTAGGTGTGCCAGAAATGACACTGAAACAAGGCATTCCACCATTTGGCCAATTAGCTGAAGGTGACTGGCAGATTTAGAAAGAAATTTGAGGCTGAGGTGAACTTCCATGGATTCCTGTGGTCTAGTATGTGTTTATGTGTACTTTTGTATATATCAGATCAGTAAGTAAAATATGTATCTTCCTAAAGATCAAAATCAAAAAAAGTTTGAAAGTGACCCGTCTACACTATCTGATCAAATTGGGGATTTGTTCAGGACTCTCTAAAGAGTGAGTGATGTTCCCTCTACTTTGTGGGTTTCAAAATTCAACTAGCATATAAAAACATTCTCCCACCTGCCCTGGGGAGTTAGAACCAATAAAGGAGCTTTTGAAAAGCAAGAAGAGGAAGAAAATTATTTGAACAAGGGAGCATCATGGAAAAATAAGAATTTTACCATATACACAGAGTTCTCCTATCTAAGAGAATGCAGGGAATATCAAACACTTCTTAATTTATACCCTTGTGGGTATGAAAAACCTGTCACCACCTTCGAATATTCTCAGGGCAAATAAAAATATCAATGTTACTTCTATTAGACATATTTAAATTATTTTATTAAACATGCATGATGAAACAGGATGTTTTCTACTGAGAAACAAAACAGAGCAAGTCTATGTGATAGTATCCAAGAGTCAAGGCCATCATTTCGACTGAGCAGTAAGAGGAAACAGCTGTGCTCTGTTGGGCCAACACAAGCTCCCCTGGGCTTTGTGGATTCCAACGCCCATAAATGAGGGGGTTAGCTCAGAAGAGGCTTCTTGGTGAAGATCTCTATTCATGTCATTCCACAAAAGCTCACTGCTCTTGAAGATAAAACACAGAGGCTGTAATCCTTGCAGAGAAAACCATCTTGTAAGCACAGCAATGTCTAAGAGTTTCCAATGCAAAGAATAAATCTCTTCCCTCAGACTTGTATTCTTGGATTAATTAAATCAAATCCAATGAATTCTATTTGCATATATGCCTTTAAAGGATATAACTAATAAAAATAAATATCAACATAATATTTCATAATACTTTCATCCCTCCTTACACCAACACCACCTCTTCCCCACTGCCTCCCCTCATTCCCTCACAGAGTCCAAAAAAAAAAAAAAAAAAACTAAAGAATTTGAAACGTGTCTTGATTTCAGCTGCAGGAATGGCAGACTCGTTAAAAACAGTAGCCAGTGTGTTTTCTGACAAGAGGGTTCTGTTTATTAACACTGTGCCTTTCTTACCCATTTTTTCCTTTGCTTATACTTTTCAGTGCCTTTCAGGAAACTTTGTTACTTTTACATCTTCAGGAGCCATGACTGCTGGTTATTTTTATTTCTTCTCGATGGTTATAACATAAAAGTTCCAAAGAGGAGCACCTGGGTGGCTCAGTGGTTGAGCATCTGCCTTTGGCTCAGGTTGTGATCCCGGGGTCCTGGGATCGAGTCCTGCCTCAGGCTCTCCACAGGGAGCCTTCTTCTCCCTCTGCCTATATTTCTACCTCTCTGTGTGTCTCTCGTGAATAAATAAATTAACTTAAAAAAAAATTAAAAAAGAAAGAAAAGTCCCAAAGAACAGAGTTTAAAGTTTCAAATGACACTCTCACTGTCAACTCTGTCTTAACTGGCTTAAAATTAGAGAGAAGCAACTGTTGCCCCCTAAAGACCCTGTACTCCCAGACAAACTGCTTCCAAAGTCACTTTGAAGAGATCACGGGAAAGAATGTTAGAAAAATCTTTATTTCAGTCCTTGGAATTTAAAAAAGGCAATACTGTTCATGCCAATTTCTGCAAAAGGGAGATGAATCAAAGAGCCGACCCATGACAACTGTTACTTGATGACCCAGGAACTAAGAATGGTTTTTGCATTTTTAATGGTTGGAGGGAGAAGGGAAGATCAACAAATATTAACATTTCAAGACACATGAAAATTATCTGAAATTTAAATTGCAGTGTCCAAAAAAATAAAATAAAGTAAAATAAAAATAAATTGCAGTGTCCATAAATAAAGCTTCATTGGAACAGAGCTCATATTTGCAGTCTATGGCTGCTTTCGTTCTACGATGGCACTTAAGTAGTTGCAACAGAAACCATCTGTGACCCACAAAGCCTAAAAGATTTACTGAATGGACCTTTATAGAAGAAAGTCTGCCTATCCCTAGCCTCTGGTCCCTTTTCCTGTTAGTAACAAGTCATACCACAGGAGGATCATAACAGGAAAGTACAAATCTGCCTCTCACAGACTCCACAAGCAGTGTGGGTCTCAGCTTCATCTGATGTGAAATGATGAAATGATTGGTTATCTATAAACCCAAGGCAGAGAAAAAAGATCCTTGTCTCTAGTACTTTTCATCCAAAATGGTATTACCCATCTCAACTCATGTTTATGGGACACTTAACCACCTGACCCATACAAAGGGCTGATTTGCCGAAACTCATTTAATCCTCAAAATAATCCTAGGCCCTTAAATACTTTATGCATTTAGCCTATTTTACAGCTGAGAAAACTGAGGTTAGAGAAGGCAAGTAGCTACTCCAGGACTACGCAGCTAGAAAAGGGCAGAGATGGGGTTTAACCGCAGGCCACTGGCTCCAGGGCTCATGTTCTAAAACTCTGGATGTGGCTCAGAGATCTGAGCTTTCAATGCCAGCATGCTGGGATGAAGTGAGACCAAACAAATCAATGTACATAAAACACTGAGTGCAGTTCCTGAGGCATTTTATGTGCCCACAAGGGTTAGCTAGTATTAATTACTATAAATTTTTGGCTAACTTCGGGGGTGATTCCTTGCATCTTTATCCTCACTAGCAAGGCAACCATTTACCCAAATCCTTTTCCTGTATATCAGAGAATTTAACAATTACAACACCCCAGCAGAGGAATTTCGATGCTTTTGTTAAGCAAACAAAGCGTAATATTTAATATTATACCTCTTAGGAGCTATTTGAGAATTCAATATGAGCTTTCAGTTGTCATTTTTCAAACCTAGAACTACATTATTTTTAATCTGCTCAAGCCACAACCACAAAATGCAACCGACCCGATGCTTTAAATAACAAGACATTCATTTCTCACAGTTCTGGAGGCTGGGAAGTCCAACATCAAGATATTAGCCAATTTGGTTTCTGGTGACAATCTTCTTCCTGGCATACAGATCGCTGCCTGCCCACTGTGTGCTCCCATGGTCTTTCCTACGTGTGCGTTCCTATGAGATTCCCTCTCATGAAACCACTAATCCCCTATCTTCATGATCTACTCTAACCCTAAATGCTTCCCCAAAGCCCATCTCCAAACACCATCACTTTGGGGGTTAGGGCTTCGACACATGAACTTTGGGGGCACAGAAACATTCCGCCCCCAACAGTTATGAATATAGAATTACAGAAAAAACAGAACATGTTATGTGTACACATTTTGATGTGTACAACATTATTGTTGAACAAAGAGGTTTTAAGAAAAGGTTTATTGGGACCTTTAAAACTCAGCTTTTGGCTGGGGGGCAGGCGCCTGAGTGGCTCAGCTGGTTAAACTTTTGACTCTTGATTTCAGGTCAGGTCACGATCTCAGGGTCATGAAATGGAGCCCGGCATCAGGCTCTGTGCTAAGCAGGGAGTCTGCTTGAAAGTCTGTCTGTCTGTCTGTCTCTCTCTCTCTCTTTCTCCCTGCCCTTCCCCCAACCCTAGCACACACTCCCCTCTTCTCTCTGTAAAAAAAAAAAAAAAATCAGCTTTGGGAGATGCTTACATTTTAATGTCACATAAAAGAGTACTATTACATTTACAGTCACCTGTGTAAAACAAAGATATACAGAAAAGAAACAGTAGAAGAAAATAATAGCAAAATGCTCACAGTGACTTTGGATAATACAAGCCATGCTTATTTTCTTCCTTTATTTTCTCAGTTGTCCACAAAGAATAAGAATCCCATACACACTTAGGAAAACATGTTTTCTTTTAATGCTCTATTGAAGCACAACTTACATGTTATTTGTACACTATTCATTAGCAGGATATTTTTATTTTTTAAAGATTTTATTTATTTGAGAGAGAGAGAGAGCAGAGAGAGTGCATGCACACACCACACACAGGAGCAGTGGTAGGCCAGAGGGAGGAGAGAATCTCAAGCAGATCCCACACTGAGCACTAGAGGCCAACACAAGGCTTGATCTCACAACCTTGACATCATGACCAGAACTGAAATCAAGAATCAGACACAATGACTGAGTCGCCTAGGCACCCCAGGAGGTATTTTTTTTATTATGAGTCCTCCTTGTCTTTTTTTTTTCCTCTTTGTCTCCTTGATCTCACAACACACACACACACAATCACTGAGGAGACAAGGAACCATAATGCCCACTGTGCTCAGAGGAGTGAGAATATGGGTGGCAGGAAACACAGATAGTGGGGAGATTTGTAGGCCATGCAAGCTGTACCAGAGGTGGCATCCACTTGCTTTTGCAAAGATGAGAGGTGTTGTCAATGAAAGAGGCACAGGGCAGACCGAGAATATGGAGCCCAGTATAGACAGAGGCCTGGAGGCCAGGAGGGTGGTGTTGGAAGTCAAGGAGATCTACCAGCCTGAGGCCTGGTGGGAGAAACAATGACTGGAAGAAGAGACTATGGTAGACAAACCAGAGATTTCTCAAATGTTTCTGAGATCCACATTTAGAAACATATTGTACATCAGGGCTCAGGAAACACACACATGTATACACAACTAAAAAATGTTTCATAAAAAAACACTTCTCCTTATTTTGAGGGATTCTGATATTTTCCATTCTTGCTCAGCTCTCTTTCCTTCCTTCTTATTAAGATTCTTTCCTTCTTTCTTATTAAGATTCTAGTCATGACAGGGGCACCTGCTAGTCGATTAAGCCTCCAATTCTTGGATTTGGCTCAGCTCATGATCTCAGAGTTGTAAGATCCTATCCCCACAAAGGGCTCTGCACTCAGCACAGAGTCTGCTGGAGATTCCCTCCCTCTCCCTCTGTCCCTCCTCCCTATGCTCACTCACACACTCTCTCTCTAAAATAAAGAAATCTTAAAAAAAAAAAAAAAAAGATGCTAGTCATGACAAACTATACAGACTATACAGACCTACCACGAGGTCACCACGAGGTCTGAAAAAACACCAGGCCAGGGCATTTAATATAGGAATGTGTATAACCAGTGTCCAGAGACCAAATAGAAATTTATTCAGATTTAGATATCTGGTACTCCTGGCAGTAATGAAACACTCTCAGAATATAAAATATTAAAAATGGCCTTGGAATTATTTTTAATTCAAGAGAATTTTTTTGTATTTGAGCAAAATAAATGGACAGGCTTAAACTTCAGACTTTATGAACACCCAATTCACTGGAAAATTAGTTGTATTTAGAGATAAAAAAGTTGCCCCCCCCCCCAAAAAAAATGGCCTTGGTCTTAGCCCTCTAAGACAGACTCATACTAGCAAGACAACATGATGATAAAAATGTTCCCTTTATTTAAAACAGAATCCCTGGGATGCCTGGGTGGCTCAGTCAGTTAAGGGTCTGCCATCTGCTCAGGTCATAATCTCAGGGTCCTGGGATGGAGCCCCCACATCCAGCTCCCTGCTCAGCAAGGTGTCTGCTTCTCCCTCTCCCTCTGTCCCTCCCCCTGCTTGTGCATGCTCATGCGCTCTCTCTCTCTCTCTCAAAAATAAGTAAAAATCTGAAAAATAAAATAAAAATAAATAAAACAGAACCCCTTTAAAACCTGATATAGGGGCATAGGTATACACTGTATCTAAGAACAAAACAAGAAACTCTCTAGAGACATAGACCCAAGCTTAGGCAAGGTGCTTACTGGAAGCTTACCTGATAGACACCTAGAGGCCAGAGCATTTTACTACTATGAGGGCATTTTACCATTTTCAGGCAACTTGAGAACTCTCATAGAACAATACAAAATCTGGATGAATGAGAAAATTACCAAACACAGGAGGAAAAACTAATTAGAGAGCAATGAATAAGCAATAACTTGAAACTGAGCTCTTCCCCGTTCAGAAAACAAAAGAATTCAAATTTTCTACTGCAGCACATACAAGAAACTGCCAAAACCCATACCCAAATTACGACAGAGCCAAAACCAGGGAGTGGGTTCAGAAGGGCCATCTATAGGAAACCAACAAGACATCTACCATAGTCTCTTCTTCCAAGATCATCTACTTACTAAGACAACAGACTTTAAACTGAAAATTATTTCCCTAATTTCATCCTCAAGATACACAACAGTGCTTCCTCACAAGGTTTATTAAGTGCTCCTGAGGGTGACATTCTGATCTTGTGAAAGTGGTGAGCATTGCCTGGTGGACCTAGAAACAGTTAGGCAGGACACCTTGGGGGCATCTCCACAAATGGCTCCTTGTTGAAGGTTTGGACCAGGCAGGGGGGATGCTCCAGATGATCAGTTCCTTCCAACTTGCCTGGTCACCAAAGTCAAGACTGTTTATAAAAAGGAGGGGCTAGTAGAGGTCTGGACATTTGGGAAGACCCAAGGAGTCCAAGTGATTCCCAGGGAAGGCCAGGGGAGAACGTTAACCCAAAGAAATATTCAGGTATTTTCCAAACCAGATCAGATATTGGGAGGAGGAGAAGGACATGAAAGAATGGAGTTAGATTTCCCCAAGAAAGTGGCAAGGCAGGACAAACGAAAAGCTGTGGTTTTCTGGAGTTGTAATTAAGAGTGAGTAATTATAGGACTGTTCTTATGAAAATCTCCCTTCTACTCAAGCCCTGGGCAGGAGCAGTGATATAGCACTGCTGGGGGTCATATACTTATATCTAGCGACTAACCTCAGCTACTCTAAGACACACAGCACCTTTCACACCCACTCCTGAGGTCACAAGGTACTCCTGGATTCTAGGTGTGTGTTGTTAACTCCTTTTCATTAACGGATGCCCAGAAGATCATTTATCCTTTTATGAACGTGGGGTCATCAGTGGGGGACTGAGATACTGGAATTTGCCCTAAGACGTCTAGGAATACCCCCACACCCTCTCAAAACCTTGAGTCTTAAGAAACATTTGCAGTTTATACTGTGAACGGGTGATAGTGAAAATCACTTCTGTCCACAGGGACAGAAGAGGAAAACTCAGTGCTCTCTAGAACAGTGGCTTCCCACCAATCTGCAGTGGTTGTGTAAATTGCAGGCTTTCATAATAATTACTAGGAATTTGCTCTCCTTCAGTACCCACTGTCCAGCTGCAAAAGGAACCTGCCTTCTCTCATCATCTGCTCTAACAAGTTGCAGTTCTTTACCTGTGGTCTTAAGACATTTGGTAGAACATTAATATTAGATTTGTAATTATGAACAGAATTTTTTTTTGAGTTCTAAAATTATATCAACGGCGCCTGGGTGGCTCAGTTGGTTAAGCATCTGCCTTAGGCTCAGGTTATGACCTCAGGGTCCTGGGATTGAATACTGGGTGGGGCTCCCTGCTCAGCGGGGAGTCTGCTTCTCCCTCTCCCTTTCCCTCCTGCTTGTGCTCTCTTGCTCACTCTCTCAAATAAATATAAAATTTTGAAAATAAATAAACAAAATTATAGCAATAACATTTCTTCTCATCAATATAATGCTGCAGTCTTAAATTTGTCCTTATATCCCTATGAATATATAAACATTATTTTCTTTAAAAAAAGAAAAAGAAAAAGAAGGCTTCTGGTTTCTGTGAGCACTATATAACTTACAAAGTAAAAAGTGGGCTAAGAATCACTCTCTTAGAGGAAGAATTTTCCATCTTTCAGAGAGAAGCTCTGAAACCCACCTTCCTGGAATGAATTATGAGAATTCCTACAAAGCAAGCTCTGACCTTGAACCTAAAACGGTCACCTCCAAAACAGACAGGAAAAAATAAGATGGGAGAACAATATTTTCCACAAGACTTAATTTCAAAAAACTAGCAGAATATATACTTTCAAAGCTCAAATCTACCAACTTGCTGTCACTATTTATAATTAACTTTATATATTTTCCAAACTTTATAAGTCCTCAATGTCACAAGAGCTCCTCATGAATGACTTTTTTTTTTTTCCCCAAGGATCCCATTGGAATCTCATGGGATGCATTTCTGCAGGGCCACCCAGCAGCTGGTTGTCTTCCTCTAGGCAACAGTGAAAAAAAAACCAAAACAACACACACACAAAAGCAAACTCTACTGTCCTGTGTAGCTAGAGTCTAAATGAAATCAGATTAGGTCTAATTAAGAATATATTATGTTGGGGCATCTTGATGGCTCAGTCTGTTAAGCATCTGACTCTTGATTTTGTCTCAGGCCATGATCTCGGGTGTCATGAGATCGAGATCAAGCCCTGCAACAGGCTCTATGCTCAGTGGGGAATCTGCTTGAGATTCTCTTCCTTTCCCTCTGCCCCTCCCCCTCCCCTGCTGGTGTTTGAGCTCTCTCTTAAATAAATAAATAAATAAATAAATAAATAAATAAATAAATAAATAAATGAATAAATAAATCTTTTTAAAAAATATAATATATTATGTCTCTACCCTAACCCTCTTCCTATCCTCTCCCCTCTGTCAGCCCTTAAAGCATTTAATCCTTCCATCTGTGGACATTTACATGGTCCTGAACATTGAGAGTAGCAAGACAATGGGTAGAGGGGTCATGGGGCTGGCTCTAGAAGCAGCACAGGATGAAATTATGTAGAAACTTGAGGAATTAGTTGAAAAGCCAGTCTAAGGCAATGAAGAACTGGAAGCCAATGAAGAAACTGAGGATCAGAGTGGTCTAAAGTCTTACTCATCAAGGTTACTTAGTAAGTTAATAAAAAAAAATGGGGCCAGAACTTTATTCCAAAGCTAATGTCCGTTTTCCATTACTATCTATTCTCTGCCTCTTGCAAATCACAGCTTGGTCTTACAATATCTTTATGTAGCCAATCTTTATGCCTAAAGTCCTACCATTAGAGCAGTTCATTTGAAAAGGGAATTCCTCTCAGGAACCTTGTATTTAGTTTATCTTATTTAAGCACCTTTGGGAAGAGGATTTTGAGAAATCAGTGACTGGTTTAACACTGCAGGTAAATGTGTTCATCAGATGTGAAACTGAGTTTGTTCTCAGAGCCCTGTGGAATTAAAGAGTAGAAGAAACCAAGTTCTGAGCAATGTCAGAGGAAAACCAGGACAGTCTTAAGCCAGGTACTCTTACAAGGCTCTCTAGACAAGTGGCCCTGGTCCCCTGGAGGTGCCATAATCAGAGTTTAATCAACAACAGCTGGCTACAGCATTCAGGTCTGCCAAAGGTTAGTTCTGGAGAAGGAAGGGAGACAAGGGGAGTTTAAGAGTAGACACAGAGGGCGCCTGGATGGCTCAGTTGAGCATCTGACTTCAGCTCAGGTCCTGATCCCAGGGTCCTAGGACTGAGCCCCATGGAGGGCTCCCTGTTCAGTGGGGAGCCTGCTTCTCCCTCTCCCTCTCTGCCCTCCTGCTAATGCTCTCTCTCTCCCTCTCTCAAATTAAAAAAAAAAATAAATAGAGTAGATACAGATCCACACTAATCTTCAGGTCATAGTACATCAAAAAGGCACAGGTATATTAGCCGAAGGTCCACATGATAGGGAGCATGTATCCAAGAATGGGAAAAGCAGGCCAAGAGCAAGGACCAACTAAGTAGCAGATTTCCCAATGCCAGTAAACAAGAGTGCTAGCCCAAATGTCACGACACAGGAGAGACCTAGTACCAAGCAAAAATCAGAAAATGGGCAGGAGCCCATTGTGGAGAATAGAACTCAACCCTTTAAAGCCCCAATACTTAGGGAGAGAACCAGTCCTCGAGAGTAGGAAGGCATCAGGCAAGGACCAGAGGCAGCCCTGTGGTGGGAACAGGCTCCCTAAAAGAGGCAGTGGGCAGTCACCCTAAGCAGTGACGCCCACCTCACAGCTCAGCTTGATGTAGGCCCATGTTCCACTTGGCAGCTGCTTGGGTGACTGAGATTTAGAACCTGAGTGCAGAGGAATCAAAGAGAATGATTTCTTTCCTACCAGAAAAAAAGGTTGAGAACAACGTCAAGACTGACACACTATTCAGAAAATGAACTCTGGAGGGATAGGTTTCTGTTGCAATGTTCCATGGCTAGTTTCCTTCGAAAGAAGAGGAAAGAAAGAAAAAAGAAAAGAGAAAAGAAAAGAAAAGAAAAGAAAAAAAAGAAAAGAGAAAAGAAAAGAAAAGAAAAGAGAAAAGAAAAGAAAAGAAAAGAAAAGAAAAAAAAGAAAAGAAAAGAAAAGAAAGAAAAGAAGAGAGAGAGAGAGAGAGAGAAAGAAAGAAGAAAGAAAGAAAGAGAGAGAAGAAAGAAACCAGCTCCCAGTTTGTCCTACTGACAAACTTGCACTGACTCATCAGAACAGCAGGCTCAAATGCAGCCACGGAATCCTGTAAACCTGGGTATGCCACATTTTAGAGAGTGTCATAAGATTGTGGTTTTCTCAAGCAAAGAAATCTAATAAGACTATGTGGAATCTTCCAAATCTGGAGTCTGAGATACCTGCCAACTGTGGCAAAATGCCAGAGGGGCTCTGCTCAGCCTGGCCGCCCCTACCCAAGCTCGGAGAGCTAGGACTTGGAGGTGTGTCCCCTCAAAAACAGAGTGGGTCAGGAAGCTTCTTAGAAGACACAGCCACTCCAGAATACTCTCCAGGAAGAAGTCATTCCTTTGTTTCATGCAAGTGAGTTGATTTCAGTCTCTCTTCCCCAGTAAGAAAATCCCTTAATAGAATCCATGAGTTTCCCAGAACCAAGCAAAACTCCTGGAGTGGAAGGATGCCAGAAAGACCTCAAGACTGCCTTCAGGTCCCCCAAAGAGGCCTGAGACAGACCTTCTAGGAGGAGAATAAACCAGCTGGTCTCTAAGGCCTTCCTTAATTTAAATTCAAATCACCTCAGGCTCCTTGGAAATCAGGACCCAGAGACTAGGAAAGGACCCCATTCAGTGCATTCTTCAGGCCCAAGAATATTAAATCAAAGTAGTTTATCAAATTCTAAGGGATGCTTATGAGTTTTAAAATCCCACGCAAATCAAAATGCACAAATACAAAACTCTCCCCCCAACACCTACCCCAAGAGTAAGTTGAGGCATTTGCCTTGTGACTTTCTAAAAATCCTACAGATGCCCCAACGGAAAATGGGAAATGACTAGCAAGAGTCCATTAAGAGGAAGTGGCCTCGGCGGTCCCACCAGTGACTGCAGTGACTTGAAGCTGTGACCCTGTTTGACACACAGCTGCCCCTAACACACCACAGCTATTGTTAACATCCTGAAAACAGATTCGCAGAGACATGCACAGAGGACTGACATGAGGGCACTCCAAGTCTTACTTCTGTGTGGAAAGTGTGGTTTTCCACCAACTGGATGGAAATGGATTTCTCTTTAATTTGGAACAAATTTCTCCAGCTCACGGCTTCCATGTGTGCACAGCAAGCTGCTCTGGGAGAAGCTCAGCCCTATACAGTCAGGCAAGTGAAAATAAGAGGACATCATGTGATCTCATTTTGCCCGAGTTAAATGACATTCCCCGCTCTTTTGCCTACCAAACTCTGACACAGCATTCCAGGCTCTGCTTAAATTTCCCCTCGGTGACACCCTCCCAGCTTCCTCAAACTCCCTGCCTCGGACTACCCAGCCTTTGGAGCCCTCTCCCCATCACACGCACCATAAAGTTTCTGTGTAAGGCATGCTCACACATTTCTGGTAGGAAGGTAAACTGGCAAAACCTTTCCGGAGAGCATTTTGGAAACGTCTATGAAAATGACAACACGCCTACCCTCTGATACGACACTCCCACGGCCTGGACTTTGTCCTGTGCATTTACTCACAAGTAAGCAATGCGGTAACTACCTAAACGTGGAAACAATCCAAATGTGCATTAATGTGGGTCTGATTAAATAGATTCGATGGAATATCATGCCTTGTTCAAAAGAACAGGAGGAGCTCTCTTTGTACTGTTTTCTCTAATTTTTCCCCAAACTCCTTTAATATTTTTGATCATCTTTCTTTTTTTTTTTTTTGGCAGTTTTTTTTTTAAATATTTCTTTTTTTTTTTTAAGATTTTATTTAGTTATTCGGAGATGCAGAGAGAGAGAGAGAGAGAGAGGCAGAGACACAGGCAGAGGGAAAAGCAGGCTCCATGCAGAGCCTGACGTGGGACTCGATCCTGGGTCTCCAGATCACGCCCTGGGCTGCAGGCGGCGCTAAACCGCTGCGCCACCGGGGCTGCCCTTTTGGCAGTTTTTTTTAAGTATTGACAAACTTCTAGAAAATCTTGATGTCGGGACGCCTGAGTGGCTCAGTGATAGAGTACCTGCCTTTGGCTCAGGTCGTGATCTAGGGTCCTGCGATCGAGTCCCACATCAGGTTCCCTGCATGGAGCCTGCTTCTACCTCTGCCTGTATCTTTGCCTCTCTCTCTCTCTCTCTCTGTGTGTGTGTGTGTGTCTCTCATGAATAAATAAATAAGATCTTTAAAAAAAAAAAAAAGAAAGAAAGAAAGGAAATCTTGATGTGACAGCTCACATCAGCCCACTGAAAGTTATTTCTCCATCCCTCACCTTCCCTCCCTGTCTCTGTCTCTTGTATTTTGTCTTCCTCTGAGCATTAAGCAACTGAGTACAACTTTGGCTGTGGTTTTCTTTCTTTCTTTCTTTTTTTTAAAGATTTATTTATTTATTTATCCATGAGAGACAGAGAGAGAGAGAGAGAGAAAGGGGCAAAGGGAGAAGCAGGCTCCATGCTTGGAACCCAACCCGAGACTTGATCCCGGGTCTCCAGGATCACACCCTAGGCCGAAGGCAGCGCTAAAGTGCTGAGCCACCCAGGCTGCCCTTGGCCATGGTTTTCACTGGACAGGAGATATGAGGTAAAGGGCATCAAAATATGCCACCCCACAGTACGCCACTTTGGTATAAGAATTATTTTAAGGGGTGCCTGGGTGGCTCAGTTGGTTAAGCATCTGCCTTTGGCTCAGGCCATGATCCTGGGGTCCTGAGATCAAGCCCCAAGTCGGGTTATGCACTCAACGAGGAGTCTGCTTCTCCCTCTCCCTCTGTACCGCCTCACCTCTGCTCATGTTTGTTCTCTTGCTCTCTCTCGAATAAATGAAATCGTTAAAAAAAAAAAATTATTTTGAGCTGAAGGCAACTGAGGAAAAAGCAGATACAAAAGAACTCTCTGCCTCCCTCTCATGTGCCTAAAAGCAGGGCATAAATTCCCCTTGTGAACTGAGTTCTGCCGTCATACGAGAAGGAGAACTCTTATTATCAGATGAAGATGGTACCTAAATGTGTCTGCATAAAGAAACCTTACTAAAATAACCCTTACCGTTGACTAGTTTCCCCATATATTTACTTTCCCACAACTTACTGCCCGCAGAAACCAAAACCTCTTTTTCCTTTGCTAGTCACTGCTCCACAATGTAACACCCTTTGTTAAAATGGCACATAAGCTTCCAAATCTAACCCTTCTTTGGACTCTCACCTCTTTTCTGCATCGCCCCTGTGCAGGTAAACCTGAAAACACCAAACTTGTATCCCTTTTCTTCTCGTTAATCTGGCTTTGTGTCAGTTTAATTTCCAGGACCCAGATACAGAACATTAGAGGGGAGAGGAAAGATTTTTTCCTCCCTTACACAGGTGTGTCAGAAAAGTTCACTGCACTAATCACACTGTAGTCTAGCTATGTGAATGCTGAAACACAAGAGGGACGTGACTGCCCGGAACTAGTACTGATGGATACTGCCCCTAGCTTTTGCTGCCTTATAGTGAAGCTGTAAAATGTATCCAACCATGGCTTACCCTGCCTTCGTCAAGACAAAGACTTTATTATGTATCAAGACTGTTTATTGGGCAACCCAGGTGGCTCAGCGGTTTAGCGCCACCTTCGGCCAAAGGTGTGATCCTGGAGACCGGGATCGAGTCCCATATCGGGCTCCCTGCATGGAGCCTGCTTCTCGCTCTGCCTGTGTCTCTGCCTCTCTCTCTCTCTCTCTCTCTCATCAATCATGAATAAATAAAATATTTTTTTTAAAAAAGACAATGTATTGGCCATGAATAATAACTTCAGTTGCTGTAAAGTTGCAAGAAAGTAAGAGGCTATTCTACTCTCAAAAAGTGTCTAATGGTCTAATACAGATGTGTTGAAAGGGGGGAGTTCTACAACACAATTGCAAATAATACAACCACAAGTTAGTAAAGGCAGCTGCCCAACAAAAGCCAGTCCAAACTAATAGAATCTTCATAGATTTCTCTGCCCAAGAAAATCCCTTCCACTTAAAGCTTGTGTTTCATTCCCAGGTCAAACCAACCACTTCCTAGCTCTCAGACCTTAAGTGGTTTACTTAACCTCACAAAGTACTACCTCATTCATAAAATGGGGATATTAGGACCCACCTCATCGGGAAGTTAATATAATTAAATGAGATGGAGCATACAAAGTGCTTCGCACAGTACCTAACACTTAGGGCCAAATAGATGTTAACTATTACTATTACAATCATCATCATCATTCTGGAATTTTCAAAATGTTTCCCAAACTTTATTCTGCCACCAGGCATAAATGGAGCACGATGTTTATGAAGGACACTATCCATGTGCATACTCCTAGCCAACCCCATACTCTCACCTTTGACTAATTCATTTATTCGGGGGGTGGGGGGGAATACACAAAAGTTCAGATCATCTTAGATGAAGACTTTTTTTCCTCTCAATAATGTTATATAAGCAGCATATGCATGACATCTTTGAAGTTTATGATGTTTTTACTATAAATACAAAAGAACCCCAAATACTGACAATTTGTCTCTTCAAAGTCCCATGAATTTATTTTCCTAAGACACATAAAATATTTATGCTGCTTTTTACTTCCACCACCCAAATCAATAAGCCATTTGACAGAATTGGTCAAGGTCACACATCAGGCTTCCGACTACAATGGAGGGATATCAAACCGGCTTAGAATGAGATGATTCTAGTCCAAATCTCACTCAATATCCTTTGGCTGGTCTTTACAGAATAAAGTCTCAGAATGAAGTCTCTTTTGAAAAAAGTCTTTGTGAGAACACAGTTGTCGTCTACACTGTGTCAAGTCTGGCAGGTTCACCCTAATTGAACTGTGAAGGCTTGGGAGGGTGGCTGACAAGAACCATAATGCTATATGGATAAACTGAGAGGCCGCATTGGTCCCAAGGAGGTAGGAGGGTCCCATGAAGAATGAGATGAAGACCATGAAATCGTGACACTTTTTAGCAGACTGATCCCTATGGTGGCAGCTAACAATTAGAGGGGAGAGTTTCAGTGACAGACCTTGAGTGGCCAAAAGTGACCCTATAAAAAGACATCAGTAAGCAAGGAAAGGTCAAGTGTGACAACTGATTTGTCAGAGCATAGGCAATAGTACATCCACAGTAGGAAACAGGCTAATCAACAGTAAAACACTTGAAACTGAAACTGAGACACCATTCTGAAGATAATCATTTGTATTTTCTCTTTTTAATGAAACAGAATTGAAGAAGAAAAATAACACCTGAGAGAAAGAAGTGATTATCACTAGACAGGTAGGGATGATCTTTTTTTCTATATGTATTTTCTAAACTCTCTAAAACAAAAATATGTATTACAAGGTTTGAAGAAAAAAAGAAGAAGAAAAAAATTATCACTTTTACTTTTAATCACGAGATTTTTTCCAAACAAAATGGGTAAGATCAGTCATCCAATTACAGATATGAGTCAATTTAGATATTATCTATATTACACCTAAATCTCCCCCATCAGATTTCATACTTTCATGTATGAGACCTTATTTTATTGTTCCTGGGAACCCCAATGTCTAGCACAAGGCCTAAAATATTAGCTCCATACATATATATATATACATACATATTTTTTTAAGACTTTATTTATTTATTCATAAGGACACAGAGAGAGAGGAAGAGACACAGGCAGAGGGAGAAGCAGGCTCCCCTCCAGGAACGATTTGGGACTCGATCCCAAACCCCAGGATCACACCCTGAGCCAAAAGCAGATGCTCAATTACTGAGCCACCCAGGCACCCCTTAACTGCATATATTAAGAAATGTTTAGCAAATGGATTTTGGACATGGCCACAAACCCAAAGTCTGATATAACCTCAGGAAGGTGCAAAAGAAAATGGTACTTTTATGAGCTATATGCCGATCATCCCAAAAGATACTTTTATCCACATTATAGCTTAATGTCCCTTGCTATTAAAATCTTCCATGAAGTCCTTTGTCCTGCCTCCTAGCTCCCTCCCTTTAGCCCTGCCTACAGAACTGAACCATGCTGTTTTGCCTGGGTCTTGCTCTGCAGGAAGCTATAGGGACCACCACTATCATGTCCCGCTTGTGTTTCTTGTAGAGATGTCTGGTCCACTCCAACACTTTGAGAGGGCCCAGGGGAAGTTTATTTCAGATCTCAGTGCCTTTAAAATAACTCCTCCTTGAGAAAGGAACACATTTTATTTTTACAAAGAGTAGGAATCCTATAATTGATCTTTTATCTTTATGCTGGAAGCCAAGAGCCAAATCTACAGCCACCCTTTAGAAACCCTGGCAGATTTTAGGACACACACATCTGTAAGCTAACTTTTCCTCTGGTTTCCTCTTATTATTCTTCCCTCCCTCTACAAGGCTGGCTTGCTTGCTTTGTTCCTTCCTTCCTTCCTTCCTTCTCTCTCTCTCTCTTTCTAACTCTCATTTGGGAGGAGGCCAGTTATAAACAAACCAAGAACCCAAAAATTAAATACAACCCCCTATTCCAATTTCCAAGATGTTTCAGACATTTTTCACCCTCACTTCCTGCCTGCAGGACAAGAAAGTAAAGCTCACTCTCCTCACAGCTACCAACCAGGGAGTGACCTTTATGTGCATCTGTGACCAGAAGATCTGAGGACCGGAGGCACTTTCCTTTTCTCTTCCACCCACCAGCTCTAAAATACACAAGACCACGCATGTCAATGGTACACAGTGACGTAAGGCAGGAAAGCATTATGATTCTGAAGTCTGGAGACCTGGATGCTAATCCTGCTTGCTCCTTCCTACCAGGCTGCTAACCCTGAGCGAGTGACTTAACCTTTCTGTGCCTCGCCTTAATATCCCAGCCTGTGCAATGGGAACAATAACGGGGCTGACCTCACAGGGTTGCTGTGAGGAGTCAATGAGTTAATACATGTACAGTGATTAGATCAGTGCCTGGCACACAGTAAATGTGGACCAGGACTATAATAGGGCAGTTTTGTTTTCCATTAAGCCAGGCCACCCAATGTTTCAAGTCCGATTGAAAGTAATATTTCTCATTGTCAATTCGTAAACTAACACACCGATTTCTACAGTGACCGTGAGCTTGGATCTCATTCGTCAATCAGCGTGGAGTCAACGCTCTCTCTAAAACGGCAGATATTTTCAACCCTTTGCTTTCTGACTTGAAGAGAAGGAGAAAGGGGAAAGCACCGGTGTCCAATCACCAAAAACTGGTTTCTAGGAGTGTATCCCCAACTGGTAACTGTATGATCCTCCACCCAAACTGGCCTCTGCACCAGTACTCACGGTCACACTCCCACGGCTTGGCCAACCGCTCCTCCAGCTGCAGCACAGATACCACTTAAAAGCTTAAAAGTCTTGAGGCGGGGGGGGGGGGGGGGGGGGGGGGGGGAACCTCAAGAACAACTAAGTTCTAAGTTCTCAGGACATTCTTTAAAATAAAGTACTTTGTTTAGCCATCAAAGAACAACTCAGCTTTGTTGGATACTCGAAGTCTGATTTACATCTGAATTTAGAAGGCTGCCACCTCCCACACGTGCACTTAAAATGCTAACTTCTCATCAGATTCCACCTAAAAAGAAGCCCAGAGCCCAATACTAGCCACACCCCGTCTTTGCTCACCGCAAAGTCAAAGTCCCAGCAACTTCCTTCACACCCGGCCCACTTAAAAAAAAAAAAAAAGGCAAGCCCTCAGTGAATGACTGTCCTATATATGAGTATGCACATAATTTTCACATCAAATGGCTTGAAAAGGCCACTGTATGTACGATGGCGAAGAAAGACAACTAGATAATCATGGAAGGTGTAGTGCCTGCAGCCAAGGTTACTTCGAAATTTGACGTTAAATGGGTATGTATCAGCTCGGGCTTTACTGAAGTTACAGGAGATTCGAGGAAAAGACCCGGGAGCGTATCAAAGCTATTTATTTGCCACTTCCTACGTTTCCCGTGATGACTCGCCAAATGAACGCACGAGTTTGTTACAGCCTTGAACTGAACTACATGGGTCCCTCCACATTCTCCTCTCTCCCTGTCGCAGAAAACGAACAGACTAAGGGCCAAGAGCACAGCTTTGACGGCAAATTCACGGCGGGGGCGGGGGTGGGGGTGGGGGTGGGGGCGGGGGTGGGGGTGGGGGGGAGGCAAAGGACTCGTCCTGCGTGGCTGTCGCTCCCGAAGGGCTGTTGCCGCCGCCCGGACTCCCCTCGCCGCGAGCTCGCGTACAGTCTTCTAAATGCTTTTTTCCAAGATCCCGGGGCCACTTCGGAGGCGCTGGTCTCCAAAGCCCCAAAGGAGCCTCGCTCACCCACCCCACCCTGCAAGCGGCGCACTTCCCGTTCGCTCCGGCCGGTCAAGAACTCTAACCTGACAGTGACACACACGAGAAAGAAAAAAAAAAAAAAAAAGAGGAAGTGACCAAAAGCCCATTTCAAGGCACACATAGACATTTTTTTTTTTTCCTTTTTCCCCTAAAGGGATCAATATCCCTGTCTTCCAACCAAGCCTCCAAGGGCCCGGGGCCATCACCCCTACTGGAAGGTCGCAGCGAATGACAATGTTGCGAAATCCAGGGAGGGGCTCCTCTTTAACATTTTTTTTTTTTAAATCCTCGAAATCGTCGTCCAAAACGAGCGACCCCTCCGTGCAGCGCACGCAACAAAGCGAGGCGTGCAGGCGGGGGGGCTCCCGAAAGCGAAGCTCCGGGCCGGGCGGCGGAGGAAGCGCAGGGCGCCCGGCGGCGGGGACCCTTACCTGGTTTGACCGGTTTGGGCGGCGGCTTCGACATCGCGCCTCCCCGGGCGGCTGAGCGTCCTCGCCGCGCACGCAAAGCCAACCGAGCGCCCCGCCGCCGGCGCTCCCGGGGCCCCCAAGCTCCTTGGCGTCCGGCTCGCAGCCGCGCGCCTGCAGGGACCTGCGCCCACCGCCGGCCGTCGGACGAGCGCACGCAGGCACAGCCGCCCGCCCCGCCCGCCCCGCGCCCCGCGCCCCGCCCCGCCGCGCCCCGCCCCGGGGCCGCCCGAGCCGCCCGAGCCGCCCGAGCGCGCGGCCCGCCGACGAGGAAGTGGCCGCCGGCTCGCCGAGCGCTCATTGGCTCCCGGGCTGGCAGCTGCGGCGCGGCGGGGGCGCGGGCGGCGCGCACGGCGGCGGGAGCGCGCCGCGGCCGAGGGCGGGGGCGGAGAGCGCGGGGGAGCGAGGTGCGCCGAGGTCGCCGGAGCCCCGCCCCGCCCCGCCCCGCCCCGCCCCGCGGGCGCTGCAGCCGGTACCGCGTCCGGCCCGGGGCGCGACGGATCGCCTCGGTTGGCCGCCCGGGCCCCGGCAGGGGCGCGCAGGGAGGGGCGGTGGGCCTCGAGGCGAGCCGGCCGCGGGGGTCGCGGGGGTCGCGGGGGTCGCGGCGGGTCGGCCCGGCGATCTTGAGCCGCTCGGCCTGGGAGGGCCCGGCCCCGCGCCCGGTGAGTACCTGCGCGACCCGGCCGCCGAGGCCCGCGGCTGCAGCCTGCCCGCGCCCTGCAAGCCGCGCGGGGCCCTGCCGCCCGGACGCGGACAGAGGGCCTGCCGGGTCGGGGACGGGGACGGGGACGGGGACGGGGACCGCGTGCGCGGCGAGCTGCTCCCACGCCGCGTGAGACACAGGTTGTGGAGACAAGTCTCCAGGCTCGGGGCGCCAAGTCTTGGTCCCTAAGGGAGGTCGCAAACTTTTATCCCCAACCCGCTTGCCACCTGCTAACTGGGGACGGTTTTTTACCATTTTAAATGGAGGAAAAGAAATCAAAAGATCTGGGGGCGCTGGGAAACTATAAGAAATTCGGATCTCGGTGTCCACGCTCGTTTGCTTATGTAACTAACGCCTGTGGCCGCTTTCTCTGCAGCGACAGCAGAGCTGAGCGGCTGCCCTCAAAGCCTAATGAAATCATGGACTGACCTGGCATTTCGCTGAGGTAGGCCGACCCTGGCCTAGCCGATGGACCCTCCAAGGGGAGGCAAGGGCCGGAGCAAACAAGAAATGCAGCGTGCATTCAGTTTCAAGTAGCACGGTCTTAGAAGCCAATTGTATGTTTGGGGGAAGAAAAAAGGGACGAGAAAAAAAACTTCACGTGAGAGTCTATCTAAAATGAGGCTTGAAAGTTTTCGCCCCGGGGATTAGGGAAAGAGGAAAGTGATTCCACGGGAAGGGGGCATGGGTTGAGTATTCAGAAATTCTTACCGTGGGAGATTTCTGTTCACTAAAAGGGAGCAGAATTTAGACAATAGTAGGAAAAGACTTCCCTGTTGTGGGGAAAGAAGATAATCAAAATAACTGTGGAATAAAGCAAGTGAGTGAGAAGTCCTGAAACACTTCACTGGCTTAAAAATACCAGACTGCCCTTTAGATGCATGGAAAAGCACGATCCGCATGTTGTCGTCCCATTTGTATTGGAGAGCTGGTGCCTTCCTAATAATTTGATTTCTGTACATGCCACCTCTTGACCATTTTGCAGTTTAGGATCCAAGATGCACATGTTTAGTAGTGGAATACACATAATAAGCACATACAAGTGATGAAAAAAAGGACTCAACGACATACCTTACTTAGGGTAAAAAAAATACATTTAAATACTCATTTTGGGTTTGCTCTTGGCTATTTTAGCTTGTTCTCCACCTCGTTTGCAAATGACTCTACTGTTGAAGAAAGCTTTGCACTTTTTGGGAGAATAAAGTACATAAATATCCCATGAGATTGGAGGTAGTATATTTTCCCAGTAATCAGATGCCCCTGATTGATGAGACTGAAATTTGCAAACGGTTGTCTCTCCAGAGACATCCAGTGATTTAGTTTGTAGTTGAAGCTTGTAACGCCTATGGAATCTGCTGTATGTATCTGGAGTCTGGCAACTCTTGACTGCAAGTTTTTAAGTGTGATTTTAAAATAGTTCTTAAGGAAGGCAACAGGCAGTGTAATAACACCAAGTGGTGTGGAGGTAGACAATTCCATTCCTGAATTTGCAGTTCACCTGGTGCTGCCCTGTGCATTCAATGAGGTTTTTGAAATTAATGGCATCTAGGATTCCTCGGCCCACCCTCCCCCCAGCACCTGTCTTGATTCTGCTTCTCCCAGTTCCTCACCCCTCCCACCACATTGTCACATTGTTAAATGCTAATAGACTGTGCCCAACATTGACACAAACACTGTCTTGGGTCATAGCTGTATTAGCCAACTAATACAGAATTAAGGGTTCCTGTTTTGGTAAAAACTTGCATTTGACTGTGGGAATCCCCTCCTGAATGCAAGCAATTTTGTAAGTAGGTTCTTGACTCTCCCTCACCCTTTGTTTCTGAATTGCTAGTTTCCACCCAAATAACCCCCCTCAAGCATCTTGCCAGTGCCACAATCACACTCGTTATTTGCCTGCTATGTAATTGATCCAGTATCCTCAGGTGTATGCACAGATGTGGCCTGAAGCAGGGGGACCAGTAGTCCTTGCCTTTCAGTGTGCTCAGTTATTAATAATACATCAATAAAAATGCCATCCATTATACATGAGAGCCTCACAATAAAGCTAGCACATGTGCAGCATCCTTTCTTTGCTCTTGGTAATAAAGTACTTTTTAACAGGTTGGAAAGAAGAAAGCAATGGACTTGCTAGGACATAGGTCAGGGCCAGATAGGAACTGGGAGGGCTGCTGGGGGTTCTCCAGCTCAGGGACCACTCACCCCAGTGGCCCAGTTTAGATCCCCGATCATCCAACCAGAGAAGTCCGGGGATAAAGAACAGCATTAGTCCAGGCAACCCTCAGGAACCACTAGTCTGAGGTCCCCTCCAGCTGAGGCTCATCTTTCCCATAAAGAGGTAGAAATGGTTCATTAGACTATCCGCAGGACTGCTTTATGGAACCTTAGGGGGCCCTGTGTGAAACTGCCTTCTACTCCCCACCCCCCAGATCTGAGGTCAACAGATAATGGCCTGGTGGCTAAAATATGGCTCTGGGCCTGAAAGTTTGCCAACAGTTTTCTGTTTGAGAACACGAACTTTGAAATCCAGTAAAAGAAATATTATCCCAATCAGAAAGGAATTCCATTCTTCTCATTAGTAGACATTTATTACAACAACAAAATTGTAATCAATTATTTTGTTTTGACTTTCGTTAAAAACATTGTAGAAATCTGTTTTCTCTCTTGTTACATAAGTACCTACGTAATAAGCTTGAGTTTGCCTCTGGGCTCACAAAACCTCAAATATTTACTACCTGGCCCTTTTCTGAAGAAATCTGTCTACCCTGGCCTTGGACTTAGGTTTTTGAGTAAGGAAATAACACCCTTAAAGGGAATTAACTTCCTTTTGCCTCTGACCAGCAGTGATGTTTTGCCCTCATTTCTGAAGAGGGGGAGAGGCAAGCTCTGTGGGTTCCTGGTATAGGGGAAATAACATAGGTCATCTCCAGGGAACTGAATCTTGAAACTGAATTTCAGAGTTATGAGACTCTGTAATGTGTGTTCTCTGAGACTTTGGCCTGTTGAGCACACACCAGTTGTTGCATTTAGCATAGAGTCAGTCTAGCAGAGAGAAGCTGGTACCTTGTGAAGCTCTTCTACTGAGTGTGGCTAATCCAGGGGCACGGTCGCCCAGAGATCATGGTCATCTTTCCCCCTCAGCTGGCTCTCTTAATTTCAGACTCTTTTACTTCTTTAGACATCCCAGTGATAAGCATTTGATTTGTTGTTTGTTTGTTTAATTTTAGGAAATTTCAGGAAGACTTGATTTTCAAAGCTAATTATGAAAACATTTGTCATTGGAATCAGTGGGTGAGTAATTTTGCTACAAACAACTGGTGGAGGTACTCAGGATGTCCAAAGGGTGTTTTCATGTGGATGTGGTAGGGGATGGAGGAGTCAGGATTCCCAAAGAAGAGAGCAGGTCCCTGGCAAATATAAAACAGTGGCATGCTGGTTACAGAAATGGCAACAGGAGATGGGAGAGTCTCCTAGACTCCTAGAGACTAGGAATCTCCTAGACTCCTAGAGAAAGAGGACCGTCAGGAAGCAAAATATGCCTGCTTTCCCATTTCTTTGCTGGAGTTGACACTAGACACCTTCTATCCTTATCCTTTAAAAAAAAAAAAAGATTTTATTTATTTATTCACGAGAGACACAGAGAGAGACAGAGACACAGGCAGAGGGAGAAGCAGGTTCCCTGCGGAGAGCTCGATGCAGGACTCAATCCCAGGACCCTGGGATCACGCCCTGAGCCGAAGGCAGACAATCAACCACTGAGCCACCCAGGTGTCCCTATCCTTATTATCCTTATGAACCTATTGCCCTGGCATGGTTATTAGTTGTGTTTGTCCCCCCATCAAAAGCGTCCTCAATTACATGGTCACCCTACCTGTGGTACCAGAGGTATACATGCAAATAAGACACCAATGCCAGCTCCAAAGGACGCTGTCTACTTTGCTACTGTGTTATGTTCAGCTTTCTTCTGAGTAATGTGTGAATACACACATTATGTGGAGTCCAATTCATAAGATATTTGAGACTTAAAAGTCTGGAATTTGGGGGGGATCACTGTATTATGTTACTATAATAAGTAATCAGAGGTAAAGGGGATGAACCCGGTGTCAGAGCTCTGCCTCGTCATGCTCCCATCGAACCAGAATCCAAGTTTTGTTTTTCTCCGCATTGCTTCTCTTGGCTATGCCTCCCCTTCTGCACTCAGTGCCACCCTCCTAAATCAGGCCCTCGTTCCTTGATTGCCTCCCTTTCTTAACCTTTCCTACATACCTCTCCACCAGTTGAATCTTCTTGCAGAAATTTTTAGTTATTCTCTTACCTGGTGAACAATATGCAGTGGTTACCAGTTACCTGGAACAGAATCTGAATATCCTGGTGTATGAAGACTATCCATAAATACTAAAAGAAACGTATCAGCTTCAGGGGCAGATAAGCTGCAGGAAAGGTTTGATACAGGAACTCACTGAAGACTCCATTTCTTTCTATCTCTTCTTTGTGTCTTCATCCATTGGGATTCATCCTAGAGTCGACTCCACTTTTTGGGCCCGAGGGGATACCGCTGGGTGCTGGGAATTTGTATTTCTTAGCCTGCTACTAGGGTAAAAAAAAAAACAAAACAAAATGCCTCTCTTCCTCCAGATCATGAGTTTCTTTTTGACCAGACTAGCTGTACCACATACACACAGTCACTGTGGCAAAATGGGTGGTCCTGCCCCGATTAGCTTAGGCTAGCGGGGCCCTGCTCTATAGTTGACAGTCGAGTCAGTCCAAACCACACCCCAGAAACAGGGGTAGAACCTGGGGAGGCAGCTGCCAGTTCTACTCTGGCATCCAAAACAACTTTCATTCTGTGTATGTAGGAATAAAATCCCCTCTTCTCAATGTTCCAGATGTACAAACCTGTCTCATGCTTCCTTGCCACGTGTATTAGGTGCTAAGAAAGCCTCTTCTTCACTGTCTCTTCCTTGGAGAGTGCCAGGATTTCATTTTAATGCTGCTTCTGTGCATTTAAAGCACCTGCTGGACTCAGCTGCAGTGACCTCTGTTCCTGCCTTTCTTCCTTCTTCCAGACTCAGTGTTGTATCCTCCTTGTATACTTAACCACTTGCTCTGCTATGAAGTCATCATTTGGTTAAGACATCAAGGAATAGCAGGGGTTCCAAAGGAGTCAAGGGTCATTCAGGATCCTCCTGAAAATTTAGTGCCAGTGTGAAGATGTTCATTTTTCTGGGCGAGGGGCAGATAGTCTTCAACAGATTCTCACAGAATTCTGTGATGTTAAAAAATATTAAGGGTTTTGGGGAAAAAAAGATCCATGGGCTTTAGAGTTAGACTTTGTATCCCTTCCTCATGACTTGCTAGTTGTACCTTGGGCAAGTTTTATGAGTATATAGTCTTTCAGTCCTTAGTTTCCTCAACTGTAAAATAGTAATATGAATATCTGCTTGCTGCAGAAAGGATTTTCCTCTTAAGTACCTATAGACAGCCTTTTTAACTTCTGCTTAGCCCACTGTCCTATTCCAAATACACTCCCCCTCCTGTCTCTTGGACAAAAAACAAATGGACCAGGACTTGTGCATTTATTTGGCTGTTGTGAACAAAGAAGGAAGTGTCCTCAAACAGTTATTCATTTTCCTTCCCCCTACCCTAAGATAAAGCATGCACCTGTCTGGGGACTCTTGCCCTGAGGTGGGAGGGCACGTGACGGTGGTCAGGAATTTGGTGGTGCGTGGTGGTTTTGAGCATGCTGAAAGAGAAGAGTTAGTCTTAAGGCTGTCACCTGACCAGGATTCCTAGTATGGATCGTAGGCATGAACTTGTGCAATTCCGACTTGCTAAATTCTTTTAAATTCTTGTTAAATCCCCCCTCCCATCTCTCTGACCTATACTGTCTGGTCTGCCTCCTCCAAGTCTTCAAAACTGGAGTGCTTGCTTCTCACTGTCTCTCTCCAGTTAAGTCAGTGTTGGTTTGACTGTGTATCATTTGAAAGAGATAAGTCTCGAAAATGACACATTTTCTGGCCAGGTTGCTCATACTATAATAAAGTTAGCCCTGTTTACTATCTCTTTTAAGCCAAAGTTCAGTATCTGAACTATGGAAACTCAGTGCGAATTATAGACATTTTTGTTAAAGGGGAGAAATTTTATACCAGTATTTCTCCAAGGCAAAGGGTAACACCCACCCACTTTCCTGTTCTTTCTCTCTCTCTTTCTCTCTTTCTTTCTCTTTCTTTCTTTCTTTCTTTCTTTCTTTCTCTCTCTCTCTCTCTTTCTCTCTCCTTTTCTTTTCTTTCTTTCTTTCTTTCTTTCTTTCTTTCTTTCTTTCTTTCTTTCTTTCTTTCTTTCTTCCAAGATTTGTTTATTTAGTTAGTTATTTGAGAGAGAGTACAAGCAGGGGGAGGGGTAAAGGAAAAGGAGGAAGCAGACTCCCCACTGAGCCAACTTGGGGCTTGATCCCAGGACCCTGGGAACAGGACCTGAGCCAAAATCAGCATCAGATGCTGAAGAGAATGAGCCACCCAAGCACATCTCCTGTCTTTTCCGAGATAACTATGCCCATTTCCTACCCAATTGTGTATTCTAAGGCAAAAAACAAAAACAAAAACAAAAAACTTTTGAATCAAGTTCCTTGTACTTTGTAGGTATAAGGTATTTGGGTAATAATTGAATTATAGTCAGTAAACAATTTTGATGAATGAATATTAGTTTCTTGTCTAGATTATAAATACATTGCAATGTATCTCACCTAGGATTAAGCACAGGTTCTTGCAAATAAATATGCAGTTAAGAGTTTTTTGTGCCATGAAAATTCGGTTTTAAATACACAAAATAGGGGACACCCAGGTGGTTCAGTGGTTGAGCGTCTGCCTTTGGCTCAGGTTGTAATCCCAGGGTCCTGGAATTGAGTCCTGCATCAGGCTCCGCGTGGGGAGCCTGCTTCTCCCTCTGCCTGTGTCTCTGCCTCTCTCTCTGTATCTCATGAATAAATAAATAAAATCTTTAAAAAATAAAAACAAAAATATAAAGGAAACCTATTATAATGAAATTTAGCTATAAAAATATTTTAAAAATCAAATCATCACTTTGTGATACACTTCTTTGTTAATTTATTAAATAACAGTGTCCAGTGGTGAGTCTAAAAACTGCCATCAATTTGAAATAATAATGAGTATTGATCACGCTTCAAGATATCTGCCCCAACTGCCCCAAATGATATGAAAATATCTCTGATTTCTATCGACAACAAATTTCACAGGTTCTGTTAATACTACTGACGTTTGTTATTTATATTTATAATTAAAGGAAAAGCTAAAATTCTGTTAGAATATAATAAAAGTATATAAAAATATATAAAAAATGCCATTTCTTTTCCCACTCAAGTTCACAAAGTCCACGAATCAGTGCACAAAACCCTTTGAGGCAGCATCCCCAGGTTAATGAAAGCTCTGACTGAATGAGTGACTACAGAAGGCCCTCTCATGTGCTGTTGTGTGGTGCTAGACTCTGGCAAACTAGGTACACAGAGGAGTTAGCCAAGGTCCGCATTCTCCTCCACATCACACAGTCCAGCCACGAGGGACATGTAACTGACTCTATGTGATAAGCTTCACTGGACTTCCCATCAAGCCCCAAAGTGGACAGAGATTTAATGATAAAGGGGGCATCACAGCAGAGATGTGATTGAGTTATAAGTGGCTTGTCAGAAGCCAGCCCTCCACTTTTCTCCATGGTGCCCTGAAACAAAATCACAGTGGCCACATGCAATTTTATATACTTGCACTAAAATGCGCTACTCAGGGCGCCTGGGTGGCTCAGGCAGTTAAGCATCTGCCTTTGGCTCAGGTCGTGGTCCTGGGTCCTGGGATTGAGTCCCCACATGGGGCAGGCTTCCTGTCAGCAGGAGGGTGCTTCTCCCTCTCTCTCTCAAATAAATAAATAAAATCTTTTTTTTTTTTTTTTTTTGATGCATCTTTCTTCTTGGTATTTTCAATTTTTTTTTCTTTTTCTTTTTCTGTTCAGTGTGACAAATGGCGGGAAGACAACACTGGCTAAGAATTTGCAGAAACACCTCCCAAACTGCAGTGTCATATCTCAGGATGATTTCTTTAAGGTATTTATAAAACTTCTTAGGTCATTCATTTAATACAACAAAGTTCTAGTAGCAAAGTTAATTAAATTACATCCAAAAAGCCTTTGCTAGGGGACAGAGGTTTTGGGGTGAAGGGTTGCAGTAATGCCACTTATCCACTAGATGGCATTACTTATTGGTGTGGCTCTGATTTTAATTATCCTCGTCTTCCAAAGGATTTAGTAAAAGTTTATCGCCTCTTCATTCTATAATTGTATTATTTCTGCCCTGCACAGTTTTGATGGGTTCTTGTTATTTTTTCCAGCCAGAGTCTGAGATAGCGAAAGATACAAATGGATTTCTGCAGTATGACGGTAAGTAGATGAGTGTGTGAAATATTCACTGATGTCCATTTTTCTCTTTCAAACCCAAATACCTTCTCTATCTGTGAAGACAGTTTCAAAATGTGCTTAAGTACGTGTTAAATATCTATGAAGACAGTATCAAAGTGTGCTGCCCTTTACACATACTTTTGTAAAGTTTTCTCGTTTATGTCCAGCTATTTAAACAAATGAAACCTTTTCCCCAGGCTTTTACTTAAAACTGAAAACATTGGAACAATAGATTTTTCTACTAAAACTAGAATAAGGTAGGTTTGTTGGTACTCTGCTCATCCCTGCCTGGGGTACACATACTAAGGATACTTCCCCGATGCCTCCCTGCAGTCTCGCCTGGAACAAACTCTAAGCTCATCCAATGGGCTCACCTTCCCAGTGACCGCGGTGGACTAGACAGCTGTTTTCTTCTTTCCACTGCTCATAAAGGTTAGCGAATATTTTTTAGATGGATTCACCTCGCTCTCTTGCCCAATCTAACCCTGCTTTGAAGCCAAAGGATTATAAAGTCCATCAGAAGATATTTATTTTCCTATAGAGAATATCATACTAATAAACTATACTTAATGGTCTTGTCAGCTTTTATCATGAACAAGATGACCACTGAGTGTTTATGCAAACTGGCAACAGAAACAGCTATCTTAAAAAGCCATAAACTACATTCTTTATTTTTAACTTTGATGACATGAGAGGAAAAATGTTATGTAATCAGTTCTTACAGACACTTGATAGTTTTAAGAGAAGCAAAATCCTTGACTCACTGCCTGTTCTTGTGTCTTGAGCTGCAGCCAGGATATTTTTTACTTTTCTTCCCCTCTAATGATTAGCAAGGAAGGTAATTACAGAGTAAGAGTTAAACAAGGAAAGTCTGTTTTCAATGATTGACAAAAAATTATTCCTAATTCAAATAAGTTCTTATAAACTGATAAGAAAAACAGAAATATTCCAATTGAAAGATGTCCAAGGATATAAATAAGCTATTCATGGAAGCAAAAGGTTATTTGATTAATAAATGTACAATAAAAAGTCAACCTCAGAAATAGTCAAAGAGTTGTAAATTACTTTTTTCCCCACTCACCTCATAAACAGATTTTTAAAGCAGTAATTATCTGATGGTTGCACAGTTATCTAATTACATAATGATGGCTCAATAAAATGAAAACTTTCATAGATGGGAATATTAATTGATATAACCTTTCTGGAAGGTTGCTTGAGCATATGTTCCAAAGACCTTAAAGTATTAATGCCATGTGTCAAGTGTCCCACTTCCAGGAGCCTAGCATAAAGAAAAATCTGAAATTTTTAAGTAAATGTACAAATTTAATGTAAATCAAGGTAATGTTAAAATCTTTATGATAATCACTAGAAGAATAGTTTAAAGATGTATAGCTATCAAGTTTATAAGTAAATGGAATCATTAAATTTTGTTGATACAAAATAAGTCAGAAGTAAAAAACAATTTAAAGAAATCAAAAGATGATTAAAATATAGAAAATGAGAATAAGATGATAGATTTAAGCCAAATATAGCAGTAGCTACATTAAGTTAAATGAACTAAAATACTCCAAAGACAGTCAAACTAGATTTTAAAAAATGAAAGAAAGAAAAGCCCAACTATAAGCTCCTTATAAGAGACATATTTAGATACTAGGACAAAGAAAAGTAGACAAGGCTAGAAAAAGATATACCATGTGAACATATACTGAAAGAAATCTGGTATAACTACTAATATCAGACAAAGTAAACACAAAGAATATCACTAGAGACACTATTACTAGAGATAAATAGAGATAAATGGGTCAATTCAACAAGAAGATAAGCAATCTAAAATTTGTATGTACCCAATAACATAACCTCAAAATACAGTAAGCAAAAACTGACAAAACTACGTGAGGAAATATACAAATCTGTAATTATTATGGGAGATTTTTAACACAACTTCCTCAGTAACTAATAGAAAAAAGCAGATAAAATTATAAGGGTATAACTGATTTGAACAACGTAATCAACAAACAACCACTCTAATATATATGGAACATTTAGCCAATCACAGCAGAATACACATTTTTGTTTTCTTAAAATAAAATTAAAAAAAAAAGAATTGCCTTTGCTACATCCCCTCACCCCGAAAAAAGAAAAAGAATACAGGGAACATTAACTAAAATGGAAGGCATATGCAAGGGCATAGAACAACAGTACGTTTCAGTAGAATGAAGTAATATAGAGATATGCTCTAAGCACAGAGAATTGAATCAGAAATCAGTAACAAAAAATAGAATACTTTCAAGTGCTTGGATATTAATCAATACCTTTTTTTTCTGGAAAAATTTAAACAGCTGCATACAAAAGTAGGCAGAAGACTGTCATGAACTCTCATAAATTCATCATCTGGCTTTTAAAAACGATGAACTTATGACCAATTTATATTTCATCTATGCCCTCACCCACTTTCTCCTTCTGTGTCTTCTTGAAGTAAATTCCAGATGTCATCACATTTCACCCGAAGTAAAGCACTTCTATATATCCCTTGGGTTAAGGGAAAAAATCACCGTGAAATCAGAAGATACTTTTAACTGAACAATAATGAAAATATATTAAAACTAATGGTATTTGTGGTTTCAGCAAAGACGGATTGCCTACATTCCTTGCTCTTTCCACCTCTTATAATTGGAAACCTTGGATGGAACACAGCAAACAGAGGAAGACTCAAAGAGAGAACAGACTGGCCTTTGGGACTTGCGGAATGATTGGTTGTGATTCCTTGGATTTTCTTCTAACCTGTCATATATTCAGGAAGGGGTACTTGAGAGGTGTGCCATGGAATCATCAATAGGTACAGACAAAAGAGCCCCAAGAAACCTGTACCCTGTAGTCAAAGGACCAGGAAAAGCGTGCCCTATTGAAATAGAAAGTCATTTTGATAATATACCCTACTGTAGCCAAACACAAAAAGAAAAACCATCCTCCCTTCATGGTTCAGCAGGGCCAAGCAGTGAGCAAGACTTTTGGACCTGTCTGGCACCAGCAAGGAAGAGGACCCCACAGGAGTCCTATCAGTTGAGCCAGACAGGGAACTGAATTTCTACACCCACCTAGCAGCAGCAGCAGCAGGATGAGGCAATGTGAGGTAGTGCATCCCACTTTCCTCACCCAGAGAGCATCAGCTGCTGTCAGCAGGATGCATTTGATACCTGAACTTCTATCCTCACCAAGAGCAAGGAAGCCACACCAGCCCTCCATTTGCCTCCTTTTACCAAGGCAACCTCCATTTCCATGTTGGTAAGATTCAGTAAGGAGATGACCATTTACCCCCACCTGGACCTGCATACTACACCTAACCAGGGTAACTGCCTATAAAAAAGGAGATTAAATGGGATCCAGAGCCTCACAACATGATACCCAAACTTTCTAGAATGAGACTGAAATTCACTTGCCATATCAAGAACCAGGCAACTCTCAACTTGAATGAGAAAAGACAATTAACAGACACCAATTATGTGATAACACAGATATTGGAATTATCTGACAAGGATTTTAAAGCAGCATTCATAAAAAGGTTCACCGAGTGATTGTGAACATTGTTAAATCTAGTAAAAAGCTAGAAAGCCTCAGTAAAGAAATAGAAGATGTAAAAAAAAAAAAAAAAAGAAATTTCTTAACTGACAATATACAGTAACTAAAATTTTAAAACTCCTAAGATGGGCTCAACTGCAGAATAAATATGACAGAGGAAAGAATCTTTGGATTGGAGGACAGAACAATAGAAATTACTCTATCTAAACAACAGACCAAAAAGAGACTGAAAAGAAACTAGCAGAAATATCATTGCAGTCTCAGGAGAGGAAAAAAGGTGTGGTGCTAAAAAAGAAGTAAATGTGTAAAACATCACAAACTTGGCATAAGACATAAACCTATAAAATCAGGAATCTGACTGATCCTCCATCAGATTAAGATTAAACAAGACCGACCAAGAAAAAAAGAGAAGGCACAAATTACAAATATCAAAAACAAAAAAAGGAAATACCACTACAGATCCTACAGACATTAAAGAGATAAGAGGATATTATGAACAGTCTGTGCAACTAAATTAGAAAACTTAAATGAAATTGACAATTTCCTTGAAAAATGCAGCTTACTAAAACTAACACCAGAACAATGAGAAAATCCTAACAGTCCTATGTCTAGCTAATAAGTTAATCCATAATTGTAAAACCTTCCACTAAAAAGCCTCTAAGTACAGATGGCTCAATTCAGTAGTTCTGGAGTAGGGCTCAGAAACTGTTATTCTGGTAAATTCCCAGTGATACAAATGCTGCTGGTCTAGGTAGTACACTTTGAGAATCAGTGTTTTGGAATATTTTGCTGGAAATTGTAAACTCAAAAAGTATGCACATTTTAGAGTTTAAAAAGGACATATTTGGATCCTTTATAAAATTTCCTTTTTTTTAATTTTTATTTATTTATGATAGGCACACAGTGAGAGAGAGAGAGAGAGAGAGGCAGAGACACAGGCAGAGGGAGATGCAGGCTCCATGCACCGGGAGCCCGATGTGGGATTCGATCCCAGATCTCCAGGATCGCGCCCTGGGCCAAAGGCAGGCGCCAAACAGCTGCGCCACCCAGGGATCACCCCTTTATAAAATTTCTAATGGTTTATCTCTTATTTACTTGTAAGAGCCCTTTATATATTAAAGATACTAGCTCTTGGGGAGCCTGACTGACTCAATTGGTTAAGTGTCTGACTGTTTCAGCTCAGGTCATGATCTCATGGTCTTGGGATCAAGCCCCATGCTGGGCTCCGTGCTCAGGGCTGAGTCTGCTTCAGATTCTTTCTCCCTCTTCTTCTGCACCTCCCACTCATGCTCTCTTGCTCTCTTGCTCTCTTGCTCTCAAATAAATAAATAAAATCTTAAAAGAAAAGATATGTATTTTAGTTCTTTGCTACATATATTGCAGATATTTTCCCCAGTATATCATTTATCTTTCACTAATTTATAGATATTTTGTCATCCAAATATGTTAAACTTTGGTCTAGTTAGGAGGGAATAGACATTATAAATAAAGCAATATTAGCCATTAATGTATGATTGCCAAAGCTGGACATGGGAGTTCATTGTACTCTACTCTCTACTTTTATATGTATTTGAAATTTTCCATATTAGAAATGTTTCAAACATACCAATTTGTCAGTAATAGAATTTAAATTTTTCTGAAATATTTGTTATTAGGTATTTTGAATGGTAAATGAAATAGTGCTATTCTATATATTTATAGAGCCCTGGATATACTCATCATAAAAAGCCACATCATAAATCTTTTGTTGTATTGATTTCATATTTTTGTATATTTGTTTGAAGTGCTTGAAGCGCTTAATATGGATGAAATGATGTCCACCATTTCCTGCTGGATGGAAAACCCATCAACAGACTCTGGAAGCACCGAAGAAATTCCCATATTAATCATCGAAGGCTTCCTTCTCTTTAATTATAAGTAAGCATCCTCAACCTAATATTGATTCTGAATGAATGGGGTGAAAACTTGGTAAACTAAACATGCTGTTTTTGTAGGCCTCTAGACACTCTATGGAACAGAAGCTATTTTCTGACGATTCCATATGAAGAATGTAAGAGGAGGAGGAGGTGAGTTTTGATACTGCCTTTGTGGATTATAATTAAAAAGACAAAATTTATGAGGATAGAAAGTACAGCATAGGGAATAGGATCAGTAGTATTTATCATAGCACTGTATGGTGACAGATGGTAGCTACACTCATGGTGAACATAGCATAACCTATAGAGAAGTCAAATCCCTACGTTATATAATTGAAACTAACATTGTATGCCAACCATACTTAATTAAAAATAAAATTTTTTAAGTAAAATTTTTTTTAATTTCTTTAAGAAAAAGTTTTTTTTCATTTTTTAAAAGACAAAATTTAGGAACAATGAGGAAAGAACATGATTGAGCAATATGTATATGTCATTTTTCAAACAAGAGAAGCCTGGTCTCTTCTACACAAAGAGCAAAATCTTTTTCTAGAAATGGTCATCCACGTGAGGTAATGCAAATTGCTTTTCTAAGAAAAGGCCCTTCTACAGACCATTTGACTCATCTCTCCTATATCTCCAAATGCAGCAATCCCATGTTGATTGATTTTAAATTTGAGAGCCATTATTCTGTGACAGCCACAAAGAACACCCAATTAATTGAAAGCCTAATCCAATCTATCAGGTTCTCTGTCATTATTCACATTGATATTTGTCTCTTCGTTCTCTCAGAAAGCACTGTAGTAGGAGGAGATAATTATGAATGATAGTGAATTACAAAAGTAGTTTTTTTGGATCAGAAAACTAAATCAGTTCTGCTGTCTTCTAATTAGTATTGAATCTAAAACGTATACTCTTAATTCTGTTTAGATTAAGTCTCAGTGATTTTTCCCATCACCCTGACCATTATTAGTTTACTTTATCAATTTTATGTCTCTGTGCACATTAAGTTTCCTGTGTGTTTTCATAGTAAAAGGGTCTACAAGCCTCCAGATGCCTCAGGGTACTTTGATGGCCACGTGTGGCCCATGTATCTAAAGCACAGACAAGAAATGGAGAACATCACCCGTAACATTGGTAAGCGCCTTCTCTCCCTCCACGGAAGGCCTTTACTTGTCATTGCTCGAAGTCCATGAGAGAAAGGATTTTTAGGAGGCATCTTTTTCGTGAATTACATTATAAAGGAACTCTTTAAGCCAGAACACTCTGGGCTCTTCATGATTGACTGTCCTGGTTTCTGTTTCTCTAAGGCTTTTGTCAAAGCCTGTCAACTTCTAGATGGTCATTCATGAAACAGATATTGAATTGAATGCCTTCTGTGTACAAGGTACTGCCCTATTGATATTAAGGAAAATAAGACAAACTCAGCCCCTACTCTTATGAGCCAACATTCTATCAGGGAAACAAATGTTAAAAATACTAGCTGCATGAGCATGTCCTTTCCAGCTATGCCAGGTGCTGTGATACCAAGTTCTGGGGGACTAGCTGAGGCCCAGCAATCAGGGAGGGCTTCCTTGAGGAACCACTTAAACCACACTCTGAGGGGTTTAACAGGAAAGGGAGGTAGGTGGGGGGCAAAAGATCATCCCAGACAGTACACAGAAAGGCCAGGGACAGGAAGGCGGGAATAGCACCTGAAAGGTTGGTGTATTTTCAGTAGAGAAAACCACGAGGTGGGGTGGGGGAGATGCTGGAGACATGAGGAAGATCTCAACTCTACAAGGTCATAGGCAAGTTAAGGACTTGGGTCATTATCTGAGGAGAAGTGGGAAGCCCTCTGCAGAGAGGTTTTATTTATGTATTTTCTTTATTTATTTATTCATGAGAGACACAGAAAGATTGGCAGAGACACAAGGAGAGAGAGGAGAAGCAGGCTCCATGCAAGGAGCCTGATATGGGACTCAATTCTGGGAATCCAGGATCATGCCCTGAGCCAAAGGCAGATGCTCAACCACTGAGCCACCCAGGCATCCCTACAGAGAGGTTTTAAACAAGGACATGGTAGATACCAAATTCTGGTGTTTTTTTTTTTTTTTTTTTTTTTTATTCATGAGAGACAAAGAGAGGCAGAGACACAGGCAGAGGGAGAAGCAGGCTCCATGCAGGGAGCCCAATGTGGGATTCGATCCCGGGACTCCAGGATCATGCCCTGGGTCAAAGGCAGACGCTAAACCACTGAGCCACCCATAGATCACCCCAAATTCTGATTTTACTGAGATTCCCCTGGCAATGTTAGAGGGAGATGTATGTGCTCAATAGAACAGGGCGACAGAACAGATATGGAGGGTGCTCCTCTCTCCCTCTCCACCTAAATTGCCAATCTAGGGGCACCTGGCTGGTGCAGTAGGTGGAATATGCAACTCTTGATCTTGGGGTTGTGAATTCAAGCCCTGTGTTGGGTAGAGAGATTGCTTAAAAATGAAACCTTAAAAAAAAAAAAAAAAGGCCAATCTAACCATGACCCCACTTTGCTTAACCTGCAAACAGAGTCCAGTGTTTTGGAATAAAGGCCAAACAGACCTCGAGTCCCCTGAAGACTAAGGCATAGACAGCCTTGCTGTCAAATCTCATCTCTCCAGGATACCTGCTCCCACATTCAAGTCCTCCCAAATTATGCATCCTTTTCTTAACATTCAAACTTCTCTCTCTCTCTCTCACCTCCAGTTTTCTGATTAAAGGTTTCATTTTTAAGCAGTCTTTTAAATCTTATAAGTGTTTAAGGTCTTGTGTTCTTGATTTAAACTTATTAGTATTCTTTTTTTTTTTTTTTTTTTTTTTTGAGGGGAGAAAGGGTAGAGCAAGCTCCATGCCCAGCACAGAATGTGGCACGGGGCTTGATCTCACCATCCTGAAATGATGACCTGAGCCAAAATCAAGAGTCAGACATGTAACTGACTAAGGCACCCAGGTGCCCCTAAACCTATTAGTATTCTTAGGAGATGTCAGGTGCCAGAGTTAGAATCCTCTACCAATAGGCCCATTGGCCTTTGAACTGCTCTCCTTTCTCCTTAGTTTACCTAGATGGAACAAAATCCGAAGAGGAACTCTTTACACAAGTGTATGAAGATCTATTACAAGAACTAGCAAAGCAAAAGTGTAAGTATTGTGGCTGGTGAAGGAACAGCCAGGAAAAGAGTTCATTACATACCCACGAATGGTTTACCAGAATGCTCATATAGGAGTGATTGTATGCATTCATTCATTGCTTTAAAGAATGGGTTTGGGGACTTGATTATTTTTTTTATGAGGGTTTTTTTTATTTAAGGGTAAAAATATCCACCCATTGTTACATCCCTTAATGATGTTTACATTACATAGTTTAAGTTTTTTAGTAGATGGCTATTATTTCAGTGGGACTGAAATTATCCTTTGGGCAGAGTGAAGTTAAAAGGCTGGTGATCTCTTAAATATGTCTAGAGCACCTCTTCTCCTTTATTACTCTTAAAGATTTCCCATGAATTTATTTTCCCAAATCCCTCAAAAATAAACACACGATATTAAAAAAAATATTTATTGAATGTTTCTTTAAGGTTTTCATATTAGATGACACATTTTGCAAGTACCAGAAACCCTCCTTAATCTGACTTAAGCAGAAAGAAAGCACAGGGGGTAGCTATGGCTTCAGGCTCGCTGGGTTAAGGAGCTCAAATATAACCTTCAAGGCTCTGCCACAATTCCACGTTGTATTTGGGTTTCTTTGGAAGTCAGACTCTCTCCACTGACAGATATGTTGGGTGTTGGCAGCAGCATTCTCCTCTGTGTAAAATCCCCAGTAGAAAAAGACAGTTTATCCTTTCTCTAGATTTCCCATGAGTTGATAAATGTAGAAGCTGGGTATTGGGTTCCAAGGAGCTTTTATATGATTCTCACTAAAAGAATTTTAAACAGTTTTGTAAAAAGCAGTTTTGCATTTTAGCTCAGCTAGAAAGCCCCAGGGAAGATTTTGGTTGGTCCTGCTTGGGTCATGTGGCTTGTGCTAACCTCACCACTTTGGCCAGGGAGGTGGCACACTCTGATTGGCTAGGGCTGGACCGTGTACTCATCTTCTCTCCTGTTTAGCAGGAGAAATTCCACAAAGGAAAAGCAGAGCAGGAAGTAGAAACCATAAGGAGGATGAAAAAGCAGGCGGGGATCCAGCTGCTATAATATTCGAACTATTTGTACTCAAAGGGTTTTCATGGTTAACACATGCAAAATACAACCATCTTGTTCAGGAGACAGTGGGAGTCACTCCTGCAGTGCAGAATAGGACGTGCTTTTAAGAAGCAACTACCCTAGTCCAGATGTCATCATCTCTTAACAAGAATTAGGTTTCTTTTGTTCTCAGTAAATTCCTATCTTATGAGGGGATTAAGCCCAACCAGCCTATTGATCCCACACACTCCTCATTTTGGGATCAGCCCTTCCTGTGGGCATGAACGCATTTGAAGAAACTTCAGGACCATTTTAAAGTTTCTCCTAAGTGGAACTTACAGTCCTTGGCAGATATGCCTGCCCATCCCTGCTGTCTGTTACTTTGATGAAAGGCAGGGAAGCTCAGGGCACCGACATGGGCTGTAAAGAGTGTGGGGTGAAGGGAGGAAGGAGTTCAGCCTTCATAAATGATAGCAGCTGAGCCAGAGCCACTCTTCTGAGAGTTATTGGCTCCCTTTCTGGCCCTAACGAGATACTTGAGGGTGTTTTAGCAGCTGGACACCCGTACCTTTCCATCCTCTTGATAATGGCCAGTGCTTACGTCCATTTTTGTAGTGACTAAGTCATACTTTGGAGTTTGGCCTTGTGATCCATCTCCTGATAAAGATGAAAGGAGCCTTAATCAGTAGCTCAGGCAAACTGCATTTCATTCCATGCCAAATGCCAGCCTCTGCCATCTGTTCCGAGGCCCAAGAACAACAGGTATGTTTTGATGGACACTGAAAGCCCACAAGAAGGGGTGCCTGCGTGGCTCAGTCAGTTAAGTGTCTGACTCTTGATCTCAGCTAATGAAAGCCCACAAGAAAGTACATGTCCATGTGTGTGGCAACCCTCCTCTTTCCTTGCTTATGTCCTAGAGGCTAGTAAGGACCTTTAAAAGGACCTGTACCTTTTAAGTCTATCTTGTCTGTGTTCTAGATATCAGATAAAGTTGAGTAGAAAAAACAAAACAACAACAACAAAAAAAAACAAATGTTAAGATGAGACAAAATCCAAAGCAGATCAGCTTTTCTTACCTCTTAAGATCTATATTAGTTTTTTTTTTTCTAGTTGCATAAATAAATGACGGTGTTATTTATAGTAACCTACCACCTTTCCCAGTTCTTGCAACCATGGTGCCCTGGCAAAGCTGCTTGGAGGGATCCTCGGCATGGCCTGGTTTAACCCACGGTTGGGGGCTGAGCTAGCAAAGGCCTTTCCGAGGTTCCAGCGGACTACTCTGCAGTCTCCTCATAACCTCTCATAAGCCTGCTGAACTAACCTTCCATTCTAAATACATAAAATCAGAATTGTGATAAAATAATAATAGTGAGATGGAGCAGAGTTTGAATTTAATTATTAATGAAACAAATGACCCAAGAGAGTAAGAACATAAAGTTATACATTTAATTTAATCCTTGTTTAAATTCAGTGTTTGAGGCAAAATTTAACCATAACCTATTCTCACAATGACAAGGCTGTCTAGCCACCAGAACATCCAAACTCCTTTTGAGAGAGTTTATTTTCATAGTGGGGGTTTGCTCTCTGGCATACTTGTTAGGTTTTCAAGGGAGCCTGACTCTGCCACATATACTAGATAGAAGCTGGCAAGACTTGATGGGAGATTGGCTCCCACATGTAGAAAGAATAAGGGGAAAAAATGTGTATTTCCATCTCATTATAAAAGCATATTAACTATGCAAAAAGTTTTAATATGAAAAAGAGAGAAAATAATCACTTGAATTCCCACCAATCAGCAATATTAACATCTTAATGTGTACATATCCAATATTCTTGCTGTTCACATAAGTCTTATATGGTTACATGGTTCATCACCATGCTCATTTCTGCTTTTACATTAGTATTTAATATTTAAAGGAACTTTATAGAGTTTATTATATTATGAAACTGAGTCAAACTAAACAGTTCTTCCAGTTAAAGGAATCAGGGCTGAGTTCTACTTTGCTTATTAAAAGTGAGTTTTAAGACTTGGCATTGACATCTCAGTGCAGAGGAAAGATGTCATATGTCTTGTTTCAAATCAAAGAAATAAGAAATTACAAAATAAAATTTAATTTTTCTTTTGGTATTTTTCTATATCAAATTTAAAATATAATGTTCAATTAAAAGTAATAGTATAATGACCTAATATATAATATAGTAGCCCAAATTATCATAGGATTAATGATCCTTTTCACAATTGTTGAGTTTTTAGTACTGCTACAAGTTTTTCACATTGGCAAATAACATGCTGTCAAAATATCTGCACATATGACTTGTTTCCTTCTTCTGGAATTAAAGTTTTTCAGAAGTAGCACTTGCTTGGTCATAGAATATAATCATATTTGTATGTATATACTTCAGAAATTAAATACTACACCAAAAAAATTTGTTTCTCTGACATGAACTCTATACTATGAATGCAATAGGTTTATCATTGAGTTTCAAGCCAAAGTCACCAAGTTTTCAGCTAGGCTTCCTTGGTTTAAGAAAAAAGAGCAAAATTACTCATACTCTTTCTAAATCGAGGATAATACTCCTTGTAGTAGTAGTAATTCTACAACAACCAGCCACCCTCTGTGATATTCTTCTAATTTGCAAACTGTTTCATTCCTTGAAGCCAATAAGTGTTATACCAATTGCAAATGAAATTAGATGTCTGGTATCTTAAGATGGGCTTAAATTTAGTTGAAGGATTAAAAGAATGAGACATGGCCTCTATTTGGTTCTCTATGGAAAAGCAGCATTTCTGGCTCCAGATTCCCTGTAATCTTAATATTCTATTAAGATTTACTGTTGTTACGTGCGAAGATTTAACAAAATGAGAATTGGAATTCTCTATTAATTTATTTCTACTTGTATTTGTTTTCAAGGTTTGCAAGTAACAACATAAAGATGGAGTGCACTGAGTCCTTCCTCAGATGAATTAGGAAACTCCAAGGAGTATGTTTGAGGATCTTAACCAAGATACAATATGTACTTTGGTATGATAACAGTTGTTGGTTCCTTTGTTTGTGTTATCACACATGGTTTCCCTGACATGTGGAACAGTAAACAGTTATTCACACCACTGGACAGGAATTTACCTTAATGACTTGTTTTCCCTCCACGGAGTAGAGAAATAGCATAGTTCACAAATGAGTCAATTTCTCTAGACCAATGATTGTCAAACTTTTCTGAATGGGACCCAGAGTACAAAATAATATTTACATCACAATCCAGTATATATGTAATCTATTGTGCTTGTCTATGTGTGTTTATGTAGGTATGTGTATGTATGTGATGTGTGTGTATATATACACACCCCTCATATATCACAAAGCATTTGCCTTAGATTCAATGCACACTGATATTTTTCTATTTTTAGATTTTCTATAATATTCATTACCATCCAATACCAATGCCTATTTCCTGCAAATAAAGCCTTTGGCAGGAGTAGCAGTCACTTACCAGAGTGTCTTTTTGTGTGTGTGTGTTTTGTTACTCTTTCTTACATATATGTAAAACCAGTGGATCATTGTGTTACTTGTGTTGATACTTTGTTATAACAGGGAATATTTTCTCTGTGTTTTATTTTTCTGTCAAACCAATGGTCTAAAGTCACAGAAATCAGTTACGGTTACTTACATGATGTTCCTTTCACTGAAAAGAACAGACAGGAGATCTGAATTATATAATATTTTGAAGCCTCTTTCAATGCTGGAATTAAGATTATCTACTGTACTGATCAACCTCTTGTTTTGTAACAGGTGGATTACTCCCAATCCTTTAAATCTTTACAAATATAAACATATTGTTACAATAACTTTAACTGGTCTTTACAGATTCATTTTATCAGCCCTCATTTTTTCTGTATTTTTTTTAAGATTTTATTTATTGATTTACTAATGAGAGGTAGAGACACATGCAAAGGGAGAAGCAGGCTCCCCATAGGGAGCCTGATGTGGGACTCGATCCCAGGATCCCGGGATCACGCCCTGAGCCAAAGGCAGATGCTCAATCACTGAGCCACCCAGGAGTCCCTTTTCTGTATTTCTAACTAGTTTGTACTCAATGATAATTAGGAAGTTTTTGATCACACACACTACACAGAAAGCAAAAAACAACAAAGCTCAAATGGCGGTTCTTCCACCTGATAGCTATTATGACTTGATTGAATTATGGGAAGTCTTTATTTCAAACTATTGAAAGCCTTTATTTCCTCTTTGTAAGATGATATGCAGATATGTGATATCTGACCGTAGCATAGAATAAGGCTCAAATCTTTAGTATGGCCTCCAAGGCATTCCCTGAACCAGCTTCTCTGTGCCTGTCTGTTCTCATTGCCCATCACTCAGCTTTTTGCTGTTCAGTGCCGTGACCTCCTCTCCTCAGAGTTACCAGGACCCTTCCTGCCGCATTCCAGATGCTCAGAGTGAACTTCCACAACCCTTCCCTCCAACCAGCCTGCCCTTCCTGCCCCTCCTTCAGAGTGCCTTGAGGTCCTACTCAAGGAAGACTTCTCTCATCCTTCCCTCTGAGATGCTCTCAAGGCTCCCCTACTTGTCCTTCAAAGCACTATTGTAATTATACTATCACATGCAGAATCACTCATTTTGTGGCAGTCTCTCCAGCTACATAGAAGCTCCATGAAGGCAGGCCTTGCCACTGTGACTTATTTACACACACACCCCTGAGAATCAGCACATGTCTAGCATGTGATGAACACACAAAAAATATTGGGTACAAAGATAAATTCCTATTACATCAAGAATGAATTCACAGGCAACCAATATAATATTTGAGGAGTAGTAGCTTAAACTCACTGGTTTTTTTATTTGTTTGTTTGTTTGTTTTAAGTTCAAAGCAGGCAGTCCAAAGTTTGTACATAGAGTTGTCAGATTTAGGGAAAAAACAAAACAAAACACAATTAGAAGACACAGTTAAATTTGAACTTCAGATACTCTGTAGTTACTTATAAATAACTTTAGCATAAATAAGTCTCAAATACTACATATGTAAGGCTGTTGTTTTTCTGAAATTCAGATTTGTCCTGTATTTTATCTGGCACCTCTGCTTTTGCAGCAATTCAAAAATCATAAAAAGGAGACGCCTGAGTGGCTCAGTCTAACCTTTGGTTCAGGTTGTGATCCCAGGATCCTGGGATGGAACTCTGTGAGTCTGGCTCCCTGCTCAGTGGGGAGTCTGCTTCTCCCTCCATCCCCCTCCCCATTCATTCTCTCTCTCTCTCCCTCCTTCCCCCCTCAAATAAATAAAATCTTTTAGAGATATCATTAAAAAGCCAGGATTTTCCATCCTTGACTTGTGGACTTATCACCAGGAGATCACAGGAAAGCATTTGAGATTCCTGACATAGCATCATCTATCAAGGCATAGGGAGACACAGCCACATGCCTCCCAAAGTCACCCAATGGTGTCCCCAGCAACCTTCTTCAGATGTTTCTGGAGTCAGAACTGGCTCACATGGCCACTTCCGACTGCAAGGGAGGTGACACAGAGGATGTCATGACAGATTTGAACCAATTATGATTCATTGTCTGGGCATGTTGCCACGGGAACAAAATCAAGCCTCTTTTAAGGAGGAGGGAACAAGTGAGCAACCCAAAGTGCCTACTTCAAACTCTACTCTGCCTACCTTACCTGGCCATGATTTTATCAAGCTTGGATTGCTCCAATTCCAAATTACTATTCTCAAAACAGGATTTTTGTTTTTTAGAAGAGAAGTCTAGATATAATTTTTTAAACATCATTTCCAAGAATTTCTGAAATATTCTTTTCTGCCCCCACTGCCCAGCAGAGAGAGATGTCCCTGCTGATTGAAGATCATTACACTTGACTTTTCTCCCCATTTCAGCATGTGAAAATAGGTCAGAAAAAGACTCTTTACCTTGAAAGGGAGACAAAAAAGCTTAACAGACATTAAAAATAGAAATAGTCAAAACATTTTGAGAGGAAAGAATTATCTTTTTGCTTACTACTATCAGTGAGAAATAAATTGGAAATTTGAAATGAAGACTCCCAGTGCCTCATTTCTAGCTATGCATTTTCACACTGCATCTCCTCTTACCCACACAGTTGATGGGACATTGTATCTATTTTAAAAGGCATATGCTCTTTATATATTGAAAGAAGCAAACCTGTTTTTGTTGTTGTTGTTTCATTTTGTGAGGCACAGAAAAAGTTTATTACCACAAGAAGCAAGTGCACTCATCCTACCTCACCAACAGAGTCACAGAAATGCAACTTCACATAATAAAGTACAACACAGACTTGGGGAGAATGGTCCCTTGGGCTATATTGGCTGTAATACTGAGGTAACCAATTGACCTTGTTCAGCGAAAATACCTCTAACACAATGAAAAAATCAACTAGTTATAACATCCAATTCATATATACAATTCAAATAAAAATGTATATTATTTGCTTCGATGTATAGCAAATTTAATACATTAATGTTTACAAAATAAAAACTATTCTACTGAAGTTTTTCTTGTGCTTTCCCTTTATCATTGAGCTTGAAGGATCAGGAAAGTGCGATACTTTAAGGAAACTTATTTATGGATTTAAAGATTTAAAGATGCAGTTTGTGGGGCCATGAAAGATAAATACTAACTGGAAGATTACCACATCTTTAAAAATTATTGCTTATTAGAGCAAACCTGTTGAAGTCTTCACTCTCTGTGCATAAGTAACCCCAATCCTTTTAGGTGAATTTGTTGTAGGAAGGTTTCATCGTACTTAATCAAACAGGAGGGAATTAAAAAGGACCTATGCACAGACTGTCACAGTAGAGGGTGAGATTCAAACCCAGGTTAACCTTTTCAGGACATGCTTGTGGTGGTATACAGAATCATAAAATGTTGGAGCAGTATCAGCGGGTCCAACATTCTGTATTTCAGCATGGAAATTAAAACCAGAGCTGGTGACCTGCCTGACCCCATGCAGCTAGTTAGTGGCGGGACGAGGGCCAGGCCACAATACCCATACCTCAGATCCGCAAACTGTGTATGCGCTCAAATATGCACATACACACACATTTTTAATTTTGAAGCAAAGAAGGGCAGAAAAGTCTGCCAGACTGCATCATCTGGCCTCTCTCCTTTGAGGATTGCAAATTGAGGAGCCTGGGAAGACAAGAGCTGAGTCAGGGAAACCTGAAGCTTTCTGTTCTGGGCTATTAGAGCCTAGTCAAGGAGGCGGGCCTGCTCAGGAGCAGTGGAAAGCTAACATGTGCTCCATGCTGCTCTTTTTGCTGACCTTAGGCTTGTGGTTCTTGCTGTTTCCAACACTCCAACCAGGGTGGAGAGTTAGGGAGAAATGCACCGATATGGAAAAAGTATAGTGAGCATTACACTCCCTTTTTTGCATATACACAGAAATAGATGGAAATCTCAATAGTGGGCTTGGGGCTCTAATCAAGTGTGAGTTGCATATAAGAGAGCATCAGCAAGAGACTTTCTTACCAAATTGAGCATATCTGATATGTTCATGCCTACAAGTCCAGAAACGTCATCCGTGAGAAAGCGGAAATAGAATAAGATGCTCCCTGCCAACTTCCAGATCCCAAAGAAGTTAGGTCATATTCTTCAAGATTAAAACTTGAGACTAAAGTTTGGATAAAGAAATTTGTATTGACTTTTCCCTCCCAGCGTGCACACCAAGTTCCCAGAACTTACTGTTGTACCAGTGGTTTTCAAACCTTCGCAGGTACCAGAATCACTTGGACAGCTCATTAAAACACAGACCGCTGGTCCCCAACCCCGGAGCTTCTGACTCAGTAAGCCTGCGATAAGGCCCTAGAATTTGTGTTGCTGACAAGTTCCCATGTGACGCTGACAACACTGACCCAGGGACTAGACTTTCAGAATGACTCCTCTGCAGAGGACAAACAGCAGTGTGCAGACCCAAGATGGGCCACACTGGCTGTTATTTGGACACTATCAGCTTGAAATTATCAGTATTATCAGCCCCTAAAGATATTACAGAATCATGCTTGTGCTAGTTATTGGTTTTATCCCTCCAAATTCTTCCTTTTTGCCTCGTCTGTAAAAATTAATCTGGGCCCTTTACATATTTTTCCTTTGCCAAGTGGAACGATGTTAGGCTTTGTCAATAGAGGGTGCTGGAGAGACATTGCAGAAGAAAAGGATTTTGCTTTTGATTCTTGTGGGTTGGCAACCACACCAGGGTACCTCCAAGGAGGCGCTTCCCCACTGAGCAGCTTTTCCACAGTACCCTAAAGGGGGAGGTGGTTCCCAAAAGTTCTAGAGGATGAATTTCTAGCAAGTTTTGTAGCATGGCACCAGAGCTACTTTCCTGCCATTTGTAAGCCATGGCAGTGCCTTCTCCAACAAGGTTTCACCCTCATTAGTGGCCACATAATTATGAGATTTTGAGAGGTAAAATAACTCCCCAAAGTTACATGGCTGACACTTGTTAGAACCAGGTTTGGAACCCAACAGTAAGCTCTTAACAAGCATACTAGGCTGTACTATAATGCTAGTCCCAGAATTAATTCTGTGCCATGGCTTGCTGTTGCCACTGCAATTAGCCTGCAATCATACCTCCATGGCTCTTGCCCTCCCACTTTATATACTATGAAAGGGCTTCATAGTTCAAAATCCAAGAACCAATCAGAGTAGCCTTCTAGCACTGAAACATTGTGTGCTCACTTTATTATATCACAGAAGTCAATGTAATAGTCACCTGGCTGAGAAGTGCCTGGGATCTTCAGCTACACAATTCAAAACACCATGTTCAACACACTCCTTGAACTTACCTCCATGAGCAAGTTGCTGCTATCGCTCTCTGGGCAGAAGACAGAAGGAACTCTGGTGGGACTTGCTCATCCTAGTTTTCCATTTTTGTCCCTCTTCCTGCTTTACAAATGGGGGGTGTGGTAGAAGAAGGCACAGAGGCATCAGGGATTGATGACATCAGCACTGAAGCTATTTAATTTAGATCTATGCTGATCTTTAGATTTCTCTATCTGGTCCAATCATACTAATCACAAGAGGCAGTATATAGACACTTATTGGACTCTGATTTGCCTGACTCTTTGAAGTTCTTAGGAGGTAACCTAGCTTTAGGAAAAATTAACCAGTAATATAAATAGCTATCACCCAGGTGACCTTGCCTGGGTGGCTCAGTTGGTTGAGTGCCAACTCTTGGTTTCAGCTCAGGTCACAATCTCAGAGTTGTGAGATCAGCCCCTTGTTGGGCTCTGAGCTCAATGTGAAGTCTGCTTGTCCCTCTCCTTCTCCTCCTCCCCCTGCTCACATGCTGTATCTCCACAATGAATAAGTAAAATCTTTTTTTTTTTAAAGATTTTATTTATTTACTCATGAGAGACACACACAGAAAGAGGCGCAGACATAGGCAGAGGGAGAAGCAGGCTCCTCACAGGGAGCCCAATGTGGGACTCAATCCCAGGACCCTGGGTCATGCCCTGAGCCAAGGGCAGACACTCAACCTCTGAGCCACCCAGGCATCCCAAATAAGTAAAATCTTAAAAAAATAAAAAAATAAAAAAATAAAGCTATCACCTGTAGAGTGCTTACCTTATACCAGGTGCCATTTTAAACTCTCTACCCGTATTTTCTCATTTAAAGCACATCAGACCTCTATTAGAAGATAATATCTTTCATGTGAAAAAATTGAGGCACAGAGAGGTCAAGTAATTTGCCCACTGCTGCACAAGTAGAAGCAAAGCTCGTTTCAAAGCTGACTTCCGAGTTCATGCTTTCAACCACTACACTCTACCATAACAGGAAGGATTGACTGTCTGCTCAGCAGGCATGAAATGAAGGTATGAAGGGATAAGACTTCACGGAAGATATGACTGGCTGAGTGTTCTGGACGCCAGGATATGTGGGGCAGGTAAATGTGGGGCCCTTCAGACCTCTACTCTGATGTGGTCCTTACTGGAGCAGAGGTGGTACAGGGCTCAGAAACGGAGTTTCCTCCTGTAATCACTTTGACAGTGCTGCACTGAGGACCTATTGCCTAGCTAGTCTATGGAAATAGAGGATATATTTGATGGGAGAGTCAACATGTATATTAGATAATCAAAGATATGATTATTGCTTTTGTTTATTTATAGAGAGGGGGGAGGAGGGGCAGAGGAAGAGAGAGCAAAGCTTAAGCAAGCTCCACCCCCAATGCAGAGCCCAATGAAGGGCTTAATCTCATAACCCCGAGATCATCACCTGAGCCAAAATCAAGAGTTGAATGTTAATGGACTCTGCCCCCTAGGGACCCCTACCACTGATTTTAGGAAACCACAAACATGGAGAAGCAATGTTTACTTGCAACTGGAAATCTTGACTCAAATCACATCTAGGCATATTTGTGAATTATAAGAGCATTTAGAAAGTTGAGAGGTCATCGCAGGAGAAGATGATGTTTACAGCCTGAAGATCATTTATGTCTCCCGAACACATACTGTAGGAATACAAAATGCTTCCTGTCTTCCATTGCCTCCTGTCCCACATCCATGAAATTTAGGCCACACTTAAGAAATATCACCCCACTTGACAACAAAGGTAAATGAGGTGCCAAGTTGTTACTTGAGGCCACTGAAGTAGTCTGCATCAGAGCCAGATTTTTAATAAAAATCAAACAAAGGGAGGCATTCCCAGAGTATTAGATTTATTTCAGTGTAAATTGTGAACTCAATTTCTTTTCCAATCCAGTATACTTTCTTCTGTCTTCTTTTTTTCTTTCCAACAGACTTGCAATGAAGTGTTCACCAAACCAAACCAAACCAAAACAAAACAAAAAGCAAGTCATGCCGAGGGTATGGTAAGTGTGGGCCTTCAGTGATAGGTCCCTCTGTCTTTTGGGGAGCTCCATGCTGCCTGAGAGGAAAAGTCAAGAATGCAGCACCTGGTGAAAGTGGCACCAATGATTGGTCAGGCTGAAAAGTGAAGCAGCCCAATAGAAAGCACATGTGATAGTGAGAGGAAAACCTAGGCTTTCATTCCAGCTCTGATGCTTGACCATGGACATGCCATGTAACTTCTTTGAGCCCAAGGAAGCTCAGCCTCCCTCAAAATTGAAATTTTGTATATCAACCTCATGGTATTGGGTTAAAAGTATGAATGAACATAAAGCATCCAGTCAAATGCCTGGTGGTTGGTGGGTGTTCACTCTTATTAGCTCCATCTTTCAATCCCAACCCTCTTGACTCCAACCTACAAACCCAAGATTGTTTTTAAGATCAAATAAGGTATCAGAAAATCATGTGATAGAATCTAAAGGGCCCTGCAAAAGTTAAAATGCTGTTAGGATAGCTGGAGGCAAGTCACACATAACCCTTGTGACCTCATTCAATACTCATTTTAATTATTTCACCCTATAGAAAATGAATGGAACATATGGTATGTTTGCTCTACGCCTAACACTCAATATAGGGGCCCTCAGCCTTTGTAATAACAGATGATCTGACCTATGAATACCATCCCTCTTTTGCTCCTCAAAGAAATCTTAATCCCAGCCATAAAATTGGATCAAGCTGTTTCTGCCTTGCTCTCTTGGATTACTTGATGTAGGGCAAACCAGCCAACATATGGTGAGAATATTCGAGCAGCCAGCCCTGTGCAAAAGCCCATGTGGCAAATAGTAGGACCACCTGTCAATGGCCAGCACCAGCTTGCCAACCATGTAACCGAACCACCTTGGAAATGGGTCTTACAAGACCAGTCAAGCCTTTAGGTGACTGAAGCCTTGATTTCAAGTTGGTAAGAGACTCCAAGGCAGAACCACCAGCTAAGCCACTCCTAAAATCCCTATCCGCTGTAACTGTACAAGGTCACTGTGTTTTAAAGCTGCCATATTTTGGATAATTGGATGATTTGTTATGCAGCATTAGATCACAATGCACAACCCACTCCAAACTGTTGGCTGAGGCTGATTTGTGCTGCATTGCTGGCACTTCCAACTAAAGACATTTTGAATAATAGATTTGAATCACTTGGGGGATCCTGGACATCTTATTTTCTTAAAACTCTGTAGATAATTTTCATGTGGAGTTAAAAAAAAAAAACCTCTGTCTTATTGAGAAGTGTAAATATTTAATGTACAATTATAATCCACTGGCTTTGAATCAGCTAAACTGTGTTCCTTCCTCTACAATGCACTGAAAAGTTAAGACTAGCTTTTAGGCGATTGGAAGCTCAGGTGGGCATTCCCCATCATTAAGAAAATCTAGTTTTCTTCTCCCCTCTATCTCTAACATAGAAATGAGCCAGAAAGATTCATCTTCACTACTTTCCTCTTGAATTTCCCTCTTGCCTTCATTGTTTTGACTTAAGAACAAAGCCAGTTTATATGAAACAGTCCTTGGCCATGGGACAATTTGCAATGGCTCCCATCACATTCCTTTTGCCCCTGACTCAGATACATTGGCTCTTTCATGCAGTGTTCCACAAATATTTGTCAAATACGTATGAAAAATCTGTTTTACCCAGAGAAAATGAGAGTCATAATGAGATGCTGACACTTTGGTCTCACTCAGACATACACACCAAGGATGCTGAGTTTACAAACTTGAAACTTGAAAAGAAAAGAAAATCATAGCTGGGCATCTCCTCCTTCTTTCTGTGTCTTTTTTTCACAAACACTCAAACAGCCTCTTCTAGAAGCCACATGCCAGCAAATTATTTCTTTTAAATCTTAAGAAATCTAAATCACAAAGACTTTGGTCACCAGTTGGTAGGGGCATCCACCATCTACCTGTTATTCTAATATCCTAGTAATTATCCTCAGTTCCTCTTCTCATTTCACTTATGGAAACAGCCCCCAAATCCTATTAGCTTCACTTCAGAAATTCCATATTCAGACTTTCATTTCCCCCCTACAGCCACAGTCTTTGTTCAGACTACCTTCACTCCTAGTCTCTTAACTGGGGCCTTGACCACAAGCTTCCTCTACTCCAACTCATTCTGCACCCAGCTGCCAGAGTCATCTTTCCAAATTGTAATTGCATCATGCCATGCCCTTGATTAAAAATAATCCACGAGGGCAGCCCAGGTGGCTCAGGGGTTTAGCGCTGTCTTCAGTCCAGGGTGTGATCCTGGAGACCCAGGATCAAGTCCCACGTCAGGCTCCCTGCATAGAGCCTGCTTCTCCCTCTGCCTGTATCTCTGCCTCTCTCTCTCTCTGTGTGTGTGTGTGTGTGTCTCTCATGAATAAATAAATAAAATCTTAAAAAAAAAAAAAACCCTCCACGAAGCACCTACCCCCTAATATGATACACTGGGAAGGGCACATCACTTCTGTGGTATTCTTGCCAGAGATTCAGAGCCCCAGTCAAATCATGAGAAAATACTAGGTACGCCCAGTTGAGGGACATTCTATGAAACAAATGATTAGTATTCTTCCACAGTGTAAAGATTATGACAGAAAAAGACTGAGGAACTGTCATGGACTGCTGAAGACAGAGGAGACCTGATGACTAAATGTAATGCCAGATCCCAGACTGCCTTCTGGAACATTAAATAGACATTAGTAGAAAAACTGATGTAGTGCATATAAATTCTACAGTTAATGCTGTTATACCAACTTCTTAGTTTTGACCATCATGCAAGATGTTGAAATTAGAGAAAGCTGAATGAATACTATCTGAAATTGCTCTGCTCTACTCTTGCAACCTTTCTGAAGTCTAAAATTATTTCAAAAGGTGGGTGGAAAAGAGATGGGGTGGGGTGGGGGAGAGTGCCATTGCATCAAATTCCAATCAACTACATAGGCTTAGTGAAGACTGAAATGGGGTGAGGGTGGTATCAATGCATCCCTGGAAGGTACCATGGGATGAGATGTGAATTTTTTTTTTTAAAGATTTTATTTATTTGGGGTTGCCTGGGTGGCTCAGTGGTTGAGCATCTGCCTTTGGCTCAGGTCATGATCCCGGGGTCCTGGAATCAAGTCCTGGATCAGGCTCCCCATAGGGAGCCTGCTTCTCCCTCTGCTTATATATCTGCCTCTCTGTGTGGGTCTTTCATGAATAAATAAATAAAATCTTTATTTATCTATTCAAGAGAGAGAGCACAAGCAGAGAAAGCAGAAGGGACAGAGAGAGAGGGAGAAAAAAAAACTCCCTGCTGAGCAGGGAGCCTCATGTGGGGCTTGATCCCAGGACCCTGAGATCATGACCTGAGCCAAAGACAGACACTTAACTGACAGCCACGCAGGTGCCCTGAGATGTGAATTTATAAGGTCTATCACCAGCTCTCCAAATAATACCTGTAGTCAGAGCATCTCACAGGGCTAAATATTGGTTCCTTTAGAAGACACAATCCCTGATGCAAGCCAGTTACTTCATCTGGTGCTCCACTGAAGAAACATGGAGAAAGGAATTGTGCTGCTTTATGGAATGTGGCAGAGAATGCCTCCCAGTTTCCATCTGACCCTTCTTCAGCAATACAGCTTCTGGTCTTCCAGTTAGAGCATTGTCACCTGGCTAAAGGAAATTGAAGAGTTTCTTTATTTGTCTGGAAAAGAGTATAACATGGTAATGAAAACCAGAGCTTCGGGGTCCATCATGCAGAACAGAATCAAATCTTTCTGTGTGACCTTAAGCAAATTATTGTCCCTCTTGGGGCTTACTCACCTTGTCTGTGAAACAGAGAATTAATGATCAACTTAGTTTATAAAATTGCTGTGAATATTAACATTTTTAACCCATGCAAACACTTTACGTTGAGCACAGTAATCTGGCACAAGAGATGTGGTCTGTTAAATATTAGCTATTGTTTAAAGGAAAAAAGAAAAAAATAAAATTTGTAGCAGTGGAAGGTTTGTGATGAAACATTCAATATAACTCTGAAGGCACACCCCATTAACTCAGTACTCAATAATTTTGAAATTGTTAACTTGTACTCAGTTTTCTTTTCCCATGCTTGGCTTTACTCCTTGGGGGAATCCTCACATTCTCTGTATTCTATCAACAAAATCATTGAATCTCTCCAGTTTCCCAAAATGAAGGAGAATCTATCCTCTGATGTGGTGAGCAGAGAAGGGAACTTGGAAAGGAAGTTGAATCTCATTGCCAGCATGCTACTAACAGTCCTCCCCCCAGTCACGAGATAGCTTTTACCTGATGCATTTTTAATTTTTCCTTCCTTATTCTTTTCCTCATGTGTACATATAATTGGTAACCCTATCAAATAGCCCTAATTACTAAGATTAGATAGATATGCTTTTACTTTTAAACAGCTGGAAATCATAAATAAGAATTTCAGAATTTATATATATTCATATGTATTTATAGGAATTCACAAATATATACATAGACATACGTATATACATGTGTATATGTGTATATATATGTTTTCTTGTCTTAGCAATTATGAATAACACTGCAATGAACATGGGAATGTAGATATCTCTTCAATACCCTGTTTTCATTTCCTATGGGGAAAAAAAGAATTTCAGTTGCATTAGAGCACCACTGTAAAAGTTGCATTTAAAGAAAATCCAAAAAAAAAAAAAGAAAAGAAAATCCAAAGTACATGTATAGTCTAAGAATGTTTCCAACCCGAGGGTGAGAAATAAGGACATTATTACTAATAAGTGGTGCGGGCTTACATAAACTAAGCATGAGTTAGGGTATAAGCAGGTAAATTTCTAATGAGAGAAAACTGTAAAATGGTATTTGTGATTATAAACAAACATCACAGCAGCATCACATGACACATCATGACTGTCAAACTTCTTGTGCTTATTCTATCATCTTCTATTTTTATGTGTAATTGCACATGATGGTGAAGGTAGGCTACCATGATCTCCCAGTACTTAGACTCTCCAGTTTTTATCCAGCCTGCTGATGGCCATCACAGGCTGAAGGAGCAAGCTTGTGAGGCAGGGGCATTGGAAGGAGGAGAAATCCACTCTCCTTATAATTTCTCTCAGTGATATCTTTGTAACTCTAGCTACAATCATTGTCATCCTTTTTGATTCTTTTCTTTATTCATCCCCTATATTCAATTCTGACCTTTTTTTCCTTTGAAATTATGATCTGGATTTACCTTCCTCTCTTTCCTTTACTATTACCGTCTAGCATAAATCTTTATCACATCATTTCAGGATTATTCGAACAATCTCCTCATCTGGTCTTCCTGACAGCAGCTTATCCCCTTGCTCTTGCCCGATTAATCCTTCCATAATACCACTTTCATTGTATCATTCTGCTGCTTCAGAATCTAAAATAAATCTCTGTTGCTTAGTGACTCATCCAAACTCTTTTATCTGACTTTGAAAGTTTCTAATGATTTTATACTACCTGAATTATTGCAATTTATTTCCCTCTATTTCTTTTTATGAATTATAATCAGACTGGTCTTTGCCTGCCCTTCCACCTTGCTCACATTGTTATTCCCCCACAACATCAAAGATTTGTATACATTCTCATCCAGAATTGATTTTACCCTTTGGTGGCATCACCCAGAATTTCCTTTGGGAAACATCAAACCCATCAAGTCCATAGCTTTGGATGTGGCTGACTCCACAGCCAGCTCTGAAGTGGACATGTTTCTAATCAGAAAACCACAATCCTTGGTCATAGCAATTGATTCAATGCAGAACACATGACTCAGGCTGTCCAGTGACACCCAACCCAGATCTTTTGTTGCAACCTTTAAAAAAGAGTAGTACTTGGCAAAGCCAGCAAATAGCAAGGGATTCCTGAGGATATAGTTTGAGCTTCTAGATCTACCTGTGCCTGATCTCTTCGGTAATAACAATCAATCTTTTTTCCCTTCTGCTTAAACCAACTTGAATTGGTCTACAAAGAGTATCCCCATCTCTTTACCCCTTCAAGTTAAATTCATCCTTTGAGATCTAGCCCTCATGCCACTTTTGAATTATTCTTCCCTTTCCTTAATTCCCATTATACCTTACTTCATCTATATTGCATTAAAACTAGATCGTCTCAATTGTTCAGCATTTTCTAGTTTTACTTCCCTACTGTACCAAAAGCCTCTTAAAACCTTGGACCACGAACTCCATTTCTCTTGTGTCCACAACACTTAAGAATCTTTCACACACACACACACACACACAAGGAATCTTTCACACGTAAGAGACAGATGGACTGCTAAATTCTTGGTTGAGTTACCTTTCTTTGGGAAGTCAACTGTCAGGAGCTCAAGAGTAAGTGAAAAATGAGGAAATTGTTGCTAATCACAGACCTACTCTGTGGATAATTCTGTTCCCATTTTTCTGGTTAAAAACAAATATAGGAAGAGAGAAGGGGAACCAATATCAGTGACCAGGGCATAAAGTCACATTTTGCATCAACTTCTGAAGCTATCTGTTCAGGCCTCCAGAGGGGCCCAATAACAACTACCTGTTCTAGAATGTGGGATTTATTTTTATCCAGAGATGATGAAACCAATAAATCAGGAGATGACTCCCACTGAAAAGATAGTTTATTTTAGTCCCCAAGAAGAGGGTGCACACCACACCATGCAGGACCGCATGGGGAACCACAGGGTGGTTCTACAGATAGAAGAGGCATGGGGAAAATCTGTATCATGGTCTCCTCAGGAAAAGCAAGGCAAGGAAAGCAAGGCAGAGTGAGCACGTTCAGGACTGGGCTCAGTTTGAATGATTTCAGTGGTCTCTGGGGTGCAGGGGCTGTTCCACAGTCTGTGGTTCCTGGCCCTGGATTTGTTAGGGCAAGGGAATATTGGCTTAGTACATACGAGTTTGAAATAAAGGAGATGGTGGAGAGATGTGGGTTCTGGATTTGTCAGTTTGCATATGATGGTTCTAGGGAGTTATTTGCTATCTCTGGGAATTAGCCCTGGAGAGGCATTTTAGCCCCAGTCAATGAGATCCTGGATGGCAGAGTATCACGAATTTGGAAAATAAGAACATTTGGGTAATATGCTCCTTTCTTTCCCACCTGGGTTCAAAATGAACAATAAGACAGAGGAGAGGCAGATGATGGACAAAGTATCCCCTCTATTACTGAGAAAGCCTCCATTTGAGAACGTGTCTTAACATGAGAGTTAAACAGGCCTTTCAACTCCATCCAGAATTAGTCAGACTTACTCATGCGGTCATAGGTAGCATTGGATCAGGATAAACTTTCCCAAGTGGGAAGGATTTCACAGCATGAGCAACAGACAATAAATTGTGCTTACTGCAAGCAAATTTACCTCCAGGAGGGGAAAGAAAAAAAAAAAAAGGTCAGGAGATGAGTCAAACACTTCCAGTTGATTCTTCCCAAATGTATTGATCAGGTAGGACAAACTGCCTTCCCCAGGCAGGGTGAGTGAAGCAGGGAATGTCAGGGGGGTATTGCTTGACTAAACTCCCTTTTCATGGAGGGAAAAACCAAGACTGGGAAAGAAACATTACCTCCCACCAAAAAAATCCCCAGATTTTTCTTGAGAGTTTAGGAAGATAGTTTAATTCTGGCATTTCCATAGCCATGATTCCAGCTTCATGTCTTACATTTTAAATCCAGAGTTTCAGCTAGTTGATACAAGTTGATTCAATTCCCCCACCTCACACCCCAAGGTTTCCTGGGTGGCTGCTAAGTCTGTAAAAGTTAGAGTCAACTTTCAGACTCTTGATGTGTCAGAAATATCCTGCTCTGGTTCTTGGTTTATTGTCTCACCTGCTTCCACTCTTTATGATAGGAACAGGAAAAGGGTCCTATCAACAGGTCCAGACACTGGGAAACTGTCATCTGGTAGACAGATCAATAAAGAATGACCTAAAGATAATGTTTGAGGCTCCCAAGCGTCTTAAGATGGTGTGGGAAAAAGGGGAAAGACTCATTATGGCAACATAAATGCTTATTCTTAACATAATGTTATTCTTCTAATTATGTTTCATTGGCTAAATCCAGCTAGTCACCGGTGTTTTTTTTTTTTTAAATAAAGATTTTTAAAATAAAGATTTATTGGAATACAGCAACACTGATCCTTGCTACAACAGCAGTTGAATAGTTGTGACAAACCTTATGCCCTGTAAAGCCAAAAATATTTACTATCTGGTTGTCTATAGAAGTTTGCCAACCTTTGCTCTATATATGCTCATTGAATGCTGATAGATTACCTACACTGTACTGGGAGCAGGGACATTCTGTGCCTTAAATGAGCTCACAAACTCTGTGGAACCAGATATTTTCACAACTACTCACAAAGCAGTGTGAGAAACACAGGAACAGAGGAAGGAAAAATCTGAAGTTGTAAAGGAAGAAGCGACTTTTGGGGGCAATAAGGTGAGGGATGGGAGGTGACTCCTGGGACCTGACAGGAAAGACTACTTGCTGTCCACTCGGAAGGATGTTATGTTATGCTAAATAACTTAGGATTTATCTGAAGGGCAGTGGAACACACTCAAGGATTTGAATCAGAAAAGCAATATTATCAATTTACTTTTGAACATTTGTTTTTAGGCAAATTTATTTATTTATTTATTTATTTATTTATTTATTTATTTATTTATTTATTTATGAGAGACACACAGAGGGAGGCAGAGACACAGGCAGAGGGAGAACCAGGCTCCCTGAGGGAAGCCTGATGCTGGGACTCAATCCCAAGACCATGGGATCACGACCTGAGCCAAAGGCAGACGCTCAACCACTGAGCCACTCAGGCACCCTATCAATTTACTTTTGAAAAAAAAATTATTTATTGTAAAAAGAATCATATGAAATCTCTTCTGTATCTGATACACAGGAAGGAAGTCTAAAGGCTGGCAGGTTAAGTTAGAAGTATTGCAATAGACCAGATTTTTTTAACCTGGGCCAAGCCCTGTCCCAAATAATTTTTATGTAAGCCTATTTATTAGCAAGTAAAGTACATATCAGGATTTCATTTGGCATAGAGTGCAATAAAGTAAACTGAAGCAAAACATTAATTATATACACATGTTTAGTTAGTTATGCTTCTAGCGTGGGTATATAATAAATCAGAGAGGATTCATTCCTTAAAGAGGATTTCTATCATCTCTACTTTATTCTTTTTTTTCTGTTTACACATGAAGGTAAAGTTATTACCAGTTGCTGACTCTGCAAATTCCCCCCTCCCCATCTCCACCTCACCTTCACCTCTCTTCTTCATAAGAGATAAGAGGCCTGAGTGGTTTAAGGATCAGGTGCGTGTTTAAGGATCAGGTTCGTGTTTCAGGATTATGAAGAGGATATTAATTAGTCTAAGCCTGCCAAGGTAATTCTGTATTCTTTGCCTACGATTATTTTAGAAATAGGAATGTGATGTACAAATGGGACATTGCTAGGAGGCTTCCGGAAATGTGTACCCACTGAGGGAAAGGTACATACATAGAAGGAAACAGACTATCTTCTTCACTCTATCTGTTGTACATGGGTGTGATGCCTGGAACTGAGGCCACCATGCTGATTGTGAGAGACTCTACTAACATACTGAAAATAGCAGAGCGAAGGATGGGAGGGATGGGCTGATGGCGCGGAGGACTCAGCCTGGAGTTGTCTGACCTTGGAACTTCATGTAATTTAAGAGAGTAAATGTTCTTTTTACTGTAGCTTGTTTAGGTTGGGTGTTCTTATTCTGACATAGGCTCTCAGAGGGAAAGATACACATGCACTCTTAATCTATCAGGAAAGGGATTCATAGATATATATGTTCTGTGTTGTTTCTAAAGCAGTACTTATCAAATTTTAATGTGCCTATGAATTACCTGGGGACCTTGTGTTTTGTTTTTTAAGATTTTATTTATTTATTCATGAGACACAGAGAAAGAGGCAAAGACATAGGCAGAAGGAGAAGCAGGCTCCCCGCAGGGGACCCTAATGTGGGACTCGATCCTAGGACCCCGGGACCAGGAACTGAGCCAAAGGCAGAAGCTCAACCACCAAGCCACCCAGGCATCTCCTGGGAATCTTGTTTTAATGCAGATTCAGATTCAGCAGGTGAGCCTGAGATGCTGCATTTCTCTAAGAAATTCCCAGATGTCGATGATGCTAGTGTCAGGACCATGCTTTTGACTTGCAGATGTAGGCAAAAAGTATAGCTCGTTGAAAGTTAGACAATGGGGAAACCTCCCAGAAATGTATAGGACTTTTTAAGGGAGAGCCAGGAGTCATGGTGTAATTGTGATTCTGATCATTCAAAAGAATCATCCAAAAAAAAAAAGAATCATCCAGGGACGCCTGGGGGGGGGGGCGGGGGGGAGGTTCAGTGGTTAAGCACCTGACTTCGGGGTGTGAACCTGGAGTCCCAGGATCGAGTCCCACATCAGGCTCCCTGTCTCTCTCTCAGCCTATGTCTGCCTCTCTCTCTCTCTCTGTCATGAAGAAATAAATAAAAAATTAAAAAAAAAGAAAACAGAATCACCCAATATTAAATCTTAATAATTTCAGAAAGTTAAGAGACAAATGGTGGAACAAGGACAAGTGCTTAGAGACTAGCCCTGCAGAGAAGAGAGAAGTGGAAAGTGTCTTTCTTACTTGTGTGGGGTCCCCAGACAAAGCACATATTCATGATTCCAGCAGAGCTTTCAGATGACCATATAGACCTTTTGCACTAAAAATTCAGTGGTATTCCCATCTTCACCACTGTGGGTAAATTAAACCAACAACAACAAAAATCTGTAAAGTAAGTATAAGGGAGCCCAAACAAATTCTGATTTTCCCCCCGTGATTACTACTTTGATGTTTTCTTTGGAAGTAATAGTTATATAATTCTTTCCAAATGTTTTTTAGGAGTATATTTGCTTGGCTGGTACCTTAATCATACAGGAGTATGTTTATAGGGTAACTGGACCCTAGATTTCAGATGGGAAAGCTTGGAATAATGTCTGTTCAAAGTATCTCTTTAATTTGAAATGTTCCAACAACAAAAGAGGTTTAGATCTTATGGGATGGGAAGATAACTTTGTAAGAACTGTTTTAGTGTTCCGGGGGAAAAAACAGTAACTCCTAGCAGTAGATAATCTATGATATATTTTGTAAACCAACTTCCACTTATAATTTACACGAAAATCCATTTTACTTCACTTTTTATTTCAAAAAAATTAACAATAGTAATACAATTTTCATCTCAAATTTGAGAGTAACTATTGGAAACATTAAACACAATGTGCATACAAATATTACAACTGGCTCATGGCTCCTGTGATTAATAATATAAAGGATCACAACAAGCACAGGACCCATTTATAGGAGTCATATCTCTAGTTTTATAGGAGAGAGCATGCTTGTTTTTTTTTTTTTTTAAGATTTATTTATTTATTTATGATAGAGAGAGAGAGTCAGGGAGAGACACAGGCAGAGGGAGAAGCAGGCTCTATGCTGGGAGCCCGACGTGGAACTCGATCCCGGTACTCCGGGATCGCGCCCTGGGCCAAAGGCGGGCACCAAACCTCTGAGCCACCCAGGGATCCCTACATGCTTGTTATTTTAAGACCAAATGATGGTATCCTTCGTCTGGATCCAGCTATGAGAACAAAGAATATAAAGACAAAACAAGCTAGTTCTAAGACAAAGCTGGACTCATAAAGATCAGAATTAATAGAGGAATTCCAAGAATAAAAAATCATAAATCCTAAATGAGGATCATGGTTATAGGGGAACTCTGTTAGTGAGCCAGGAAAGTCCCAAGTGGCCTTTTCCTTTTTCCATGAGATCCTTAGGTCAATAGCAATTTGAGTCAGTGTTGATATGAAATCAAGATATTTCACATAAAGAGTAAGAAATGATTTGTCTCCACAAACATATTCCTGGGGCAATCTAGTCTCTCAGTTTTTGGTTAGCATAATCTGTCTTCTTGCCCATCTAGCATGTTAAATCTCTGTAAATAGTTACTTGCAAGTTAATAAGGTTTTCTAAAGTAAAAGGACTTCATGAAACTTGTCTAAGGATAAACAAGACCAACTTCAGTACAGGCAGTAGATTCAGTGGTTAATAATTTTTTGGGCTTTGTAGACTTGCTTCCAAATCACGGCATTTCCATCTAATAACTGTATGACTTTATACAGTCACTTATAGTTTTATAGTGTTCTCATCTGTTTTAAAAAAAAGGATGACAAAACTATTAAATTAAGCCATACGCAACTATACACATACAGTGTTTAGCATGGTGCCTGGCACTTATAAATTCACTTATTTCACAAAATGGTTATAGAAAATATTTATATGCCAGACACTGTGCTGGATGTTAGGGATATGAACATGAACAAAACAAATATGCCTCCCACCCTCAAGGAAAAATAATTTTTTTTTCTCAAAGTAAGTAAAGCAGCTGATTAAAGGGCAAACAAACATAATATATAAACTTCCAATGAAATATCTTCTTATTGTATAAGCATAATCCTCTATACTCAGGATTAGTAGATAAATAGGTCTGCAGATTTCTGAGCCTGTGCTTTCAAATATTTAATCATTATGAAAATACTTTGAGAATAATGAAGGAGTAATTTCGCTGGCACAGCAGGAAAATGAAGGGATGATTGCGCTAACCATTTTACCTAAAGCAGGAAGGCAACTTTGAACTTCTTGTTTATACAATGGACTATGAAGTTTCCTTCTTTCAATTCATCATGTTTATCTACTCTATACCTCAGTGGAGGATATGCTTTGGAAATGGTATGCAGGAGTCCCATGCTGGATACCAAGGCATTTTTAAAAAATAGTTTAATAGGCAAATTGAGAGCAGAAGAAAGCAACTAAATAGAGAAAACTCTTGCAGATAGAAAAATTGCTGACTGATGGCATTTTTTTTTTTGAAGAAGAAGACTGCTTGAAATCAAAGGATATTGCCTGTTATTTTATTTTTGAAGAATGTTAGAGCTAGAACATCTTTTAAGAACAATTGTCTAATTGTTTCACTTTATAGATCAGGACATAGTCCAGTGAGGTTAGTTGACATCCCTAAGGTCATATAACTACTGGCATCAGTGTCAACATCACAGCCTAGACCTCCTAAGCCAGATCCAGTCTTTTTGCTCTGCACTGCACTGCTTCTTGTCCTTGGACCCAGCCAACCAGTGTTGACTATGGTGTTGATTAGTGACATACAAATAGTCATTCTGACAGTTACCTAGATTAGCATGATGAGGTGATGACCACATGTGGGGAAACTTGATCTTATGGCAGAAGCATTTTTTTTTTTTCAGGGTAGTTATAGCACAGGCTTTATTATCTGTATCTGGTCCTTAACATTATAAGTGATGAATGGTATGTAGTAGTGGAATTAGTGTCCATTAAAACACTTTCCCTTGGAACAACAGGTATTGTGCTATATTATTTCTGTATGGCATTCAAGCTTGGTTGCCAGTTCTTCCTAAAAATCATTTTCTGCTTCAAGTAACTAGAATGGATTCTGTCATCTGCAACTAAGAAATCTGACTCGGCTTGAGTAGTCTCCAACAGAATCTTAGTGATAAAAGATAGTCCTTTAGCCGATTCACAATTGAGAAGACCATTGAAGTTAAGCAAATTAAGTCCGAAGGCCTAATAATCGGGGACTGATGGTTTGAGTCCAGGTCTGAGTCTGAAAGCCTGAGAACCAAGAGCTATGATGTTCAACGTAGAAGAAGCTGATTGTTTCAGCTCAAGAAAATTCACCCTTCCTCTGCTTTATTTGTTCTATTGAGGCCCCCAAAGGATTGGATGATGCCCACCTGCATGGGTGAGAATGATCTTCTTTACTGGATCTATTGATTCATATGCTACTGTCTTTTGGAGACACCCTCATAGACATACCAGGAAATAATGTTTTACCAGCTATCTGGGTACTCTTAACCCAGTCAAGTTGATATATAAAATTCACCATTACAGGAGTGCAGTGTCAGGTAGTGCTAAGTGCTTTGAAGAAAAATAAAAATGGATAAGGAAGCTGGGGTGTACATGAAAAAAAAATACGATGTCTTCTGATAAAAAATAAATTGTGATATGTTCACCCAAGGAATACTTCATGGGACAAACTATAGCTCTATACAACATGGATAAAACTTTGAAACATAGTATTGAATAAAAGAAGCAAGAAATCATGCCAGGAGAAAACAATCAGCCAAATCTAAAATATGCAATATTTTTCAGGCCAAATGATCTAGCTTTCTCGAGGAAAAAAAGAAAAAAAAAGGCATGGTAACAAGAAGAGAAGGGAAGAAGCGGGGTCTTGAGGAATAGAAAGAGATACAATAGGCATGATGTTCTAAGTTTTAACAACTAACTATAAGAAGACATTTTTGAGGCAAGTAGGGAAATTTGAATAAAAACTGGGTATTAGGTGATAATAAAATTCATTATTAATTTTGTCGACAGATTGAATAATGACATAATGGTTATCTTTTCAAAGTTCCTCTTAGATATGTACACTGAAGTTTGTATGGGAAAAACAATACAATGTCTGGGAACTGCTGTAAAATACCCTTGCAAAATAATCAACAAGGTGAGGTTAGATAAAACAAGATTACTAAACTGTTGAGAATTGGTGAAATTGGATGAAGGATTATAATAATGTAACAGATTGCATGTGTTATTGTTTCTACTTTTATTTCAGTTTGAAAAATTTCCATAATTCATATTTTTAAGATGAGAAAAGTAATTTACTTAGAAACCTCTTCTGGATTTAAATGTAAAAATGTATCTATGAGAACAAAGTAGAAATTACAGGTTTATGTGTTATTATAAAGACCTTTTGTTTTGAGATTATGTAGATTTATATACAGTACGAAATAATTCACAGATTCCCTATACTCTTCACCACAATGGCAAAATCTTGCATAACTATAGCACAATATTGTGCTCAGTTGACATTGATGAACCGTATTCAATTTTACCAGTTTGGTATGTATTCATCTATGTATATATGGCATGAATATTAATTTATATGCAATTTTGTCAAAGTGTAGATTTGTGTGACCTCCGCCATAGTCAAGATACAGAACAGTTCTGTATTACAAGATACAGAACAGTTCATATCTTGTACTATCCTTTCATAGCCACAGATACCACCCTTACTCCCTATCACCTCCAACCTCTGGCAGCCATTGATCTGATTTCCATCACTATAATTTTGTCATTTCAAGACAAAATATATGAATAGAATCATACAGTATTTGTAACCCCCTTTGAGATTTTTTTCCCACTGACCCTAAGTCTTTTGAGATTCACTTAAGTTATTAAGTGTGTAAATAAATCATTCCTCTTCTTATTGCCAAGTAAGTTTCCCATGGATGGATGTGACCCAGTTTGTTTAACCATTCATTTGCTAAAGGACATTTGGATTGTTACTAGTTTTTGGCTTTTACAAATAACCATGAACTTTCATGTAGATTAGGTTTTTGTGTGAGCACACTTTTTCATTTCTCTAGGATAAATGTCCACATATGCAATTACTGGATGTAAGAAACAGCTATAGTTTTTTCCACAGTGGCTGTTCCATTTTACATTCCCAATCAACAATGTATGAATATATATGAGTGTGTGAGCTATAACTGCTTAACTAGTAGTTTTGCAGAATAACTAAAGAAAGAGTGATGGCCTTTTGGGTTATTAATTCCTAGAGATTAAAAGAGACCTCTTGACCTTTTTCTGGGCAGCCCGGGTGGCTCAGTGGTTTAGTGCCGCCTTTAGCCCAGGGCATGATCCTGGAGACCCTGGATGGAGTCCCATGTCAGGCTCCCTAAATGGAGCCTGCTTCTCCCTCTGCCTGTGTCTCTGCCTCTCTCTCTCTCTTTCTCTGTCTCTCATGAATAAATAAATACATTTTTTTTTAAAAGAGACCTCTTTCTGATGAAAATATGCCTCTTTTATAGAAGAAACTCATTGCAAAGAAGTCAGGTCAAGGAAATCCTAAAAGCATTTTAAAACAAGGCCAAAATTTTTTCCTCACTAAAGACATCTGAAAGGAGGACAGAAAATTAACATTTATTGAGCAGACATACCAGGCATTTCTCATTCTTTATCTTATTTATTCTTCCCAATGACCCTGTAAAAAAGGGTAATATGTCCATTTAAGAAATAATGTAATCGAGATCTCAAAATACTTTTTAGTCCGTCAGTTACCAACTGGCAAAGCAAGAATAAAAAGCCCAGCTTCTAGCTGCCTTTAGCTTGGTGCAAGAAACATAGGAGGAAATCAGCACATTTGTTGAAAGGAATGAATGAATAGATGAATGTCAGCTCTGCTATTTATGTACCCTTTGGCAAGACTATTAATTTCTCTGAGTCTGTGTCTTCAGTTGTTAAATGAAGACAATAATAACACCTCCTTCACAGAGTTGTGAACAAAGGAAAAAATGACAGGAAAAAACCAATTTAGAAAATGTAAAATGTTAAATGTGAGATAGTATAATATTCTAAAAGTACAGTTGGTGTCATAACCAAATACTGATCAAATAGAGGCATGAGACTTGAGGAGGTGGGTGTAGTGCCAGTAACGTACTGTGTCTAATGGATCACTTAATAGCTGTTCCCCTAGTTTCCTCATCTGTGAAATCACAATTGAGATTAAGTTTGAGCACCTTAATGACACAGACCCTAAGATTCTCACCGAGTAATGAGACAGGGCCAAGGTAGCCTCTATACAGGGAATTAATTTGAAAATGTTGAGGCACCTGTGTGCCTCAGTTGGTTATGCATCTGACTCAAGATTTCTGCTCCAGTCGTGATCTCAGGGTCAAGAGATTGAGCCCCAAAGTGGGCTGGGCCTGAAGCCTGCTTGGTATTCTCTCTTCCCCCTACCATGCCCCCCCCTCACATTCTCTGTTTCTCCCCACATCCCCCCCCCAGAAAAAAGAAGAAAAAGAAAAAGAAAAAAGAAAATGTTTGTTATACTTCCCAGGATAATGAAAAGTACGTTGCTGACTATGACTATCCATGGCATTCTGGTCTATATCCATTAGGTCATTCAGACCTAGATCAGTGCATCAAAATTATTACATATATAATTTGTGTATTAATAGATAAAATATGTAAAATATACATGTAAAACAGTATTGGTGACAGCTAATAACATGAGAGTATATATATAACTTCCAAACACCTGTCTCTAAGAAAAATCCACACTGGATAGAAAACGTGGAAGAATAGGTAAGGAATTGACATATTGCGTCTGTGTAGGGGATAAGGCTGGCTAGGAAGAAGGTAAAGAAACTCCACATTTGTAACCCTTTGCCCTTTCCTTTTGATTTTTGGACCATGTATTACTGCATTACTATTAAAGAAATAGACTTTAAAGTTCTATAAAAAATATTGTATGAAAAATGGAACATTGACACGGAATAACCACAAGACTTTTTAAAGCATTACTAATTGATGAAAATATAACGCCATTTCCTTTTCAATATGATGATATGTTTTTACGGAATTTGTGGTACCTGGGCATGTTTAACTCTTCTGAATAAAGCAATCTTTTTTCTTTTAGCACTTTTTTTTTTTTTGTAAGAAAGATATACCGAGGGGTAGATAAAATTGAAAAAAAAAAAAAGTTATTTCCTAAGAATAATATTAAATGTTGGGCGAGGCACCTGTTTTAACTACGAGCTCAGAGACAAAAGAGGTGGAAAGTGTCTGTAGATGAAGAGGAAGAAGCTAAGCCTGGCATTGCTAAGGGCAACCCTAGGGGGCTACTCGCGCCAAGGCTGAGGCATTTCGGCTCCTGTGCCTTTGGGTGGTCTTCACATCTTCTTCATCCGTCTGCCACCACCGGCCAGGGCGGGAGGAGGATTTTCGCAAGACCCTAAGCACTGAATAGATGATGGTGTCTCTCTTCCCCTACGTAATTAGACACGGAAATACACTTAGAAAACAAATTAAACTTTAGACCAGGATGAACGCAAGACCTCCCCCCAGGTTTTCTTAACTAAACACTCCTAATAAACTCACCGAGGCTGAACTTCCTGCCGGCCCGCCCCTCCTTTCGCCTCGGTTCAGCTGCCCGTCCCACCTCCCAGCGCCCGCAGGCTCTTCGGCCCCACCTCCGCGGCTTCCCGCAGGTGCCGGCCCCACCCCACGAGGGATCTCCCCGGTCGCCCCGCCCACCTGACCCTTCGCCCCGCCCACTGGGCGCGTCGTCCTTCCGGCAGCGCGCCGTCGCCAAACCCGGCAGCGAATGAGCGCGGGCGGCGGCGGCCCTCCGTCGTACCCTCGCATGCGCATGCGCGCTCGTGCCGGGCGCTCCCGAAGACCTGGCGGAGCCCGGCGCGGATGGAGGCCTGAGGGCGGCGGGGGCGGAGCGCACCGCGAGCTGGGGGCATGTCCGCGGCGGGCGCCGTCTAGAGGAAGGCCGAGCAGCCGCCACCACGCTCTCAGTTGCGGCGAGACGCAAGCGAGCCAGGCCTCGGGCCGCGGCGGCGATGCAGCGACGGCGGCGCCCTCCGCCGCCCGCTTCTCAGCTGCCCGAGGGCTGCGGGGGAGGCGGCGGCGGCCGCGGCGGGAGCGAGGAGGTGGAAGTGCAGTTCTCCGCCGGGCGTTTGGCCTCGGCCGCGGCGGTTTCGGCGGCGGCGGCGGCCGCGCGCAGCACGGAGGAGGAGGAGGAGCGGCTGGAGCGCGAGCACTTCTGGAAGATCATTAATGCCTTCCGCTACTACGGGTAAGAAGCCCGTGGCGGACCCCGGCGCAGCCCATCGAGGTGCCCGCTGGTCGCGGCCGAGCCGCCGGAACGGGGGCGCCCGCCGCGCTCGCCCTCGCCCTCGCCCTCGGCCTCGCCCTCGCCCGCGGCCGCCACGCCTCCGGGCTCCCGGACCGGGCCGCCACAGCTGCTGACCTCCGGGCCCCTGAGTCACCTCGTACCACCTTAGCCCCCCCCCCCCCCCGCCCCGGCCCGGCCCGGCCCGGCCCGGCCCTGCACAGCCGCGTGCCTGCCGCGCCGTCTGCTGCCCAGCCTCGTGTCTTCCAACCTCAGGATCAGATTAGCTCTCTTGCCTTCCATCATCCCTCCTTAAAGGTTTGGCTTTGAGGCCGGTGGGGGTGACCGGAAAAGTGCTGTTAACAATTGCAGATAGAAGATGATGGTGGTCAAAGCGTCCAGTGCTGGGCATGATCTGTATGTGTTGTCGATGTCCTCCAACCTGAACACGCCGAGAACCCAAGTTCACCTACACGTGGGATGCCGTAGGACGAATTTCCCAAACTGTTGCCAGTTCTTGCGAGAGCAGCTGCGTAAGATTTCCACCCCAACATCCCCCCCCCCCCCCGGGCGCTTTGAACGTCCAGGCACAGTAGTGGTGAATGATGGCGCTCAAAGTCTTTAACTGGTGGGTGAAATTAAGGTCGGAGGTGGTCCGGATGTTCTAAAATTTGCTCATTATTGAAGAGGGAAAGGAGAGGAGGCACAGTAGAGGATCACTTTTTTTGATATTTTATTCTGCAAATATGTATCGAATTCTCACTACGGGCTGGGCACAGTGATGGGACTTTTAAACTTGCTTAACTTCCACTTTTTTTTTTTCTTCTTTTTAGATAAGGTGTTAAAATAGCCTAGTCACAAAATTATGATTCCAAGATCTGAAAGGGACTTAGATTTTTCAGGTAAATCTAGCACTTTTATTCGTGTTAAGAGTTGAGTTCACCGACAGCGATGTTCTGAGTCTGCAGTTGGAATGAGATAGACAGGAACTGCACGGGTAAAACTGTTCCCTTAGATGGGATGCTGCTGTGATTTATGCAAACTTTTTTTTTTTTTTAATTGGTTGACTGTGACCTCTTCAAGGGCAGGGACTGAGCCTTATTTATTTTTGTGTCACCAGTGCTTGGCATATGTTGTTGAAGCTCTATTTTTAACAAATAAGACAAGTAGTAGCAAAGAAATACATTTGTGCTTCCCAAATAGCCTGTAAGTTTGTGACAAGTTGGTAGTTTGTTACTATTTTGAATTTGGAAACTTGCTTAATAAAAGCCTAAAGTTATTTAGAATCTGATTGCATTTCTGCAACCTGAAATTTTGAAGTGCAAAGATCTTGATGAAATAATCTACTGATTAAACCCAGGCATAGGAACTGGACCGCACTACTAATGGAGCCCAAAAGGGAATTAACTAGTGTGGGGATTGTATTTAGTATCAACAGAGGGAGGAAGGCATACAACCATAGAATTGAACTTGATGCAAGTATTGTTGTTTGAAAGAATCACACAGGGAGGAGAAACAACCCTAGATTTAGGTGAAAAATCTAGAAAAGGATACTGGAATATGTCCTGGAAAGGAAGTGGACCCAACTAGTTAAAATGTGTGTTTGTGCTGGTTCCAATATACTAAGACTAATTTAAAATCGATATTTAAGATTAGGTATCAAATGGGCCTTTTTATTGGGGGGGGGGCAGGAACCTTTGACCTAGAAGTAGGGCTCAACTGTGGCAATGTAGAGAAGAGTTTTTATGTGCATATTCTAGTTGTTGTGATATAGTTTCCTATACTGTAATCCCTCTTTAGCAGTTTAATGTGAGATTTAGGATAATTTTATTTTTTAAAAACAATCCTTTTTATTTGTGTGTACTCTCTTGATGAAACACTTCAAACAGACTGTAAATATTGTTAAAAATATGCTTTTAAAAACATCACTGAAGGACTAGGGGTATGGGAAGCATTTTGTAGCAGAAAACACACTAGGTTGTTCCAACAGTTTATGATCTTCTAGACCTGCACTGTTCAATCCTGTAGTCGCTAGTCACATCTAGCTACATTAAAGCTTAAATTAATTAAAATTTAAAATTCATTTCCTCAGTCTTACTAGCTACATTTCAAATGCTTAATAACCAGCCACATGTGGCTGGTGTCTGTTATATTGGACAGTGCAGATGTAAGCCTTTCCATTATTGCAGTAAGATCTGATGGACAATCCTATTCTAAACCTTTAGCAAGTACTTCTAGATTTTAAAAAGCTTAGTTTCACTGCTGTCTTTTAGTGATTATATAGGGGATTTAGATTAAAGGTCAAAGGACAAGAAATGTCCTGATTAATATGTTCTAGTAATATGGCTTCTAATTTTGTGTTTCCTACAGGTTTTGCTTAGATGACATATTTTTTTTGAGTTCTTTATTTTTTTTTTAAGATTTTTTATTTTATTTATTCATGAGGGACAGAGAGAGAGAGAGAGGGGCAGAGACACAGGCAGAGGGAGAAGCAGGCTCCATGCAGGGAGCCCGATGTGGGACTCGATCCCAGGTCTCCAGGATCACACCCTGGGCTGCAGGCGGCGCTAAACTGCTGTGCCACTGGGGCTGCCCTAGATGACATATTTTGATTAAGGCAAAAATTATTGTAGCATTGTAGTGAATAGCAAAAAAAAAAAAAAAAAAAAGTTTTTAGGTTGTTAGCCCTAAAATACCAATCTTGTTATGAATGAAGAAAAATAAAGGTCTTCTGAGAAACATTCTACTTTTCGAAATAGCAGTTAGGTAAGATTTTAAAAATTGAGATGTAGAGTTCTTTTGTACAGCTGAAGGAATAGGCATATAAAGAGGTGAACAGATTGTGCAGGCTTACACAACCAAATTATGGTAGAGTCTGGCCTGAAATCCAAAATTGTTGACTAAAATTTTACCCTGCATTAGTAAGCAGAGATACTAGTAAGACCATTTAAAACTTGTGTTTTAATACATTTTAATTTATAATTTTATTTTATTTTATTTACTTATTTTTTCTGTGTGTGTGTTTTAATACATTTTAAAAATGGATAGAGAAGGGGTCACCTGGGTGGCTTGGCCAATTAATAGTGTCTGCCTTCAGCTCAGGTCATGATCTCAGGGTCCTGGTACTGTGAGCTCTGCATCGGGCTCCGTGCCCAGCAGCGAGTCTTCTTCTCCCTCTTCCTTTCTCTCTCTGATCTCTCTGGCTCTCGCTCTCTCTCAAATAAATATACACCTTCCTATTTGGAATTCTAGAGTAGCTCAACCGGTGCAGAGGAATGGGTCTATGACCTGGCCCTTGGCTCAGACCCAGTATCAGACCCACCCTAATGAATGGAGACTGAGTCAGAGTTGGGGTCACTGCCAAGACCAACCTTCTGGAGAGAGCTGAAGGTAGAGATACTCTTGAGCATATGGCTGGTCACTCTATTTTCTCCCCTTAGTTATCAGAAGACATGGCCTCTTAACTGCTGACTGAATTCAGAACCAAGGAGAGTCTGAAGGTTGTAAAACATTCTTAAAAGAATGTTGGAAGAGTTGGGAAACTTTCATTAAAGGGCCAGGCAATGAATATTTTAAGGTCAGAGGGCCTAGGTAGTCTCTGTTACAGCTATTCGACTCTGCCTCTATGTGGGAGCAACCACCATAGGAAGTATGTGAACAAATGGGCATGGCTACGCTCCAGGAAAAGTCTTTACAAAATGGACCCAGTATCCAGGGAGCCATAGTTTGCCCACCCCTGCCTTAAAGTACATTGGTTGTTTAAGCATTTCCAGAAGAGTGAAGTTAGCCCCATTTAAAATAGTATTGTAAAGATTGGATTTGTATCAGCTTCAGTAAGACCTCACTTATTTCAGGAGAGTCATTGTGGATGGATGTACCTTATGGACAGTTTTGCAGACCATTTTAAAAATCAGGGGTTAAGACATATCCTGTATCTCATAACTGTTCTGTTGTAGTTATATCACTTCAGTATCAGTAATTGACAGTAAATATGTGTGGGCTCTTCTGGCAAATCCATAACTTCCTTCAACTACCCTACAATCTTGGAAATTAGTCTTCATGGAGAATGAAACATGCCACCTTGGGAGCATAACATTTGTTGATTGTTATTTGCATAGGTTGAAATCTGGAGATTCAATATAGGGACAAAGATGAGACTTATATTTTAGAAGAATTCATTAGGTGTGGTAGATTTAATCTGGGGACAGCATTCCTAGGGAGCAGGCCTCTTAGGAATCTTTGGGAGACCGAATGAGGGTTTGGGAGAGGTAGTGATTTGCAGAGAGTTTATGAAGTAGAATCAAAAGGATCTGGGGCTTGTGATTGTGGGGTCTGTAAGAAGAGGTGTTTTACAGTGACTCATTTGTTTCTGACTTGAGTGGATGTATGGTATACCATTCATCAGTGTCAGCCATAGAGCAAGAGGTGCAGGGTTTTTTTGGACGGGCTATTGTGTGCAAAGTTCAGTTTGGATATGTTGAATTTTGAGATATGTTGAGAGGGAGATTGTGGGGCATCCAGTGCTCAGGAACACTAGAAATGAAGTACTCTTTAACCAATTGACTGTGAGTTGTAACCCTTCATAACTCTGCTGTTTGCTGTTATAGTCACTTTAAATAGTTCCTTTAGTGTCATCCTCTATTTTCTAGGAATGTAACTTGATTCATTTTCTAGGAATGTAACTTAATTCATTCTGAAAATGAATCTGTGTCAAGAGCCTTAAAAATACTTTTTTTTTTTTTAAGATTTGCTTATTTTAGAGTGAGCTGGGAAGGGGCAGAGGGAGGGGGATAAGGAGAGAAGCAGACTCCCCACTGATCATGGTGCCCACTTGGGGCTCCATCCCATGACCTATGAAATCTTGATCTAAATCAAAATCAAGAGTCAGATGCTTAACTGAGAGCCACCCAGGCACCCCAGTACTTAGCCTTTCTGACTTGGTAATTATCCTTTTGGGAATTTGTAGTAATTTCCCCCCCCCCCCCCAAAATATAGACAGATTTAGAACACAAAGTCTTATCATGTAGACAAGTGAAAGTATATAGATACCCAGTGTTTGGGAAATAACTAAATCAATTTTGGTTGCATAGATGGTATAATGAACAGTCATTATAGTCATTTGTCTTATAGTCATTAGAGAAGTTTTTTCTGATCTGGGAAAATTATTTTGATAAAGCTGAAGAATTACAAGTGCTTCTAAAAAGTTGATATGCATGTGAATCATTGGAGATCTTGTTAAAAGGCTACATTTCAGTAGCTCTTAGGTGGGCCATGAGATTCTTCATTTCTAGTGATCTCCAAGTGATGTGCTGTTCTGAGTATTACTTTTTGACTAGAAAGGCAATTAAAAAAACTATCTTAACAACAAGGAGAAATATGCCAAAAAGAAGTGATTACCTTTAGAAGAGGGATTATTAATAGCTTTTTTCCTGGAGAATTTTTACTTTACATTTTTTTGTATCTTCACTGTGAACATATATAGTTAAAACTACCACATTTGATCTATATTTCAGGCCCTGGGCTAAGTGATTTGTATGCGTTATTTTGTTACATTTTTAGTGAAATCCCATTGGGTTGGTAGAGGAATATAATGGTACCCAACCTTGTAGGGTTTTATGGAGATTTCTCAGAGTAATCCATGTTCAGTGACTTTTGTAGGGCCTGGCTTTTATTAAATTTCAACAAATAATAGCTTCTATAATTATCATCATCATTGCTGTTGTTATGTATTACCTTGTTTTGTATGTGAGACAATTGAGGCAGGGAGAAAGGAAGTAACTTGCAAAGGGTCTTGTAGCAAATAGGTGGCATAACCTGGATTTCAATCCCTATCTCTTTGACTCTACAGCTCACTGTTACACTGTCTCTAGGGGGACCAAAGCAAACATCAATGCAGAACCTGCCAGCTTGATCTTTTCACACTACCCTACCAATTCCCCTTTTGCCCCTGACCACCACAACCACCACCACATACCAGTTTCTAAAAACCTGATCAGGTTATTGCTTTACTCAAGAGCTTCTTCAGAACTTCTTTATTACTATTCAGAAATTAAAGAGTAATTTGGCATAAAAACGAGACAATTAACTTGAGTGAATAGAAAGATTCAGACAACCAAATGAAAACGTGTTTTTCATTTTCATTTAGTACAGAGTAAATGCCAAAGAACTTTGAGGAGAAACACATTTATTTATTTATTTGTTTATATAAAATGTAAAGAATGATACAATGAAAACCCATGCACCTAACACTTGGTTAAAAAAAAAAAAACCCTTTCCTTTTCCCTGCAAAGAACATCACTTTCTTAATTTTCATTTCTTTGCTTTCTTTGTAGTTTTTTTTATGTGTTCAGTCCCTGTAATATATTGTTTATTTTTATATAAAATGGAATTGTACATTCTGTATTTTTCTGCAACTTGCTTCTTTTCAACATATACTTATATTCATAAGTTTTATCCATATTATTGTGTATAGTTGTAGTTTATTAATTCAGTTGCATTCAATTGTTTGATTATACTGTACTTCATTCATTTTACTGGTGATTAACTGTTAGGTTATTTGCAGGTTTCTTGTTTGTTATATGTAACAGTGGTAATAGGAAGATAGTTTATGTTTCATGGTGCCCCTGTGCAGGAGTTTATCTTGAGTATATAATTGAGTATCTAATTGCTAGGGAGTGTGCATATTAAGCTTGTTTGGGTAATGCTAAATTATTTTCCGAAGTGGTTGTACTAATTTTGGCACCTGTCATCAATCAGTATGTGTATATAAATTCAAGTTGTTCCATATTTTTGGAATATTTCTTAATATTTTTTCCCATATTTCTTATAATCAGGCTTTTAGATTTTGCCCATCTGATTGATGTAAAATGACACTCATGGCAAATGTAATGTTCAGCTTTTAAAAATGATGTGTTTTTTTGTTTGTTTTCAGATTTTATAAATAGGTAATTCTCAAAGTGACCATTAGAGTTATCTGGAAACTTCTGGAATGCAAATTGTGAATAATATGTAAAATGCTATAGAATTTCAAGTTTTCCATTGTTTACTACTTTTGTAGTACATAAGATCCTTTGTGTGTGTGTGTGTGTTTAATTTAGCTTGATTGGTTCTTAGTTAATTTCAAAACATATATTGTATATTGTCAAGTAATTTCAGAGGAGTATTTTGCTATTTGATGGAGAAATTCAAAGCATTCATCTAGTTTGCTAAAAATTCCAAGTTTGGAAATTATAATCATAAAAATAAACTAATTGTACATTAATCTTCTTTATGTTTCCTTTTCCCCCTCCTAATTGGTGCAAATGTTTACTTTGCTAGTTGTAAAATATTTGTCTTTTGTTTGGTTGCTTAGAGAATTTGTTAAAGTGATAACATAAAACTTTCTAAGTTGATATCCTTTAAGAAACCAGAAGATTGTAAATGACAGTCTCCCAACATCATAAAGAAATAATTGTGCAGCAAGACAACCTTTAAGTTAGATTGGCCCTGGTGAGAATTCTTTTGCCAATTTAAAAAACACCTTTTATGTTTTAGCACCAGTATGCATGAGCGAGTGAACCGAACAGAAAGACAATTTCGATCACTTCCAGATAATCAACAGAAACTACTTCCTCAGTTTCTTCTTCACTTGGACAAGATTCGGAAATGCATTGATCATAATCAAGAAATACTACTGACCATTGTGAATGATTGCATACATATGTTTGAAAATAAAGAATATGGAGAAGATGTATGTGAAAGTTTGTTCTATTTTTATTTTAGGGTTTAACCTCTGTATTTTGAGGTCTTTATCTTTCTGGATTTCACTTTTATATTTTGCATGGGCCATTTGCTCTACTTAGAGAATATTTTCACTTTTATGCTCAGGCATTTGATTAGGCTAAACAGAATACCATCCCAGAAACTAGGTTTGTTCAGGGATTATTTTTTTTTATAAAAATAGTAAGATAATTATTGGCATATTGTTGTATGTTTCACATAATGTCCTGACTGTTCTAGCATATGGAGTTAGTGACAAGTTTTTATGACCAACTTTACTAGCTGTGTAAAATTAATTTCCTTTGCTAAATGCATTTTCAGTATCTTGTATCTGTTGATATTTATCTTTTACTTTAAGAAGTTATTTTCACTTATAAATCTCAAGGGACTGGCAGTAATAGAAACTGAAGTCCTCTTTTTGTATCCACAGGATAGCTACAGTTAGGCCACTCCAGTGTGAGCCTCTCCATGCTGCCCCATCAATGACCTGGAGGGACTTTCTTCCCTCTCTTAGAGAAGATGTCCCGTCTCCATAGCAGCTCAGTTCTGGTCCTCTCCTGAGTAAAGACTGCTTAATTATATGGTGGTTTCATGATTAGTGGACCTTAAATCTATTGAGGGTAGAAGTGAGACCACCAAACTCTTTTCATGTAGGATCTCAACCCTACATGAACCCTGGTTGAGGTGAGAGGCTAGTGATTTATCCACCAAACCATCTATATAGCCCCTTAGTAGCAAGTCTGTTTAACCATATTCGTGATTGATTCCTTGATCAGAAGCTAATTGATTTCTGTTTTCTAAACAGGGGAATGGAAAGATTATGCCAGCATCTACATTTGACATGGATAAATTAAAATCCACACTGAAACAGTTTGTGAGAGACTGGAGTGAAACCGGGAAAGCAGAGAGGGAAGCCTGCTACCAGCCAATCATTAAAGAAATTTTAAAAAATTTTCCAAAAGAGAGATGGTAAATAGTATCTTATTTTTAACCAATTTGTCTAAGATAATGTAAGCACTAAGTTTCTCTATAAGAAATTTCATAGTCCTGATTCATTTTTATAGTCACTGTGTGCCTGTATTTTCCATATATGGGTGTGTGGTGTTATACGTGTTCATAGATGCCTTGTATGAGGTTGAAGTTAATATTTTGAATACTCTCTACACTTAAGGGAAAATCATTCTGTATAGAAATTAATAAGGTTAAATTGAATGTTCGTTATCAGTGATGTTTTCTTTTATAATTTGCTTATGGCATCACAAAAAGCTGCAGGCTATTTGCATTTTCCTCATTATAACTAACTTGTAGATAGATAAGGGATCTATAGCTTAGAGATTCTTTTTTGTGCCATGAAAAGCTTAAGCAGTCCACTTTTCAGAATAGCATTGATAAACGAATAAAATAAAATGCATAAGGTTGCAAGATAACCAGTTTTGAATAATAGTTATCGAAGTATTTAAAAACCAGATTTGTGCTATGACATGCTTTGTATTTTGTATCACATTAAACAAGATCTAGCAGCAAGTATAATTCCTGTATTTTTGAAAATACCAGTGTATATGTCATTTTGAGAATCTCAACAACTTCAGAATAACAGATTCGTTGCATGCATTTTACAGCACTATATCCTTTCTACTTAATCACCAATTCTTAAAGTTTTACATTTTATTTTTTCTTCCTCCTACTTCCCTTGTTTCCCTGCTTTATGATTATGTCTAAAACTGCATATATGCACAATTATTACTTAAAGCATTTGAAAGATCAATTTATATATCATTTTTTAACCTCTTAATGCTTCAGAGTTTATTTCTTAAGAACAAGGATATTCTCTTACATAAACACATTGCAGTTATCAGATTGAGAAAATTTAACCTAGAATATGATTTTCTAATCTGTAATCTGTATTCAAGTTTTATAAAATTTTCCTGAAAATGTTCTTTATAACACTTCTCTTTCCAGTCTAGAATCCAGCCCTGGATGTTGCATTGCATCTCATTATCATACCTTAGTTCTTTAATCTGGAACAGTGCCTTAGCCTTTCTTTGACTTTTATGATGTTGATATTTTTGAAGAATACAAGGAAGTTATTTTATGGAATATGCCTCGGTTTGAGAATATCTGATGAAATGATACCTAATTGATTATCCTTCTCAGGATATCACATTCAGAGTCATACAGTGTCTATTAGTCCATCATTGACCATTTAATTTTGATTATCCATTTAGAATGTCACTTAGTTTCTCCATTGTGTGGTTACTGTTTCTCCTCTTGGGACTAATAAACAATTTCTGAGGAGATGCTTTAAGACCATACAATTAATATCCTACTTCTTCTCAGACTTTCTCCACCTTAGAATTGTCAGCCACTAATGATTCTTGCATGAACTGATGTGTCCTGTGCTGGTTATGGAATGGTGATTTTCTACCTTTATGATTATCAGTTGGCGTTCTACTGGATCTGTAAACTATTACCAGAAAGGACCAATGGTTCCTATTTTACTCATTGGGTTATGATCCATTACTGTTGGATTTCTGTTGTTGTTGTTGTTACCTCACATTTAGCACAGCAGGAGTCCCTTCAAGTTGGCTCCTATGTCTTTTCAAATGGCCCATTTTTTTTTAGTGCTTCCTTATTTTCTGGTACAGTAAGTTATTTCAGTCCCATTATGTATCTTCCCTACTTTAGTCCTGGAATTGGAGATTTTTCCAAGTAACTGGTTAATGTGGAATGGTATGTAGAAACCACGATCTGGTACTAGGCATGTTCATCGTTACTAAAATGTCACGGCTTTTGAGCCTTTTTTTTTTTTTTTAAATTTTTATTTATTTGTGATAGTCACAGAGAGAGAGAGAGAATGAGGCAGAGACACAGGCAGAGGGAGAAGCAGGCTCCATGCACCGGGAGCCTGACGTGGGATTCGATCCCGGGTCTCCAGGATCGCGCCCTGGGCCAAAGGCAGGCGCCAAACCGCTGCGCCACCCAGGGATCCCACTTTTGAGCCTTTTATAATGGATAGAACATACATGCATACACACATTAGAAAGCATTAATTCATACTGATCCCTTCAATTCCAATCCACCCCCCAAAGTTTCCATCTTGGCTTCACCTGTTCTCTATATCTGTCTGCCTTTTTCCACAGTGAGAACTCGGCTTCTGACAACATCTGTACATTGACTCATCCACTCAATCCACAGTACTCACATAATGGTTTCAGAGTTGTTATCTCCATACCACTATGAAAAACAAACTACTGGCAGAAGTTTAGGATTTGCTAGCAATTATTTTTTCCCCCTAAATGAAGGGTATTCACAAAAATAGGCTTCACAAGTTCCTCAAATTAGCTTTGAAGCAAAGCTTGCTTTGCTTCAACCCCCTCTCCTCAGTGTGATTGTGTTTTTTATTTGAAATCCAGTATTTTGAGGTTTGTTTTTGTTTGCTTTCAATTTTCAGGGTGGTTATGTCTTGCCCCCACACCACAACCTTGCTGATTTATATTTTTTTGATGGGTTAGCTATCAGTTATCAACTTGTGATATTCAGAAAAAGTGTATTCCCTTCTCTGTTCCTTTGATAGCCAATCTCAATCCCTCATTCTCAATCCCATGCCCCATGTAGCTAATCAGTATCACTGATTTCTTGTTTATCCTTCTTTTTATTTTTTTGTTTCTTATGAATGTAAGCAGATACAGGTTTCTTCATAATTACTTGTTTGTTTCATACACAAAATGTAGCAGCCTGTATACTTTATGTTGCACTCTACTTTTTTCCCCTAAATAGTCTTAGAAAAGCTACATTTCAGTTCATGGAGGTCTTCCTAGCCTTTTTTATAGCTGTAGAGTACTTCAACCAATCTCCTGTATTTGTTTTTTTTGTTGTTGTTGTTGTTTTGTTTTTTGTATTTGGTTATTTAAGTAGTTGGCAGTATCTTACAATTATAAAGTTACAATTAATAACTGTATACAGGAGTATTTTTGTACTGTTGAAAGTATATCTTTAGTATAAATTCTTAGACATGGGATTGCTGAGCCTGCAAGGTAAATGCATATGTAGTGTGGTAAGTGTGTTAGTTACCTATTGTTGTGCAACAGATTACCACAAATTTGCTTAAAACAGCATACATTTATTATTTCACAATTTCTGTGGGTCAGAAGTCTGGGCATAGCTTAATTGCATCCTCTGTGTAGGATTTCCGAGGTTGCAATCCAGATGTCTGCTGGGCTTTGTTCCTGACTGTGGAAATACCTGCTTTCAAGCTCACTCATGTTGTTGGCAGAATTCATTTCATTGTGGTCGTGGGACTGAGGAAGGGCCCTGGCTTCGTGTTAACCTCCTTGGAAGCCGAGGTGCCGCTTGCAGTTCCTTGTCTTGTGAGCTTTCCCAAAATGGTCATTTCATCAAGCTGTCAAAGAGAGCCTTTAGAGTGAGCAGGCTTTCAGTGGAGTCTTTTATGATGTGATGTTACCACAGAGGTGACTCTTGGTTAGGAGCAAGTCCTAGATCCCTGTGCATACTAAAGGGTGGAGATTATAAAAAGGCATGAACACTGATAGGTGGTGCCGACTTTACAGTCTGTGCCAGTTATTGCCACATATGCCTGTAAGGGTTGTACTGTTTCCCCTTCTGGCCAGCAATGTATGAAAGTACCTGTTTACTCACAGCCTTGCCAAACATTGTATTACCAAGCTTTTGAACTTTTGCCAATCCAATGGGTGTTGAAGTGTATCTTGGCCTACTTCTCATTTGCATTTCTCTTATTATGAATGAAATTGAATATCTTCATATGTGTAAGGGCCATTTTATACCTTGTTTTGAGAAATATAAATGTTTTTCCCCTCATTTAAAAAAGTTGAGGTGAAATAAGTATAGTAAAAGTGACCATTTTTTAGTAAACAATTTGATGGTATTTAGATATTCACAGCATTGTGTATCCATCATCTCTACAGAGTTTGAAAAGATTTTCATGAACCCAGAATAAATCCCATACCCATTAGGGTATGGGTACTCCCCATTCTCCTTACCCCACCTGACCTCTGTCAGCAGTTTATGAGGTGCCTAGATGTAGTTTTCTTTGAGTTTATCCTACTTGGGGTTTGTTTTGCCTTGGAGGGTTTGGGTAGATATGTATTACTAAAGACTATTTGCTCTTATTTTTCCCTTCTGGGACTTGAGTTGCTTGTATATGAAACTGCTTGACATCATCTCTCAGGACGCTTTCTATATTTTAATTTGGATAATTTCTATTGACCTAACTTGAATTTCACTGATTGTTTATCATGGCAGTCTGTTGATAAATTCATTGAAAGACTTACTCTGATACAGAATTTAAAACACCTGTCTAGTACCTCCATATACACATTTATTTCTGTGTGTGTGTGTGTGTTCACTCTGTGCTCACATTTCCCGTTTATATCATGTGATCTGCCTTTTCCACTTGATGCCTTAATGTATTTTTTATGATTATTTTTAAATCCTGTCTGATAATTCCAACATATGTGCTGTTTGTGGGTCAGTTCTGATGATGGTTTCTTCCCATAACAGTGGGTTACGTTTTCTTTCTGGTTTGCATGTCTCATTTTTTGATTGAATGCCAGATGATGTATGTAAAAAGAACAGTAGAAACTGAAGTGAGGGATGCCTGGGTGGCTTAGTGATTGAGTGTCTGCCTTTGGCTCAGGGTGTGATCCCGGGGTCTCAGGATAAGTCACGCATCAGACTTCCTGCATGGAGCCTGCTTCTCCCTCTGCCTGTGTCTCTGCCTCTCTCTCTCTGTCTGTTTTATGAATAAATAAATAAAATTGTAAAAAAAAAAAAAAAGAAGAAGAAGAAACAAGTGAATAGTATTGACAACTAGAAAAAAGGCATTCCCTGGCAAGCTGTGAGCATGGGGGGGGGGGGGGAGGGATTGAGTGAATCTTGTGTTTTTAATTTTTAATATTACATGTATTAGCTGCTTCAGTCACTTAAGAAAATTATCTATAAACCTTTCATCTAGAAATGTGGCAATGTAATGTGCTTTCTAGAAAATGAAATAGTTTCTAAGTTTTCATCTGATCTCACCTTTTACTTCATGTACATTGATTGAATCTTTCCTGCAGTAGATTAGTAGGACGATCTTTGCAATTTTAAAAAACACTTGGATTCTCAGTTGTGAAAATATAGTTACTTCTTCAGCACTAAATGAACTGCTACCGTGTCCACAGGAAACCATTGGTGTATTGGAATTGTCATCTGCAAAGGATAGGATTGGGGCTCTTGTATTGTCTAGTTGGCCTTTAACAGGTAATGGCTGCTAATCCATCTGGTTTGGATTTCTACATGGGTATGCCATGTAGATTGTAGCTGGGTGCCATGAAAATCATCCAGTTATTCTTGTGGACAGTACGTTTTTGACATGCTGTGCTATAGTTACCTGCTGAACACATAGTTAAAGGGATAATAGGTTCATTATAGATTTGTGATTCCTGTATCACTTAAAGCTTTCATTATTCCATCATTGATGGCAGTATGGCACTTTACTGATTTTCAATTCTATGAATATTTCTCCAATCAGATTTATAGAGTTCTGGGGTCTGAGACCCAGAAATAACTCTGTAAGTGACTAACATTGGAAGCACAGGTGAAATTATTATATTCCATACCATGTTATATTATATATATATATTATATTCCATTATATGCCATGTTATATCACTCTTTAAAAAAAAAAACAAAATAGCTTCCAGTGCTTGTTTTTGCATGTCCAAATATCTGATGTACAAGGTTCAGAAGTAACGTATGTAATAATTCACTGACTTTTTAAAAGATAGAATTTAGGAAGAAGTGTTTTTTTTTTTTTTTTAAGGTTTTATTTATTCATGAGAGACACACAGAGAGAGGCAGAAACATAGGCAGAGAGAGAAACAGGCTCCCTATGGAGAGCTCAATGCAGCACTCGATCCCAGGACCCTGGGATCACCAGAGTTGAAGGCAGATGCTCATCCACTAAGCCACCCAGGCGTCCCTGGAAGAAGTTTTTTAATGACATATTTTTCTAGAAAGAGGTTTACTTCTTTCACATTTCAAATACTTCAGCCACTAGAAGTGATTGACATGTATAGTACTCACTTAAGCTCTCGATTCACATTTTTAGCAGCCACAGACTTGTTAACGCATTTTGTATTCTCAGGTTTATCAGTGAGGGTATAGTATGCTTGGGGTTCCTAATTTTTTAAAATACTGACTCTTCATGGTTTTTGTAGTCTTTATTATGTTTGAGTTAAAGATGATTTGCATTGGTGAAACTGTGTAATCTTTGACCTTTTTTTGGTTTTTATGCAAGTATTGATTCTTTGTTGGATATATGATTTGCAAGTATTTTCTCCAATTCTGTAGTTTGTCTTTTCACTTTCTTGATGTCCATTGATGTATAAAATTGTATAATTTTGGTGAAGTTCAATTTACCTGTTTTTTTCCTTTTGGTGCTAGTGCTTTTCATGTCATGTTTATGAAATCATTGTCAAATCAATGCCATGAAGATTTTCCCTAATACTTTCTTCTAAGAATTTTTTAAAAAAATTCATGAGGGGGGCGGGTTGGCAGAGACATAGGTAGAGGGAGAAGCAGGCTCCCCATGGGGAGCCTCATGTGAGACTGGATCCTAGGACGCCAGGATCACAACCTGAGCTGAAGGCAGATGTTCAACCACTGAGCCACTCAGGCATCCCTCTTCTAATAATTTTATAGTTTTAATTCTTTGAGTTCATTTTGTATGTGGTGTAAGGTAAAGGTCTAACTTCATTTTTTAACATATGGATATCTGGTTTTCCCAGCAACATTTGTTAAAAGACTATCCTTTCCCTCATTGAATTATCTTGGTACTATTGTTGAAAATCAATTGACCTTACATGACAGGGTTTATTTCTGGGCTCTCTGTTCTATTCTGTTGGTCTGTACGTTGGCTCTTATGGCAATTCCGCAGTATTTTAATTTCTGTAGCTTTTTAAGTTCTGAAGTCAGGAAGCATAAATCCTTCAATTTATTCTTTTCCAAGATAGTTTTGGCTCTTTGGAGACCTTGCAATTCCATATGAATTCCAGAATCAGCATTTTCATTTTTGGAGAAAGGCTATTGCAATTTTGTTAGGAATTGTGTTAAATATGTCAACTAGTTTGGAAAATATTGACATCTTAACGATGTTAAATCTTCCTATCCATGAACACAGGATGTCTATTTATTTAGATCTTCTTTATAATTTTTTTCAGCACTGTTTTGTAGTTTTCAGTATAAGTCTTTCTTGACCTTGGTTAGATTTATTCCCTAAGTATTTAGTTCTTTTTTTTTTTTTTTTAAGATTTTATTTATTTGAGAGAGAGTGAGTGTGAGAGAGAGAGAACAAGCGGCGGGGGGCGGGGGAGGGCCAGAGGGAGAGGGAAAAGCAGACTCTGCTGATTAGGGAGCCCGATGGGGGCTTGATACCAGGATCCTGAGATCACGGCCTGAGCTGAACACAGCTGCTTAACCCCAGGCACCCTGTATTTAGTTCTTTTAGATGTTACTGTAAATGGAATTGCTTTCTTAATTTCCTTTAAGATTGTCCATTGCTAATGTATAGAATCACAGCTGATTTTTATGTATTGATTGTGTAACCCTGCAACTTGGCTTAATTTGTCTATTGGAGAAGCTTTCTTGTGGATTCTTTGCAATTTTCTACATACAGGTTCAGAGCATCTACAGATAGAGATGGTTTTCCATCTTCTTTCCACTCTGGCCAGAACTTCTGGTACAATGTTGAATAGCAGTGGTGAAAGGGGGCACCTTTATCATGTTCTGGGTCTTAGAGGGAAAACTTTCATTGTTTCACCATTGGGTATGATGTTAGCTGTAGGTTTTTAATACCCTTTATCATATTAAGGAATTTTCCCTTGATTCCTAGTGTCCTGAGCATTTTTATCAATAAAGGGTGTTGGTGTTTTATCAAATGTCTTTTCTGTGTCAAATGAATAGAACCTTTGTTCTGTTCATGTGATATATTGATTGATTTTCTTATGTTGAACTGCTCTTGCATTAATGACATACTACTATTGGTCCTGGTGAACAATCCTTTTAATATGTTGTTGGGTTCAGTTTGCTAATATTTTGTTGAGGATTTTTACATCTGTAAAAAAGGGTTTTACTGCTGATTTGTTTTTGTGACTTTTCTTTTCTTGTGATGATGTTATCTTCTTTTGGTATCAGGATACTGTTGGCCTCATAGGATGAGTTATAGGAAGTGTTTTTTATTTTATTTATTTTTAAATTTATTTATTTATTTATGAGAGACACAGAGAGGCAGAGACATAGGCAGAGGGAGAAGCAGGCTCCATGCAGGGAGCCTGATGCAGGACTCAATCCCAGGAACCCAGGATCATGCCCTGAGCCAAAGGCAGACACTCAATCGCTGAGCCACCCAGTTGCCCAAGGAAGTATTTTTTAAATTTGGGGTAAGTTTGAGAAGAATTGGTGTCCATTCATCTTTATTATTATTAAAGAGGCAAAGATGTCTCCCAACAAAGAAAAATCCTGACCAGATATTTAATAGAATTTACTTCTAAAACCATCTGGTCAGGATTTTTCTTTGTTGGGAGACATCTTTGCCTCTTTAATAATGGAATATTGAAGTGGCAATGTTGAAATACGCTTTTAATTTTCCTTTAAGATATGAAGTCTTCCTCAATAATGCTTGTTTTGAAAACTAGGCTTTAGTTGGAATAAATAGCCAAAAATCACAGAGTTTTTAAGGAATACCTTTGTTTAATAAATGCTACAATTCTTTTTTCTTTTTTTTAATTTTTTTATTTATTCATGAGAGAGAGAGAGGCAGAGAGGCAGAGCCGCAGGCAGAGGGAGAACCAAGCTCCATGCAGGGAGCCCGACATGGGACTCGATCCCCAGACTCCAGGATCATGCCCTGGGCCAAAGGCAGTGCTAAACCGCTGAGCCACCCAGGCTGTCCAAATGCTACATTTTTTTTTTTAAGTGCTACAATTCTTACCAGTAGTCTTACATTAAATATTCTACAACTGTTACAATTGTGATGTGAAGGCAGCTTGGGTGACTCAGCGGTTTAGCACCGCCTTCAGCCCAGGGCCTGATCCTGGAGACCCGGGATCGAGTCCCATATTGGGCTCCCCGCATGAGCCTGCTTCTCCCTCTGCCTGTGTCTCTGCCTCTCTCTCTCTCTCTCTCTTTCTCTCTCTCTCCCCCTCTCGAATAAATAAATAAAATCTTAAAAAAAAAAAGAATTGTGACGTGATTATTATGGACTTTTATAAACATTGATATATTATAGGATGTATTGTATTGTAGGATGTGAGTTTCTAGTTGGTTCTCTGTCATGCATATATCCAGTGCTCTAAAAATAATCAATAATAGTTGAATAGTCTGTAAACATAAAGTCCAGATCTTTCTCAAAATTCAAAATATATCTGTTTTTGAAAAGTAGGTTATAAAGTAAGGCTCTTTACAATTAGAATGTACAAAGTTTGTGTATATTTGAAAGGCTGAATGCCAAATGCCCATGTTAACATCATTTCTAGCACTTTAAACATGATTTTGTTCATATTCATTGAATCATGTATATTACCATGGTGTCCAAACAGGATAACAATGTCCACTATGCCAAAGGGCATGCCATTGTTAAAGGTACTTAGTGAACTGACACAGAGTATTATTTTACTGTTTTCTGTCTACTATTTTATTACCATCATTGCTACTGACAGAATGTGGGCTGATGAGAAAAGAATGAACTAACTCTTGATGATTTTAATAGGTTATTTTATTTTTTAAAGATTTATTTATTTATTGAGAGAGAGAGAGAGAGAGCATACAAAGGGAGAGGGAGAAGCAGCCAGATGCAGGGCTTGGTGAGCCGAAGGCAGATGCTCAACCGACTGAGCCACCCAGGCGCCCCCCCAAAAGGTTATTTTAAAATAAAAGAATAATTTTTTCAATTAGTTAAAACATACCATAGTGAGTGCTCAAAAATTTTAAAACTTCACAGAATTTAAAGTCTCTTTGCCATAACTTTTACCCAGCCACCCATTTCCCTTCCCTGAAAATAATCAATGTTATCAGAGTAGATAGATAACCTTTAAATGAAGTGTGCCAAAATATCTGTCAAACTTTGTTTTTGTGCCATTCTTGGACCCAGTGGAAAAATTTCATTATCTCTTACTATGTCATTTGTTTTGCTTAATTAATTTAGATTGATTTTCTTACAGTTAATAAGATGAGCTATCAAAAAACCTTAAAGAAATAAAGTTAATAAAGTCCATATCCATGTTAAAGTCATAATTTTGCCATAAAAAAGTAAACCCCTAGTCCTGAAAAAAGGACATTAATTACAGCCCTTCAGTATCCAGATTGATTCTTAGGTAAATCCTGGTCAGCTGGGTCATATAAATTTCCAGGATCCTGTTTATGCCACAGCAAGCACATGAGAATTTGATGTCTTTATACTTCAGACTAGATTTGACTCAAATTTGTGTCAGCTTTTGTTCGTCCTTTTTGAAATTTCAGTGAAGGCCTTTTCTAACCAAGCTGCGTATTAAAAATAGTATACTTAAATATGCATAGAATTAACTATACCTGTGAGCATTAAAATATTTTTTTCCTGTGAAAACACACTGTTTTGTTAGTTTGTCCAGTTTATCTCTGTTTAGAGTTTATTATTATTTTTTTAAGTAGGCTCCACACCCAATGTGGGGTTTGAACTCACAATCCTGAGATCAAGAATCAGATACTGTACTGACTGAACCACTCACACCCACAAGCAGCTTTGAAGTCACAGATTCACATTGTATTGGGTCTATTTGTTAATAAAGGAAATGTTTTTTTAATTGTGCTGAATGCCAACCATTTTGGTAGTTGGTAGCCTCTAGTCTGTTTGGAGTTTTAAATAGATTTGGACTGTACTTTAGTGAGCAGTTGATCATTGAAATGAACAATGTAATTTTTCTTGAAGTATGAGCTCAGAGTTTAAATCTTTTTCTCAAGTATGAACATAAGCACAGTAACTTTTCATGTCATGGTTTGAACAGTAATAATTGAGAGTTTCAAGTTTTCAAGTGACTTAATTATGTTATCATTTGAATTTAAGAATTTTGTGTGATCGAGGATCCCTGGGTAGCTCAAGCGGTTTAACGCCTGCCTTTGGCCCCGGGCGCGATCCTGGAGACCCGTGATCGAGTCCCGCATCGGGCTCCCTGCATGGAGCCTGCTTCTCCCTCCTCCAGTGTCTCTGTCTCTCTCTCTCTCTGCCTCTCTCTCTCTCTCTCTGTGTCTGTCATGAATAAATAAATAAATAAATCTTTAAAAAAAAATTTTGTGTGTGTGTGATCAAGTTTATAGTTGCTAAGGAAAGAAATTCTTAAGTTTGAGTCCCACCTGAAATGAAAAATCACAGCCGTGTGGAACCATATTCTTTTGTGAATCCTGAAAATTGTTGGACTGTATTTTTTTTTGGACTGTATTTTTATATCTTAATTTCACTAACCCATCCTATTTTAGAAGAAAATGAAGTGATACTTTGCATGTGGGAGAAATCTATTGTCTTTGCATTTCACTCCAAAAAGATACAGATATACTATTGACTAGATGAATGTATTATTTCTTTAATATAGTTGGTCATTAAAAAAAAAAAATATATATATATATATAGTTGGTCATTAGGGAAATATATGGTGAACTTTAAAGAAGCGTTTTTTTCCTACTTACATTAAACTATATAAATCATAATTTATGAAAGGATTCTCTTAGCTAAAGAAACCATTTAAAAAGAGAAAATGGAAGAAACGTAGACCGCCAAATAATGCAAGAGTGGAGACTGAAAATTTAGGTCTATCCCTCATCCTAAAAGTTCTCTTAGACCAAAGACAAATATTTATTTCAGATCTTTCAAACAAGATCCCAGCTCTTAAAGTTCAGGATTTCAAGTGCTTATAAATCTAGAGTAATAATAATTCAGTGGAAAAACAATTCAAGACTAATAACCCAGTAGAAAAATGTGTAAATAGTTCACAGAAAAAAATACAAGACCTCAATCTCATAAGAATATGCAAATGTGAAAACCACACTAAGATGACATTTTTCACCTATTACTTTGCAAAGTTTAAAAGTTATATATCTTACTAAGGGTAGAGAGACATACAGCTTGCTGAAGGAAGAATAAATCAGTAAAATCTTATGGAGGGCAACTTGGTAGTATTTAACAAAATTTAAACACATATCTTTTGACTCCTGGAATTCAATTTTGGTGAAGCTTTCTACAGATTCTTGCATTTGGAAGATCATTTATGCCAAGGATATTGGCTTTAACATTATAATAACAAAAGATTGGGAAAAAAATCTAAATGTTCTTAATTAGTGGATTTTAATACATAATGGTACAGTCATGCAGTGGAGTATTTATTCAGTCATAAAAGAGTTAAGGAAACTGTATATAAATGGGAAAGGTGTTTAAGATCCATTAGATCAGGGATGGCCAACTTAAAGGGACAGCTAGTATATATTTTAGACTGTTCAGTGGGTACGCAGCCATAGACAATTTGTGTGCGTGACTATGTTCCAGTAAAACAAAAACAAGTGACAGGCCTGTGGGTCATAGAAAACTTGGTATATAACTATAACAGAGGTATGAAGTGCTGAAATTACTGAGAAGTGAGTTCAAGCTTTGCCTGAGATATTTGGGAACGGCTTCAGAGATAAGGCGATAATTTAAACTGAGTTTCTGTGGGTATATAGCTCTAAAGATTAAGGTGAGAAAGTGTTTTTCTGGAATTGGTGAGAAGCTGTTTGCTACATGGGAGTTCTTTGTTGAGAGTGGATGAAGAGGTAAACTGGGATATTTTTGAAGGGACCAGACACTAATGGAAGTTTTAACCAATTTTCTACTTTGAATAAAAAATATTTCAACACCTAGCTCTTAAACCTTGAAATTTTGCCATAGTTACTTCAGGGTCTTGTTTTGTTTGTGTGTGGATTTTTTGGTATATTTTTTAAAAGAAAGATTGCAGATACAGTTGAAACCATGCCCTGTAAACCACACTGAGTATATTCTTCTCTCTTTCCAGAGGTAACAACTAATATGAAGTTGTTACTCTAATCTTGCTTTTCCATAATAACTACATGTTTATATACCTTTAAGCAAAACATTTTATTCTTTATATTGTGGAAGTTCATAGAGTGGGTTGTGTCATTTCACAATTGGCTTTTGCTCAAAATTATGTTTTTACTATTTCTCTCTGTGGATCAGCACTGGTCAATAGAAATATAACACAGGCCATATATGTTATTTTAAATTTTCTAGCAGCTACATAAAAAGCCACAGATAAAATCAATATACTTTAATAAGACAATTTATCAGAAATATTTCAGCATATAATCAGTATGTGAGATTATTAATGAGGTATTTTACATTCTTTTTTTATACTGAAATCTGGCATCTGTTTTACACTAGCAACACATTGGACTAGCCACATTTTAAGTGTTCAGTAGCTACAAGTGGTTAGTGATTTTTACTGTATTGAACAGAGAACTGGGATTCAAACAGAACCGAATGCTTCTAGTGCTTGAAAGTGTATACACTGCTAAATGCCAAAGGCCAGCTAAGTGTCAGCATATTGACACAAGAGAAGTATTTTGTGTGTTGGAACTTGCTAATCTGCAACTGCAACACAAAAATCATTCTGTGTCCGATAAAGGAGACTTCTCAGGAACATTTACTGCGGGTAATAGTTGGAACACAAAACATGGTACAAGCAGGATCCACAGCTTCTTTACATTCTGTGTAGGTACACACTCTTCATTTTTGCTTGTATGGGATAAACTGTTGAAATTTTTCCTGCTGTTATCAGGGGTATCACATTTGTAACAAATATACTGCTTCTGCATAGTTGGACCTTAATAACTAGGTAAACTATTATGCTTTATTTCCCCTTAGAATCGCTAGCAGCACCATTTGATTATTGAGTGCCATATTATAATGCCTCTATTCCTGGTTTTCTAAGTTTCAGTCAAGTATAAAGTCACATCACCCTAATGGTCCGTATGTAGACTTTATTTCCCTTATTTTGCACAGAAATACCTTCATAGAAATGCCCTAGAGTTGATATGGAGTCATAGCAGGAACTCCTTTTTAAAATGCTTTAGTTTTATACATATTCATTGCTTGATTTTTAAAATCTTTTTTTCAGTTCTCTGGTGTTTGTTTTAATGTATCTCCTTTTGTATGCCCACAGAAATCCTTTTGTCATACTATAGATAATTGATTGATCTATCATAATCTTTGCGAACTTTTAATCTAGGGCCTATTTTTTTTTTTTTTTTTTAATCTAGGGTCTTAATACAGTCTGCATTCCCTGGCTTGAGGACACCTTTTAGTAGCAGTTTTATACAGCACTTCCTGCCACAAGGTGGGGTTAGAGAGTTCTGTGGGCCTGTTTAGATTTGGAGAATTTGATCTTAGGGGTCATAAAGTTACTTTCCATAAATTGACAAAATAACTGTCAATTCTATTATTAACACAGCTTTCCCTTAGGGTTAGCATGTTTTCTAATTTCTTCTTGGTAGGTTTTTCTCAGCTCATCAGCCATCCAGACAATATTAGTGATTATTTATATAGCAATTTAAATACTCTTCTATGAATTTACTTTCAAGTCCAGTTACTTTTGTTGCATTATGTTGCCTTTTTTTTTTTTCCCCCTTAATCTAAGGTGAGAACAGCTGCTTGGGAAAAATGCATGTTTTGATTGGGCAGATGGGAACTGAGAAAAGAAAAGAGGTAATTCTGGGAGAGTATGGGTTTTGGTGGGTCTGATAGGGAGTGGAAAAAGAGAGAGAAGCTTGGGTGGGATGCCACAGTGGTAGGTCTGTCATACAAAGGGTAGCATAGAGTTCTGCGACCAGTAGTTTTTCAAATTCTTTTTTTTTTTTTCTTTTTTTTTTTTTTTTTTTTTTTTTAGTTTTTCAAATTCTAATACTGAAAATATGTATATGCTTTTGTGCTTGTTAGATAACTGATACAGGTAAACCACATGAGAGGATGTTACCCATTTTCTTCATTAGGAATTTAATCAGTTACATCAGTTAAAAATTAAAGTGTTTGCAGACAGACATTGTGTGTAATCTGAAATGAGAAAACATTTTGTTTTATTTTGGTGAAAACTTATAATGGCAGCTTGGCATCAGTTTGCTTATATCACGTATTAAAGAATGTCACCTAATCCTAATAAGCCTATTTATCAGAAATCATTTTTAACAAATTTTGATTTATGCTTTATTGTATATATAAAATTCAACAGTTAAACTAAATAGACTTTGTTAAAATTCTTAAACAAATACATATATATTTCAGACTGGATGACCCGGGACAAGTTCCCATGTTACTATATTCGTAGACTGAATTTTCAAAAGCCTGGGATGCCTGAGTGGCTTGGTGGTTGGGCATCTGCCTTTGGCTCAGGGCATGATCCCGAGGTTTCAGGATTGAGTCCCGCATCAGGCTCCTTGCATGGAGCCTGCTTCTCCCTCTGCCTGTGTCTCTGACTCACTCTCTCTCTCTCTCATGAATAAATAAATAAAATATTTAAAAACACACACACACACAAAAGTCCGACAGTTGTGTTTGTTTGTTTTTCATTTCAGAGTGGGAAATGCAGAGATTACATTATAGGGGCCACTAATAAAAGGCCTGCTGCAGTTTGGAGCACACCAAACTTAAAGACCATATAGTATAAAGATAGGAAAGAGAGAGGATTCTACATGGGGATAATTTGGAAGTTGGATTTGACTTAGGAACTAAATTTGGAGAATGCAGATAATCTTGAAATCTTTTTCATTGACATGATGACAGCTGATTATACACATTTGCCTTTAGTTTTCTATAAGAATATCATTTTGATTTCCTTAGGGTTATATTGATTGGCTGGAATTCCTGATAAAGTCCCTTGCTTTGCTAAAGTTTTTAGCTGTTTGGAAATGGATGGTGGATCTTACAGTGAAGGGAATTTGTGACTGTCGTGTGATGCTAATAAGTGAAGAGCAGTCTTGTTGTGAGCCTCTTGTTTGGTGTGATGTACTTTTCATTATTTATGCTCAGTTAGAAGGCAATTCTTCATTTTCCCTCCCACCAAATTCTTTTGCCAGTTAAAAAATATAGGACCTTAAAGATGTAACTAAAACATTAAAATCTACATATATTTTCATCTATTTAGTCACACAAACCATTGTATTAGTTACAGAATTTAGAAATAATGTTTTGTTTCACTGTCTTATAAAATAACTATGTTCAATCTCTGTGTATTGGGATCCCTTTGGGATAATTTTTCTTGAGATAGTTGTACAAGTGACAGCTACTTTAGGAGTATGAGTGTCTTCATAAGTCTTATTTAGGGCGTAAACCCTCATATGATATTTGAACTTATGATAGTTCCTCGCACCTTTATTTTTTCATTTATATTTAGAAGTATTTCTCTCAATTTTAAGAAGTCAGTCTTGAGTGAGCTTATTCTTACTGAATATCTAAGTTTTTAGTTGTTAATGTGGATTTTGTGTTTTGTTTTTTTCTTTCTTTCTTTCTTTCTTTCTTTGAGGGGTTGGACATAATTGCCTTATTTCATTTCAGGGATCCTTCTAAAGTAAATATTCTGGTACCTGGTGCTGGACTAGGAAGACTGGCCTGGGAAATAGCTATGCTAGGTTATGCTTGTCAAGGAAATGAATGGAGTTTTTTTATGCTCTTTTCTTCCAACTTTGTACTCAACAGGTATTTAATTTACTTTTTGCTGGAAATAGTGATTTCTCAGAATCAGATTGACTTAACCTATTTTTGAACAATTCTGAATTTGAAGATAAATATATAGTGTTTAATGATGCTATGTATCATACGTGTTTCTTATATTAAAATCAAGTTGCTTATACAAATTACCACTTTTAATCAGTTCTTAACACTGAAACAGGATGGATAAGTGACTTTTTAGAAAATGATGGGACATCCCACGAAACTGGAATGCTCCCTGTGCAGAATTTCAAGACTGTGCATGATCCAGGAAGGAGTATTTTCTCATTATTTCTTAAACTTCTTCACCCTTTTGTTTCTTTAGTAGAATAAGAGTTCAGTGTAGCAATTGTTACTTTTCCTTTAATCAGATTCTTATAAAATGGCCAAATATGCTCCTATGACTGAGTTGGAAACATCTCTCAGAATTTCTGTGGCCTTTAGAAAATAGTGGAAAAGAGTTGTTATTTTTAAAGCCAGAAGAGGTGCATTGGAAAACATAACTAGTTGTTTTGTTTAAATTATATGCTGTCCAGGATGGGTTAGGGAATGGTGAGAAGTTAAAACAGGGAATTAGAATAGTTGGGTAGCATAGCAAATCCATACCACTTTTTTCAGGAAGGGTTGGCCTGTTTTTTACTTGAGTTTGAGGTTTGGAAATACATTTTTTTAAATGTGAATGAACAACACACTTAGATCTCTGAATTTACTTTAGTTGTTTTTTTCCTGTTTTTTAATTCACGATTGGTTACTCATCTGCATGTAGATGTGCATTTTCAGATGATTGGTTGGGGTGTAGTAGTAACACTTTAAGTATAAGTAAATCTTCAATCAGATTAAGTTTTAGTATTTAAAGTAGACTTTCTTGATAAAACTTTTAGTTAACACTGAATTTTGTGCTCATATTTTGCAGATGTTCTGAAATTAATAAATATAAGCTTTATCCCTGGATCCATCAGTTTAGCAATAACCGGAGGTCAGCTGATCAGATTCGACCCATCTCTTTCCCCGATGTTGACCCCCACAGTCTTCCTCCTGGTTCTAACTTTTCCATGACTGCAGGAGATTTTCAGGAGATCTACTCAGAATGCAGTAAGTCCAAAACAAGCATTGATAAGTTCTCTTTATTCTAAATTTAATGAGCTAAGTTTATACTAAGCCAAAGTATTGATCATTCATTTTGATAGCAGAATAAAAGATTTACTTCAGTGACAAGTTAGGATATTTTCAAAATCTTGTCTAAGGTAATGATGGGAAATATGAAGAAGTATAAGATCCCACAATTAAGAAATATAGCATCTGTTGGGTCTATTAATAAACGACAACATGTAAACAAATTCAGTGAGTAATGAATATGATAGAGATAAAAGTAGATTCGTGTGGGGAAGGAAAACTTTGTAGAAAGAAGGCTGTCACTTCAAGAATGGGGAGGCAGGGATCCCTAGGTGGCTCAGCGGTTTAGCGCCTGCCTCTGGCCCAGGGCGTGATCTTGGGGTCTCCGGATCGAGTCCCACGTCGGGCTCCCGGCATGGAGCCTGCATCTCCCTCTGCCTGTGTCTCTGCCTCTCTCTCTCTCTCTCTCTCACTGTCTATCATGAATAAATAAAATCTTTAAAAAAAAAAAAAAAAAGGAATGAGGAGGCAGAGTTACGAAGGTAGGAATGAATGAGGTAATCGGGGATGGTGGGACAGCATGACTGGAAGGGAAAGAGAGCTTGCTTTGGTAGTTTAATAGAAGATATGCCTAGAAAGGGAGATTGGTTCCAGATTGTGGGAGACCTTTATAATCAGGCCATGAAATTGGAACTTCACCTTGGCAAACAAAGTTTGAGCTAGCATTAGAGAAAGGGAGATGGTAATGGAGAGAGGGTTCGGTGTGGGGGGTGGGGAAGTAGCAGTAAAAGGAAGAAGAAAAATAGTATACTGAGAGGTCAGCAAGATCATTCATTCAAGAAATACTTATTTCAGCCCCTGCAAAGTCCCAGGTATGTTCTAGGCACGAGAAAGAGAGCAGTGAGTAAAGCAAAGTTCTGTACACGGGAATTTGTATTCCAGTAAGGACAGGGAGCAAGAACAAATTTAATATTGTGAGGAAGAATACTAAGGCAGGGTAATAGGGACACAGAGGGATTGGGAAGAGGCTGTTGTATTTATAGAGTTATCAGGGAAGGCTAAGCAGAACTTTTATTTTATTTTATTTTTAATTTTTATTTATTTATGATAGTCACAGAGAGAGAGAGAGAGAGAGAGAGGCAGAGACACAGGCAGAGGGAGACACATGCACCGGGAGCCCGATGTGGGATTCGATCCCGGGTCTCCAGGATCGCGCCCTGGGCCAAAGGCAGGCGCCAAACCGCTGCGCCACCCAGGGATCCCTAAGCAGAACTTTTTAAAAATGTTGAGCAAAGGAATGCCTGGGTGGCTCAGTGGCTGAGCATTTTTCTTCGGCTCAGGTCATGATCCTGGGGGTCCTGGGATCGAGTCCTGCTTCTCCCTCTGCCTGTGTCTCTGCCGCTCTCTCTCTATCTCTCATGAATAAATAAAAATATCTTTAAAAAAAAGTGTCGAGGGCAGCCCAGGTGGCTCAGCAGTTTAGTGCCGCCTTCCGCCCAGGGCGTGATCCTGGAGACCCGGGATTGAGTCCCGTGTCAGGCTCCCTGCGTGGTACCTGCTTCTCCCTCTGCCTGTGTCTCTGCCTGTTTCTCTTTCCCTCTGTCTCACATGAATAAATAAATAAAAGTCTTTAAAAAAAATGTTGAGCAGAGAACCTTGAAAAAGTGAAGAGGCAAACCATTCGGTATTTGGAGGGAAGTGTTGCAGACAGAAGGAATGGTGAGGGAAGAAGGATTTGGGTGGGGAAGGTGCTTATTCTGCTCAAGCAAAAGCAAGAGGCTACTTTGTAGTGAGCAGCAGGCACAGTGGTGGGAGAGGAGATTGGGGAGGGTTGCTGAGGCCAACTTCAATTAGAGAGGTAGGAAGCCATTGGAGGGACTGGGCAGGGACTTGACACAACAGTCAAGTTTTTCTTTATCTTTTCCTGAACTCTGACATTGGGATAACCTGTATTCTGAAGGTAGAGAGAGAGAGAGAGAGAGAGAGAGAGAGAGAGAGATGGAAAATGTTAGGGGTTGGAGATAGGTTAGAGAACAAGTTCTCGAAAGAGAGGTGACATAATGGGAAATATCACTTGGGTGAGTATAGGTGACCTTGTTCTGTAGCAGGGCTTGAGAGAGCAGATGGTGAAGGTCATCCTTGGTTGGATCAGTGCCCTTATGGCCCTGAAATTTGTGGACTCCAGCCTCTGCCTGTGTGCTGGGGCATGGCCTCCACGGGGCACTGTTCTCTCTTGGGATCCCTTGCTCTGCTTCTGACTGCCTCCTCCCCCTGTTCCACTGGCGACTATCCGAAGTCCTGGTGGAGAGTTTAAATATTGTTATGCCGTTTGTTTCTTGCTTGGCAACAAGTGCATACAGCCTTTTTTGTAACTTGCCAGAATTAGTGGTTAACACCAATTACATCACAGTTTAAAATTCAAATGACTGTTACTTCATCTTAACCTATTTGAAAGGAAGACTAGACATTGAGTAGATTATAAACAAAACTCTTACAAGTACCATTTGATAAAGATACGTAGTTACATAGGCTATCAAAAATGGTTTCCAAGTTAATTATCAAATTATCAGTAAAAACTTTCATGAATTGCGAAGTCTCTCATAAATGATTGTTTGGTTATCCTAATTACAGTGTTGATTGGAAGAGTTTAGCTACTGTATTCCTCCAGTTAAATGAAATATTCATAATCTGTAAGAGGTAGCTGGTACATTTGTAGAAGTAATTAAAAGAAAAGGCAGCATAACATAATGAATGTAGTAATGTGGTTTTCCTCAAATAGATACCTGGGACTGTATTGCTACCTGTTTCTTCATAGACACAGCTCACAATGTAATTGATTATATTGATACGATATGGAAAATTCTCAAGCCAGGTGGAATTTGGATAAATCTAGGTAAGTTCTTTGGTGTTTATTAGAATCTCATATGTTAATCTGAGTACTTACAGCTATTCTCTGATAACTTTGTAGTATCAAATGTTCACGAAGGTTATAGTTATGTTGTGTAAGTTCCTTTAGACTGTATCCCTGTTAGTATGTAGTTCCTCTGAGAGCAGTGGAAGCCCCAAGAATTGTGTGTTCTTAGTAGATCATTCTCATAGCAGTCATAATTAATCTGATGGTAATCCTTCTCTCATCTTCCACCACCCACCCCTCCATCAAGACTGCAACCTGTTGTGTTTTTTTCCTTCTATAATGAAACATTTGAAAGAAAGCACTTACCTCTCCCATAGAAACTTCCTCCTCAGTACATATGCTTAGTGGGAAAAGACTAGGTATGGTGACTTTCAGGACTACCTTAGTTTAAGGAAGAGAGTCATTTCATTTATGCAGAAACCTTTTTACTGCATCCTACTGCTAGGTGATGAATATTCCTATCCAGGATCTAGAGGAAGTTGCCAGTTTTACCCTCCTCTTCTAAAATAAAGGGAGACTAATGATAACATTAAGGTAAATATACTTTTCTAGTGAGATGTATAATCCATGTTAAGAAAGACATCATGGCTAGAATATAAACATTTTCAGGATCTGGGTTATTACATTACATAAGAGGACGGACAACACATTGTATGTGAGTCCATGGCTTTAGGATTGGCCTAGTTCTGTTGTTCTGCCTTGTGCTCTTTTTTTAATGATTGGACTTTACCACAGATTTTGCCATTAGGACTAAGACTAGAGAGAGAAGTGGGTCTTTCCAAACTTCTCTTTAGAATTTCATGGGACATGGGATGCCTGAATGGTCGCTTAGCGGTTGGGCACTTGCCTTCAGCTCAGGTTGTGTTCCCAGGGTCTGGGATTGAGTCCCACATTGGGCTCCCTGTGAGGAGCCTGCTTCTCCCTCTGCCTGTGTCTCTACCTCTCTCTCTCTTTTTGTGTCTCTCATGAATGAATGAATGCATAAATAAATAAATAAATAAATAAATAAATCTTAAAAAAAAAAAAAAAAGAATTTCATGGGACAGACGAGAGTGGCTGTAAAATGTAACCATAATTTGAAACAGTTATCCCAAACCTTAGGTCCTCTTTCAAAGTAGTCACTTCTCTAAAATAAATTTCTTTGAAAATTTCCCAAGGAAAGATTGAAATGTGATACAGTTGAGCCTTGAACAATGTGGGCCTTAGGGATGCTGACCCCTTGCACAATCAGAAATCTGCATGTAACATTTGACTCCCCAAAACAACTACTGGTAGCCTGCTGTTGGCCAGAAGCCTACTGATAACAGTTGGCTCGTATTTTGTATATTGCATGTATCATATACTATATTTTTACAGTAAAGTAAGATAAAGAATGTTAAGAAAATCGTAAGAGAAAATACATTGGCAATACTGTGCTGCATTTATCAACAAAATAAAACGTGGAGAAGTGGCCCTGTGCAGTTCAAACCTGTGTTGTTCATAGGTCAACTGTATTACCACCATGGGTGAGCAAATAACCTTATTTAATCTCAAAACAACCCTATGTTGAAATGGTACTTCCACTGTTTTATAGTTGAAGAATCGGAGTCTTGCTTTAAGTAACTCGCAGTGGGGTCCTAGAACTTTATATATATGGCAGAGGCAGGCTCACAGCCCAGAGCCAACCCCTTGAATGTCTAACCAGCTAGTTCTGTAGCTGGGGTCAGTTTATAACATAGCATTAACAGGTTATGTTAAATTATGTGACTAATATTTTTGACCCCAGTTACTGATTTTGGTAAGGTTTCTTGTATTTCCAAAGCGTTAACTTTCACAGAAACAGCTTTTGTTTCCTTTTTTTTTTTTTTTTTTTTTAAGATTCTATTTATTTATTCATGAAAGACAGAGAGAATGAGAGAGAGACAGAGACACAGGCAGAGGGAGAAGCAGGCTCCCTGTGGAGACCCTGATGCAGAAGTTGATCCTGGGACCCTGGGATCACAATCTGAGCCAAAGGCAGACACTCAACCACTGAGACACCCAGGTGTCACCAGAAACAACTTTTCTGTTTGAACTTTTATTTTAATAGGTTTATTAATATTTTCTTATGTAACAGGAATCATAACTGCCTGGAACAAATAAAATTTGCTCTCCATAAGCACACTGTTTGATAAGAGCAGACATGCTGGGCCACACTACATAGGTCAGAGGGGAGATCAATTAGGAGAGCTTCTGTTCTTTATACCACAGAGTTCCAAAACAATCCTGAGCATTGGAATAATGGAGAAGCGTGGTCCTTAAAAATAATTACTCAGTAGGTTAGTACTTTCCAAATAAAATTCTTTATATATGTAAGCTGAAGAATGTAAAGAATAATGATTATCTCATAGTGAATTTTCCCTTAATCCTGGCATGTTCTGGGTATCTGTTCAGAAGAATGTTCTCACTTTTCATGCCCTTTGCTCACTCATCTTTACCACATGTAATTCCTACCCTGACTCCACCTAGTCTTTCATTTCCCAATCTGTGTATCTGGTCCAGATATCTTTGTTACATTCCAAACCAACTTGGATACTTTAGAATCCAAGAAAAACTCCTGTCTTTTCTGATCTTAGCATATTCTCCCAACCAGAAAACTGTATATCCTCCTTTATTCCTCTTCTTCCTCACCACCTGCACCCAGTCAGTCCACAAGATGTGTCTCCTAAAGCTTCTCAATAGGTCTTGAATTTCTTCCTATCCCAGGGTTTCTTAGAGGCGGCACCATTGGCATCTGGGGGTGAATGGTTCTTCCCTGGCCCTCCCCAGTTATGACAGAAACACCCCCGTTGAGAACCACTGTTCCAAGCTCATGCTAGTTCCTTAGTTCAAGCCTGCATCACTGCAGTAGTTTCATCAGGGTACCCCCACCTTCAAGTTGTCTCCAGCCCTCCGTGCCTCTTTTATATCAACCTCTGTATGTTACACAAGCATGATCCTCCTAACCCGTGAATCTATTCCCATCACGTTCCCTACATAAAATTCTGGCTTTCTGGATCACCGAAACTCTTAGGATTGTGCATAGTACCCTTTGCAATCTTGTGTCTTTTTTTCTTCCACCCTGGCCCCGACTACAGGTGCCAGTCCTCTGACCTAGAAGGTCCTTTCTCTGTTGCCTCTGTTCTCACATTGGCTCTTTCCTAGGTGCTCGTAGCACTCAGCTGAGGTGATCCTTTCAGGTTGCAGTAAATATTTGTTGTATTCCTCTTTTATATTCTCACAGAATCTGTGAGCATTTAACACAACACACTGTTGCCACCCATATGTTTGTTATTCCTGGTAGTCTCTGAGCTCAGTGGGGCCAGCAGCTAATGCTGTTTACCTCCCACAGAGCCTGGCAATCAGTGGCTCTTGAGTGACTGTTCTGTGTATGAGTGCATTGTTGCAAAATTTGTAAGTGGAAACAAGTAATGTTAAGATGCCACAGTAGATGACAAAGTGGCATTTATGTTGGTAAATTTCTAACATTACCATGGTTTTGACCTTAGCCTTGTGGGCCTGGAAAAATAATTTTATCTGTAAACTGAGAGTGCATCAACCCCTGGGGGACGATTTCACCCCAACCGTGCTGACATAAGACCGGCATGTCAGTATACTCCTAAAGAACGAGAATGGTCTCTGCCAGCTATAATGGAATACCGAAAAGCTACACTGGAAGTTAAATTATCATGAAGATAATTATCTACATTCTGTGAAATCACAACTGGGATAACTGTTAATTTAGAAACCTCTTTAAGGGCAGTCTGAAGTATTGTAATATTCCTCAGGTTAGGGAAAGCTAGTGAGCTTTTTAAGGGAACTATCTGCATGTGTCCTTTGGGAAAGGCTGTGATTTGGCAAAGTGTAGAGGAGTGCCTGTGTATCCTGTTCTTCAGTTTTTCATGGTGACCCTTAAACACATGTATGTGTGATTTATTTTAAAATCTGTGTGTGAGTATACATATTCGTGCACTGATGCAGGCAGTTAGCAAAGGGAATCTTAATTTCATCTGGAAGTATAAACAGGTTAAAGTACTAAAATGAAAGACCTGCAGATTTTTCCTTCCTGTGTAGGGAAACACCCAGTTCTTCCCTGTGTGTCTCTTTTATTCCTCATACAAAACACTCACACTTCTGACACATCTGGTCACCAAATGTGGGCTTTTTTTCCTTCACAACAAGCAATTCTCTGTGACACCAGCTGGGTGCCCTGTAGTTTAACCACTTCCCATACTGTCTAGCTGGAGATAGTGTAAGATACCACAGATTAAGGGTTCAGTCTCACAGAACCCCCACCCCTCTACTTCAGACACTAGTCACAGATGGTCACCTGTGCTTCTGACCAGCTGTACGTCTATAGGCTGCAGATTGGAAGTTCTAACAACTCCCTCTTTGGGTTTGATTGCTAGAGTGGCTCACAGAACTTAGGGAAACACTTAGGTTTACCATTTTATTCAAGGATACAGATGAACACCCAGATGGAAGAGATATGTAGAGCAGAGTATCTGGGAAGGGATGTGGAACTTCCATGCTCTCTGTCCAGGGGTTGCCACTGTCCCAGCACCGCCACATATCCACCATCCCAGTAGCTCTCTGAACTCCATGCTTTGGGGATTTGATGGAGGCTTCATCATGTAGGCATTACCAGTCATTCAATTTTTAAGCCCTTCTCCCTTCTCAAGAGAATTGTGGTGCAGGGCTGAAAATTCCAAGCTTCTAATCACCGCTTGGTCTTTTTGGTGATGAGCCCTTGTCCAGTAGCCACCCAGAAGCCCACTTACAGTTGTCTCATTAGAACAAAAGATGCTCCTGTCACCCAGGAAATTATGAGTTTCAGGATCCCTGTGTCAGGGGCCAGAGTCAGAGGCATAATATCTGAATAAAAGGTGCTGCTCCTAGTGTTCTTACCACTTAGGAAGTTAGAAGGATTTCAGGAACTTTGTGCCAGAGACCAGTATGTATTTTTTCTATTATCTCACAAGTCCCAAAGGAGATTCTTATAAAGTATAATGAGTCCTGTCAAATTTTAAAGTATTTTAAAGCTGAATATTTTTTGAAACATGAGAGGTTTTGTATAAAAGGTAGATAAGTGACACATTATCTCACACCGAGACCTTGTTATAGTTGTAAAAATAGAAAAAGGGTCTAAAACAATGACAATGGCAAGGAGGGAACCCTCCCTGTTCATCAGGGAACAACACAATGTAACAAGTTTTTCAGATGGGGTAGCTGGATAAGTTTTACAAAAAAAAAAAAAAAAAAAACCAATGAGAATAGAGCCGGTTGACCTGCAATAACCCTGGACGATGACTGGCTATGTGATGGACTTGGAATAATCCTGGAATAAGAGTGACTGTATAGGAAAGATAGACATTGAAGATTTATGTATAAATCAACAAGTCGAACCTCATGTGACCAAGTAACCAAGATGCCTACCTTGGGCCCGTTCTAGTCCATGCTCAGGTAAAGACCAAAGTTTAATTTAGTGGATAAAGTGAATGGGAAAGAAAATTTATCAGTCTGCTTGAAAAATGAGCCAGCAGTGACTGTCCTCCTACCCAACCTGCATTCCTGCACCCTCGATACATCCCTACTCAGCCTATTCAACTTTTTGCTGAGGTTTGAGTGCCAGCTCTTTTGTTTTGAACAGTTGCATGCCATGTTTCTTTAAGTGGGCAGTTTCGTATAGCTACCACAAGCTTTTTCCTAGTTAATGTGTAAGGTATCTTTTCCTGTATCTTAAATCTTTTCTGTATCTTTGTTTTAGATCTGTCTTATCAACAGCATAGTTATATTTTGTTTTCCAATCTAACAATCACTGTCTCTTAACTGGAATTTTAGAGCCTTAAGGATATAAATGGTTTAAATTTACTTGTCCCAGATTTAGCAAGTGGGGCCCCCTTCTCCTGTGTCTGTCTGATATATCTCTGTCGTGTTTGAACACCTCCTTTCTGGCATAATCAGGTGGACCCGGCTCTTCTTGTACTTTCTCTGCTAGGCCCTCAGATCAGCCATTTTTTCCCCACGGGTTCCTGGTTCTTTTTTAATATAGAATGGTATATAGAAATGTTAGATTAATTACACTTGTAGAAGTGAAATATGCACAGAGTATTTGTCGAAGTATCTGTAATAGACTATAAAAAATACACAACTGTAATACAGGTTATCTTTGGGTGGTAAAATTTACAGATGCTTAACTGTACATTCACTGCTATGCTGGGCATTATTGTGGACTCACAAGAAACTGAACATGTGATCCTTTACTCATGTAGCTTGTAATTCTAGTTTAAAAAAATGCAGATTACATGAAAAATAATCAGGGAGCCATGCAAATGGTACATTTAATGAATTTTTTTTTTCATTTAATGAATTTTTAAACTAGGGTATATTAAGAGGGTGAGCAGTAGGGCTGGAAATTTGGATGGATTATATTAAAACTTGATTTCAGCAAGGTTTTGGAGCATGGCTAAAGCTTGAGTTAGAGAGTTGGAGCTTTCTAGGTGGAATACAACATGAGTAGAGGTACAGTATGACCGGACTATGTAAGAATCATTGGAGTTTTTATTTAGACATAATAAGACAATATTGCTGGAAGCTCTTAAAGTAATGGAGCAGGAGCATCATATACTTTAGAGCTCCTGGACAAACTGCTATGAGGCTCTGCATGTTTATAAAAAGGCTTCAAAGGCTTTGCGATGGTCTAACACAGCAGGTGCTCAATAAATGGTAGTTATCGTTTTTACTAGTACTAATAAAACTAACAGGAAGTTAAGCTTGACAGAATAGTTTGATGGTAAGCCATTGTTGTCTTCTGAAAAGAGTACTAACATATATTCATAGCCATTTTTTTCTAGTAGTTTATGTTGGGTAAAAAAGAGGAAAGGAAGAAAAACGTTTTAACTCTTAGTATGTTCCACAGAGAGATTAGCCTTTTGGGAAGAAAAGCTGTCCTGTTGTTACTCTTATTTCCTGTGATTAGCACATTGTATGAGGGGTAAGGATGGTGAGTTAGGTATAGTTAACCCAATGAAAGGTAAAGAAAAGATTGTTTAGATTAGTACTGGAGCATAACTGTTGAATGATTGGGTTGCCTGGATGAGGCTGATGATGGAGGCAAAATGTGAGAGATTGAAAGATTGGAGACTTTGGTTTGAGTCAGATGGTAGGTAGTACCTTGGATATATGGAATGAAATCATAGTAAAGGGGGAGTATCATTTTAAACAGTTGTGATTGCTCTCGTTTACCTAATGCCTTCTATATGCTAGGTGTATTGGATGTTACCTCGGATTAAAGTCAAATTATATGGAGCAGAGCTAGTGACTTGTCCAATGGCACAGTTAGTAACTGTTAGAGCTGGGATATGAGCTGTGCACTTAAAAAGCGAGCTCTGGTGTCACCTCTTCCTTTCAGCAAGCCTTGCCTATAACTTCCACTATCCCTACACACTCTCTAGACCTAGGCTAGCTTGAGGGCCCTTGATAGCCAGTTTGTAGCTGCAGTTGTGCATTTATTTAAGGAATTATAATTACAGTATACCTCTGGAACTTAAGGACTTCACATCCTCTGATCCACTTGCTCCTTCAGTAACTTAAGAATTACAGGTGTAAGGCTCACGGTGTGGAGAATCACATTGCAATCCTGGTATACCAGAGGGTCTCAGCCCCCATAAGTGTAAGCCCAGCACTCGAATGTGGGGTGAAGTGCTGGGCTTACTGGGCCAGAGTTTCAGGGGTCTGGACACATGCCCTTGGCAGATGTAAAGGTTCTGCTCTTTTCCTTTTTATGTTTGTTTCATCTACGACACATCTTATAATTCAACTTGGAGTTCTAACACAGCAACTAGTGCAAGTTTATATTTAAGTAATTCATTCATAATATCTTTAAACCGTAGGTCCTCTGCTGTACCACTTTGAAAATTTGGCAAATGAACTTTCCATAGAATTGAGCTATGAAGATATAAAAAATGTCGTTCTGCAGTATGGATTCCAGGTAGAGGTAAGGATGGAATGAAGTACTGCCACATTCTAACTTCCAGTGCTCTTAAACAGGAATAGTAATAATATGACAGTTCCTGACTTCACCTCTTTGTTCTCATCCATAAAGTAGAAATAATACTTAGCTTTTTGAATTATTAGGATTTGGCAGAATGTGTATGTAAATGGAAAACTGCAATCCCTGGTGTAATCAATCACCTTTTGGTACATGGTAGCTTACAATTATCACAAGATCAGCCCTTGCAGACTGATAGTTATAAGTAGACTGGCTTCTGGAAGAGTGGACGGAGGTGGAAGGGCAATGATATTGTCCACTGTATTCCTGCAGGTGTTTCTGTAGTGCTCATTTTTTTAATCATGTGATTATAAGGTTTTATGATATTTTGACTTGTGTTTTAGTTGTGTTTATTTAGAACCATTCCATTCATTTGAAAAATAAACATATTTGTTTTTAAATATGAAGAGAAGCAATATATCAGAGTCATGTAGAGCTCTTATTAGTGATGTGACCATGAGCAATCTGTTCTTTGTAAAGTGGGATTACTAATAATGCCAATCTAAAGGGGATATTTGTATGTAATGAATGAACTAGTAAAAAGTATGTTTAAAATAGCATCTGTCACAGGTACTCAGTATTTGTGTTATCATGGTCATCATCATCATTATGATTATTGTTTGCATTCCAGGTGGAAAAAGAATCTGTCTTGTCAACATATACTGTGAATGATCTCTCCATGATGAAATACTACTATGAATGTGTCTTGTTTGTGGTCCGTAAACCACAGTAACGTTCTCAAGCAGTATCAGCAGGAAAAAAAGTTTGATAAGAGCAAATGCTGAAATAAACAACTCAAAATCAACTATATCCCGATGACAGGACACAACCTCAAATCAGTGGTGCCTTCTTATTCCTAACAAAATTTAGAAATAGCATCTATTTTCTTAATATGTCTATCGCTTTTTCAGAAATATACTATGCCATGCATATTTGTACTACAAAAGTAAAAATGGAGGAAATGTCTTCAAGTATACTTTTTCCTTGAAGCCCAGAATTGTCTTTCAGTAGAAAAAAACTAAACTTTTATCTCCAGTGGTCTTCACGAAGCTGTCTATTGCAAGTCTGCCATACTAATGACTACTAGTATTGAAGTCCCCAAAAATATCTGTTTTGTGTGCATTGCACATGTTATTTTTAGAAGAGTCTGAGGATCCTCTCACATTCAGCATCTGGAATTGGGACTTTTGTTTGCTCTGGACCTAAGCAATCCATACATGTGTGTCTATCCTTTTATCATTCAAATTATTTTCTTTTCTAGCTCAGCTGAACTTAGAGAAGCATCAGACATTTCATTTTTATGAAATGCTAAATTTAATAAGATCACAGGCCAGTCAAATGCATTCAAGCATTCAAGTAACTGAAAAATTAGTCTTTGGGGTACACTAAACTGAACATTATTTGAAAGCATACTCATCATGAATCACTCTGAAATGTATGAGATCTCAACACTTTTAGGTGAGGCACAAAAAGCCTTTATTCAAGGTACTTCTCGGAAAATGGGGAAATAAGAATAAGATCTGCCCATTTGAAATGTATGATTTTAAACTAGAAGTGAATACAGTCTGTCAGTGAATGTTTACAATAATGTCTTTTCTTTAAATTACCTGGATCACAAAAGCAAGCACTTTTTTTTCATTAACCTGTCATGATGGTATTAACCGTGGGGAAATTTTGAATATGAAATTCAGGGATGAATTACTGCCCATGGTCTGTGTCTTCAATATTGTAAGCAGCAGCCATTGATGTAATTTCAGATTAACACCAATTTTGTTCCCTGATAGCTGGAGTTAAAACAGTATATGCTGCTTTAAATTTCTACCTCTAGCAGATTTTTTTTCTATTGGAGGGAGTTTTCCTTTGTATTTTTTTATGTTTATTATTTTGTTTCCAGTAGCTTGGAAAGCAGAGATGACTAATTTAATGTTTTAACCTTTTCTTGGGAAAAGGAAGTATTCTTGTTGGATATTTTCACAGGTGATTATGATGGCATTAAATGACCTCTGTGGCAATTTGAATTAATTATATAAACTTAATCTCAATAATGTGCTATAGGATTAATGTCCTGTTCTAATAGGAAGACTTACTTGTGAATCTTTAGGCCTTTTTTGTCAGTTATGTTGGGGGAGTCTGCGCAATTTGGCTTCTTACTAGTAGGAGCTTTGCTGTGTAAGGGAGCTTTTGTGGCCTTTGCTCCTGTTATGCAGTTAAAGGTCTCCATGAAGATTATCTGAATTGGCTAAATTTGTAGTGTTTTGAGTTACAAAAACAAACAAAAATCTATTTCTTTTTTGTGTATCCCCCACCCCCATAGTGTTCAGTTAGAATTCTCATTAACTCCCACGTGAACGAATTTGAAATTAATTGGTGGGGAGGGGGAGAAAACCCAAAATTTGTTTTTAAGAAAAAAAAAGCTTAAAAGGATCCTAAGTATTTAAAAAATTCATTGAAAGGAAAGGAATGCATGCTATTTTTGAGTCATGTAGAAAGGCTTTTTATTCACTGACTAGTATTCACTTTTTTACTTGTATCATAACAAATGATATTGTTTTTCTCATAAAGGCAAAAATACGTTGATAGCAGGGAGTTGGCTTTATTACTTAAAATTTTGGCTATCAGGTTTTATTCTTTAATAATGTTACTTATATTTCTAAATTATACCTTACATTTTAGTTAATACTGAAATTGGCCACTTCATTTGTTTTTAATTTCTCATATCATGACTACTGTTTTTCAAATGTTCTACACAAATTTGCATCACTTTTTTTCTTTTTGCTTTTGTAGTTAATATATTCTGAACTTGAAAATTGTGGTATCAATCAATAATAGAAGTGTCACTGGAGGATTTTTTATATTATGTGTAGTCCTAGCTACTAAAGTATGTAAGCCTTAAAGTTTTTTGTTCTTTTTCCTTATATTAGCTCTATATACAAATGTTTTCATTCATTTTCATAAAGCAGGAGGAGATAGGTCATTGTTCTTGCTTCTGCTTCCCCCCAACCCCCACCCCCGCCCTTTTCCATATTCTGAAGCGGTGCAGGTTAGGGTATTTTAATCAAGCGAGCAAGACGGGAAATGTAAAATATAAAGAGAAGCTGTCTAAATCACAGTATAAAATTATGAAGTTTGGGAACTGTAAAATGTACTGTATTTATATGTAATTCTCATTCTAAAAGTTGCCACAAAGGCTGAATTGGAAGCTTCATGTCTGCATGAAATTTCCTATATTTTTAATGTGTATGATGGACTTAATTTTTCTTGAATATTAAAGTCTGCCAATTGCTATGAAACAGTATTTGCTTGGTTGTTTCCATCTAAGTAGTAGTAACAGTGGATGTGGGAATTTTATTTTATTTTTTATTTTTTAAAAGATTTTATTTATTTATTCATAGAGACACACACAGAGAGAGAGGAAGAGGCAAAGATACAGGCAAAGTGAGAAGCAGGCTCCATGCAGGGAGCCTGACATGGGACTCGATCCCTGGTCCTGAGGATCACACCCCGGGCTGCAGGCGGCGCCCAACCGCTGCGCCACTGGGGCTGCCTGGATGTGGGGATTTTAATTCAATGAACACATACTTTTAAATCCTTACACGAGCCTATTCTTATATGCTTCTAGAAAGTCAATAAGAGTACTTGGTCTTTTGAGTATGTCAGGTCTTACACTAATTAATCTTGATCTTTGGTTTTGTCAAATAATTGAAAAATAATAGGAAATAAAAGGAAACCAGTACAAGAGAGTTCCAGGACCAGCCATTAGTAGCACAAACTACTGGACTTGCTACTTACTCTGGGTTTGTTTTCCTGAACTATTTGATCTCAGGCAAGATGGTTGTAAGTGTGTTTCCTCATCTGTAAGAGGATTGATACCACCTGTTTCAAAGGGTTTTATGAGGTCATGTGCTATTATGTGCAATATTATGTGAAAGCACCTGAGTAGACAATGTAATTTCCATCTATGTTGACTGCTGTATAGTGATAAAAAAAAAAAAGATGAAGATTAGTAACAGGACCTTAGTTTTAATGTTATGGTTAAAAAAAAAAATTCAGTGGAATCCTGGGGGGAAAAATCAAAGATGACAAGTATGTATGGATGGATTCTTGCATATTTAAAGTTTGGTGGGAATTGTAAAGAAATGAAATAGTAGGTAGTGGGAGAGAAGGCACAAGCAAAACTTAATGGAGGGGCCACTCACTTTTAGAAACATGCTAGCATCTGCCTCTTATATGTTTGATTATTTCTCTTCAATAGATACATAGAAGTAGAATCATTCAGCCAGTGTGTGTGTGCATTTTCATTCAAGTTGCCTTTCAAAAAAATGAACAATTTACACGCCACACTGTTTTGGAGTAACTCTGCATCTATTCTCTGGCCAATACTGGATTTTGCTAAACTTGTCATTTCTGTCCATATAATAGGAAAAAGTATCTAATTTTAATATTCATTTCCTTATTAGGTTGAGCAATTTATGTAAGTGTAATGCTCAGAAAAAGGTATCTTTAGTCTGCCAGTCAGTAGGTTTTCAGCTGGCATACCAGACAGGTCATTGGCAACAATCCAAAGTTAGTAAAAATGTATGATACTGAACAACTGCAACCCCTTGGGCGCTCCTAGGTTTCAACTTAAAGAACCAGGGATCTAGGCCCAGGAATTCAGAGAATGTGAGTCCAGAGCCCCCATTAAACCAGCGGCTTTGCTGTAGGTGGTAAACTGGGGCATGAAGTTTACCCCTAAAGGAATAGCTGCCATTTTCTCGTAGCACCAAAAAGCTGCCTAGGGCCAGGCCAGCTACATTCCTGAATATGCTATTTGACTTGGAAGGCTTGTTGGGTCCTTGTCGCTGCTTTACTCATCAAGTTCAAACTGACCCGCCTCCAAAGGAGAATGTCAAACCAAAGAGGCATTCAGTCTCAAAAGCACAGTCACAGATTAATAGTTTCCCTGTTTTGTACAAAGGTGTCTTTGGTGATTGTCAGGCAGTTGATCCTACTGTCAAGTACCTGGCTGTGTGGCCTGTGAGAATTTAGGCAGCCAGCCATTAAGTCTTTGAAGCTGTGGTTTCTCCCTCCTGGAGTTCAATACCATTTCTGCTGGCCCGCCCAGGAAGGGACAGTCCATGCAGTAGTCCTTGAATGTGACTTACTGGAAGGAAAAGTGCAGGCAAATAATATGTCAGATCCATTGTACATGTTTTGAATTGGCCCAAAGCGCCTCAGTGAGAGGTTATTTTCGAGGTGTCTGACTCCTTGGTAAATAAAAAAATAAAAACTGTGATTTTTTTTTTTTTTTTCCCCAGGCCTAAACATAGGTAATTACAAAGGCTTTACCTGGCTGGCTCATGGAACAAGGCTGGCCTCCCTGTACCAGACCTGCTGCATAGCTAAGGTGCTGCAGTCTCTAGTGGGACTTATAATCAAGGGCTCAGGCTCTTGGTCATAGCTTCAGTCCTAGCCCTGTGCCTCCATTCAGAGCCGCTTTATCAGAGGCTCTGGGGGAAGCCTTCCTCAGGCGCCTCTGCTGAGACCTGCTTAGAGGAAGGAGAGGGGTTAGCATGAAGGCACATTTCTGCACCTTGACTTGGTGCTTTTCCCATGCAGGCCCTCCTCCTCTTTCACCCCATCCCCCCAGGTCTACAAGCCTGCAGTTTTTCTGGAAATCCACCATGATGTCTGCAGATCCACCTGCCCCTTGACTGGGGTGGTGGTGGTCTGTGGTCCATAGGAGACAGTGGAGCAGGGAGGAACCTATGGTTTGTCCAGTAGAGCCTCTTGCTTTTACTGTTTAAGTGATCAGAGGTTGCACCTGTTATTTTCATTTTGGCTCCTTATATCAACCTGCTATCCCAACACTTGGCAAATCAGCTCTCCTGGCTCAGGTGAGCCCCTAAAAATTTCCGCTTCCTTCCCACTGTGAGCGCTGTCCAAAACTATCATTTGAATTCTTGTCTTTTTCCTCTATAGGATCATAGACCAAGAAGTTTAACAAGTACATCAGGAGCCACACCACAGCCACAACAGACCAAGTGACCCCAGCTGGGAGGCAGGGCAGGCTGGTCCGTTGAGACAGTGGGAGGAAGTGGTAGGAAGCTAACCCAATTTTCTCCATTGACCTCTGGCTCCTGAGTTTATGTGCCTGAGCACTGCTGCCACTTCCTCCCCGTGCTTGCAGCATCCAGTGAGTGCCCAGCCCCCAGGGCCCTTTACTTTCTGCTCATGCACATGCCATTGTGCTCTCCGGCCCACAGTCTTCTAGCTTTGGCCACTCTGGCACCCAGAGCCCCAACTTCACTGCCAGCCATGTTTAGTGGTGGCAAGACTGTGCACTAATAGGCAAGGCTTTTTCCTCACTTTCCAGTGGCCAACTACACTCACTTCTACCAAATGGACTTCTATTTTCATTTTTTTTTATTTTTTTTTATTTTTTTTAATTTTTTATTTATTTATGATAGTCACAGAGAGAGAGAGAAAGGCAGAGACACAGGCAGAGGGAGAAGCAGGCTCCATGCACCGGGAGCCTGATGTGGGATTCGATCCCGGGTCTCCAGGATCGCGCCCTGGGCCAAAGGCAGGCGCTAAACCACTGCGCCACCCAGGGATCCCTGGACTTCTATTTTCAGATCACCCAAAGCTCTATATTGAATAGCAGATTCCTCATTGCTGACATTAATCTCAGTTGAGGGCACTATTTAGCTGTAAGAATTCAACTTCTTACAATATATTCCAATTCCTTTCTCACATCATTCATGCTATTGTCACACATTTTACTTTAATATGCATAATAAACCCCAGAAAACATTGTTACTATTTTTGCTATAACTGAATTCTTTTAAAGCAATAAAAATATATTTTTTGTGTTTTATAGTTTCTGGTGTGTGGTGTTTCTAAAATATCTCCACAAATTTCTCCCTTTGCTATAGTTTCATTCTTCTCCCTCTTAAGGTGTGGGCTGTAGTGACTCACTTCTAATACATAGATGGAGGTAGAAACGTGTGATTTACACCAGCCCCCATCAGCAGCAGCTATACTGTATGTAATACTTTAAGCCAGGAGGACTTCCAGCCTCCTGATCTGCTCCAAGTCTTTCTCTTGAGCACCCAGTGGAAAGCCATGAGAAAAACCAAATCTTGTGAGTGCAAACATCCCCTGTGTCTGAGACTTCCACTATTCCAAACTGATCTGGTAACCCACAATTGCCAAGAATGTAAAATTTTTTGCAGGTCATAAAAGTCATTGTACCTTCCATTTTTCTCTCAAGTCACTTAAATTAAGAGAGACAAAAAAGACATGTCATGAGGGCATTCACCTAACTGGAGAATCCCATGTGATGAAGAAACAGTTATACGTGTACAATGAGCTTGGAAGTGGGTCCCCCAGCTCCAGGCAAGCCCGCTGATGAAGCCCCAGCCAACATCTTGACCGCAACCACATGAGCAACCCTAGTCAGACCCTTTAAGTCTGAGCTGATGTTGAATTCCTGACCCACAGACAGAAAATGGGTCAGGTTTGTTCATTTAAGCCGCTGAGTTTTGGTGTAATTTATGACAAAACACTTATCATTTCTTTGTGTGCATCCAAGTTTCCATCTGGTAGCAAGCCTGCACCTTAAGAACTTCCCTTAACATTTCTCGTATCTGGTCTGCTAGCAATGCATTCTCTTAGATTTTGTCTGACAAATCCTTTATCTTAAATTTTATTTTGTAAAAGACTTGCTGAATACAAAATTCTGGGTTGACTTTTATTCATTAAAGATGTCACCATTATTTAGATGAGTACTCTGCTATAATCCTTACTTTTGTCTCTCTGAATGTTTTTCTTTTTAAACTGGCTGCTTTCAAGTAGTCTCTCTTCAGTTTTCAATAGTTTGACTATGACATGTCTACGCATGTGTTTGGTTATCCTTTTTGCTGTAACTGTGGCTGATGTTATTACTTCAGAAAAATCTTATCTCTTCAAATATTCCTTCTGCCCTATTCTATCTTTCTAGGACTTCTATTGAATGTACATTAGATGGCTTGTTATTGTCCATGATTCCTGGATGCTCTGTTTGGAGGTTGCTTTTTATTTATTTTACTATTATTTTAATTTTCCTGTTTCCTTATCTTCAAGTTCCTTGAATCATTCCTCATCTGTGTCCATTCTAATAATGAGCTGGTTAAGAATTTTCATCTGTTATGCTTTTTAATTTCAAGCATTTCCATTTATCTTTATAATTTAATTTCCAACTCTGCTAAAATTCCCTGTGCATCAATGCATGTTGCTCAACTTTTCCACCATATCCTTTAATATATTACAGGAATTTGATTGATAAAAGATTGATAATCCCAATATCCTGTTCACTGGAGTCTACTTCTGTTAATTGCTTCATCTCTTGATGTTTTTGTTTGCTTTCTCCTATTGCTTTTTCCCTGAGTCTTTAAGTATTGAATTCTATCTGTTGTGTAGAAAAACAACAAGCAAACAGAGATAAACAATATAGTATTTATGCCTGGGTATAAATATATGCCTGGGATGCTGAGTCATCTTGCAAGAAATTGAGCTGGGGGACACCTGGGTGGCTCAGCGGTTGAGTGTCTGCCTTCAGCTCAGGCATGATTCTGGGGTCCTGGGATAGAGTCCCAGGATCAATTCCTGCATTGGGCTCCCCGCAGGGTGCGTGCTTCTCCTTCTGCCTATATCTTGTCTCTCCCTCTGTCTCTCATGAATGAATAAATCTTTTTTAAAAAATAAACTGTACAGTATGTAAGATGGGAAAATATTTTTAAAAGTTGAGTTGGGCTTGCATTTTATCTACAGTGCATCATGGGCTTCAACTTCTGCTAGCAGTAACTTGTTACCTTGTGCTTAGAGGACACAATGCCAGAGGGTTTTTCACAGCATTGTTGCACACTCTCCAGCATTCAGCTGTGTCTGCGTGCCTGTGCCACAGAGGCATTCTTGCTACACGCTCCTACCTCTGCCCCAAGAGTAGACTACTCTGTTCCTTGTGAGTCAGTGCTAGGTTCATGATAGAGAAAATGGGAATTCATGTTTTCTTAGTGTAGCCTCTGTCTTAGGCAGGCTCTGTCACCCAGGCCTCATAGTGGGGTTTTCTCAGCATTCCCTATGTATTTGCGGTTGGTTTTAAGTAGGAATTTCCTTTTGCTTCTACTTTTCCTCCAAGGATCTTTGCCCTTGTCCTGGGAATAAGGTTTTCCTACCCCTCCCCTGAGGCAGAAGAGTTTTGCTTCCACTCCTTCCCACAAAGAAACAATGTCTGTCCCTTCCAGTCTCCTGCTCTACCTCGTCTTTGTCTTGCACAATAGAAGGCTATGAAAAAAATCTTATGAATGTAAACATCCTTTGGGTAAGAGACTCAGCTATTCCAAACTGAGATGCTAATCCACAATTGCCAAGAAAGAAAATCTTTTGCAGATTTCTTAGCTTATAAAAAAAATAGCCACTTTGGGGATCCCTGGGTGGCTCAGTGGCTTAGTGCCGCCTTCGACCCAGTGAGTGATCCTGGAGTCCCAGGGTTGAGTCCTATGTCAGGCTCCCTGCATGGAGCCTGCTTCTCCCTCTGCCTGTGTCTCTGCCTCTCTCTCTGTCTCTCGTGAATAAATAAAATCTTTATTTTTTAATTTTTTTTATTGGAGTTCAGTTTGCCAACATACAGCATAACACCCAGTGCTCATCCCATCAAGTGTCCCCCTCAGTGCCCATCACCAAATAAAATCTTAAAAAAAAAAAAAATAGCCATTTTGAACACAGAACTCCTACATCAAAATCAAAGGACAATTTATAACTTATAGCAATAACATTAGCCAGAGTATTAATTTTGTACAGTACCCTGAGACCCAAATCTCACAAAATGACACAAGAGAACGCTAGGTGATACCTGCACAAGCACTGAGTTGCATTACAGGAGAACTTGGAGCTTAGGAAGCCTTACTCTTTTATGATGGGCACATAGTAAGTGTGACTGACTTTTTGCCCTAGGAGAAGATACTATGCTAGATAGTAAATAAACCTACCCTTTGTTCCAGAAGGAGACACTGCCTCTATATTCCAGGCCTGTTGACTGTACACATATCCTTGAAAAGATAATCTAGAATAAAGTGACCCAGTACCTCTGCTTGCAAAATATGCTGAAATGCAGAAACTTGTAACCCACACAAAATACCAGTGTCACGAGATAATGAGATGGCCCAAAGATGTGTCCCATATGCCCTCTACCCATGTTTCCTAATATCCCACCCCACTGATTCGTGATAACATTCTTGTCCCAGGAACATTTTATGCAATACCAAAAGAATGCACATACAAATGTGTATATGTACTTGTATATAACATACATTATTATATATCTTCTCTGCTCTTTCATGTTTTTGGCTTATATATACTATTGTGAACCTTATTTTTTGACTAAATATGTTTTGCCAATTGTTCTATATCCATACACATAAATTCCTTTAATAAAATCTGTATGTCTCCATGTATAATACACACACAATGCTAACAATGCTAACACACACAATGCTAACAATGCTAACACACAATGCACACACAATGTAAAAGATTGTTTACAACCTTTTGCTATTCAGCATTACATTACAGTGAATAGTCCAGCACATCCTCAGTAGACACATTGACACATCTGCGTAATATCTGAAGGTGGGCAGTGCATTTTAAAATTTTCATAGATGTTGTCAGATAGCTCTCTTAAAAGGTTACATTTTAAAACAAGGAGAGTGTCTGTTTCTCAATATCTTCACCAACACAGTCTATTAAACATTTTCATGATGGCCAAGGTGATGTTGGAAATTGCATTAAAATTTTTTGCAACTTACAATGTCTTTGTTTTTTTGTTTTGTTTTGTTTGTCTGTTTTGCTCTTTATTATCACGGGCCGCCTGGGAAGGAAGAAACAGTGTGGAGAAACACAGAATAGGTCAGTATCTTAGCCTCACTATTCAGCGTGGTCTTCACTTTTTCATTCACCCCACAAACATTTATTGGGAACTTGCACTGTGTCAAGAAAAAAGCTTGTTCTTGGTTAGAAGTTATTGTTTCTCCCCCCAGAGCTTACGCAGCAGAGGAAAGGTGTCAAACAAGTCATTACCTCATTGTAAGAACTGAGATCCCCATTATAAAGTTATAAAGGACAGGTGCAGGGTACTCTGAGCAGTAGGGAGGTGCTGACTTAGAGAAGAATGCCTTAAAGAAATGGTATTTGAGCTGAGACCTGAAGGAAGAACAGAACTTACCAAACACATGTACGGATATAACTAAAGATCTCTATTTCATTTTTAACTGTTCCCGCTATACCCTAATTTACTTGTACCCTAATCAGTACAAAGAGGAAAACTGGCATTTTTCCAGTCTGGAATAAAATTTATACATTTTTCTTTATACTGGCTGAATTCTTATAGAATAACATCAGGTATGTCATAGTCAGTGGTTTGAATATTACAAGGTTGATGAATTGTTTGTCTTATACATTGATGCTAGCTACATATTAATAGATATGAATATATATATATATATATATATATAATGAATAAGTACAATTTCCTACAAGAAACAAGGAAACAGGCATATCTCAAAGTTAAAAGTTATATAACCTTGAAGTCAAAGTAAAATCTTACAGATAGGCATTGTCTGCTTCCAGTCAAGATGGAATAAGGGACCACATTTACCCTCTCACCTAAAACAACCAAAAACCTGGGCACAATGTGTAAAATAACTGCCAACAAAGGAGACTGATAAATGAGAGAGAGAAACAAGGTGAGCCCTACTCTCTCTCACTTTGAGTCTCCAGGATATGGCACTGGGTGGGGACACCTACACAAAACCTGGCATTGTGCCTGAACTGAGGACATGGAGTTGTTGACAGTCCAGGAAAACCAAGGCAGCTAGAGTCCGCAGGACACAGTAACTGAGAGGAGGAAACCACACACAGAGCACTCTGGAGATCAGAGCAGAGCACCCTCCTCCACCCCTGCCTCCTCTGGCCAAGAATACTGACCTACAGAGTACTGATCAGTGCATGTGGTTGAGGGAACTACCCAAGGGTAGAGGAAGAAGCACCAACAAGCAAAACTTATAATACCTGGTATCCAATAAAAAATTACCATGTATGCAGACACAGAACAAAATAACACCTATAGAGAGGAGAAAGAATGATCAATGGAAACCAACCCAGAACTGATACAGATGTGAGACTTAGCAGAGAAGGACATTAAAACAGAGAACATAACTGTTCCATGTGTTCAAAAAGTTATACAGAGATGTATTATAAACCAACCTTGAACTTCTGAAGATAAGTCTGGGATGAAAAATACAGTGTATGAGATTAACAGCAGAAAAGGCATGAGAGAAGAAAAGTAAATCATAGCAGTAGAAATTAGCCAAAACACTAAGAGAAAAAAGGCCACATTGACTTTCTTGGTGTCCCAAGTTCAAGTCAGACATGCTCTTGCTTTAGCACATTTGCACTTCTTACTACCTTCACCTATAACCACTCACCATTAAAATTCAACTCACCCCTAATTTTCCTCAGGTCGCTGCTCAAAAGTCTTATCTGAGAGACCCTTCTTGACCACCTAATATAACCTCTGCCAACCTTATTCTGCTTTGTTGTTTCTCAGCACTTGACAGATGTACTTTTTTACTGTCTGTTTCTCTCAATATAAGCTTCAGTGTGGGAATCATGAGACAGGGATTTTTGTTTTGTTTATTGTTGCAACTCTTGAATTTTCCCTGGTCCTTAGCATACACTATATTTCAAAGAATAAATTAATGAGGTTATGAAGGGGTACAGTTCTATTCCTGATAGGAGTACCTGGTTAGATGAATGATGGGATATAGGAGACACAAGAATGGACTATGAGATACTTGTGAAACATCCAAGCGAAAATGATGAATAGTCATTTGTTCAACAAATATGTACCGAGCACCTGATCCATGCTGGGCACTGTTCTAGGTGCTTGAGTGAAAAAACAAAGAACCTTACCCTCAAGGAGCTTACTTTCTAGAGAAGGACACAATAATAATAATAAGTGAATCATGTAACAGATCAGAAGGTGATATGTGCTCCAGAAAAAAAAAAAAAAAAATCAGGCAAAGGCAATCTCAAGAGTCCTGGGCAATGCTGAGTGAGTTGCGACTCACTGAGAAGTTGACAGCAGTCCGATCCTCTGGGGTGAGGTTCATCAGCAAGCTAGCAATATTTGCCAAGGAGTTCTGAGGATTAAATGAGATATGTAAAAGGTCTGGCAAATACATAGTCGCTAAAAAAAAAAAAAAAATGTTTAAAACCACTTCCCCACCCAAACTGCTGTAGGGCTTTAATCAGTCTGAAACAGGCAAATTTTAAGATAAGCAGAATGTTTCTGAGTGTGCATCCAAGAGAAAAATTTCCTCTTTGTTGCTTTGCTGTTACTAGTGAGTTCTGAGTCATTATCCGTGAGAAGTACTGGGGAAAGAAATCAGAGAGCTGTTTAAACAAAATTATAGGATAGGGAGAAGATCCTATTGGACTAATATGAAAATGTACCTGGACGGGGTGAGGATGGGAGTGAAGGGCTACAGGATTTCTGCTTGAAGTGGTACTTTAAGTGTTAACTTTAAACTGTGAAACATTAAAGATGTATATATTGTGATCCTTAGAGCAACAACTGAAAATTCATGCAAAGTGGTATTTAATAGATTAAAATTAAATTCAAAATGATACTAAATTAATCCAAAAGAGGTCTAGAAAGAAGGTTTAGAGTCAAGAAAGGGAAGAGACAGCAAGTAAAGAGTAAAAGAATAGACCAAAATCCAGTCATATCTATAATTTATATCAAGTGCTAAAGCACTAAACATTCTAATTAAAATACAGAAATGGTCAGAATGTCAGGAAAACATGATCCAACTATACATGATGTCTGACTCCAAGAGAAACATTAACTATAAAGACAGATAAACTTAAAGTAAATGGATGGGAAAAAAGATGTACTATGCAAATGGTAAGCCAAAGGGGGCTGGAGCTGCGATGATATCAGACATAGAAGACTTCAAAATAAAGAACATTACCAGAGATAAAGAGGAATTTTTCAAAAGAACAAAGGGCTAATACATAATAGACATAACAATTGTAATATGTGTGTGCCTAATAAAGGTGCTTCAAAATACACAAAAACTGACAGAACTAAAAGGAGAAACAAAAATTGACTGTCGTTGTTGGATATTTTAACACCTATTTCTTAGCAATTCATAGAACATTTAGGCAAAAAACACAAAACAAAACAACCCAAATCTGTAAAGACATGTAATATCTGAGAAACACAACCAACCACCTTGACCTAAGTGATATTGATAGAGCACTCTGCTGAATACTCGCAGGATATTATGTTCTTTCCAAGAACACATATTCCATGTTCCATGATAATTCATATGCTGGATCATAAAATAAATCTTAACAAATGTAAAAGGATTAAAATCACATACAAAATGAATTAAATGGAAAGGAATTAAACTAGAAATCAAAAGAAAGATATCTAGGAAAACCTCCAATACTTGGAAGGTCAACACAAATAGTACAGAGGTAAAAAAATAAATTAGGGAATGTAATGTACAGCATAGGGAATATAGTCAATAATTCTGTACTAACTTCATATGGTGACAGATGGTAACTGCAATTATCACGAGGATCATTTCATAATGTATAAAAATATTGAATCAATATGACATACACCTGAAAATAGGAAACAGCATGTCAATTACACTTCAGTTAAACCAAAACTCATGAACGAGTATGCTTGCAGCACACTATTTCTCACTGCAAAAATCTGAAAAATCTCAAATGTTTATCAATAGAATGGATTCATATGATGGTATACCATACTAAGTATAAATTAATGAAATACGATTATATGCACAAAAATATAAAATAAGGAAAACAGTAAAGCAAGCAGCTCAATATTTTAAGTGGACAAAAGATTTGAACATTTTACACAGATACAGACAGCAAAAAAATCTATCATTAGTCAACATCATTAGTCACTAGGGAAATGTAAATTAAAACTATAATAAGGACCATGAGATACCTAGTTAGAAAGATTAAAAATAAACTCTGATCATACCAATTGTTGGAGAGCATGCGTAGGAACTGGAACTCTCATACACTGCTGATGGGAATGTAAAATGGTATAACCACATTTGGCGATCTGCTAGCAAGTTAAACATACACCCACCACATGGTCCAGCCATTATTCTCCGAGGTATTTTACCCAGGAGAAAAGAAAGCCTATGTCCATAAAGCCTTACACACAAATGTGCTCAGCAGCTTTATCTGTATAGCCCCAGACTGGAAGCAACCTACATGTCCATCAACAGATGAATGGAGAAACAAGTTGTGATAAAGCCACACAATGGAGAAGTACTGGGTAATAAAAAGGAAAGAACATGTGATAGCTGAATGAATCTCAATAGAACTGTGAAGGAAGCCAAACAATAACAGTATATATGATTCTGTTTATACAAAACTCTAGAAAATGCAAATTAATCTATAATGACAGAAAGTAAAGCGGTGGTTAGTATATATGATTCCGTTTACACAAAACTCTAGAAAATGCAAATTAATCTGTAATGACAGAAAGTAAAGCGGTGGTTAGTATATATGATTCCATTTATACAAAACTCTAGAAAATGCAAATTAATCTATAATGACAGAAAGTAAAGCGATGGTTAGTATATTATTTCATTTATACAAAACTCTAGAAAATGCAAATTAATCTATAAGGACAGAAAGTAAAGCGGTGGTTACATTTGCCAGGAAGGAGCCAGGGGTGGAGGGAGGAATTACAAAAGGGCAAATGGAAACTTCTGGGGGGGGTGATGGGTATGTGTATTATTGTAACTGTGGCTATGGTTTCTTAAGATCTTATTTATTTATTAGAGAGAGAGAGAGAGAGAGAGAGAGATTGCACATGAGTGGGGGAGAGGGACAAGCAGACTTCTTACTGGACCATAAGTGCAACATGGGGCTCGATCCCACGACCTGAGCAGAAGTCAGATGCTTCACCTGGGCCACCCAGCCCCGACCCCGCTGTACCTATTGTTTCACAGGAATATACATATGTCAGAATTCAGCAAACTAAACACTTTAAATATATGCATTTTATTTTATGTCAATCAGGGCTCCATAAAGTGTAGAAAACACACACACACACACACACCAGCAAAACCAAAAAAGTCACTTAGAAACACAGACAGCAAAATTACAAAGTAAAGCAAAGGGATGGCTGATTCAAAATACAAAATAATTGTATTTTGAATCAGCCATCCCTTTGTATAGCATTTACCTGGAGTATAATTGTATAGCAATTACCTGGAGTGGAGGAAAGGGAGGAAGGCAGGCACCAGTTGGGAGAAGCATGTGGGAACGCTCTCATGTTCTGGTCCAAGTAATACCCTATATGCGAAACTGGATGCTGGGTATCTTACTACCATTCCTTTATCTATCTATCTATCTATCTATCTATCTATCTATCTATATATATATTTTAATTTTATTTATTTTGAGGGGGGTGGGGTGGGGAAAGGAGAAGCAGGCTCCTCCGCTGAGAAGGGAGCGGGACGCGGGCCTCCATCCCAGGATCCTGGAATCCTACCCTGAGCCTCCCAGGTGCCCACCAGCCACGTGTGTTCCACACAACCTTTCTCTACACAGGATGGAGTTCACAATTTAGAAAAACAAAGAGAATCTGTGGTGAGGACCACAGAGGAGCGGACCTCCATTAGCTAAACTGCACACCTTTTACCATTATTGGGAGGCACAACCCTCAAAACCGTTCAAATAAAATGTAGATCTTCCACATCTGATCTGTGTGACCAGTTCCTGGGGGACTGAGGAGTCCCCAACTTCAAAGAAGGAATGGAAAGATCAGACGGAAGAGCTGGTGTCTCCCACCCTAACTTGGCGCCGACCAAGTACTGGGTTGCCTATCTTCTCGCGACCTCGAGGCTCAGGGGCCAAGGGGCAAGTGACAGGTTAAGCATTGACCACCTACGAGAACAGTTACCTGCCTTGCACTTCCTCTAGAAGATCCTGCAGCTCAGCTCCCTTGCTCATCTTGGTCGACTTGGCTACTACCTTTACCAACCGGAAGATACACGCTATATAGTAAAGTCACTGCGCTCATCCCCCTCTCTTTGCTTGGTAGCAACAAATTCCGCCCGGGGGGGGGGGAGGGGGCGGGGGGAAGGTCTTGGAATCTCACTTCGCATCATCGGAAGAAGGGAACTCCGTGCGCTTCCCACGTAATTTAAGAGCCAGGCAAGTCTTGGTTCGGTTGGCCAGGGGAAAGCGCCGTGCTGCAGGCTTGGCTCCGGGACGCGCAATTTTGGCGAGCACACGTCCTCCGCGGCCTCATCAATGGATTTTTAATCAAAAGGTCTTCGAAGAATGCGGTGCCTACTGCGCTTTCCACGACAGCCAGCGCCAGACACGCCCTTGGTCCTGCTTCGAGCCCGCGCGCGGGCCGCCCCCCCCCGGGCCAGCAGTCCGCCGGCGGGGACCGCTTACCGTGGCTACCGCCTCAGCCCGTCGGCTCGCAGCCGGCCCCTCGGCGAGGGGCCTGAACCTCCTGGAAGCGTCCCCGAGGGGAAGACTAACACCCACACGTTACAGGTCCGAAGCCCGCACCGCTTCAGCGCGCTCCGGGGCGCGCACGGCCGCTCCCCGCCCCCGGGGGAAGCAAGGTCACGCCCCCCGGCCCCGGGCCTTTAATAGGAGCGGCGGCCGATTTCCCGCCTCCCTCCGGGGCCCGCACTTCCGGCCGCGGGGGCGTTCGGGAGCGCGCCCTGCGAGCCTCCACCAACCAACCAGCGGCTCCGCCCGGCCGGCGCGAGGGCGCGCGCGCGCATTCGTGCGCAGGTTCGAATCTCCGCCGCTTCGCGGTTTGCTCCCCAACGTCCGGCAGCCCCTCGGCCGCAGCGGGGGCGACGCGCGCGGGCAGCGCCGGGCCCGGCCGCCCCGCCCCCCGCCCTCCGTCGCGCGCCCAGCCCTCGCCCTCCGCCCCCGGAGTTATCGGCGCTGGGCCTCCCGCGCCGGGCGGGCTCCGCCCGAGGCCCCGGGGCCCATGGCCAAGCGGCGTGCGGCCGAGCCGCTGACGTTCCACGTGCCTTGGAAGCGGCTCCTGCTCTGCGACTTCCCCGAGGAGCCGCCGCCGCCGCCGCCGCCGCCGCTCTGGATCCCGCCGCCGGGGCCCTCGCATCCCGGGCAGCCTGTCGGCGCCCCGGAGCTGCCCCGAAAGCGCAAAATCGACGCCGGGGCTATGACTGAGCCTTCAGCTTCGCCCAGCAAGCGTCGCGACGGCGGGGACACCGGCGTTCCGGGCGGCGTGCAGCGCGACGGCCGAGGCCTGGAGACGGGCGAGCCGCCGCTGCAGCAGCCTCCCGCGCGGCCCCGCGGGCCGGGGGAGGAGCCCCGGGGCGCCCGGCCCCCGAGGGGCGGCGGCGACGACGGGGCGGGGCGCACGGAGCCCCGGCGGGGAGACTGGGGGGCAGCACCGCGCCAGGTAGGGGCTGGAGGTCCGCCGAGCGCCCCGGAGGGCGGGGGGAGAGGAGGGCCCCCCCTTTACGCAGCCAGGCGCGCCCCGGGATTCGCGTTCAGGAGGCCCCAAAGAGCCGGGGTCCCCGACTCCCGGGCTCCACAGGATGGGGCCCCGCGTTTGCGGGGGGGGGGGGGGTCCTGTGGGCTGAAAGCACTTGCCAAACAGACGGTCGGGCGACGTGGACGTGGGCTGGCACCGTCAGTGCCCGTGCTGGGAAGGAGGGCAGCGGGAGCGTGGGGCACGACGGCGCGCGAGCTCTCTGGAGACCTGGACCGCGAACCGCGGCAGGTCTGCTCAACGACAAATGGAGCAAGGTGTAGCGCGCCTTCCGTGGCTTAACGATGATTTCGTGTAGAATTCGTGATCGGGTTCTTCCCTAAGAGGATGAACGATGTGGTAGCCATCCGTTGGACGGCCTGTAGGCATGGTACAGCGCTTTGGGTAGAGAGAGGAAGGACCTCGCTCTCTCGGGAAGAGGCATTTAAAAACTCACAGTGTTAAATCGCATCCTGTGATTATTGTTGAAGATTAATTTGGATCCTAAAGTAAAGCTATGCTAGGATCACTTTTAAGCGTTCTTATTCTTTGGAAACGACCCTGCCCCATCTCTGCACCTTGGATGTAATTTGTCTAGGTTTGTGCTGTTCGGTATGGCAGCCACTACCCGTGTGGGAACCACTGAAAACTTGAAAAGTGACTGGTCCAAATGGAGATGTGCGCTAAGTATAAGATACACTAGACTTCGGAGATCTCAAAAAATATATATAGATATATATTTTTAAAGATTTTATTTATTCACGAGAGATGCCCAGAGAGAGGGGCAGAGAGACAGAGGCAGAGGCGGCAGGCTCCCTGCAGGAAGCCCGACGCGGGACTCCATCCCGGGTCTCCAGGATCACGACCTGAGCCCAAGGCAGACGCTCCACCGCTGAGCCACCCAGGCGCCCGGAAGATCTCAAAATTTTTCCATTGATTACCCATCGAAAGAACTTGGAGATACTGGATTGAATAAAATGTATTAAAATTTATTTTTTTAGTATGGCCACTAAAAACGCTTAACATATTTTTGGGACAGCCTTGGTCTAGACTTAGGAACTGAGGCTGCTTTTTGGCAGTTCTGTGTATTGACTTACCAGGAGTTTTGGGAAAAGAAGAACCAGATGTAGGGCCAGAATTCACCAAACTCTTGAAGCACTACATCCTAGCGTCTATCTCACATTTTTCCATTGTTTTAATTATCTTATGCAGAATTCACTAAATGCCTTGCTGGAAAAAAGTGAACTGAGATTCCTTTGGTAGGACTTCTTGATGAAAAACCCAATAAAATGAGAATTTTATAGATAGGAAAGGACTTTTTCTGTGTGGGTGAGAAATTACCTTCGGACGATAATGATGAGCATTTCTGGATGAAATTCTAAATTGTAAATATTTCCACCTCCAGTTTATTGGAATTTAGAAAACTTGAGAATTTTTTGTTAGACTTTTAAATTCATATTTCTTTTAGATGTTCAAAATCCAGTTACTTAAAACCAAATGATAGCACTTATGTTTTGAAAACCGAATAATTAGAATTTCCAATTATATTGTTTCTGCCAGCAAAACCTAAAAAAACAAACAAAAAAAACCCAGAATGATAGTCATCCAGACCTATTTGATATAGAGATGACTACTGTGTAGTTTGAAAACCTTTCCTCTTCAGACCATGTCGGTGCCCCACCCATACATAGGCTTGTCTTTTCTACCAGAGTATCCTGACTGCAGTATGCCACAGATTGATAAGAAGGAAATATGGAAATTGTAGGTAGGCAAAGAAGGAGAATTTTTTAGTGGACTGATATACCTTCTTAGAATCTCTTAGTCACACCTGTCAAAGAAGGAGAATTTTTTAGTGGACTGATATAGCTTCTTAGAATCTCTTAGTCACACCTGTATCTGTCACAGCAGTAACTACATCTGGCAGCTCTCTGCTTCCTAGTCACTACAGGCCCATAGCAAGGACTAAGCTTGGCCATAGGGATACCTTTTTCACCAAGACAATCCTTGTGCTCTTTTCTTTCAGCAAAAGCCCAGGAATCTTTATGTTTATTCCTTTTGTTAATTCTGTTCACGAGCTTTTTGTCTTCTGCAAATTTAAGAGAGAAACATGTTTCCTTCAGCACCTCTCTTTTGTGCCTCCAGAGGTAGAGGTTCTTTGTTTTAAGGGATTTGTAGCAAATTACCAAGATACAGGGTATGACAAAATCATGGAAAAGTTAGAAAGGCTTTTTTCAATTTATGCAGTAAATGTCTCCCTGGTTCCTGGCATTCAGAATAGAGCTTAAGTCCCTACCCTCACTCTTGGGATCTCATTTAGGAGAAAGTTTCTCAGATGTGTCCTTTCTGCATTGAGGATTCAATTTAGACAGAATAATGGTACCTTTTTTCCTGTCCTAGAACCTCAGAATATCTTTTGAGTTGTCTCAAAAATTTTTGTTAGCTTTTTTCTAGGATTTTGTTTCGGTGTGTTTAACCAAAGAACTAAAGTAAGACCAGGTATTTCTTCAATAAATATTTATGTGTTTTCTCGTGATAGTGTCACTTTATGCAGATTCATTGCTCTGTCTGTGCTATCATTGTTAGCTATTTTTATTGGAAAGTAGGCAGAAATGTTTTATATATATATATATATTCCTACGAAGAAAGTAATGGATGATTCATGGGTTTCTTGGGATATAATATCTAGCGCTATTGAGCAATTACACTACTAATCCTTAATTTGAACGAGAGGCCTAGGGGTACCTGGGTGGCTAGTGGGTTAAGCATCCGACTCGATTTTGGCTCAGGTCATGATCTCAGGGTTTTGAGATCAAGGCCCATGTTGGGCTCTGTGCTAGGCATGAAGCCTGCTTAAGATTCTCTGTCTCCCTCTCTCTCTCTGCCCATCCCCCCCTTAAAAGAAATAAATTTTTTTTAAAAAAAGAAAAAGAGTCTTGAGTTTTACCAGTGAGGAAACAGACTTAGATCAAGGTCAGAGTTAGTGGATGGTGGAGTTATGCAAATCCCAGGTCTCTCTCGAGGCAAAATTTGTGCTCTTAGCTACTTGGTTATACTGATGTCACTATGGGATCTTTTTGGGCTCTGTTTATAAGTAGGTAATTAAAACGGTCAGCTTGGAATCCTGGATATAATTCCAGGGCTGCTTCCTTACACAAAGTATTTTGGGGATGCTTTTGAAATTCTGTGTTAATTTTAAACTTCATTGGAACATCAGTTTCATTTCATAGTTACTTGAAACAATAGTATAGCTATTCAGAGGAACCTGTTGAATTTTAAAGGAGCCAATACTCAACTTGGATTTATCAGTGTTAGTATATTGATTTAAAGTCCTGCAGTGTACCAAATCTTGTATCTTTATAAATATGCTAAGTAGCAAGAAAATCTGAAACTGATTATTAGTCAAAAATTTTTTGGCAAGGTGTCAAAATATTTTAGCCTATGTAAAGTCAGTTCCTTAAAATACCAAACCTCAGGGGAAAGACCAAAAATAAGTTTTAAGATATGTTTGTATTACTTAAATAAATTGTTTTCCACACTGAAAGGTAAAAAAAAAAAAAAAAAAAAAATTAAGACCAATTTCCAACATTTTCTTTGGTTGAAAAAAAGAAAATTATCAAGAAGAGATGTTCTTGGAAGAAATTCTTTTAAATTTAAACTACTAACAATATTTTTACAAATCCGTGAATATGAAAATGCACAGATTTGATGGAGTCCATGAAGTACTTTGCTTAGGCAGAATTTAAAGTGTGTTTGTTGAAGAAGCAAAGTAAAAGGCCACAAAATCTTTTTTTTTTTTCCTAAGATTTTATTTATTTACTCATGAGAGACGGGGGGGGGGGGGGGGGGGGGGCGGTGAGGCAGAGGGAGAAGCAGGCTCCACACAGGGAGCCCGATGTGGGACTCAATCCCGGGTCTCCAGGATCACGCCCTGGACTGAAGGTGGCGCCAAACCGCTGAGCCACCCGGGCTTCCCAGGGCCACAAAATCTTAATGTGTGTTTGCTTTTAAAATAAGAAAATTTGTTTCCTGAAAAAAAAAAAAGAAAGAAAAAACTTTCTATAAGCCTTTGATGTGCTTTCATCTTTCTTTTTTCCCTAAAGCTCAATGAAGAATTTTGGCAGTATAACACCTTCCAGTACTGGAGGAATCCTTTACCACCTATTGATCTGGCTGACATCGAAGATGTGATTGAAGACAACTCAACAGAAGCAGCGCTTCAGGGCAAGAATGAAGTGGTTGAGATTGACATGGAGTCCTGACGGAAGGAGCTGAAGAATAGGTTCTTCTTAATTTGAGGAGACATCTCTTAAGTGAATTTACATATTCTTAAGAAGAAAAGTTATTTTCCATACTTGATGTGATACCATTCCCAAACCTGAAAAATGAGGAACAGTTATTTTAAAGATAAATGCCTATAGCCACTACTGAAACTCCCAAAAAGGATTTGTCAAGGATCTAGTGCAGTTACAGGGGAAGTATTTTATATATGTACTCTTGCAGAGAAATTTATGTTTAGACTCTAAATTCGAAAACATTGATCTCATAAAAAGGAATTCTGACAGTTTTAGAAGTGGGAAATGTTTAAATATTCTTCTTCTCTGTACCAAAAAGTCAATTTGTGGTACATGAAATGAGTATTGTTTTATAATAACTTATTAATAAAATGCTTTCTAGTACATTGTATTGACTCTTAGTTGAACAAATAGCCCACTTAAACATCTATGCAAACTTAAAATGTGGGAGATATTTAAAGGTGGCATAGTTTTAAGAGAACTTTCTAAATGTAGAATGTAAAGTAGTGAGAATTTCAATTTGGGTAGCATGTTTGCATAGTTTCCAGTGTTTGATATTTGTTTAACTCTACTTTGGGGAATCATAAATGGATAAAGAGCAAGGAGAGGCAAATAGGTGCTTTCCTCCCCCTTTTCCCAGGATAAGAGGAAAGAAATTCAGTTGCATTTCTTAATTTCTTGGTTTTGAATTGTTTTGAGGGTATGGTTTTTATTGCTTATTACTTTAGACTTGTAGTTCTCAATACTGACAATACTTCAGAAATCCTTGCCTGAGCTTCACTGGAGAGATTCCTGTCTGAATGGGGCTTGGGTATAGCTATTTTTTTAAGCACCAATCCTCCTTTTCCCCAATCCTAATATGCCGACAGCTTTGAGAACCACTAGACAGACTAATGGTAGTTTTTCCTGTTTAAAGGAGATAACTAATTAGAGATGAAGCAGCTCCTCTTAATTAGCTTTGTTTTTATTTCACTCTTTCAGTGGCTTTGTTACAAGTAAGTTATTGTGTTACTACTATTTCGTTGTTAACAAAATAAAGTAAGCAGTTTGTGTTTGAGTATCAATGATTAAGTTAATTAACTTTTGTACTACATCCAGAATGTTGGCTTTGTAATCGAGTAACTTGTCCTTGTATATATTTTGTTGTTGATAACAGTAGATCCAAAATTCAGAAAGGATGACAAATGCTAATGAGAGGGGGGAAAAAACCAATTTGTGTATACTGTAGGATTTAAGTATGGGTTGACGTTAAGAATATTCTAGAACAAAAGACATGTACCGTGGTTAAGAATGAAGGCTTTGGTGTCAGACGTGGTTCAAAGGCTTGTACTGCCGCTTTCTACCTATGTAACATTAAGCAAGTTATTTTTCATCTTTAAGCCCCAGGTTCCTTAATTGTAAACTGAGAAACAATAAATAGTATCTACCTCAGAGAGGTTATGTTTATTGTCTAGCAATGTACTAAGTACTTTACCTGCATCGTTTAATTCTCATAATAACCTTATTGTAGGTACAAAAAATAGTATAAATGTGTTTTTTGTAGTTATACTTCATTCCACTTTAAGTTGCAACTAGAAGTTTCAGGATACGAATTGGAATTGAAGTAGCAAGGATGGCAAGCAAGTGGGGGAAGCATTTAAATTACTGCGGAGGGGGGGAAGAAAATGGTAAACTTTCTTCCCCCTTCTTTTTGACCTGAGAGTAGGAAGGGGTCTGTTTTTGTTCACTGCTCTTCCTTGTGCCTGGGACAGTGCCTGTCACACAGTAGACAGTCACTAAAAATTGCATGAATGAATTAGTTAAGTTTTCTTCTCTATTGATGGGAAGGTAATGCTAATGATTTTCTAGGACCATATCACAAAGCTAGGCATTTTACCAAAGATGTGCATATAAAAGATGTGTCACGGGGATCAAGCAGTTAAGATGCTGGAAACATAATGTAAAAACTGAGACATGTACACCTAATGAACTATAGGAGGTAGTCATTTACTTTAATGAGAAATTTCATAGGATACTACGTTGCAGGTGAGTGAATAGGAGTTTCAAATAGTAGCTCAAACAGGGATTCTTGGCTGGCTCAGTTGGAGCTATGCAAACTCTTGATCTCAGGGTTGTGAGTTCAAGGCACCCATCAGTGTTAAAGCTTGAAGAAAAAAGTAGCTCAGACAATCTTTTTTGAGCATTATGTGTCAAATAGCATACAAAACTAAGGTAAAGATTCAGGGAAAATATTTGCTATCCAGGTTGAAGGTTGAATGTTTTTATATAGGTATATATATTAATGTAAACATTTAAATATGTTTAAAATATGGAATATGAATATATATGTAAAGATGTATACATATGTGTATATATAGAGAGATTTTAAAAAGTCCATCCTTTTAGAAAAATTTGTTAGTGAATCTCAAGATAATTAGGCAAAATTGCATGGTGGATAAATTAAGATAGAAATTTAAAAATTCTTTTTTAGTTGTATACATTTCACCCAGATTCCCTAATATAACATCTTACATTACCACAGTACAATTATGAAAATGAGGAAATTAATGTTAATATATTTCTATAATGCTATTATGAGGACATGGAAAGAGTTACTTCAGGCAACTCTTAATAGGATATGTCAAAAAGTGGACAAAATGTATAGACTAAGTTTTGCCATCGTCTCACTAACATCCTTTTTCTGGCCCAGAATTCAATCTAAGGTCACATGTTCTATTTTGTTGTAAAATCTTCTCAGCCTCCTTTAAGTCAATTCCTTGGAATGTATTTGCCTTTCATGACCTTAGTACTTTTTGTAGAGTACTGAGTACTTTTTTGTAGAGTATAGTTATTTCATAGGGTAGCCTTCAATTTTGGATTGTCTGATGTTTCTCATAATTACACATTTTTGGTAAGAACTCCATATAAGTGTTGTATCCTCAGTGCGTTACTCCAGAAGGCACTGGATGTCAACTTGTCATTGGTTCCTGAAACTTTGATTACTTGATTAATGTAGTGTTGGCCATTTTTTTTCTATTATAAAGTTAATATTTTCTCCTACATAATAATTATCTCTTGGAAGATACTTTAAGACTATGTCCAATTTCTCATCATATTCTGCCCATGAATTTTAGGATATGTTGATTCTTACATGAAATATTTATTGCTCTTGGTATAGGTCAAATGGCAACTTTCTATTTCCATTATCCCTCCTATATCTATTATTAATTGGAATTCTGTGAAGAAAGAACTTTCCTTTCACCCCTATTTTTTATTCAGTGACTTAATAACAGTATAGATTAATGAGCATATATTTTATTCTATGAATTATAGTGTATTGCTATCATTACTTTGTTACACAAATTATCCCAAGAGATTTAGCCATTGGGAGGCCCTCTGAGTTGGTCTTTGTGCCCTTCCTCTTTTTTTTTTTTTTAACCTGTTATTTATTGTGTGAATACTGGTTAACATTGGCAATGCACTTTTGCATTTACGGGGTTAATGGATGGAAATTGTGCCACTGGGAAATGCTGTGTTTTTCACTGAACAATTTGAGCCTTGGCATCTCTTCAGAGAATAGGGATGCTAAATCCCACCTCCAAGGAGCAGAGTGGGGATGAAATGACATGGTGGTTGTGCAGAACCCATAGTAGGCACTATATATATATATCTCTTCCTTGCAGTACATGAAATGCACATTTTTGCCATCTTCCTGATAGGTAGGTAGGTAGACTATTAGTGACCTCTAACAATTCCTGAAATTAGGGCAAACTGACTGATTACTTTTAAAGAATTTCAACAATTACCTGGAGGCCACAGATCTAAACAACAGTGTTCTAGCAATTTCTATTTATTGATTGCTGTATCTTGTATCTTTTTGATACAACCCTGTGGTAAAATTCTAAAATAGGCCTCAAGATTCCCAGACCACAATGTATTACCCAGTCATTTAATCAAACACTGATTTAGATACTACTGTGAGAAATTTGGCAAATGTAATCAAAGTCCCAAACCAGTTGATCCTAAGATGAAATGATCCACGTGGGTATGACTTAATCACATGAGTCCTTTAGGTATGGGTGGACAGATGAGAGACAGAAGTCAGGTGCAAAATGTGAGAGGGATTTAATATAAGAGCAATTCTGGCTTTGAAGATGAAGGGAGCCATGTGATGAACCTGGAAGCTGCCTCCAGAGGCTGAGAGTGAGGCCTGTGGCAGCCAGCCAGCCAGCAAGGAAACCGGGACCTCAGTCCTACAACATCAAGAATCTGAATTTAGCCAACAACTTGAATGAACATAGATGTGGATTCTTCTGTGGAGCCTTCAGAGAGGAATGCAGTGCACTGGCACCTTTCCGCTTTGTGGCACTCTTAAACAGAGAACCTCGCCTATCAAGTGGGACTTCTGACCTACAGAACTGTGAACTGATTGGTGTGTGTGTGTGTGTGTGTGTGTGTGTGTGTGTTTAAGCTGCTAAGTTTTTAGTAATTTGTTCTGCAGCAATAGAAAACTTACATAGACTATCATTTTTAGCACTTCCATACCTTCTTACACAGAGGTTTTGGCACAAACATTTCTCTTGTAGTATCTCCACTCTAGTCTTGGAGTCATTTCTCCAAACAGCCCTGGTGCTTTACTGGAGAGTGCTACTTAGAAATGATCTGGGTGCAAGATTTACTCATTGTACTGAGTATCACTGCTTCTAGATGCTCTCAACTTGACAGAACTACAAAATGTATGTGTATACAGCTATATGTATTCCTTCATCTATCAGTATGCTTGTGCCTATATCTGTATATAGACTTAAAAAAATCCCACATGATTTCATACTGATACTTCCAATCCCTATCCAACACCATTCCTCTCTTAATTCCTTTTAAAAGTAGACTTCATATCCACTATTTATTTTTATTTATTCATTCATTTATTTCCTAAATCCTCAAATACACAGAACACAATTTAGAAACTGCTAACCTTTACTACTGTACCAAACAGGCCTGCTAATTGCAGTACAATGTATGTACTTCTTGTGCTCAGCTTTGGATATTCAGTTAACATTGTCTCTAAAGTTACTTAGGTTAGTTCTTTTCTATCCTTCCCTTCAGAGTGATTGGGTTATTGTAATACAGTTGGATTCATTTGTTTCTAGATCAGTTTTGATTCCCCATCTCTTTTTTTTTTAAGTTTGTAAAACATTCACGTGGTTCTACAAATTAGAACTATACAAAAATGTATAATTGGAGATGTCACTCACCCTAACTTGTCCTCCCCCCATTTTCATTCCCCTGTTTTTCCTACTTTGTTCCCTTTTACTCCCCTGTAAATAAATAATTTCATTAGTTTCTGATTTGTTTTTACTGTTCTTCTTTTGCACTAATGGGCAGATATACATATAATTTCTTTCTATATTCATAACATACAAATTTATTATAAACTGTGATTCTAATAACTGGATAATAGACATAGAAAATAGTTTACAAAAGAAAAAGTATATATAAGCTTAAAAAAATAAACACGTCTGCTTAAGTGTGATCCCAAATTTTAAACAAGAATATTTTTCTGTATAAATTGGCAAAAGTTGCAGATAGCACTTTATTTTTAGTAAAGCCGTTCTGAAAAGCTGCTTGGTAATATGCTTTAAGAGCCTTATCATAATCTTTGAACTAGTTTTCATTCTGTATCTAAAAATATGTCTTAAAGAAATAATCAGAAAACTAGATGCAAACATATACATCACTGTAATAGTAAAATATTAGAAATAAATAGCTTAAGAGAATTGATGGATAATTAGAATATAACGAGATCATAAATTGATGTTATTAAGAGTTTTAATGATATAGAAAAATGCTTACAAATAAAACAAATAGGAATGGGATGCTTGGGTGGCTCAGTCAGCTAAGCATTTGCTTTGGCTCAGATCATGATCCTAGAGTCCTAGGATCAAGATCCACGTTGGGCTCCCTGCTCAATGGGGTGTCTACTTCTCCCTCTCCCTTTTTCCCTCTCCCAGCTCCTCTCTCTCTCTCTCTCTCTCTCTCATAAATGAATCTCTATAAAAAAGAGAAAAAATTAAGACTTTCAGACCTGATCAAACTCTCCCACTAATTGCAACTAAAAGCCCAACTAAAATATATTTGTAGTCTCTGAAAATTAAATGAAGGCATTATTGGATAGGGAATGGAAGTTAAACTTGGCAAAGCAACTCCTACAGAGTAAAGTTTTAGGATTTTATTTTTTACTCTTTCCCAGCTTTGATCCAAGAGTGACCACCCAGCAGAACTGCAGTGGCCAGCATGAGTAACCCAAACTCTGAAAGAAACTTGTCTTTGACCAGAAGACCAGGAGAGGGAGCTACTTTGAACAAGAGTGGAGGAATGGGGATGAGAGGGCTGGGTAAGTAATCCCACATTTCTGTATATAAACTGGTACTAGTCCCGGGCTCATTCTGGGTTTTTTGTTTGTTTGTTTTGTTTTTAATTACCTTTTTTTAAAAAGTAGGCTCCTAACTGAGCTAGCCAGGCACCCCAATCCTGGGCTCATTCTTAAGGGACACATATCTGAGATAGATTGTGAGCTATATAGCAAAGACTTTGAAACTAAAACAATATAAACCTACACTTAAATCCCTCACTAATGTCTAAGTGATACATGCATGGGACATGCCTAAAGCAACATAGCCAAGCGTTGCTTAGACCTTAGAACCATGCCCATGGAAGAAGAGACAGTATTTACAGTATGAACCTAACTGGGTTGAGTAGGGAAAAAATATCGTCTAGAAGATTTAAACATGACCCATAGTCTCACAAAGTAATATTCAAGACACAATACAAAATACTTGACATTAAAAGAATGAAAGAAAAATGTGGCCAGTTTTATTTATTTATTTTTTTTATTTATTTATGATAGGCACACAGTGAGAGAGAGAGAGAGGCAGAGACACAGGCAGAGAGAGAAGCAGGCTCCATGCACCGGGAGCCCGACGTGGGATTCGATCCCGGGTCTCCAGGATCGCGCCCTGGGCCAAAGGCAGGCGCCAAATCGCTGCGCCACCCAGGGATCCCTGTGGCCAGTTTTAAAGGGAAAGATAATAGTCACATGTAAATCATCAGGAAAATGTGACCAATTTTGAAAGACAACCGACAGATATCAATTCCAAGATTACCCAAATGTTAGAATTACTCCAAGTTTTTTTTAAAGATTTATTTATTTATTTATTCATGACAGACAGAGAGAGAGAGGCAGAGACACATGCAGAGGGCGAAGCAGGCTCCATGCAGGTAGCCTGACATGGGATTTGATCCCAAGTCTCCAGGATTACGCCTTGGGCTGAAGGCAACAATAAACCACTGAGCCACCAGGGCTACCTGAATTACTCCACATTTTAAAGCAACTATCCAAACTGTGCTCCATAAAGAAAATGAACTGAATGAAAACAAAATTTCTCAAAAGAGAAATATAAACAATTAGAAACAAATGAAAATTTTAGAAGAGGAAATACGATACCTAAAATAAAAGACTTAGTAAATGTGCTAAGCAGCAGAATAAAGATGACAGAGGAAATAATCAGTGAATGTGAAGATGGATCAATAGAGATTGTCCAATCTAAAAAAAGAAGAAAAAAATTTTAAATGAACAGAGCCTCTGCAACCTATGAGACAATACCAAAATATGTATATATTTGCATCACTGGAGCCCTAGATATTATGAATGACTATATTCCTATACATTTGACAACTTAGATGAAGCAGACAAACTTCTTCAAAGACATAAACTACCAAAGCTCATTTTAAAAAAAAGATATTTGGAATAGCTCTTTATCTATTAAGGAAATTGAGCTCCTAGTTAAAAACCTTCCAAAAGTAAACCTGCAGACTTACATGTTTTCACTGGAGAATTGCATCAGATATTTAAGGAAGAAATAATATAATCTCTTACAGAAAAATAAAAGAGAACATTTTTCAATTCATTTTATGAGGTCAACATTAGCCTGATACCACAACCAAATATATTGCAAGAAAAATCTACAGATCAATACATCTTATGAATATAAACACAAAAATTCTCAAAAAAATATTTACATACCTAACAATATATTAAAAGGATAATATAGGGGATGCCTGGGTGGCTCTGGTTTAGCGCCTGCCTTCGGCCCAAGGTCTGATCCTGGAGACCTGGGATCAAGTCCCATGTCGGGCTCCCTGCATGGAGCCTGCTTCTCCCTCTGTCTGTGTCTCTGCCAATCTCTCTCTCTGTGTCTCTTATGAATGAATAAATAAAAATCTTTAAAAAAAAAGGATAATATAGAGAGAAGAAGATAGTGGTAGACTAGGAGGACCTTAGGCTCTCCTGGTCTCACAAACACAACTAGATAACTGTCAAGTCATCCAAAATACCATAGAAATCGACCTGAAGACTGACAGAACCCCAGAAAGAACAAACTTCACAACTAAAATTCAAGAGGTTGAAAGTGTATCAAAGAAAGTGGGAGGTGCAGAGATGTGATTTTGGGGAGAAAAGTATCATGTGCTGCAGAGGGGAGGGAGTCATCATTATGGTAAAAAGCAAGAGAGGAATACACAGGAATGCACAAGGAGAACCCTTCCCAAAAGCCATTGCCTAATTTCTGAAAATGAAAGGGCTGAATTTCATGAATTTTTGCAACCAGTGGGGCTTAAAGCCTGAAGTTTTAAAGGACAGAGGGCTTGGCAGGAATAGGGCCCGGAGGACACTGCACCTGCTCCTGGAAAGAAGGCAGGCAGCCAACCCAGACAGCTTGGCAACAGTGATCTAAAGAACACCTGGGGCACACAGGGAAGATTGTTTACTCTTCTCCAAGTGCATCCCTGAGAGGCAGCATTCATGAAGATACCTATTTGGGAAGCAAGGAGTGCCTGGCAGCACCATTTCCCTCTCCCACCCCTCAGCATAAACACAGAGTCACCTGCAGGAAGCAGCACATTACTGACACTCATTGCCTAACTTGCTTACACCAAGCCCCACTACCCTGTGCCTTAGTGGAACAGCTCTTCTCAGTCATGCTTGCCTTAGTCCCAGCACAGCAGACACCACTCCCAGAAGACCAGCACAAACCTCTGCCCACACCACATCTCCCAACTAGAGAGTTCTGCATAGCCTCAGTTCTGGTGGGGGTGATGTCAGGTCTCATATCACAAACAGACCAGAGCACACCCAGTTAAAACTCACCACATTCAGGCAGGGGCCTCTGCAGATTACTGGCCTAAAGGATAAAGTAGGCAAAACAAAATAGCAGAGTGCACACAGCACACACCAGATTCACTCTAGAAGCTCCAGGGCCTGGGCACTATGTGACTTTTTCATAAGGCCACTAATTTCAGGAGCAAGAGACATAACTAGCTTTTCTAACACACAGAAGAAGGCAGGGACAGAGAAAATGCTAAGATGGAGGAATTTATCCCAAATGAGAAAACAAGATAAGGCCATGGCCAGAGAGTTAAGTGAAACAGATATAAGTAACATGCCTAATGGAGATTTTAAAGCAACAACCAAAAGAAAACTCACTGGGCTTGAGAAAAGAAGACATCAGTGAGACCAGTACCAAAGAGATAAAAGAGTTAAAAAATCCATCAGAGTTGAAGAATGCAGTAAATGAGATTAGAAATAGGCTTGATGCAAAGAACAGCAGGCTGGAAGAAGAGAGGAACAAATTAATGACCTCTAGAGTACAAAGTAATGGAAAGTAATGAAGCTGAACAAAAGAGAGAAAGAAGAATTATGCAAAACAAGGATAGACTTGGGGAACTCAGTAACTCCACCAAATGTAATTAACATTTGCGTTATAGGAGTCCCAGAAGAAAAGAGAGGAAAGAGTGCAGAAAATTTATTTGAAGAAACAACAGCTGAAAACTTCCCTAATCTGGGGAAGGAAACAGACATGCAGATCCTGGAAGCACAGAGAACTCCAATCAAAATCAACAAAAGTAGGCCAACATCAAGATATATTGCAATTTAAAAAAAAATGTATTTTAAAAAACATATCATGGGGCAATGACTGCAGGCTCTTGGCGTCTTAAAAGCAGCAAGACGGGTGCCTGAGTGGCTCAGTCAGTTAAGAGTCTACCTTTGGCTTAGGTCATGATCCCAAGGTCCTGGGATTGAGCCCCACATCAGGCTCTCTGCTCAGTGGGGAGTCTGCTTCTCTGTCTCCCTCTGTGTGCTCTCTCTCTTGCTCTCAAATAAATTAAAAAAAAATTTTTTTTTTTTTTTAAAGCAGCAGGACAAAAGAGTCATTAACTTATAAGAGAAAACCTATAAGGCTACCTGGAACTTTCTCAACATAAACTTTGCAAGCCAATATTCAAAGTGCTGAATGGGAAAAACCTGCAACTAAGAATACTCTGTCCAGCAAGGCTATCAGTCTGAATAGAAAGAGTTTTCCAGACAAAAACTAAAGAAATTCATGACCACTAAACCAGCTCTGAAAGAAATATTAAAATGGACTCTTTGAATAGAATGGAATGGAGAGGCTGAAAGTGACAAAGATAAGGAAGGATCAGAGAAAATCTCCAGAAATAACAACAAAACAAGTAATAAAATGGCAATAAATACATATCCATCAATAATTACGCTGAATGTAAATGGACTGAACACTCCAATCAAAAGACATAGGATGCCAGAGTTGATAAGAAAAACAAGACTCAGGATGCCTGGGTGGCTCAGTGGTTGAGTGTCTGCCTTTGGCTCAGGGTGTGATCCTGGAGTCCCGGTATTGAGTCCTGCATTGGGCTTTCTGCATGGAGCGTGCTTCTCCTCCCTCTTCCTGTGTCTCTGCCTTTCTCTCTGTTTCTCTCATGAATAAATAAATAAAACCTTAAAAAACAAAACAAAACAAAACAAGACTCATCTATATGCTGCCTACAAGAGATTCATTTAGAGCTAAAGACACCTGAAGATTGAAAGTGATGGGGTGAAGAAACATTTATAATGCAAATGGGTGTTAAGTGACAAACAGATGTCAAAAGTCAGAGTAGACTTTAAAACAACAAAGGAGGGCACTATATAATCAATCATAAAGGGAACAATCCAACAAAAGGATATAACAATTGTAAATATTTATACCCCCCAACATGAGAGCACCCATATATATAAAATTAATAACAAACATACGGGAACTAATTGATAATGATACAATAATGATAGTGGACTTTAACATCCCACATACATCAATGGACAGATTATCAAAACACATAATAAACAGATATATTCAGAACATTCCAACCTGAAACAGCAGAATACACATTATTTTCAAGTGCACATGGGATATTCTTCATAATAGATTACATATTAGGTCACAAAACAGACCTCAACAAATACAAAAAGATTGAAATCATACCACATACCTTTTCTGACCACAATGTTATAAAACTAGAAATCAACCATAAGAAAAAATCTGGAAAGGCCACAGATGCATGAAGGTCACACAACATGCTACTAAACAATGAATGGGTCAACCAAGAAATCTAATAAGAGAAAAAATACATGGAAACATATGAAAATGAAAACAGAGGTCCAAAATTTTGGGGAGGCAGCAGAAGCAGTTCTAAGAAGGAAGTATATAGCAATACAGGCCTACCTCAAGAAATAAGAAAAATCTCAAAAAACAACCTAACCTTATGTCTACAGGAGGAAACTGAACAATAAATGAAGCCTACAGTCATCAGAAGGAAGGAAATTATAATAAAGATTCAGGCAGAAGTAAATGATATAGAAACTAAAAAACCAAAAACAACAGAAAAACCAACAAAACAATAGAATAGACCAATGAAACCAGGAGCTGGTTCTTTGAAAAAATTAATAAAATTGATAAACCTCTAGCCAGACTTGCCAAATAAAAAAGAGAAAGGACATAAATATGACATATTCAAAGTGCTGGAGGAAAAAACTTCAACCAAGAATACTCTACCCAGCAAAGTGATCATTCAGAAGGGAAGGAGAGATAAAGAATTTTCCAGACAAGCAAAAGCTAAAGGAGTTCATCACCACTAAACTGGCCTTAGAGGAAGTGTTAAAGAGACTTCTTTAAGCTAAAAAGAAAGGGCACTAATTTGTAACAATAACACATATGAAAGAATGAACTTCACTCATTAAGATAAATGTATAGGAAATGTAGTTGCTTAATCACTAACAAAGCTACAATGAAAGTTACAAAACAAAAGTACATCACAGAAAGACAATTATAAGAGAATATTATGAAAAATTACATGCCAATTAATTGGACAACCTGGAAGAAATGGATAAATCCCTAGAAACATAAAAGTGAACAAAACTGAAATGGGGAGAAATAGAAAATTGTAACAGACCAATCACCAGCAAAGAAATGGAGTCGGTAATAAAAAAACTCCCAACAAACAAAAGTTTAGGGCCAGATTGGTTCACAGGCCAATTCTACCAAACATTTAAAAAAGAATATCTACTCTTCCCAAACTATTCCAAAAAAAAAAAAAAAATAGAAACGGAAGATAAACTTCTGAATTCATTCTATGTGGCTAACATTATCCATGTTTATTTATTTATTTTTTATTGGTGTTCAATTTGCAAACATAGAATAACACCCAGTGCTCATCCCATCAAGTGCCCCCCTCAGTGCCCGTCACCCAGTCACCCCCACCCCCTGCCCACCTCCCTTTCTACCACCTCTTGTTAGTTTCCCAGAGGCTGACATTATCCTGACAGCAAAATCAGGTTAAAGACTCCATTAAAAACAAAACTACAGGCCAATATCCCTGATGAACATGGATGCAAAAATTCTCAATGAAATACCAGCAAACCAAATCCAACAATACATTTAAAAAGTCATTCACTATGATCAAGTGTGATTTATTCCTGGATTGTAAGCATGGTTCAATATTCACAAATCAAGCAATGTGATACACCACATTAATAAAAGAATAAGAACCATATTATAATTTCAATACATTAACAAAAAAGCATCTGACAAAGTACAACATCCATTCATGATAAAAACCCTCAACCAAGTGGGTTGAGAATGAACATACCTTAATGTAATAAAGGCCATATATGAAAATCCCATAGCTAATATAATTCTCCATGGGAAAACACTAAGAGTTTTCCTCTACTGTTAGGAATAAGACAGGGATGTCCATTCTCACCAGTTATTTAACATAGTACTGGAAGTCCTAGCCAAGCAATTAGACAACAGAAAAGAAATAAAATCAGCAAGGAAGAAGTAAAACTTTCACTATTTGCAGATGACATGATACTCTATATAGAAAACCTGAAATACCACCAAAAAAAACCCTGCTGGAATTGATAAATGATTTCAGTAAATTTGCAGGATACAAAATCAATGCACAGAAATCTGCTGAATTTCTAGTAATCTATAATGAAGCAATGGAAAGAGAAATTTATCAATCCCATTTACAATTGCACCAAAATCAATAAGATGCCTAGGAATAAACCTAACCACAGAGGTGAAAGACCTGTACTCTGAAAATTCTAAAATATTGATGAAAGAAATTGAAGATAATACAAAGAAATGAAAAGACATTCCATGCTTATGGATTGGAAGAACAAATATTCTTAAAATGCCTATACTATCCAAAGCAATATACACTTTTAGTGCAATCCCTATCAAAATACCAACAGCATTTTTCACAGAGCTAGAATGAACAATCCTAAAATTTATGGAATGACAAAAGACCTTAATAATCAAAGAAACCTTGAAAAAGAAAAAAGCAAACCTGATATATCAAAATTCCTGACTCCCTGTTGTATTACAAAGCTGTAGTGATCAAAACAGTATAGTACTGGCACAAATAGACAAATAGAACAGAATATGAAACCCAGAAGTTATCCCACAACTATATGGTCAATTAATCTTTGACAAAGCAGGAAAGAGTAGCCAATGAGAGAAAGACCGTCTCTTCAACAAACAATGTTGGGAAAACTGGATAGTAACATGCAAAAGAATGAAACTGAACTACTTCTTATACCATATACAAAAATAAATTCAAAATGGATTAAAGACCTAAATATGAGACCTAAAACCATAATAAGTCCTAGAGGAGAACACAAATACTAACTTCTTTGACATTGGTTATAACATCTTTCCAGATATGTCTCCTGAAGCAAGAGAAACAAATGCAAAAATAAACTATTGGGACTTCATCAATTTAAAAAGCTTCTGCACAGTGAAGGAAACAATCAACAAAACTAAAAGGCAATCTATAAAATGGGAGAAGATATTTACAAATGACATCTCTGGGGGTGCCTGTGTGGCTCAGTCAGTTAAACATCTGCCTTTGGCTCAAGTCGTGATCCTGGAGTCCAAGGATCGAGCCCTGAGTCGGGCTCCCTGCTCAATGAGGAGTCTGTTTCTCCCTCTCCCTCTGCTCCTTCCCCTGCTCTCACTCTCTCTTTCTCTCAAGTAAATAAATAAAATCTTAAAAAAAAAACCCACAAATGACATATCTGATAAAGGGTCAATATCTAAAATATATAAAGAATTTTAAAAAACACAACACACTAAAAACAAGTAATCCAATTAAAAAACAGGCAGAAGACATGAATAGGCATTTTTCCAAAGGAGACATGGAAGGCCAACAGACACATGAAAGATGCTCAACATCACTGATTATCAGGGAAATGGAAATCAAAACTACAATGAGATATTACCTCACATTTGTCAGAATGGCTAAAATCAACAATACAGAAACAACAGGTGTCGGTGAGGATGTAGAGGAAGTGGAACTCTCTTGCATTACTGGTGGAACGCAAACTGGTGCAACCACTCTGAAAAAGAGTATGGAAATTCCTCAAAAAGTTAAAAGTAAAACTACTCTAGGATCCAGCAATTGCAGTACTAGATATTTATCCAAAGAATACAAAAACACTAATTCAAAGGGACGCATGCACCCTGATGTTTATAGTAGCATTATCAACAATATCCATATTATGGGAACAGCCCAAGTGTTCATCAACTGATGAATGGATAAAGAAGATGTAATATCTTTATCTATATAAAGAAGATGTGTTATATGTATATTCATATATATATGCTTTTTAGGGATGAGTAATATTCTGTTATATATTATATAATATACACATGTATAATTATACATATTGTATATATGTCATACAATATGTATATACAATTGTATATATGTCATACAATATGTATAATGTATATGTATGTATAATGTATACGTATGTATATGTATAATTATACATATTGTATATATTATTGTATATATGTATATACATATTGTATATATTATTATACATATTGTATATATAATACATACATAACAACTATATATAATATATACATATATACATAATATATACACATTGTATATGCATATATTATATAGTGCTATTATTATACATATTGTATATATATTATATATAGTATACCTATACATATTTTGTATATATTATACAATATTATATAATATATATACATATTGTATATATTATTATATATGTAATATATATAACTATATATACAGTTTTATATATGTTATACAATATTATATAATATATAATATACATATTGTATGTATGTATTATTATACATGTATATATATTATATAATATACATATTGTATGTATTATACATATTGTTTATATTATTAATTATACAATATGTATATATTATATAGAGAGTGCTAGAGAGTGTTATGCTAAGCAAAATAAGAATGACAAATACCATATGATTTCAGACATATGTGGAATTTAAGAAATGAATGATCAAAGGGAAAAAAGAGAGAGACAGAGGCAAGTCAAGAAACAATTAGTAGAGTAGTTAAGATAACTACAGAGAACAAACTGATGATTACCAGAGGGGAGGTGGGTGAGGGGATGGTTTAGGTAGATGATGGGAATTCAGGAGTGCATTTGTTGTGATGAGCACTGGGTTTTGTATGGAAGTATTGAATCACTATATGGTACACCTGAAACTAATATACTGTATGATAACAAACTGGTATTCAAGTAAAAACTTGAAAAAATAAAAGGATAATATGTAAAAAAATAAAATAGATACTCCTCTCTGATCTAGTAGAATAAGTTGAATAGATATAAACATCATTCTTTTGTTCTATTATGCTAATTCTGATTTTTGTTTGTTTTTATTTTAAGTTAGAATGATGTTGAATATTTTATTTGAGTATTTCTAAAGTTTAATGAGTCTTTTGAACACTTGGAATTTTTTAAATAGTATTGCTCTCCATTAAAGTGGCTCTATATTTTTAATCACCTCTTTAAAATATGTTGGCTTACCCTTTAGAAGAAAGGCGGTAATTATTATAATTACAAAGGACATTATTACATAACTCTGTAATGCTTATTAAAATTTGAAAACAATATTTCTATTTTTATTAACATGATAGGTTTTCTAACTTGAGCTTGTAAAACTACAGGTGCAAAAATGTGGGTGCATCCAGTAATGTCTAATGTCACTCCAACCCTAAGCTTTACAGGCATCATTTGATTACTGTCTGCCATTGTTAAACAAGCACCTGTAAAGTCTTGTAGGCAAAGGGATTAGTGTAGTACATGGCTCTCTATCTGTACATAACTGTAAGTTAATTTTTAATATATTTCTCCCATCCCTCACTCACCACTTTTGGAAACTGCCAATCTGTTCTCTGTATCTGTAAGCTTGGCTTATTACTTTATTAATTATTTAATTTATAGATTCAAAATATAAGAGATCATGCAGTAATGATCTTTTTCTGACTTTGTCTGACTTATTTCACTCAGCTAAATTCTTACAAGTTCTATCCATGTTGTTGCAAATGCCAAGATTTCATTCTATTTTGGTGGCTAACTAACATTCCATTTTATATATATACTATGGCTTCTTTATTCGTTCGACCATGGGTGGAGACTTAGATTATTTCCGTATCTTGGCTATTGATAAGTAATGCTGAAATGAACATAGAGTTGCATATATCTTTTCAAGTTAGTGTTTTGTTTTGTTTGGACAAATACACGAGTGGAATAACCAGATCATATGTACTTCTATTTTTAATATTTGGAGGAACTTCCATACTGTTTTCCATAGTGGTTTTACCAATTTACATTTCCACCATTAGTGCCCAGGTGTTTCCCTTTCTCCACATCCTTGCCAACACTTATTATTTCTTGATTAATGTTGCAGAGCCTCTTTTCAGAAATGCACCTGTTAGCTCAGATATGTCTTCTTTGGAAAAATGTCTATTCATATCTGCCCATTTTAATTTATTTATTTATATTTGTTTCAAATTTTTATTTAAATTCTAGTTAGTTAACATACAGTTTAATATTGGTTTCAGGAATAGAATTTAGTGATTCATCATTTACATATCATACCCAGTGCTTATCACAAGTGCCCTCCTTGGGATCCCTGGGTGGCGCAGCGGTTTGGCGCCTGCCTTTGGCCCAGGGTGCGATCCTGGAGACCCGGGATCAAATCCCACGTCGGGCTCCCAGTGCATGGAGCCTGATTCTCCCTCTGCCTATGTCTCTGCCTCTCTCTCTCTCTGTGTGTGTGACTGTCATTAATAAAAAATAAAACAAACAAAAAAAAAACAAGTGCCCTCCTTAATATCCATCATTCCTTTACCCCACCCCCACCTCCCTTCCATCAACCCTCAGTTTGTTCTCTATAGTTAAGAGTCTCTTATGGTTTGCCTACATCTCTTTTTTCCCTTCCCCTATGTTTATCTGTTTTATTTCTTAAATTTCACATATGAATGCAATTATATGGTTATTCTTAGCATAGTACACTCTAGCTCCATCAATGTCATTGCAAATGGCAAGGTTTCATTCATTTTTATGGCTGAGTAATAATATTCCATTGTGTATATACACCACATCTTCTTTACCCATTCAAGAGTTGATGGACATTTTGGGTCTTTCCATAATTTGGCTATCATTGATTATGCTGCTATAAACATTGGGGTGCATTTTACCCTTTGAATCAGTATCTTTGTGTCCTTTGGGTAAATATCTAACACTGCAAATGCTAGGTCTAGGGTAGTTTTATTTTTAACTTTTTAAGGAACTTCCATACTGTTATTCAGAGTTGCTGTACCACTTTGCATTCTCGTTAATAGTGTAAGAGCAGAGCTGCCCAATTTTTAATTGGACAATTTTTTGCCATTAAATCATTTGAGTTACTTATATACTTTGGCTAATAGCCCTTCATCAGATATATGATTTGTAAATATTTTCTTCCAGTCAATAGGTTGCCTTTTTATTTTGTGGATGGTTTTCTTTCCTGTGGAGAAGCTTTTTAGTTTGATATAGTCCCACTTGTTTATTTTTGCTTTTGATGCTTTTGCTTTTGGTGTCAGATTCAAAAAATTATTGCCAAGACCTATGTCAAGGAGCTTACCATCTACATTTTTTCTAGGATTTTTATAATTTCAGGTCTATGTTCAAGTCTTAACTGATGCTTTTAAACTTTTAAAAAAGTAAACTGTACCACCAATGTGGGGTTTGAATCAATGACTTCAAGATCAAGAGTTGCATGTCCCACTGACTGAGCCAGTGAGGTGACCCTAGTCTTTATTCCATTTTGAGTTAATTTGTGTGTGTGGTATAAGATAGTGGTCCAATTTCATTCTTTTGCATTTGGCTGTCCAGTATTCCCAGTACCATTTATTGAAGAAATTATCCTTTCCTCATTATATATTTGTGGCTCCTTTGTTGTTAATTGACTCTATATGCATGGATTTATTTGGGGTTCTCTATTCTGTTGATCTATGTGTGTGTGTTTTTTGCTATTATCATTACCATTACTGTTTTAATTAACATAGCTTTTTAATATAATTTGAGATGAAGATGTATGATGCCTCTAGCTTTGTTCTTTCTCAAGATTTCTTTGGCTATTCAGGGTCTTACATGGGTTCATACAAATTTTAGGATTGTTTGTTCTATTTCTGTGAAAAATGCCATTAGAATTTTGATAGGAATTGAGGCACCTGGGTGGCTCACTCAGTTAAATGTCCAACTCTTGTTTTTGGCTCAGGTAATGATCTCAGGGTTGTGAGACTGAGCCCTGTGTCAGGCTCCACAGGGCCTGGAGTCTGCTTAAGATTCTTTCTCTCCCTTTCCCTTTGCCCTCCCCTCTCCCAGTCTCTTCTCTTAAACAAAAAAGAATTTTGGAAGAGATTGGATTGAATATGTAGACTGCCTTGCAGAGTTTGGGCATTTTATTTTATTTTTTAAAAGATTGTATTTATTCATGAGAGAGAGAGAGTTAGAGAGCGAGCGAGTGAGAGAGAGAGCACAAGCAGAGGGAGGGGCAGAGGCAGAGGGAGAAGCAGGCTCCCGACTAGCAGGGAGCCCAGTGCAGGGCTTAATCCCAGGATCCTGAAATCATAGCCTGAGCTTTAACTCAGGCAGATGCTTAACCAAATAACCCACCCAGGTGACGGAGTTTGGACATTTTAACAACATTAATTATTTCAGTCTTGAGCATGGAGTATCTTTCAGTCTGTGAGCAATGGAGTGTCTTGTATTGTTCCTGATCTTTAAGGACAAGATTTTAGCTTTTCCATTGAGTATGATGTTAGCTTTATCATTCTGAGGTACATTCCCTCTTACACCCATTTTGTTTAGAGTTCTTATCATAAATGGTTGTTGAATTTTGCCAAATGCTTTTTCTGTATCTATTCAGACAATTATATGTTTGATGGTGATGTATGACGTTGGCTGATTTGTGGATGTTGAACCATCCTTGCATCCCTGGAATAAATCCCACTTCACCATGGTGTATGATTTTTTAAATATAGTTTTAAATTTGGTTTGCTAATACTCCATTGAGGATTTTCCCCTCTATGTTCATCAGGGATATTGGCCTGTAATTCTCTTTTCTTATGGCATCCTTGTCTGGTTCTGATATTAGGGTAATGTTGGCTTTGTAAAATGAGTTTGGAAAAGCTCCATCCTATTCTGTTTTTTGGATAAATTTGAGAATGACTGGTTTTAATTCTTCCTTGAAAGTTTGGTGGTAGAATTCACCTGTGAAGTTGTTTGGTCCTGGACTTTTGTTTGTTGGGAGGTTTTTAATTACTAATTCAACTTCCTTGCTGATGATCAATTTTTTTAGATTTTCTCTTTTTATTATTCAGTCTTGGTAGGGTATATATTTGCAGTAATTTATTTATTTCTTCTAAGTTATTTACTTTGTTGGCATATAATTGTTCCTACTAGTCTCTTATGATTCTTTGTATCTTTCATTTTTGATTTTATATATTTGAGTTCCCTGTCTCTTTTTCTCAGTGAGTCTAGCTAATAGTTTGTCAAAGGTTTATCTTTTCAAAAAACTAGCTTTTAGTTCCATTGATCTTTTCTGTTGTCTTTTTAAATCTCTTTTTTATTTATTTCTGCTCTAATAGTTGTTATTTCCTTCCTTTTACTAACAGTGAGCTTCATTTGTCTTTTTTAAAAATAATACATTTATTTTTTATTGGTGTTCAATTTGCCAACCTACAGAATAACACCCAGTGCTCATCCCATCAAGTGCCCCCCTCAGTGCCCGTTACCCATTCACCCTCACCCCCCACCCTCCTCCCCTTCCACCACCCCTAGTTCGTTTCCCAGAGTTAGGAGTCTTCCATGTTCTGTCTCCCTTTCTGATATTTCCTACCCATTTCTTCTCCTTCCCTTCTATTCCCTTTCACTATTATTTATATTCCCCAAATGAATGAGACCATATAATGTTTGTCCTTCTCCAACTGGCTTATTTCACTCAGTATAATACCCTCCAGTTCCATCCATGTTGATGCAAATGGTGGGTATATGTCATTTCTAATGGCTGAGTAATATTCCATTGTATACATAAACCACATCTTCTTTACCCATTCATCTTTCAATGGACACCAAGGCTCCTTCCACGGTTTGGCTATTGTGGACATTGCTGCTAGAAACATCGGGGTGCAGGTGTCCCGGCATTTCATTGCATCTGTATCTTTGGGGTAAATCCCCAACAGTGCAATTGCTGGGTCGTAGGGCAGGTCTATTTTTAACTCTGAGGAACCTCCACACAGTTATCCAGAGTGGCTGCACCATTTCACATTCCCACCAACAGTGTAAGAGGGTTCCCTTTTCTCCTCATCCTCTCCAACATTTGTGGTTTCCTGCCTTGTTAATTTTCCCCATTCTCACTGGTGTGAGGTGGTATCTCATTGTGGTTTTGATTTATATTTCCCTGATGGCAAGTGATGCAGAGCATTTTCTCATGTGCATGTTGGCCATGTCTATGTCTTCCTCTGTGAGATTTCTGTTCATGTCTTTTGCCCATTTCATGATTGGATTGTTTGTTTCTTTGGTGTTGAGTTTAATAAGTTCTTTATAGATCTTGGAGACTAGCCCTTTATCTGATACGTCATTTGCAAATATCTTCTCCCATTCTGTAGGTTGTCTTTTAGTTTTGTTGACTGTATCCTTTGCTGTGCAAAAGCTTCTTATCTTGATGAAGTCCCAATAGTTCATTTTTGCTTTTGTTTCTTTTGCCTTCATGGATATATCTTGCAAGAAGTTATTGTGGCTGAGTTCAAAAAGTTCAAAGAACCAACTCCTGGTTTTGTTGATCTGTTCCACAGTTCTGGTCTCGATTTCGTTGAGTTCTACCCGAATCATTATTAACTCTCTTCTTCTCCTAGGTGTAGGATCTGTTTGCTGTTTTTTCTCTAGCTCCTTTAGGTGTAAGGTTAGCTTTTGTATTTGAGTTCTTTCCAGTTTTTGGATGGATGCTTGTATTGCGATGTATTTCCCCCTTAGGACTGCTTTTGCTGCATCCCAAAGATTTTGAACGGTTGTATCTTCATTCTCATTAGTTTCCATGAATCTTTTTAATTCTTCCTTTATTTCCTGGTTGACCCCTTCATCTTTTAGCAGGATGGTCCTTAACCTCCACGTGTTTGAAGTCCTTCCAAACTTTTGTTGTGATTTAGTTCTAATTTCAAGGCATTATGGTCTGAGAATATGCAGGGAATGATACCAATCTTTTGGTATCAGTTCAGACCCAATTTGTGACCCAGTATGTGGTCTATTCTGGAGAAAGTTCCATGTGCACTTGAGAAGGATGTGTATTCAGTTGAGTTTGGATGTAAAGTTCTGTAGATATCTGTGAAATCCATCTGGTCCAGTGTATCATTTAAAGCTCTTGTTTCTTTGGAGATGTTGTGCTTAGAATACCTATCGAGTGTAGAAAGTGCTAGATTGAAGTCACCAAGTATAAGTGTATTATTATCTAAGTATTCCTTCACTTTGGTTATTAATTGATTGATATATTTGGCAGCTCCCACATTCGGGGCATATATATTGAGGATTGTTAAGTCCTCTTGTTGGATAGATCCTTTAAGTATGATATAGTGTCCCTCTTCATCTCTCACTACAGTCTTCAGGGTAAATTTTAGTTTATCTGATATAAGGATGGCTACCCCTGCTTTCTTTTGAGGACCATTTGAATGGTAAATGGTTCTCCAACCTTTTATTTTCAGGCTGTAGGTGTCCTTCTGTCTAAAATGAGTCTCTTGTAGACAGCAAATAGATGGGTCCTGCTTTTTTATCCAGTCTGAAACCCTGCGCCTTTTGATGGGGTCATTAAGCCCGTTTACGTTCAGAGTTACTATTGACAGATATGAGTTTAGTGTCATCATGATTTCTATTCAGTCCTTGTTTTTGTGGATCGTTCCACTGGACTTCTTCTTAAAGGGGAATTTTAAGAGTCCCCCTTAAAATTTCTTGCAGAGCTGGTTTGGTGGTCACATATTCTTTCAGTTCCTGCCTGTCTTGGAAGCTCTTTATCTCTCCTTCCATTCTGAATGAGTGCCTTGCTGGATAAAGTACTCTTGGTTGCATGTTCTTCTCATTTAGGACCCTGAATATATCCTGCCAGCCCTTTCTGGCCTGCCAGGTCTCTGTGGAGAGGTCTGCTGTTACCCTAATACTCCTCCCCATAAAAGTCAGGGATTTCTTGTCTCTTGCTGCTTTAAGGATCTTCTCTTTATCTTTGGAATTTTCAAGCTTAACGATTAAATGTCAAGGTGTTGAACGGTTTTTATTGATTTTTGGGGGGGGGGGCGGATCTCTCTATTTCCTGGATCTGAATGCCTGTTTCCCTTCCCAGATTAGGAAAGTTTTCAGCTATGATTTGTTCAAATACATATTCTGGACCTCTGTCCCTTTTGGCACCCTTGGAACCCCAATTAAATGTAGGTTTTTCTTCCTCAGGCTGTCATTTATTTCCCTTAATCTATCCTCATGGTCTTTTAATTGTTTGTCTCTTTTTTCCTCAGTTTCCCTCTTTGCCATCAACTTGTCTTCTATGTCACTCACTGGTTCTTCCACCTCGTTAACCCTCATCATTAGGACTTCTAGTTTGGATTGCATCTCATTCAATTGATTTTTAATTTCTGCCTGATTAGATCTAAATTCTGCAGTCATGAAGTCTCTTGAGTCCTTTATGCTTTTTTCTAGAGCCACCAGTAGCTTTATAATAGTGCTTCTGAATTGGCTTTCTGACACTGAATTGTAATCCAAGTTTTGTAACTCTGTGGGAGAGAGAACTGTTTCTGATTCTTTCTTTTGAGGTGAGGTTTTCCTTCTAGTCATTTTGCTCAGTGCAGAGTGGCCAAAAACAAGTTGTATTGGGAAAAGGAGAAAAAGAGAGGAGAGAAAGAAGGAAAGAAAAGAGAAAAAGAAAAAAGGAAGAAAAAAAGAAGAAAAAGAGAAAGAGAAAGAAAGGAAAAAAAAAAGGGTGGGGGAAGCAAACAGAAATCAAAAAGAAAAAAACAAAACAAAACAAAACCCTCGGCGGGTATCTTCTGATTCTGTATACTTTAAGTCCCTTGACTTCCCCTGGAACTTGTCCGTCTAGCTGGTCTTCTGGGGGAAGGGCCTGTTGTGCTGATTTTCAGGCGTTAGTGCTTGGGGGAGCTGCTCAGCCCCCTGCCTGGTGCAGGGCTCTGTGAGTGATGTTTATCCTGTTTATCTGGTGAGGCCACTGTGAGGCTCAGTGGGGGTTGTTTACGCTGTGAGGCCCCTGGAGGAACAACCTCAGTGGCGGGGCCAGCTCTGGAGCCCTGGAGTCAGCTCCTGCAGTAACTACAGAGCTCTCTGTCCGCAGGGCCTGGAGGCTCCGGGGCGGGGCCGCTGATCTGCTCAGCTCCGGGCAGGAGCGTCCTCGCTGTCCTGGGCCCTCCCGGCCTCTGCCTGTCCCCGGGGGAGGCTGGATCCTGGGCTGTGTCCCCGGCGCCCTGTGCTCGGGAGCCTGCGCTGCTGGATTCGCACTCCCTGCGCAGCCCCCTCCGCGGAGCCGCCGCCCAAGCCCCTCCGAGCTGCTCCGGGTCCCGCCGTGCGCGCTGCAGCCCTTAGGGAGCTCGGCTCACTCTCCCGGGGCGCAGGTGTCTGTTAGTGTCCCAGGGAGCCCGAGGGCTTCCCCGCCCTCCTGGGGTCCTGCTCCAACTCCCTGCGAGGCCTTTCCACCCGGGAAGATTGGTGCAGCTCCTGCTCCTCCAGGACGGGGCTCTCCTGTCCTGGGGACACTCGCCCCGGCCTCAGCCAGGCTCCTCGCGGGGCCCCTCCCCCTTGGAGGCCTTTTGTTTCTTTATTTCTTTTTCCCCGTCTTCCTACCTTGATAGAAGCGCGAACTCTTCTCACTGTAGCATTCCAGCTGTTCTCTCTTTAAATCTCAAGCCGAATTCGTAGATTTTCAGGATGATTTGAAGGTTATCTAGGTAATTTGGTGGGGACAGGTGACTTGGGGACCCTACTCTTCTGCCATCTCGCCCCTCCTCAGTCTGTTTCCATTTGTCTTTTTTATCTAGTTACTTGAGGCATAAAGTTAGGCTATTTACTTAAGACCTTTTAGTTTCTTGAGGTAGGCATTTATTACTATGAACTCTCCTCTAAGAAGTGCTTTTGCTACAACCCATAAATTTTAGTATGTTACATTTCTATTTTCATTTATCTGAAGTTATTTTTTGATATCTCCTTTTATTTCTTCAATGACTCCTTGGTTATTCAGTATCCTGTTGTTTAATCTCCACGTATTTGTGTATTTTCCAATTTTCTTCATGGAAATTAATTTCTAGTTTCATACTATAATGATAAGAAAAAAATGTTTGATATGATTTCAATCCTCTAAAATTTATTAAAACTTGTTTTGTGGCCTAACATATGATCTGTCTTGGAAAACATTCCATATGCACCTGAGAAGAATGTGTATTCTGTTATTTTGGGATGGAATGTTCTATAAATATCTGTTAAGCCCATCTGGTCAAATGTCTCTTTTAAGGCCAATTTTTCCTTATTGGTTTTCTGTTTGATCTATTCACTGATATAAGTGGTGTATTAAAGTTCCTTACTATTATTGTTTTGCTCTATTTCTCATTAGGTATGTTAACATTCATATGTGTGTGTTAATATTCATATATTCCTATGTTGGGAACATAAATATTTACAAATGTTGTATTTTCTTGCTGGATTTACTCTTTATCATTATGTAATGTCTTTCTTTGCCTCTTATTAGAATCTTTGTTTTAAATTCAATTTTTTCTGATATAAGTACGGCTACCCCAGCTTTCTTTCGGTTTCTATTTGCATGGAATATCATACATATGAGTCTCTTGTAGGCAGCATAGAGATGGGTCTTGTTTTTGCATTTATTCAGCCACTTTATGTCTTTTGATTGTAGAATTTAGTCCATTTATATTTAAAGTCATTATTGATAGGCATGCACTTATATATATTAATAATGACTTTAAATGTAAATAGACTAAACTTACCATTTGGTTAATTACTTTCTTGCTGTTTTTGTAGTTCCTCTGTTGTCTTTTCTAATTCTCTTGCTTTGTGGTTTGATGAATCACTTAAGTGGAAGGCTTATATTCCTTTCTTTATCTTTTGTGTATTTACTTTAGGTTTTTGTTTTGTGGTTACCATGAGACATATATAAAAAATTTATACCTCTAATAGTGTATTTTAGCTGATAAAAACTTAAGTTTGATCCCACTGGAAAGCTCAACATTATTATTCCCCCTACCACATACTATGTTTTTAATGTTATGTTTTATATCTTTTTATCTCATGTATCCCTTAATTATTGTAATTGCTTTTAGTACCTTTATTTTGTAACTTTCATTGTAACTTTGTTAGTGATTAAGCAACTACCTTTCCTATACATTTATCTTAATGAGTGAAGTTCATTTTTTCGTATGTGTTATTGTTATAAATTAGTGCCCTTTCTTTTTAGCTTAAAGAAGTCTCTTTAACACTTCCTCTAAGGCCAGTTTAGTGGTGATGAACTCCTTTAGCTTTTGCTTGTCTGGAAAATTCTTTCTCTCTCCTTCCCTTCTGAATGATCACTTTGCTGGGTAGAGTATTCTTGGTTGAAGTTTTTTCCTCCAGCACTTTGTATATGTCATACTACTTCCTTCAGGCCTGTAAGGCTGTTGGTGAAAAATCTACTGATGGTCTTATGGGGTTCCCTTGTATGTAAGAAGTTTTGTGTTGTTTGTTTCCTTTTTTGTTGCTTTTAATATTCTCTCCCTGTCTTTAACTTTTGATATTTATTTAATTTTTTAGGGATTTTAAAATTTTATTTGACAGAGAGAGAGAGAGAGAGAAAGAGGGAGTGAGCATAAGCAGGGGGAGTGGCAGGCAGAGGGAGAGGGAGAAACGGGCTATCATCTGAGCAAGGAGCCTGATGTGGTGCTCAATCTCAGGACCTTGGGATCATGATCTGAGCTGAATGGAAATACTTAACTGACTGAGCCAACCAATTATATTTTAATTATAATGAGTCTTGGTGTGGATTTCTTTGTGTTCCTCTTATTTGGAACTTTCCGAGCTTCCTGGATCTGGATGTCTGTTTCCTTATCCAGGGTAGGTAGGTTTCCTGCCCCTAGTTCTTCAAATAAGGTTTCTGTCCCTTTTTCTCTCTGTTTCTTCTGGGACTCCTAAAATATGAATGTTAGTCTGCTTGATGTTGTCCTATAAGTCACTTAAGCAACCTTCATTTTTAAAATTCTCCTTTTACTTCACTACTCTGATTGATTGCTTGCCTTCTAGTTAACTGATCCTTTCTTCTGCTTCATCTTGTTTATTGTTAAACCCCTCTATTGTTTTTTTTTCCATTTCAGTTATTATATTCTTCTGCTTTGTGACTTCTATTTGGTACCTTCTTCTTCCTCCTCTTCCTCCTCCTCCTCCCCCTCCTCCTACTCCTCCTCTTCCTTTTCTTCTTCCTTTTCTTCTTCTTCTTTCTTCTTTCTTCTTTCTTTTCCTTATCTCTCTGTTGAGGTTTAATTTTGTTCCATTGTCTCAAGTTTAGTGAGCATCTTTATGACCATTACTTTAAATTCTTTACCAGGTTAATTATTTATCTCCATTTCTTTAAGCTTTTTTTTTTCCTGAGATTTTATCTTGGTATTTCATTTGGGACATCTTTCTCTGTTTCTTCATTTTGCTTTATACTTTGTGTTGGTTTCTATAGCAGGTGAAACAGCCACCTCTCCTAGTCTTGAAGGAGTGGCCTTGTTTAGGAGATGAACCTTGTTGCTCAACCCACCTTGGCTCTTAGTTGTCTCTCAAACGTTTGTACTTGTTCAAGCAGCCTATTATATTTTTAATAGCTCCCACTCATTCAGGATATGCCAAGACCTGTCAGTGTCCCAAAGAGGAAGATCTTAGCACCTAGATTCCAGCTGACTGAATGCCAGATCCTCAGGCATCAGCTTTTAAACCTGTGCAACTATATACAGTCCTGTTGGACCACAAACATAAGGCCCATTTGTCATCCAGGGCTGGGTGATCTGGAGGTGTCTACTGCACAACAGTCACAAAAATCAGGGCTGCAGATCTGTATAAAAGCCCTTCTCTGGGAGATTCTAGCAAGCTGAAACAAGGCAGAAGGAGAGCACCAAGGTGGCATCCGTAGCCTCAATTCCTGGAGAGCAACTCTATAGGCCAGTAAATGTGTGCCAAACCTGCAGTGTGATCCTCAGGCCAAAACTCCAGGACAAGTAAAGGAGCCTCCTTCATAGAAGATCGGGGGTTCTTCCTCAGCTTGCTATCTGTGTAGTACCTTAGGGGAAGTAGTCCACCAAGAGACATCTTTCTGATTGTCATCATCCCATGGGACCTACAACTGGAAGCACCCCTGGCCATAACTACAGTTATGTGATCAATAGTTGTCCCCTGGGTAGCAGCCACAAAAACTAGTGTTGCAGAAAGATATCTGTAAAGCTACCCTTCAGGAAACAGTGGTGTTCCAGAGCATGTCATCAGTAAGCTTGAATGTAATACATGCCCTATGAGGTCTCTGGAAAGTTTTCCAGTCAGCCCCAAGATGCATGTTTAATTAGAATCCTGTCCCTGAGACCTCAGTCATGATAATTAGCTAATAGGGCTCCTTCATGGAAAGACTGAGTTCCTGGGTCTGTTGCCTCTTGCTATCCTCTGGAGATGGTAGCTGATTAAGAATTATTTTTCTATTGGTCATAATCTGTGGGACTCATGAGTGGAAGCCCCACAGGCCACCAGAACCAGGTTATATAGAGGTTTCCCCTAGAAGCAGTCACAAAAATTAGGAAGCCAGACAGGGATATGAATATCTTTCTGGGTGATACCAATTTTTACAGTCCCATGGGTGCAGGAACAAAAGTTCCTCTGGGCCCCAGAGTCAGGAGATCAAGAAGCATGCCCTAGGCAGCTGCTGCAAAAATCAGGGCACCAGATGCCTGTAAAATCTCCCTTCCACAAAATACTGGGGCTTTGGAGCATAGCAAAGAGAAAGTATGAAGATGGTACCTGTCAGTCTCCATCCCTGGAAAGTGTTTTGGCAAGCTCCTAGATATGCATGTTCAGTTGGATGCCTGCCTCTCAGACCAATGGTTTTAACAAAAGCACATGTCCCTTCTTCAGTCTTTAAGTCTGGGTGTGATGGGCTCCCTTTGGTTTAAGGCTCCAGGCAGGTGAGTCTGAGCACATAAGCCCTTTGAGAGGTATTTCTCAGATCATTTCAGTCTTGTGTGTCTCAGGGCATGAATCCCATTGATTTTCAAAGTTAGATGATTTGGCAGCTCATCTCTCAGGTTCAGGTCTTAAAAGTTAGAGTGTCTAATATGGGTTGTAAGCCTTCACTCCTCAGGAAGAAGCTCTGGATTTTGAGTTAGTTCCCAGTTGTGGGTCTCCTTGAAGGGGATGGAGTTTAATTGCAAGATTGTGTTCTAGCCTTTCCTACCTGGTTTGATGTTGTTTTCTTGTAATTAGCCTGATGTGTAGTTGTCACTCAGCCAGACTTTAAGCTTTTTAAAAGGAATATTTTTCCATATGTAGCTTTAGCCTCAGTGTTGGAACAGATGAATTCAGGATCTTCCTATGTCACCATCTTGAATGAGAATGCTATAAATTAATTTTTTTAAATAATGAATATTCCCTTCCTGACTATATAAATATATAATTATATAAATAATAAATTCCCATTTTGGAAGTTCATGAAAGCAAAAAAAAAAAGAAAAAATTAAAGACTTTTTATGTAAAACATAAAATTAAAGTCCTATATATAATAGTTATATACATATATATAGACACACACATATATATATGTAATTCATCATTATTTCTTTATTTTTACATTTTTATTTAAATTAATTAACATATAATGAATTATTAGCTTTAGGGGTGGAGGTCAGTGATTCATCAGTCTTATATAATACCCAATGCTCATTACATCACATGTGCTCCCTATCCTCATTTCATTACCCCTACCCTCTTCCCTCCACCGACCCTCAGTTTGTTACCTGTGATTAAGAGTCTTTTATGGTTTGTCTCTGTCTCTGATTTCATCTTGTTTTATTTTTCCCTCCCTTCTCCTATAATTCTGTTTTGTTTCTTAAATTCCACATATGACTGAGCTTATATGATAATTGTCTTTCTTGGACTTATTTCACTTAGCATAATATTTTCTAGTTCCATCCATGTTGCAAATGACAAGATTTTATTTTTTGATGGCTGAGTAGTATTCCACTGTATATGTATACCACATCTTTTTTATCCATTCACTGTCCATGGATATGTGGGCTCTTCCATAGTTTGGCTACTGTGGACATTGCTGCTATAAACATTGGGGTGCAGGTGCCCCTTTGGATCACTACATTTGTATCTTTGAGGTAAATCTCTAGTAGTGCAATTGCTGGGTCATAGGGTAGCTCTATTTTCAACTTTATGAGGAATGTCCATACTGTTTTCCAGAGTGGCTGCACCAGCTTGCATTCCCACCAACAGTATATGAGGGTTCCCCTTTCTCCACATCCTTGCCAACATCTGTCGTTTCCTGACTTGTTCATTTTAGCCATTCAGACTAGTGTGAGGTGGTATTTCATTGTGGGTTTGGTTTGTATTTCTCTGATGCCAAGTGATATGGAATATTTTTTCATGTGTCTGTTGGCCATTTATATGTCTTTGGAAAAATGTCAGTTTATGTCTTCTGCCCATTTCTTGATTGGATTATTTGTTCTTTGGGTGTTGAGTTTGATAAATTCTTTGTAGACTTTGGATAGTAGCCCTTTATCTGATATGTCTTTTGAAATATTTTCTCAGTTCTGTCAGTTGTCTTTGGTTTTGTTGACTGCTACCTTTGCTGTGCAAAAGCTTTTTATCTTGACAAAGTCCCAGTAGTTCGTTTTTGCCTTTGGAGACATGTATAGCAAGACATTGCTGCAGCCAAGGTGGAAGAGGTTGCTGCCTGTGTTCTCTAGGATTTTGAGGGATTCCTGTCTCACATGTAGGTCTTTCATCCATTTTGAATCTATTTTTGTTTATGTTGTGAGGAGATGGTCCATTTTCATTCTTCTGTATGTGGCTATCCAATTTTCCCACACCATTTGTCGAAGAGACTTTTTTCCATTGGATATTCTTTCCTGCTTTGTTGAAGATGAGTTGACCATAGAATGGAAGGTCCATTTCTGGATTCTTAATACTGTTCCATTAATCTATGTGTCTTTTTTTTTTTTTTTTTTGTCAGTACTACATTGTCTTGATCATTAGAGTTTGGTAATAGAGCTTGGAGTCTGGCATTGTGACACTACCAGTTTTGGTTTTCAACATTCCTTTGGATACTTGGGATCTTTTCTGGTTCCATACAAATTTTAGGATTATTTGTTCCAACTCTGTGAAATAAGTTGATGGTATTTTGATAGGGACTACATTGAATGTATAGATTGCTCTAGGTAGCATAGACGTTTTAATAATATTTATTCTTCTAATCCATGAGCATGGAATGTTTTTCTATTTCTTTGTGTCTTCCTCAATTTCTTTCCTGAGTGTTTTATAGCTTCCTGAGTATAGGTCTTTTGCCTCCTTGGTTAGGTTTATTCCTAGGTATCTTATGGTTTTGGATACAATTAGGGTTGACTCCTTACCTTTTCTTTATTTTGTCTCATTGTTAGTGTATAGAAATGCAGCTGTTTTCTGTGCATTGATTTTATATCCTGTTACCTTGCTGAATTCCTGGATGAGTTCTAACAATTTTGGGGTGGGGTCTTTGGGAACATATGTTTCTATGGAAACATATAGAGTATCATGTCATCTGCAAAGAGTGAGAGTTTGACTTCTTTGCTGATTTGGATGCCTTTTATTTCTTTTTGTTGTCTGAATGCCGAGGCTAGGACCTCCAGTATTATGTTGAACAGCAGTGGTGATAGTGGGCCTGCACTGTACACTGTACAAGGGGTTCCTGACCCCAGGGGAAAAGCTCTCAGTTTTTCCCCATTGAGAAGGATATTTGCTGTGGGCTTTTTTATATGGATTTTATGATATTGAGGTATGTTCCCTTTCTATGCCTACACTGTGAAGAGTTTTAATCAAGAAAGGATGCTGTACTTTGTCAAATGCTTTTTCTGCATCTATTGAGAGGATCATATGGTTCTTGTCCTTTCTTTTATTAATGTAGGGTACCAGATTAATTGATTTGCAGATATCCCTTGCAGCCCAGGGATAAGTCCCACTTGGTTGTGGTGAATAATCCTGTTAATATACTGTTGGATCTTACTGGCCAGTATTTTGGTGAGAATTTTGACATCTTTGTTCATCAGGGATATTGGTCTGTAATTCTCCTTTTTGGTGGGGTCTTTGATTGGTTTTGGGATCAAGGTAATGCTGACCTCATAGAAGAAGTTAGAGGTTTTCCTTCTATTTCTATTTTTTGAAACAGCTTCAGAAGGATAGGTATTAATTCTTCTCTAAACATTTGGTAGAATTCTCCTGGGAAGCCATCTGGCCCTGGACTTTTGTTTGTTGGGAGGTTATTTATTTATTTATTTATTTATTTATTTATGAGAGACATAGGCAAAGGAAAAGCAGGCTCCCTGCAGGGAGCCTGATGCAGGACTATCCCAGGACCTCTGGGACCATGCCCTGAGTGAGCAAAGGCAGATGCTCAACCACTGAGCCACCCAAGCACCCCTTGTTGGGAGATTTTTGATTACTGCTTGAATTTCCTTGCTGGTTATGGGTATATTCAGATTTTCTATTTTTTCCTGTTTGAATTTTGGTAGTTTATATGTCTCTGGTAATGGATCTATGTCTTCCAGATTTCCTAATTTGTTGGCATATAGTTGCTTATAATATGTTCTTTTAATTGTATTTATCCAGTGTTGCTTGTGATCTCTCCTCTTTCATTCAGGCTTGTTTTTTATTTGCATCCTTTCTCTTTTCTTTTTGGTAAGTCTGGCCAGGGGTTTATCAATCTTATTAATTCTTTCAAAGAATCAGCTCTTAGTTTCGTTGATCTTTTCTACTGTTCTTTGGTTTCAATTTCATTGATTTCTGCTCCAATCTTTATTATATCTCTTCTTCTGCTGGGTTTAGGCTTTATTTGCTGTTCTTTCTCCAGGTCCTTTAGCTGTAAGTTGGGTTGTGTATTTGAGACTTTTCTTGTTTCTTAAGAAAGGCTTATTTGCTATATACTTCCCTCTTAGGACTGTAAGCAAAACCTTTGCTGCATCCCAAAGGTTTTGAACAGTTGTCCTTTCATTTTCATTTCCATGAATTTTTAAAATTCTTCTTTAATTTCCTGGTTGATACATTCATTTTTTAGTAGGATGCACTTTAGCCTCCATGTATTTAAATTATTTCCAAATTTCCTCTTGTGTTTGAGTTGCAGTTTCAAAGCATTATGGTCTGAAAATATGCAGGAAATGATCCCAATATTTTGGTACCAGTTGAGACTTTATTGTGACCCAATATGCAATCTATTCTGGAGAATGTTCCATGTGCAATCAAGAAGAATATGTATTCTGTTGCTTTAGGGTAGAATGTTCTGAATATATCTGTGAGGTCTATCTGGTCCAGTGTATCATTCAAAGCCCTTATTTCCTTGTTGATCTTCTGCTTAGATAATCTATCAATTGTAGTGAGTGAGGTGTTAAAGTCCCCTACTACTATTGTATAATTATTGTTGTATCTTTAATTTTGTTATTAATTGGCTTATATAACTGGCTTCTCCCATGTTAGAGGCATAAATATTTATAACTGTTAGATATTCTTGTTGGATAGACCCTTTAATTATATAGTGTCCTTCCTCCTCTCATATTACAGTCCTTGATTTTAAATCTAATTTGTCTGATACAAGGATTGCCATCCCAGCTTTCTTTAGATGTCAATCAGCACCACTCCTTTATCCATTTATCTGTCGATGGACATCTGGGCTTTTTCCATAGTTTGGCTATTGTGGATATTGCTGCTATAAATATTGGGGTGTGAGTGTCCCTTTGGATCCCTAGTGGTGCAATTGCTAGGTCATACGGTAGCTCTATTTTCAACTTTATGAGGAATGTCCATACTGTTTTCCAGAGTGGCTGCACCAGCTTGCGTTCCCACCAACAATGTAAGAAGGTTCCCCTTTTTCCATATCCTTGCCAACATCTGTCATTTCCTGACTTGTTCATTTTAGCCATTCAGACTAGTGTGAGGTGGTATCTCATTGTGATTTTGATTCGTATTTTTCTGATGCTTAGTGATATGGAGCATTTTTTTCATGTGTCTGTTGGCTATTTGTATGTCTTCCTTGGAGAAATGTCTGTTCATGTAAAGGAAATATTTTATTTGAAATATACAAACAGGAAGTGCACACACATGAGTATATATCTCATTGAATTCTTACCTAGAGAACACACCTGTGTAAGTACCACCCAGATCAAGACATAAAACAGAATCAGCACTTCAGATGATTGCATCTTTCCAGTTCCCCTCCTACCACCAAAGGTAATTAACATTTTTACTTCTGTCATTCTAGATTTGTTTCTGCATGTTGTTAAACACACACACACACACACACACAAATATATGTAATTTTCTTTTGTGTTGGCTTCTTTTACTTAATATTATGTTACTGAGATTTATCCATTTATCACATGTAGCTATTTAGAATTTATAATTGATCCATTTTACAATTGAAGGATGAGTGAGTTAGGATGAAAGAATTATAATTTTATATTTCAACCACTCCTTTTTCTAATTTTAGCTTTTTGAGGAACAATTGAGAAGCATAGTTATATATTTTTAAACTATACAACATGATGTTTTGATATATATATATATATCTATACTAGAATGATTACCAAGATCAAAATAATTAACATATTTATCATCCGACACAGTTAAAGTAGGTAACTCTTTTTTTGTAGTGAGAATGCTTCAGCAATACTCTCAGCCACATACAGCCAGTATATGCTATTGTTATTAACTATGGTTACCACCATGTTGTGAATTAGATCTTCAGAACTTATTCCTCTTATAACTGAAAATGTGTGCCCTTTGACTTTCCCCTTCCCCAGTCCCTGGCAACCACCATTCTATTCTCTGTTTTTATGAAATCAACCAAGCAGTGTGTTAAATGCTTTATGTATGCAATATTATTTATCTTCATAATAATCATAGAGTTAGGACTTTCATTCATCCATTCATTCATTCATTTATTCCTCTTTCAATTAACAAATACTTATTTATACCCATTATATATCAGGTACTCACTCTTCTAGTTGTTAGGGAATCAGCCAAAAGAAAGAGACATATATCTGTGAATAATAGTTAAATAGTTAAAGTGGATAAGAATCTATGCCTTCCTGGAGCTTATACTTTATAAGCAAGATATTGGTATATTAGATAAATGTCACTGAGAAAAATAAGGCAAGGAAGTGAGTGTAAGTTGCTGGTGATGAAGGAGGAATGTTTGTTATTTTATTTTATTTATTTTATTTTATATTTTGAGAGAGAGAGAGCATGAATGGAGTGGGGGAGCAGAGGGGGAGAGAGAATCCCAAGCAGACTCCACATCCAGCATGAGCCTGATGTGGAGTTCATCTCATAACCCTGAATCATGACCTAAGTCAAAATCACGAGTTGGTTGCTTAATCAGCTGAGCCACCCCGGCACCCCAGCATGTTCACAATTTTAGATTGTAAGTGAAGGAATATATACCACTGAGAAAATGACCTTTGAGTCCAAGCTTAAAGGAAGGGAGGGAATAAGCCATGCATAGAAGAGCATTCTATGCAGAAGAAAAGGCTAGAATAAAAGCCTGCAAGAAGAAGCTTTTTGATGTTTTGAAAACAAGAAGGGTGGTGTGGCTAGAAGGTGAGTGCAAAGAGATAAAGTTATGCAGGCAAAGGTTGGGTCAGATCTTGCAGGCAACTAACTATAAGGACTTAATTTTTGCCTAAATGAGACAGAAGGCACTGGGGTCTTTGATCAGAGGAGGGACATGGTAGGACCTATATATTAACAAAGTCATTCTGTCTGTTTTATTGAATGGGGCAAGGGCAGGGTGCCCTGCTATTAGCTATTAGTCTCCCCATTTGGCAGGTCAGGAGAATGAGACTTGGATATGACCCAGGTTATAAACTCTTAACAAACAGAGCAGCAGCATCAGTATCATCTGGGACCTAGAAATGAAGACTCTCAGGCCCCACCCCAGACCAGCTGAATTCCAATCTGCACTTTAGGAGGAATCTCAAGTGATTTCCATGTGCCTTAAACTTTGAAAAGCCTTGGTCTAAACCTCTGCAATATACTGTTGAAGCTCATTGACCAGGGAAGAATACTATTGAAGGGATGTTCTAAGAAAATGTTATTTGGTAGCATATAAATAGAGAAGAGAGAGAGAGATCAACCAGGAGGAAATTGTAATAACCCAGAATTATGGCGCTGAATAGCTGAAGTAAAAGAATAACAATGGGAGTGAAAAATAATTTTTAACAAGGAATGGAAGGAAGTGTTTTTAATGAAGGAAAAAGCCCATAAAACTTAGGCAATGATTAGCTATACTCATGAGTGGGAAGGGACCATGAGACAAAGAGATAAAACATGATACTGAATTTTCAAACCTTGGTAAGAGGGTTACTGGATCATTCCTGGAAAAAGAGAAGTAAGAACAGGGATCGTGAGGATGAAGTCAAGGCAAGTTTCAAATTGCTGAACCAAACTTGGTGTTGGTTGCAAATGTTCAGCAGGTAGTCAGGAATCTCTGAATAGAGAAGACTTGGAGCTGAACTACTAGTTTTGGAGTTATTTGCCTAGAGGTGCCTATTGAAGCAAAGTGAGTGATTGAGATATTGAGGGAAAAGACAGAAGTAGACTGACCACATACCTAGGACCAACACCCATTTTGGAAAGGGTAGGAAGCAGAAGAAGGGCAGTCAGTCACAGAGGGAGATAGAGAGTGTAGTATCTTAAAATCAAGGATGGTAAGAGAGTTTCTCTTTGGCTACATGCCATGGAGGTTAGGAGAAATCAAAGAAGATGTATCTTAGCAACAGACAAATCAAGCTGTTGGTGTATTTCAAAGAATGATTTCACAGGAATGAAAGCCAGAGTCTTATACAGAGGGTGGGAGATCAGGAAACATGATCTTCACCCTTAGAGATGTCCCAATCACCAGAAAGGTAGACAAGATAACCCTATTAGGTAATTATCTAAGAACATGCACTTATTGACAAATGAACAGTTATATATGTATGATTCATATTTTTTTGTAACCCATCAATGTATTATATAGATATATACATGGTTCTAGGATTTGCAAAACTCTAAATGAAAGTCAAACTTCAGACAAGATATATTTCTTTTTGGCTTTTTTGAAAAACCTGATTAGAATTTTTTGGGTCACATTTTATCTAACCAGTGCACACTTTTGCTATGGCTCTTATTTTATTGTTCTAATTGCTGATTACTTAGTGTAAAAGATATGTTTTTTGTTTGCTGTTTGTTTGCTTGTTTGTTTTAGGTCATCTTTGCTGCTTATCAAGTGTTACTATAACTGTGACTCCATTGCTATGGAGCACTAAGGGGGTCCATTAAACAATCAGCCTCGTGTAAATGACCATCACATGACCAAGAACTACAGCCTCATGGGGCCAAATGTCACTCAGTGATGCCAAGTCAAAAGAATGCTTCAAGAGCTGCCTCTGCAGTAAAAATCACTCGTGTATCACTCATGGGATACACTCTCTCAGAATCATAATATAATTTATTTACTCTAAATAAATATTTGATAGTGTTCTATTTAATGACTTCCTAAAGATCAAATATGCCAAAATATATCCTTCTTTAAAAAAGAAAATGTGACTGAGAATATGAAAAAAGCGTGAATATTAGTGTTTGCAATTCCATTTTTTTTCAAAAAAGTCAGGAATCAGGAACACTTTCATTGTTGTCTCTCCAGCTCCCTGCAGTGGTGATGGCTCTATACTGGCTCACCTCACACTTACACTTGAGGGGCTGTGTGTGTGCAGATGAATTGAATGCAAACTCTGGAGGATAAGAAGCCAGGGAGGCAGCAAGTATAGTATTTCTTCAGAAATGAAGAAATAAGGGTTTACGCTAAATGAGAATAAACAGAAGCTAAAGATAAAATGTTGTAATGAAAATTAGAGAGTTCTGGTACACATCTTTCCAAGTTGTACTACTTTCAGCTTAAGATTTGGTCTATTAAATGGGAATAAATATGGTGCCTATCCTATAGCATTGTTGTGAAGAATAAATGAGAAAATAAATGTAAAGCAAACATACGATATTTTATAGGTGATTGAGAAATGACAGTGGTTGTGCTCCTCACACGTACTCTCTCTCCTCCAAAGCATTTATTGGGGAAGAATTGTATTTACTTTCTCTCCTGTGGAAGGAATTTGGGGCAGGGTAGAAGTTGGCAAACCTATGGAATCTTTCTAGAAAGGAAGCAAGACTATGGGAGAAGCAATAGTTCCTACCTCCTCCAGATGCCTGGTTCCCACAGAAATCTGTGGGTTGTCCAGCTGTGACAGTGGTCTATGGGGCAGTGTGTTCTCCGCATCAGAGACATTCCCTGCTTGGTTCAGTTGCCAGCTCTAGGCTTTAATTTCCTGTCCTTCATTTCCTGTATTCTGTCTTCCCTGTTTCTTTTGAAGCTAAGATGGGATTCCTTCTCTCTGCCCAAATGCCAGATATGCAGAGTTCATTTCTTTGGGACTTCTCTGCACCTCAGCACCAATTCTCAGATGAGGGTAAGGATGAAATCAATCGCAGGTAGGACTCAGCTAGCATCCCAGCATGATGCTTAAGGCTTAGGGTTATGGCAGCTATTAACAAATTAAAGCATGAAAAGAGAGAAATTTGATTTGACCACATAAAGGTAATGTTGGTTTCAGGCACTTGCATTTCTTTATCATTTGTGTCTAATTACCCTGTAACACCACATATATATGGCTATCATTAACCGACTCTGACTCAGTTGAACCTGTACCATGATCGTCTGTTCATTTATGTTTATTGCACTATAATGATAGTAAACTTATATTATTTGTAATAAAAAAGGTAGTGATATTGTATGTTGTTCAAAATAGTCCATATTGTGTTTTGCCATAACATGGAGATACTATAATCCTTTCCTGATACTCTCACTCTAGAATCTACTTCACAAGCCCACCCCCTGGAGACTACATTTCTTTTTTCCTTTCCTTTATTTTGGAGACTACATTTTTTTTTTAAGATTTTTATTCATTTATTCATGAGAGATACAGAGAGAGAAGCAGAGGCACAGACAGAGGGAGAAGCAGGCTCCATGTAGGGAGCCCGATGTGGGACTTGATCCCGGGACTCCAGGATCACGCCCAGGGCCGAAGGCAGGCGTTAAACTGCTGAGCCACCCAGGGATCCCTGAGACTACATCTTTTTAATACTTCTCTGGGGTGGTAGTTCTTGCCCTTTTCTCCGTGTGTCATTGACCCATTTTATTAAGCATCTGATGAACCCTAACAGCCTTTTTCCCAGAAAAATGCATATAATCCTAAATTTTACATACAATTCAGGGTTCAGAGAACCCTTGGTTGCATTAAAATCTAGGTTAAGAACCTCAGTTCTGGAAGATTTGGAATTTTTTTCTTTTTTTCATATGGACAACAGAGTAATAATTACAAATGAGTATTTGGTGCTTACTATGTGCCAGGCACTGTTGGAAGGTGACTTAAAGCTTGCACATGCATGCATGTGTGCGTGCACACATGTGGCATTTTTTTCTCCAACTTCTCAACTGTTTGTTGTGACCCAACAAAAGGAAATGAGGGAGTAGCAATAAAGACTTTAAAGTGTTCATCATTTTAGGCGTCCTAAGAGTATGTGAGATTCACTTAGAGCGCTTGCTAAATTTCAGAGACAAAGCAGTGTATGGGTATAGAGGGAGAAACTCATTGAATTTATTTGGAATTGTTTTACAGCTTTGAAACCACTCCCATTTGTGGTGGTGGTGTGGAGGGTGGGGCGGCGTGGTGATGCAGCTGAGTTCCTAAAATGAGCTTGGCAATTCGTGGAAAATACCTCAGGAAGGGTGATAAGAACTCTGAGTCATCAATTTACTTCTAAGTCAGTAATCTAAGGGCTATGAGGAAAATGAAGTTTATAGCATGATAAACACAACCGACAGCTAGCTCTGAAGTTCCATACTCAGCACTGTATTTAAGACCCAGTTTTGGCTTTCCTCAGCCACTCAACAGGAAATGCATAATCTACTTTGCCCTCTTGGCGGAGTGGAATACCACCTAAAAGAAACCATGTGTTTGCAGATATCATATCAGGCTTCTGTTCACAAGATACTGCACAATTTATGTAAATAAATCTCTGCCATTTCTTTCTCAAATCTTGGGTGGAATTCCCTGCCCCCCCAACTCCTGCTTCTTCTAGAAGCATTTATGAAGAAGCCTTTATGTAACAATCATCTAAGAACAGGAATCATCCTTGATGGCTTTCTGGTGCCTCCAAGTTCTGCACATGGATTAATTAGTTTTTCCTCATCTTTTCATACCCATGGTTTCCAGAAAATGAGAAAGGCCAGTTCAAAAGGGCACTGAATGAAGTTCTTAGACTCAAGTATGGTGGGGAAGAAAACAGGGCTGAGGGAACCTAGGGGCCCTGCAAATGTTTCCTATCAAAGTTGGAAATTTTAAGAAACAGGATCTAAATGATAACCCATCTTTCAAGGTAGGGCACCAAAACGAAAGGTAAAAACAAACTCTTTTATACTTCGGTGAAAATAACCACTAACAAAGTTGGCAGAGGTTCTAAATGAATTTTTATTTTATCTAACTTAACGCCAAAGTCGAGCTCCGCTCGCTGAACAGCCGCTCAAGGAGGACAGTGTATTCACAGTGCAAATGCCCAGGATCAGTGCGGTTCTCTCAGCAGATTTGCTGCAGCTGGGGAGCTCAAGCAGCTGATGACGACAGGAGCAGGAGTGTTAATCATTTTCCCGACCAGGCGATCTTAGTCACAAGTTCCAGCTAAAAGTGAAATCACCGCCCCCCCCTTGGTTTAAAAACGGCTAAAAACTTTTTACTCTGTTCACGTTGCAATTTCTCCCTTTCAGGTTAAGCACATGGAAATTTGTTCAGCAATTCTTTTTACGGCACTATTTCCATTAGCTGCTCCCACAAGCTGGAGTTTATCTGATTGTGGGGTAGATGGAAACTTCAGTATAAAATTCAATGGCCGAAGGCTGAGTGAAGTTTACCCTGGCTGTGGTTATGAAGAGGGTAAGTGAGTGAAACTCTTTGTTGCTCTTATGTTTATTTTCTCTTATGCTAGATTTTATACACCATAAAATGTAAAAGGCATACTCTTGCGATTATACTTAACCATGTAGATTTGCTTGATGATCATTTTTAAGTGATCGCACGCCAAAACCAAGATATTAAAACACCCAATTAAGCATGCATGCCAAACAAAATTGCTTCAGTTTCCTCTTGAAAAAAATATTTTTATTAATTAAACAGCCTGTTTAGTTAATTGAACTGTTAGTGAAATGTCTTTCTGCATTGATGGAAAGTTGAACTCTTCAGTAAATAGATTTCTTCAAGGCCTAGAATAGTTCTGGGCACTTAGAAGATTTTGTGGAAATAGCTAATGATTATTTCTCTCTCTTTCTTTTTTTTTCTGCACTACATAAATTGGTTTTAGAAGGTATTTTCCATGAACTTAGGCAGCCCGGGTGGCTCAGTGGTTTAGTGCTGCCTCTGGCCCAGGGCCTGATCCTGGAGACCCGGAATCGAGTCCCACATCATGCTCCCTGCCTGGAGGCTGCTTCTCCCTCTGCCTGTGTCTCTGCCTCTGTGTGTGTTGGTGTGTCATGAATGAATAAATAAAATCTTTAAAAAAAATCTTATGTACTTGATATACCAGTGATGAATGAAAAAGGAAGTAGATAAGGTTTTTACGAAAATAATTTCACATTTTCCCACTATATTCAAACTATGACTCCATTTTTGAGAACATTAACAAGCACTTTTCTTCTGAATATTCAGAAAACTACTGAGATGACACACATGTTTTACAACATGGCTCATCATTGTGAAAATGATGGAAATAACCAAATAATGGAAATAACCAAATAAATGTTCATGAACAGGAAACAGGATGGTGGCTAAATACACTGGGATACTACATAACCCATAAAAAAGGATGATGAGAATCTGTATTTATTATTTTTTAAAGATTTTATTTATTTATTCATGAGAGACACAGAGAAAGAGAGAGGCAGAGACATAGGCAGAGGGAGAAGCAGGCTCCATGCAGGAAGCCCGATGCGGGACTCGATCCAGGGACCCCAGTTCACTCTCTGAGCCGAAGGCAGGTGCTAAACCACTGAGCCACCCAGGGATCCCCATGAAAGTGTCAGACATGGGTTTAAAGGCAAACTCAGATTTTAGATGTAGCAACTAAACTTACCTGACTAAAGAGGGTATATGGAACAGGCATGAAAGCGGTTCTTAAAAATTGACAAAGATGACATTATCTGCAGCATGGTTTGGCAAACTAGAGCCCATGGGCCAAATTCAGTCCACAGCTACCTTTTAAACAAATTCTTATTGGGATATAGCCATGTTCACTGTTTACGTATTGTCTGCAGCTGCTTTTGTATTATAGCAGAGCTGAGCAATCATGACAGATACCATATGGCTTACAGAGCTTAATGTATTTACCATCTAACACTTCACAGAAAAAGTCAGATGACCTGTGACCTAGAGTTTACATTTTTGTGTGATCAGCAATTCTGTGAAGGGATGAGATTGCTGTTACCAATTCAGGACTGATAATATTTCTTACTGCTGTATGAGTTGGATTCTGCAAGCATATACCTACTCATTCATTCAATCAGTTAACATTTATTGAGCATTTATGAAGTACCAGACACTCTGAACTCAGCCTATTAGGCAGATGAAAGAAAACGGTTGAAATATGGTACAATGAATTTTACAGTGAAAAAAAGGATATTGAGGTATGATAACATTTCTCTCTACCTCTAAGCTACATGAGGAGAGGCTTTGGTTCTGTTTTAGCTTATCATTGTGTGCTCAGTTTCTAGCAGAGTGCCCAGAAGGCAGTAGGGGATCAAAAAGCATTTGATGAATGAACTAATGAATCAGTTAATATGACCGAGGTAACCATCAGATGCTAGGAGAATGCACAGAATCCAAACTCCAATAGGATGTCAGGTTATGAAACAAAGGAAGTGGCAGAAGTCAAGGGGGTGGGGCAGCACAGAAAGCAGGGTTGTAGGAGTTCAGTGGACCCATTTTGGAGGCCAACCACAAAGCCTACCACCAGGGGACTGGACGGAAAGAGAACTATGAGCCTAAGCAATATTTGGTTGGAGATCTCATGTGATAAATAAAATAGAAAACCCTGTCCAGTTCCTGACTCAAACACCTCCAGAAGCTTCTACAGGATAAGGTTAAGTCCTTTGGGGCACCTGTGCTCAGTAGTTGAGCATCTGCTTTTGGCTCAGGGTGTGATGCCAGGGTCCTGGGATCAAGTCACACATCAGGCTCCCTGCAGGGAGCCTGCTTCTCCTTCTGCCTATGTCTCTGCCTCTCTCTCTCTCTCTGTGATTCTCATGAATAAATAAATAAAATCTTAAAAAAAGAAAAAGATCAAGTCCTTTATAATTTGTTCTCTGCTAATTCAGTTTCATTGCCCTTACTTTCCTATGCCAGTTCCCAGTGTCCAGTTTGATACTTTCTGATTGTACTTCATTCAGTCTTAACTCTGTGCTTTGTAAAAAGATATGCTCTCCCCTTAGGATGTCCCTTCCTCCTTCTCTAATCCATACTGCTCATCCTATAAGGCCCAACACAACTATGACCCCACAGGCAGATTTTTCCCACCCACCCATAATCATACAAATTATGATAAACATCCTTGTGTTGTTCCCTCCTAGACCTAGTATGAGCTTCCATGATGTCTCATCTCTGGATTATATCACACATTCACATCCACCACTCGTGCTCACACACTATGTCAGTACTGCCTTGGGCTGGTTTGAACCATTTCATGGGCTAATGCTTTGCAGGAAGTTTCATTAGAATGTGGGTTCCCAGAAAGAGGGAGCATGAGAGGTTTTCTCATATTCTCTAAGTACCCAGAACAATATGTATACAATATATGAGTAAACTCATAAATACATGAATGAATCAGATGAATAAAAGGTTATGAGGTTGGAAATGCTGCCAAAAAGGGAAGTCAGTGAATGGGAAATAATTAGAGATGGTTTTAGGATGGGAAAATAATTAGTACTTTGTAATTAGAGGTATTCTAAAAAGCACAGGTTTTGAGGGAAAATATTTAAGTTTATTAAAAAAATTTTTTAGTAGAAATTCAGACATGGGGAAATGAATTAATTGACTTCTCAGTTTAGGGTACACCAAATCACAGAACCAGGAACTCTGAGAACACCAAGCAAGATAAATAACAAGTGAATTGACAACTAGGAAACTCCAACTACAATAAACACAATTGCCAATAACCACAGACTGTGTATACGATCATCATCTATGTAGGAGATGGGAAAGGGAGATAATGGGTGGCAGGTGGAGTAGGAACAGGAGAAACTCAAAGGAGCCAACAGATATTCCCTGAAAATTATGGTGTTCCCCTGTTTGGACCCTTCTGGAAAGAGGCTGTAGAGGGTTCATTTTTAGAGTTCAAAAGTCCCTTTGCAATAGCTAAATCTAGTTTTGTAGTTATTAAAGACTATTAGAGTTATCTCAAGAGACAATTTGAAGAGGCCCTTACTGACCAGAGATAGGACAAATTGCATTTCAGTAATGATAATAAAAATGATAGGAACTGCACTGGATTGCAAATTAGTTATCTGGTGCTGTGTAACAATTGTTCTGAAGCTTTGCAAAGCCAGACACATTATATCACACAGTTTCTTGGAGTCAGGAGTCCAAGAGCAGCTTAACTTTACCTCTATCTCAGAGTCCCTAGTGAGATTGCAGTTAGGCTGCATTTGTACAGCCTATATGTACATTTGCATCTGGGTGTGGAAGATCCACATCAAAAAATCACTCATGTTGTTCTTGGCAGGATGCTTCTGTTCTTCACCATGCGAGTCTCTCCATAGGGTTGCTTACAATATGACTTCCCTCTGAGTGCACAGAGACAGTGAGAGCAGTCCAGTGAGTGAGCACCAAGGATGGAAGCCACAGACTTTATAACCTAATCTCAGAAGTGACACACCATCACTTCTGCTGTAGTTTATTGGTTACACAGACCAAATCACCTCCTTATGGTAGGGGACTATGCAAGATGTAAAGGCCAGAAGGTAAGAATCACTAGGTGCCATCTTGCATTCTGGCTCCTGTAGTGTGAAACCCATCAGATATGCTTATATCCATGAGTTCACAATAATTAAAAAACCAAAAGCCAAAAAACTAGTTGGGCTCCTGAGAATGACAGCCAGCTATACATTATCTTAAAAACTAGGCGAATGAAAGAATCAAGCTTTCCTATATGAACTATAACCAGAGTAGATGAGTGAAGGACTCTTCCTATAAAATTATTTCAGTTAATGAAATGAAATAATAGGGTTGGAATATTACCCATATTATAATCCCCCAGTAAATTAATGAATTTAGGCATCGAACATGAAATGCTGCTGACAATGAAGAAGAACAAAAATTAGACGGTACGTGCCATATGATGAAAGAACGCACCACCACCTTGACCTTGCCAGACTCAGTGCACACTGAGTCTCATCAGGCCTTTGAATTCAATCGTCAGTTTGCACAGAAGTTAGAGGATGAACAGTATAGTTATACTGCGAATGTGCAACCATCACAATCCAGACTGGAGGAAATCTCTTTAAGCCAAATGGCCTGGGTTATTTGACAGAAAAAGTGTAAGTATAGAAAGGAATGGAGGGGAAATACAAACAGCATAAATTAAAAAACCAGTTAAAGAAATGGGCAAGACTGTAGCAGCTCGGAATGCATTCTTGGTTGAGGGAATTATAAAGAAATACAAGGAAGTTATCAAAGCCAGGATAATGGAAGAAGGAAGAGGGTGATTATTATGCAATAATAATAAGGGACTGTAATTAAGATGGGGCACAGGGAGAGGTTTCTGGGCAGCTGGCAAATTTTTCTGTCTTGACCCAGTCAGTAGGTAGGTAGCTACAAGAGTGTTTACCTTATAGTCATTCACTAAGGTATTGTTTTAAGTGATGTCCTTTATCTGTGTTTTATGATAAAAATATTTTAGAATTTATTTTATTATTTATTTACTTATTTAAATATATTTTTAAAGATTTTATTTATTTATTCATGAGAGAAATACAGAGAGAGAGAGAGAGAGGCAGAGGGAGAAGCAGTCACCATGCGGGGAGCCCGTTGCGGAACTCGATCCCGGGACTCCAGGATCATGCCCCGGGCCAAAGGCAGGCACTAAACTGCTGAGGCACCCAGGGATCCCTATTTATTTTTTTAAATTGAAATTCAATTAGACAACATATAGTACAACATTAGTTTCAATATTTTTAATTGATATTCAGTTTAAAAAGCCATTTTTGAAGATAATCTGTGAATGTAGTAAAATATTCAAACAGTGGAAAAATTCAGAAAGTGAAAGGTCAGTTTCCTTCCCAACCTATGAGTCCTTGAATTTTTTTCCCCAAAGGTAGCCATTGTCACCTGCTTCTTGTGTATCTGTCCAGAGAGATCTTACGCATATAAAATCTCACACAAATACATACGTGTGCTTCTTATATATGTATATATGAATGTGTGTATATATGGATGTCTGTACATATATATATATAAATATATAATGTATATATAATTCCCTCTTTCATTTTAAAAGCATAAACCATAAAATTAGAATGCCATGCACATGTTCTGATCTTTATTTCACTGAATATTTTGTAGACTGTTCTCTATCCCATAGGGCCAAATTAGATAAAAATTATAAGGTCAGTCCCTCTTTCTAGGCTACAACCAATATATTTTTACCTATAAATAGCAGTTTACATAATCAGGTGCCTTTTCTAAGAATATACTTTATTATGTCAGTAGACGTGCTCCGACTTTCTCAATGTGGAGATACTGCTCATATTGACTTTGAAGGTACACATTTTTCATAAAATTTAAAATTCATTTGTCCTTTTTTTTTTTTAACCCAAGGTATCAGCTTAAACAAACCTGCTCACCCTTTGATTCAGACAAGATAACCCTAAGGGAAGGGTGGATTCTAGAATTAGCAAAGTGCTCCTTCAGCATTTCCCTTAAGGAACTCAGAAGCATTTTATGGCAAGTGTCAAAACAACACACGTGTGACTAACCTTTGTGCTTCTCAGTTGATAACTGCTTGTTTGTGGTGATAGGTAGGATTAGAGGAGACAGACATGCCTTTAAACTCCAATCTTGGGCTAGTAAATGTTTTCTGGGCATCAAATCATATTTTTTTAAAAAAAGAACTTGGTGAGGTATTTTAACTATCTCTTTATTTCCTTTTCATTTTTTAAAAATATTTTATTTACTTATTCATGAGAGACACACAGAGAGAGGCAAAGACATAGGCAGAGGGAAAAGCAGGCTCCCTTGGGAGCCTGATGTGGGACTCAATCCCAGGACCCCAGGATCAAGAAGGCTTGAGCCAAAGGCAGATGTTCAACCCTTGAGCCAACCAGGTGCCCCTCTTTATTTCCTTTAATATTTTTTGCTTTTTCAGTCACTTAAGTAGTATCTCTTGAGTACCTACCCTGCATTAAGCAGTGGGCAGTGCCTCAGTACACCAAGAAAAGAGGTACAAAGACAGAGCTTACAGTCTTGCTGGGATTCATGATACACACACACATAAGGAACCGCTAGTGAATGAGATCGTATGGTATACATCTGCATGTTTATCTCAGTGAATGTAAGGCATGTGTTAACATATGTAACACATATAGAATATATGTGTATGCCAAGTGGTATGGCACAGATCATCAGAAAGCAGGCAAGATGCAGTTTGGAAATGATGTCGGGGGTTGGTAAACCAAAGCAGTTGGAAGACGATATGAATCTGGTTGTTGGGCAAGACTGCTGCAGAAAGCTCTAGAGCTGAGTTTTTCTTTTTCTTTCAAAATGATTATAGATTTACAGGCAGTAGCAAAAATAGAACAAAGAGGTCCCATGTTCTCCTAATCATAACAGCTTACATAACTACCGTACAATATCAAAACTGGCATATTGACGTTGGGGCAATATACAAATCCTTTCCTGTTTTACATGTACGTACTTCTGTAGACCTGAACTTTGATAAATGAAGTTCGGTAGGCAAAGAAGAGGAATGAGGAAGGACTTGAATAAGCAAACCTCACAGGGTAGTTAACTTTCCAGAACTGTCCTCTTTCTCTCTTCTTCCAGCTTGTAGGCATCCCACATAATCCTAGGTCAATTAACCACACCTTCCCCACTGGGGGTTGGCTTGCTACCTCCTCTTCACAAATGTTCCCAAGCACTTACTGCTGTGTTCTTATTCCAGCCGTCCAAACACAGGCAGTCTCCCTTCCAGAAATCATTTACTCTGTGAGCTAGTTTGTTGAAAACCAATCTTCCCATGGATACAGAGGTACATGGGTGATGAGTTCCCCACCCTCTCTCCAGGCCTATGTGACTCAGAATGTAACTGAGCCCTAGTGAGAACAATATCTGTCATTGCTGTACATGGTGGTAGTGCGGCGTTTCTGGGAGTTCCCTTAACATCAGGAGGATTCTCTGATGTGTCAGATGGACTCCTATCTTAACAGGTCCTGTTCTATTGCTACAAACTGCCACTGTGTACAGTGGGTAATGTTAAAGGGAAAGCCCTTTTCTGATAGTTTTAATGACACCAAATAAAATCTTTTGTAATTCAAGTATCAACTCAATTAACTATCAGTTCCTTAAGAATGAAATAGGAAGTGCAAGACACGGAGCTGATGAGAACTAGGTGGAGAGATACTGAAAAGAGAGTTTCTAGAAAGAAACTCTGAGAGAAGTAATTACCAGGGATTTATTCTTCATATTCTTTCTCTCTTTCTGTCTCCTTTGTATCTTTCTGAATTCTCCAAATTCTCTATGACTAGGATGTACTGCCTTTATAATCAGAAAAATTAGAGTGCTTCTGAGATGAAAGAGGTGCATGCAGATTTGTTTTGTTTGTTTTAAAAGATTTATTTATTTATTCATGAGAGACACAAACACACAGAGAGAGAGGGGCAGAGACACAGGCAGAGGGAGAAACAGGCTCCTCACAGGGAGCCCAATATGGGACTCGATCCTGGATCCTGGGATCAGGTCCTGAGCCAAAGGCAGAAGCTCAACCGCTGAGCCACCGAGGCATCCTGTGCATGTAGATTTGTAGATGCAGTTTCTAGCATGGCTGGAAGGAGATGAACAGGACCCTGGGGCAGTGTGCTCCTTAAGGCAGAGTTGAGCCCCATTCTAGCTCCAGCAGCATCAGGTAGGAGCTCTGAGCATATCCAAGCACGTACATGATTCAAAACTTTAGAAAGGGGTGTCTACGCAGAAAAAAGAACAGAGGCTGCCCTCTCTTTGGTTTTCCTGATGAAATATGAAGCTACCATTGACACCTGCAGACTAGAGTCCTGCCAGAGTCAAAAAGGAAGCCAGTTCCTTCCGGGTCACAAGCCCTTTAAACCCTGGGTTTACATCATTGTTCTGGAAAAAGTTACACTGGAAACCTTGCACTTCCATTAAGGCAATGTTGACAAACATCCTGCTCTTTCAGTTCTTGAACTAAACCTGCTATCACTAAGTGCTTATGCTCAGCTAGGGAGAAAGAAGGGCAAGTGTCCAGACATTCTCCGAGTAATAGCCACCTGAAGTACTTTTGTTTTCTTAGGTAGTCCTGATACTGATTTGGTCCCATGATCATCATTATATATCCTTTTCCATTTCTGCAAAGAGCCTCAAACAGCAGTGATTGGGCTTCCTGTGTCCTCTCTCTGTTGTCCTAGATGGGACTTTTTTTAAATTTTAATTTTCTTTTCAAATTTTTATTTAAATCCCAGTTAGCTAACATACAGAGCAATATTGGTTTCAGGAGTAGAATTCAGTGGTTCATCACTTACATACAACACCCAGTACTGATCATCATAAGTGCCCTCCTTAATTCCCATCACCATCTACCCCATCCCTCCATCAACCCTCAGTTTGTTTTCTATCGTTAGGTGTCCTAGAGGGGACTTGTAAGTCTATAAATACTTATATCAGTCCCTTTCAATACAGCTTATATCCCACAGGAGTGTGTCTTCTAATCTTGCTCATTTTACTGATGAGATACATTATTTGTAGTAATCACCTTCTCCTTTGGTGGTTTTTGATTTCAATTATGCACTTAACAACTTTGTAACACGCTTTATGGAAATATGATACTAAAATTTGTCCATGTCTGGTTTCTCTCTGTAGATACAGTTATGCCAGCCTAAGCATACTAATGCCATAAACAATTAAAATGTTCCAACTTGTTTTGTTCATACTTTTTATTTATTTATTTATTTATTTTTTTTATTTTATTATTTTTTTTTAATTTTTATTTATTTATGATAGTCACAGAGAGAGAGAGAGGCGCAGAGACACAGGCAGAGGGAGAAGAAGGCTCCATGCACCGGGAGCCATACGTGGGATTTGATCCTGGGTCTCCAGGATCGCGCCCTGGGCCAAAGGCAGGCGCCAAACCGCTGCGCCACCCAGGGATCCCTGTTCATACTTTTTAAATGGGAATTCTAGAGCAGCATAAAATATACTTAGCAATTTATATCTGTTTCCTGATAACTTTTAAAGTAAGAGAGGGTAATTTGGAGGAGTATGATACTTTACTAAAGAGTTAATAGATAATAGAGCTCTTACTTCCATTTAGTTGGGTTGAAAAAATATTTCTTGCATGCTGGGCCATGTAAATGCTACGTGATACAAAGAGAAGTGGTTCCTATCTTTACAAGGTGTACAATATAGTCAAAACATAATAAAAATTGATGAAAGCTGTTAAATGAATATCCCTTTTGTCATTACACCAAGGGAAATCTGTAATAGTCAGAGGCGAAAGTGATTGAGAAGAACCTCTTGGTCAAAGGGAGGAGGGTTGTGGGAAGGATTGTGGGTGGTGTAGGTAGGCTGACTACAAAAACATGGACCCTCTTGAGAAAAAAAAAAGGATGCTATTCATATTTATGCAAGAGGTGCTATATGGGTCTCTTTTCAGGCAACAGGGAGTTATGGTGTCCCTCATTGAAGACCAAATTTAAGGAGAGTTGTCATGAATCTGAAGGGTAGAAAAGTATATTAGTTTGCATGGCTTCCATAGATGTCTTAACCAATGGAAATCTTATTGTCTTGTAGTTCTGGAAGTCAGAAGTTGAAAATCAAGGTGTCAGCAGGGTTTAGTTCTTCTGAGAGCTGTGAGGGAAGGATCTATTCCAGGCCCTTCTGCTTGGCTTGTTGAAGGTTGTCTTCTTCCTGTGTCTTCACATCATCTCTTCTCTATGCATATCTATGCACATGTCCACATTTCCCCTTTTCATAAGGACACCAGTCATTTTGGATTGAATCCAATTTAATGGCCTCATTTTGACTTGTGACTCTGTAAAGTTTTGTCTCCAAATAAGGTTACATTCTGAGGTTTTGGGGTTAAAACCTCTACATACCTTTCTGCGAGGGACATAATTTCAACTAATAACCAGAAGGATTGTAGAAAATTGGCAAGAGCATCACAGTAGTAGAGAGGTTAACATCTGGATAGTTGGTGGGCCCTAGCTTCCTGGTATACATCACAATCAGGAGGGAAATCTAGATTTTAATAAGATGGATGGGAGGGAATAAACAAAATGAAGGATCATGAAAGAAACAGAGACTTTTACTTTGGGGCATTATTTGTGCTCCAAGAGTCCTCTTTCCAAGTGGGCAATAAAGATTGGAGACTGGTGACAGAGGGATCTTCAAGTGACAGTTGACTAGAGCGTACTGAGGACTGTACCATGGGATGCCATGTGTGGGAGGTACCACAAATAGGCTGGCCAAATTCTAGCACATTAGTTGATAATTCTCTGTTATGAGACCTGATTTTCTTTACTTATGAAATTAAAGCTATTTTATCCTTTTCATGTCTCCACAGGGATTTTAGGGTTCACAGAATAATAAATATGATGAATTTTGAGCTCTGTGGAAGAGCCATCTTGACTTAATTCAAAGTGTCTATAATAACAAAAGGTTTGGGGCAAGTTCAAGAAATAGCATATAAAATTGATCACTTATCCTTGCAGAATGGTATGCAGACAGAAAGTCAGGGAGAGGAATGTAAACTTTGCTTGGTGTAGGTACTAGGGGCTTAGATCTAGAAATATTGGGCCTTCACGTTCTTGCAAAGTGTAATCTGTGTCTTTGTGTCATCACTGTGAAAGGCCAATGGGAACCATCATACATGCTATGACAATATGTGGATTCCTGCTGAAATTCACATAGAAATGTTTTCATTTTTATGTTGTTGCTCTTTCATCATTTATCTTGATCTCTACAAGTATTGATGGAATATACATTTCCTTGGCAAAGAAGAAAATGGCACCAGGGTTGTGTGTTCAATTGAACAACCAAGCCAGAACAAAATTATCCTAACCTGTGTGGTTGAGCAGCACCAGGCTATGGAGTATAATACCTAAATCATAAAACATAAAAAAATAATAGCCCTGGTACTGAACTTTGGGCTCAAAGAGTCTGGGAAATGGGTGAAATTCCTCAGGGAATTTATTCATTAGGGAGAATAAATGATCAGAGAAAGTATAAAATGGCAATTTCAGGTAATCCAATGAGTCATTTCATTTCTCAGTCATACGTGAGATTTTTCACTTTTAATTAATTTTAAAAATCATAAAAATAATAAGATCACAGTACAGAATACTTGGAAAAAACAAAAGGGAGCCATTTCTAATTTTTTTTCTATGTAGGTTTTTTTACATATTTGTACTCATGCAGTCTGTATACTGTTCTAGCTCCCTTTTTGGCCTTCTTTCAGAATCTTCATTATTAGTACTTTTCAACAGCTACATAATTACACATCTAGTAATTTAGTTACTCCTCTAATAATAGACTTTAAGCCAATTTCTAACATATAATTTTGATATGAATATCTTACTATACCAATTAGCATCATATGTAAGGTTTTTTGGGGGGCAAGAGTTCAAGATGTGAACTTTAAGCCAATTTCTAACATATAATTTTGATATGAATATCTTACTATACCAATTAGCATCATATGTAAGGTTTTTGGGGGCAAGAGTTCTAGATGTGATCTTTCTGGGACACAGGGTGATGAAGCCTTTATGACAGCATTTTATTCTTAAGTGAGTAAAACAATCTCCATTTAAGCAGAGTAGTGAAGTTCCTTATTCTAGCCCTCATATGGGCCTGCAGCTTTGGCCTTCCCCCTCATATAACACTACCCTAGATCACCATCCGGAGAAGAAAGATCATGTGGAGAGACCAATCAACCCTCAGAACCACACAGCCAATCCTCAGGATTTATTTACTTAAGGGGGCTAGATAAATTTTGTGGTTGGATTACAGCAATTCCAGATTTAATACCTAAACCTAATGACCTTGTCTCAAAAAGTTTGAATTATTATACCTTCAAGGATATTACTGCAATGTTGGGCATCTTTACCATTAAGTAAATCACATTCGATTTGGTTAGAGAAGGTTGTAATCTAAAGATCTCAACAACAACAACAACAACAACAACAACAAGATCTCAACAGTCCTCGGTGCCTGCAATTTCTTTTTTTGTGTAGACCTGCTACCATATTGAATGTTAGTTGGGGAAAAAAATGAGTCTTTGCTCAGGGCTTATAAATACTTTCAGTGAAAAAAATAAATAAATAAATAAATACTTTCAGTGAAGTAACATTAAAACAAAAGCAAAATGAAACCTCAGTAGTAAGTGGAAGTTGGGATTATTCTGGTTAGGAACTCTGATAGGATGGAAACACCATGGGCCTTGGAGTCAAACTGTTTTGGAATTCCAGTTCTTCTACTTACTCAGTCTGTGACTCTGGACAAGTTTTGACTTTTTAGAAACTCATTTACTATATAAAATGGTAGTTAATAATGTGTTAAGTAAAAATTAGGCATAGAGGTGCCTGGTTGCTCATTCTCTTAAGCATGCAACTCTTTTTTTTAAAAATAAATTTATTTTTTATTGGTGTTCAATTTGCCAACATACAGAATAACACCCAGTGCTCATCCCATCAAGTGCCCCCCTCAGTGCCCATCACCCAGTCACCCCCACCCTCCGCCCACCTCCCCTTCCACCACCCCTATTTCGTTTCTCAGAGTTAGGAGTCTCTCATGTTCTGTCTCCCTTTCTGATATTTCCCACTCATTTTTTCTCCTTTCCCCTTTATTCCCTTTCACTATTGTAAGCATGCAACTCTTGATTTTGACTCAGGTTATGATCTCAGGGTTATAAGATCGAGTCCTGCATTGAGCAGAGCACTGGGTGTGGAGCCTGCTTAGGGTTCTCTCTCTCCTTCTCCCTCTGCCACTCCCCTCACCTCTCCCTCTCTAAAAACAAAAACAAAACAAAACAAACACACAAAACAAACACCAATAATAATAACTTTTTTTTTTTAATAAAGCATATAACAAAGTACCTAGTCCACAGTGAGTGCCCAAGAAGTAGTAATTTCCTCCTTCCTTAATTCATGGCACACATTGATAATGTAAAGAATATTTAAATTGATACTAAAAATATATCAATTAAAAATGCTTTCAAAGGGGTCCTATATATGATTTTTTGTAACTTTCTGTGAAGTTTTACTCATTTAAAAATAAGTTAAAAGAAAAAAAAAATGCTGGATAATTGAGTCAGGTCTGGAAGGTTTAATTAGTTGGTTTCGTCTAGTCAAAACTACATTTTTTCTGTCTTTCAGTTTTCTCACCTAAAATGGAAAAGCAAAATTTCCTAAGCTAGTAGAGTACTTGTTCCATGGATGAACAACTATGATTCACCTTTCAGGGAAAATATAATAGATTGGATAGTGTTTTGGGTCCCCCCGCAACCAGATGGTGGTCTAGGGTAATTTAAGAGAAAAGGACTAACGGTTAAAATTTTAGTACTGGTAGACATTTCCTGTCAAATAAATATATTCTTGATTCTGATATATGCAAGTAATAAAAAACAACTTCTGATTCATAGAGTTAGTTATCGAACTAAATTTTTAATGAATGCTCATTATGTTCAAGGTGTGTGTAAAAAACAAAACAAAATAAAACAAAACAATGGACCTTTAAAGCCACACAGACCCGTGTTCAAATTTTCATTGGCTTCACACCTTACAAGTTGAGAAACTGGTGAGACTCATAATGAAGATTTCTGACCTTCAGTGAATCCTCAGAGATTTTGTGTGGAAAAACAGTGAGGAAAACAACAAGAAAATAAACTGAGTTAATGTATTGCTTCACAACAAGTAACCCCCAAATTTAGTAGGTTAAAATAACATTGGTTGATTATGCCACACGATTCTGAAAGTTGTCTGTGTACTTCTAAGTGTTGACTGGTCTCTCCACCTGGTATCTCTACCCTGGATGGTGACCTAGGGTAGTGTTATGTGAGGTGGAAGCCGAAAGTGCAGGGCCACATGATGCCTAGACTCAGGAACTTAAACCATGTTGCTGTGGCCATGTTTCATTGGTCACAAGTCTGGTCAATGAAAGTTAGGGCTGTGGAGAAGAGACTGGGCCTCTTCATGGGGATTGGGAGGGCTGTTGCAAAGTCACATTGCAAAGAGGTATGTGCTGGGATGGGAGGAGTTTGTGATCACTAAACAAAATATAGTATCAAGATGTTTGTTTTAAAGATGCTGAAGAAGATGGTATCTATCAGCCGGTCTGGCAATTTGTTACAGGTGCTCAACCTGTTTTAAGTCCCTTCTTTTCTTCCCTTCAAGAATCGTTCAAAGATGAATGTGAAGGTACAGTCCTAATGGAGCTTAGGTTTGGTGTCATTGTCTGTAATGCATATTTTAAAAGAGCACCTATAGCTGCCTGAAGCTACCAAAGTAGGCTGTGTAACAGCCTTGTGTGATAGGGGAGCCTGGGGGCTCAGTCAGTTAAGTGTCTGCCTTCAGCTCAGGTCATGATTCCAGGGTCCTAAGATCCCTTGCTCAGCAGAGGGCCTGCTTCTCCCTCACCCTCTGCTCATGCTCTCTCTCTCTCTCTCTCTCTCGTAAATAAATAAAATCTTAAAACAAACAAACAAACAAACAAACACACAAACAAAAAACCCCAACCTTGTGTGATAGGATGTTCAGTTAAATTTGAATTTCAGATAAGTAATGAACAATTTTCCAATAAAAGTATGCCTTCCCTTGTTAACAGTTTTGCATATATTCTTCTAGAACTTTCCTGTAAATATTCCAACATACACTTGCAAATCTTTTTTTCCAACCTACACATATAAACCTTAAAAAATGAAATATTTACTTTTATTAGTTGCTCTTTTCCCTTTCTACTTATGTACATTTAGATCTAACTCATTCTTTTGAAAACTGCATATTGTTGCATGGCATGTGCACACCACAGTTTACTTATGTCAACGTTCACTGATGGCTGTGTTATTAGTAATCTTTCTTCATTACGGAAAGTGACACTACATATATCCTTATAGACACATCTTTGTGTATTTCTGAAGTATAAAATCCTAGGATTGGCGCTGTGTTGAAACAGGATATGCCTTGAAACTGGAATGTTAAAATGCCTTCAAAAAGGATATGCCTTGAAACTGGAATGTTAAAATGCCTTCAAAAAGGGTATCATTTAAAATCATCACCAAAAGCATGTGAGAATTCCTATCTCTCTACCTTGCCAGCCATCATTATATTTTTTTAAGATTTTATTTATTTATTCATGAGAGACAGAGAGAGTCAGAGACATAGGCAGAGGGAGAAGCTGGCTCCCTGCAGGGAACCTGATGTGGGACTTGATCCCAGGACCTCAGGATCATGACCTGAACCACAGGCAGACGCTCAACCACTGGGCCATCCAGGCATCTAAGCCATCAATATTTTAACCTTTGCTTATGTAACAGGAGGAATAATCCATTTTCATAGCAAGTAGAGAAACAAATTGGGAGATTTCCTTTAAAAGCACTGAATAAGAGGGAAAGTTATTTAATAAGCAGAAGAACATAGATTGCTTCCTTTCAAAAGGAAATTTGATTTGTAGCTGTTTGAGAAAATAAATGCATGAAATTCAAACCCAACCCCTTGGGTCTGAATACTAAAGTCTAAGAACAGAAGCAGTTACACACAAGAATGGACTGGGAGAGCTGAACTGCATCCCTCATTACTAGCAATACACCCTCATCTGACTTCTTCAATTTATCACCCATACCTTTAAACTTTCCCCACTGTGGAACACACTGTAGGCTTATCATAGTTTCCACTACCCCCTTCAGAACACCACTGCCTTTGTTCTGTTTCCTTTATGCCTCAGAAAGGAAAGGAGTGACCACCCAGAGTGAGGACCACAGACCAAAGATGATAATATGCCCTGATGCATTGGGCAAGAGTTTTCCCATGGTGCTCTTTCTTCTTGCTGCGAAGGGACAGAGCTATTTTATTCCCCTCAACCATCCCCCACCCTGCCCCGTCGCCCCTTGGACTGTCCAGAGAGGATGGGAAATATTACTGTGCAAAAGCCCCAGCAACCCTCACTCCTGTCCAAATAAACCCAATCAAAACCAAGTCAAAGCTGAAACAACTTTCTTCAAGGGAAGAATGTGTATCTTAGAAACTACGCCTTAATGACCTCCCAATTACTGGGACTCGTTAAGGTCTTAACACATTAAAAAAAAAATGTTGTCATCCCCATTTTTCTCTGCTGAAAATTCAGCTGTTCCTTTCCATTCTGAAATCATTAGATTGACTTTAAAAGTTGGAGCAGTATCTTCAAACCATGTTGGGTCAGGAATCCAACATTTACAATGTCCAGGAGACATTACAAGGGAGATCTGACAAAGACGGCAACATTGGAGTTAAGAATGGGAAGAGGAAGAAAGGGATAAGGGAGGGCAACAAATGAGAAAGTATAACCTTGTTTCTATTGACGAGTGTTACCAATGGCGCCCCAGGTACTGTTTCATTTTTGATTGTTCCTCCTCCTACAAACTCAAACTCCTTGCAGACTGGACAATGTCTTATTCATCTTTGTTTTCCCAGCACCCAGCAGGATACCTGACAAACAGTCTGTGCTCAGGAAATATTTTTTTGGCCTGAGTCAAGCCACACTAGACTATTACTGAACATTTTAAAGTTTAAATTTCAAAGCTAGTCTCTGGGCAGAGGTATGTTTGTGGCCAGGAGACTTCTATAGATAAGCCTTTAAGTTGATCAGGGTGCTTGTGAAAGATACAGATTCCTGGGCCCCACCCCAGAGATTCCAATCCCGATGGTCTGGGGTGGGTGGGTGGGGCCCTGGGAATCTGCAGTTTTAACAGATGCCTCAGGTGCTTCTGATACAGCTTGGGAACCTAAGGCAGCTTGTAAACCGGCACATCAGATGCCATAAGCCCTGGAATTTCCCTGGTATATCTTTGAATGGCCCTGGTAGTTTAGACTTTGTGCCTTGCCGCTTGATCAGAAAAGGACATCTGACCATACTGACATGTAAATTTACCAAAGAAATTACTAGAAGAGCGGTCACAGTGGACCAAGATTCCTAAGAATCTCGGGTTTCAAATATGTTCAGTCTTCTTGGTGGGTCTGCATATTTTTGAGAGCTTCAAGTGTCTAGTGCAGCGAGGAACCTAATGGGGGAGATATTTGGAGGAAAACCAATCAAGATGTGCTTACCTGCCTGAGGGGGCCTGCTGAACCTGTTAACTGCTCACAGATCGTTAGCCTTTTGAAGGAGATGGATCAAGGAGAGGAAAGGTTTCTATGTGTTAACAGGAAAACAAAATGTTACTACACACACGAGGTGTTCAAGTTTTCTAATAAATGTCCATGAAAACTAGGCTGAGATATGGGGGACAAAAACCTGTTAACCGAGTCTGCAAATGTGAGCTCACTGGGCAGAAATTCATAATGGGCTCAAAGGGTAGGTGCCCCTGATCCGAGGTCAGTAATCTGGGATGAATGGCTAGGATTGTTAATCGCCACACTTGTAATTACACGGCAGCATCGCCTCTGCCCACATACGGGGATCCACCCGCAGTCAGGGACCCAACCTGAATCAAGACTGCGCAGCCAGAAGAACACATGGAAAATAACAGAAAGCAGGAGAGCGCTTGTGTGGTACTTCATGGGTTTCTTTGTTCAGCAGAAGCTCTGAGAGGAAGGTGGGTTTCTTTGCTGCCATCAGCGCCACACAGAGAAGTGAACTCTGGCCAGAGTGGTGGCGGGACCTACCCAGGAACCCCTAGACGGTAGAGGTGGTGCCCCAAGGGTCAACCTCTCCTGTCCTCCCCTACCACAGGGACGCAACGGGAACAATACCACACAGATGTCTGTTAGGGACTCTGCTTGGCCCTCGCCATACCCCTTCCATTTCGGCGAGGCAGACATGCACCTCCCTTCTACACGGGAGGCAAATGAGGCGAAAAAGTGTCTTGACACATCTGCAGGGCAGTAAAAGGCGGCGTGTGGAGGTGGAGCCCAGACCCGACTGCACTGGTCGGAGGCGCAGATAAGGCTCGGCGAGCGGGGCCTGCAAGGCAAGGATGAAAGCCCGGCCCGCCGCGGAGCGCTTGCAGGTAGGCAGGGCGGCCCGGGGCTGGCGGGGCCAAAGGGCCTCAGGCCGGGCACCCGAGGTGCGCCCAGGGGCCCCGGGCGGGGCGGGTGGGGCCGGTCGCGCCCGTATCTCGCAGGGATCTAGAATAGCTGGCACTTACGAAACACCGGCTGTCCAGTCCCCGGGTCCGCGCCCGATTATCATCTCCGCGGTTTCGGCTCGCGGAGGCAGGGCGGCCAGTGAGGGGCAGGCCCCGCAGCCCCGGCCGCAGGAGCTGGAATGGGGCCAGCGCGGAGGTGGCGGCCGGGCGGAAACCTAACGGGGCGCGGGGTCCAGCGCAGGGCGGGGGCGCGTCCCCGGAGAGGAGGCAGCGCGGCGGCTCGGCGGGCGGCGGGCGAGCCGGGACGCGGCGGGAGCCCGGCGGGGAGGGCAGACGGCGCAGCCCCGAGCGGCGGGGGGCGCGTCCGGCCGGCGGGGACCGAGGCGGCGGAGCAGCGCCCCGCGCGGGAGTCCGGGAGCGATGAGAGTGCAGCTCAAGGTGAGCGCCGGCGCCGGCCCGGGGTCCTGGGGATCCGAGCGGGGGTCCGAGCCGGGGTCCGAGCGGGGGTCCGAGCCGGGGTCCGAGCGGGGGTCCGAGCGGGGGTCCGAGCGGGGGTCCGAGCCGGGGTCCGAGCCGGGGTCCGAGCGGGGGTCCGAGCCGGGGTCCGAGCGGGGGTCCGAGCCGGGGTCCGAGCCGGGGTCCGAGCGGGGGTCCGAGCCGGGATCCGAGCCGGGATCCGAGCGGGGGTCCGAGCCGGGGTCCGAGCGGGGGTCCGAGCGGGGGTCCGAGCCGGGGTCCGAGCCGGGGTCCGAGCGGGGGTCCGAGCCGGGATCCGAGCCGGGATCCGAGCGGGGATCCGAGCCGGGATCCGAGCAGGGGTCCGAGCCGGGGTCCGAGCGGACGCCGCGGTCCCGCCTCGCCCTCCCGAGGCAGCCGGACCTCAGGCTGGCGGTGGCGGAGCTCCCCGGCCTGGCCCGGCACGCCCGTGTGCGGAGAAGTGACATTTACTGCGCGCCCCGTAGTGCTCGGCGTGCCTCGCTCGGTCCCCGCCGGCTGTTAGGCGCACCGCCCGCCCGCCCCGGAGCCGCATCTCCTGCCTTAGCACGCCCGCTCCGCCGCTAACTAGGACCCTGAGCAAGTTGCTTAAACCGCGTGCTTCTGCTTCCCCGTCTGGAAAATGGGAGAGTAATACCTATAATTCCAAGATGAAAGCAGATGCCATCTATGCCGGGTACTTAGAAAGCAGTGCCCGGCAGACCTGGCGGGCTGCACGAGCCTGTGGTTGTTACCACCCCACCTTGGCAGGAACCTGCGGCGTCTGGCATCGCCCCTCCCTTCATCCCACCTCCCAGGTTTACCGGCGAGGAAAACGCAGCTCGGGGAGGAAAATAAGGATTTGAACCCAGGGCAGTGGTTTGGAACACTAAGAATGCGGGTATTCCATCCGCACAGGGGATTTTGATCATTCCTTCCTGGGGACAAGGGGGTCACCCCTAACTGCCGAGGTGGGAGCCGGGTTCCTCCATTTCTTTCCCCGGTGTAAAGTTTTTTTTTAATTTTTAAAAATTTTTATTTACTTATGATAGTCACAGAAAGAGAGAGAGAGGCAGAGACACAGGCAGAGGGAGAAGCAGGCTCCATGCTCCGGGAGCCCGATGTGGGACTCGATCCCGGGTCTCCAGGATCGCGCCCTGGGCCAAAGGCAGGCGCCAAACCGCTGCGCCACCCAGGGATCCCCCCGATGTAAAGTTTTGATGTGAATTTTCCATCTGCTTTGGTTTCTACCACAACTGGTAAAGCATTAAATAATCTGGCTAGACTGACATTCGGGTTTGGCTGCAAGAATCTGGACATTTCTTACCCCCCCCCCCTTTTCCCCCACCAGCCCCTATCTTCTAGGAATTAGTAGATCATTCCAGATGAAACTCCGCATGAGCCTGCTTTTGGGGGCCAAAATTAGGGACTAGTACTTTAGTATTAAGCTTGCCTTGATAGACAAGGGTATGTAATGGCACTTTGAGTTGATTGTACCCCGGCGGAGAAGGAAAAGATCCAGACAACACACTGGTGATTTGCCACAAATGTTGCTCTTATCTTGACTATTTACCATTTTCTGTCTTGGCTCATGGTTTTGGCAGGGCCTCCATGTCAGAACTAACTGTCAAGGGCTTGGTAAATATTGGACCTGAAATATGTCTCACCTCTTTTTCTTTCTCCCTGGGTTTTTCAATCCTGGGTGTTCAGGATGGCTGAACAGCCCCCACACTCTTAGAGTGATTTTCATTACACTTCTGTAGACTCATTCCATGTTAGAACTCCCACATGTCCATCCTCCCTGTAACTCAGTTATTTCTTCATGTCCCATCAGAAATCTACCAACTATTTCCTATTAAAAAAAAAAAAAATCAGGGGCACCTGGGTGGCACAGTCAGTTAAGTGTCTGCCTTCAGCTCAGGTCCTGATCCTGGGGTCCTGGGATTAAGCCGGAAGTCAGGCTCCCTGCTCAGTAGGGAGTCTACTTTTCCCACTTCCCTCTGTGGCTCCCCCTTGCTCATGCTCTCTCTCTCTCTCTCTCTCTGCCAAATAAGTAAACTAAAAATTAAAATCTTTAAAAGAAAATCATTCTTAGGTAAGATATTCTAATATGGGTCTTAGTTGTGCTTTTTTCCCCTTTTTTACTTCCTAGTTTTATTGAAGTTGTATAATAGTCAACTTCAAATAATTCCATAAGATCTGTTACTAAAAACAGCAGAACCCTCAATCATTTCCAGCTTTTCTGAAAGAGCAATAACATTCATCTCTTTAGCTTGTTGGTACTTACTCATGCCTCTAAAATAATACTTATGTGAGTCCTTCTTGATTTCTCAGGTGTAGCCATGCTTTACCTTTCCAGATGGGATATAAGGTTTAGATTTCCTTTGCATTCCTGCATCTGCCATTCACATGATCCTTCCTGTTCCTACCATCTACAGAATACAGTTATCCATAATTTTTAGTTAGGTCAATATTTAGTCTGGTCAACATTATTATGCCTTCCTACACATACACTATTAAAAGCTGAATTATGTAGTATATGATTACTCCTCCCTTCTAACTTTTGTTTTCCTCCAGGAGTGTCTGGTGTGTGTTTCCAGAATTTTCTATGGAGTTTTCACTAATTTAACTGACAAGTTTTTGCCAGTTGCCTAAATCTTCTCTCAAGATCATCCTGTGTAATACGCATTTTAACCAATTTTATTCTGAGTACAGCTTTCTGACCTGCATTACCTATCCAGACTGATTGGTCTTGATGCTGGATGCACAGCTATTACTTTGGGCTCTGTCTTCAGTATCATCATGGGGATTTCCTTTCCCTCTGTTACACTGGTTCGTGTTTCTTATATCCCATGTCCTCATGATTTTTTTCCATCATTTCGGTGGAATACCTTTTCCAGTTGCACTCTGAGAAAGGATGCACACGAAGTACGTTGAATTGATGTATTGTTATGACAAATTATCCTTGCAGACTTTTTTTTTCCTTAAAAACGTTCTGCTAACAATGCAAAAATAATTTCTTGTGGTAAATAATTCAAGCACTATTAATAGAAATTCCAAGAGTTCCCTTTTTGTCCCTCATCCTCATCTCTTTCCAATCCAGAGGTATTCAAAGTGTTGGATTTGGAACATTCAATCATTCTTTGGATTCATTCAGTCAACAGATATTTATGAATTTATGAGTGCCAACTAGGTGCTAAGACCTGTTCCAGAACTTAGGAATATATAGTGAACAAAACTTATTTTTGAGCTGGAGAGGAATGGTGTGATGCTTCTCGATGCTGGAATTGAGTCCACTGCAGCTTTGGCTAGCTTATTTTTCTTCTGGAATATGAACATCATATAATCAAGGCTCTCTTTGTCTCTGTCTCTTTTTCTTTCTCAGTATAAAATCATGACCACTACAAATTAAACTTCATAACTTGCCATTAGAGCAACATCATCATACCCCTGAGATGTAGAAATAGTTTTCTGAATGGATAAATGAAATGTGGTGTGTTTACATATACACATGTACTCACACACACAATGGAATATTTAGCCTTTAAAGAGGAAAGAAATCCTGACACATGCTACAACATGGATGGACCTTAAAGATGTTATGCTAATAGGCAATCATCAAAAGATGAATATTGTATGATTCCACATATATAAGTTATATAAAGTAGTCCAATTTGTAGAAAGAAAAAGTAGAGTGTAGGTTGTCAGAGGCTGGGGGGAGAGGGAAATGAGTTATTTAATGGGTGTAAAGTTTCAGATTTGCAGGATGAGAGTTCAGGAGATTGGTTGCACAAATGTGTGAATATGCTTAACAGTACTAACCTGCACACTTAAAAAAGTAGTCAAGATGGTAAATTCTATATTATGTGTATTTTGCCACAATTAAATAAGCAAACAGACAAGCAAAAAGAAACAAAATGCACATAAACTCCATAATGGGATTCTTCCTTGAATCTGATGAGGATGATTGAATCTACTTGCAGCTAGGTTCAGCTCCTGCCTGGAATCCAGGATTTTCAGGGTGTGTGCAAGGTGTAGCAATGGATTGCCCTGGGAACTTTCTTTTGATGCACTTAGCACCAGAACGTTTGGTAGGTTCCATTGTTGGGGTGGCCTAATGCTGCTCTCCCTTTCTTTCCGTGGTATTTCCATATCTCTGGGGAAGAGGTCCTCGGTTATTTATAGTACAGATAAACTGAGACTACTTCAGAGTGCCATGACCAGTTATGCAATTGGGAGCAGTGAGAAGTGGTAGTTTTGTTTGGCTTAGAGGTTACATTCTTTTTCTGAGTCTGCAAGCATGTGCCTCTTGAGAGCCTCCTGATCCATTTCCATTGGAAACGAAGATGTTGACTTGGTAGCACAGGCAGGTGCCTTCCCCAGCGCTGGTTTCCCTGCATTTTCCATGTCGGCGTTCCTTTACAATCCCCTTTGGAGTGATCCTGTGCTATATGCTGGATCCCAGTCTTGAAATGCTCCAGGACTGCATAGCGGTCAGGTATCCCAGGACTTGCTACAGTGCTGGGCGTGTTGACTGGAAAGATTGGCCGGGTGAATTTGGTTGTGCTTTGTTCTACCTCTCTCTAAGCTATATATGGCCAACATATAGAATTTTATTCCAGGGGCACCTGGGTGTCTCAGTTGGTTAAGCATCCAACTCTTGGTTTCAGCTCTGGTCATGATCTCAGGGTTGTGAGACCAAGCCCTGCATCACTAGGCCTGGAACCTGCTTGGGATTCCCTCTCTCTCCCTCTGCTCCCCCGGCCCCCCTAAAAAACAAACAAACAAACAAACATAGAATTTTCTTCCAGGCAAACTCAAAGCCCAGTGGGATGAATGACTGGGCAACCAAAGTTCTCTCTGCATTTTGCTGATTGTAGATTCAGAGCTTCTAATAATGGTCATTTTTGATGTGAGCAAACCACCTGGTCCAGGGGTGGAAACATTCCTGTCAGAAACTTCTGTTTTCTGTAATAGGTGTGTGAGGTGACCTTGGAGAAAGTACACTTCCTTGGGATTTTATTCCCCTGCCATGTGTGCAAGATTAACATTCTTTTTATCTTTCCTAGTGTTGGAGTGTGTTGGGATATGGGCCAGGAGGGCCCCCTCAAATTGCCCATAGCAACTAAAGACACTTAGAGCTAGGCAAAACTTTCCTTGTGATTAGATTATAGAGCCTGATTATCACCATTTTGGAATGTCTGGCATGTTTTTTATCACTGGTTTTCCTTAGGTATAATCAAAAAGGGACAGAATGTGGTAATTAATTCTCTAGAAGTATCAGCAGGAAGGTGAGAAGAGTAATAAAGGGAATAGTTGGAAAAAGTAGTTTTACTGCTGGCTGCATGCCCTTCTGCCTTAGGCAAGCTACCTCAGTTTCCTTAACAGTAAAGCAAATACCACTATTCATTGGCTACCTCCTTCCAAGAGCTGTGAATGGGTTTTGAGGAAGCAATTCCTTTGAAAATTCAGTAAAAGACATGGATCAGGAGCTCAAAAACTCAAATTCAAAAACCAGGCCTGCTGGGGACTCAGGTTCGCTGAGTCAGTGTAAGCACAGTTACAGGTCAGTGTAAGCACTGAGCGAACATGGCTGCCCACAGTTGGCCCCAACTGACTGTTGGCCAAGTTGAAACACAAGCCCGCATTCCAGAAATGCAGCATCTGGCAATTGTAATAGAAAATGCAGATACATAGATTCTTTCTTGAGTGTGAAACCTCGTGGTTTTCACATTTCATTAGTTACTTCAGAAGATTTTTGAAAAAACTTTGCCAGTTGAATAAAACACATTTTTGGTCTGCTTTCCGCCTGTGGGCTGTTATTTACACAAATACAGTAGTCCCTTCTTATCTGTGGTTCTGTTTTCTGTGGTTTCCCTCAACCAATCTGGAAGCAGATAATCCTCCTTCCAACAAGTCATCATGAGGTTAAGTAGTTTCTCACTCCATCAGTGCCTCCGTCATTCAGCTCATTCAGCTCACTTCATGTCCTCACACAGTCATTTTATCATCCCACATCATCATCATGGTCATAAGGATGAGTTTATACAATAAGATTTTGAAGGAGAGAGACCACATTTATATAACTTATTGTAATTGCTTCTTATTAGTTATCATTGTCCCTAATTTATAAATTAAACTTTATTTTTTTATATCTATTTTAGCATTCTATTTTATATTTTAGATTTTAATTATGGTAAGCAGTCTTCTCTTTTTCTTTTTTTATAGTTTATATTTTAAAATCCAAATTCAATTAACATATATTGTATTATTAGTTTCAGAGGCAGAGGTCAATGCTCATTACATCATGTGCCCTCCTTAATGTCCATCACCTAGTTAACCCCTCCCCTATCCCTTTCCCCTCCAGCAACCCTCAGTTTGTTTTCTATGATTAAGAGTGTCTTATGGTTTGTCTCCCTCTCTGATTTCATCTTGTTTTACTTTTTCCTCTCTTCTCCTATGATCCTGTTTTGTTTCTTAGATTCCACATATGACTGAGATCACATAATTGTCTTTCTCTGATTGACTTATTTCACTTGGCATAATACCTCCTAGTTACGTCCCACATTGTTGCAAATGGCAAGATTTCATTTTTTGATGGCTGAGTAGTATTCCACTGAATATGTATACCACATCTTTTTTATCCATTCATCTGTCCATGGATATGTGGGCTCTTCCATAGTTTGGCTACTGTGGACATTGTTGCTATAAACATTGGGGTGCAGGTGCCCCTTTTTGGATCACTACATTTGTAATTTTGAGGTAAATCTCTAGTAGTGCAATTGCTGGGTCTATTGTAGCTCTATTTTCAACTTTTAAATTAAACTTTATCATAGGTATGTTTGTACAGGAAAAAAATATAGCATACATAGTCATTTCTATCTGTTCTTTTAGGCATTCACTGGGAGTCTTGGAACGTATCCCTCATGGATGGCGGGGGCGGGGGGGCTGCTGCAGTTTTCTGTGATGGGTCAGTCTTTCTCTTTGCCTATGCTGCTCCCCACTTAATTTTTGGGTTATAATTCACCTATCACTTGATTGATTGATTTATAAGTAGTCTTCATGCCCAATGTGGGGCTTAAATTCACAACCCTGAGATCAAGGGTTGTATTCCCTATCACCTGAGCCAGCTAGGCACCCCTAATTCACCTAAAGTATACAATTTAATGGCTTTTAGTAAACTCGCAGAATTGCACATCTATCAGCACAGTCAATTTTAGAGCATATTTATCATCTCTAAGAGAAATCCCACACCCCTTAGCTGTCAACCCTTAGTCCCTCTATCCTCACCAGCCCTAGGCAACCACTGATCTACTTTCTGCCAAGTATAGATCTGCCTGTTCTGGGCTATTTTGTATAGACAGACACATACAATATGTAATCCCTTTTATCTAGTTTCTTTCATTTATCATGATATTTTCAAAATTCATCCATGTAGCATGTTATCAGTACTTCATTTTTTGGTATCGCTGAGTAATATACCATATCATATTTAATTTGTCCATCAGCTGATGGACATTTGGATTGTTTTTTGATCTTTGGCTATAGTGAATAACATTGATGTGAATATCTGTATACAAGTTTTTGTGTGGACTTACAGGTTCATTTCTCTTAGGTAGGTACCTAGAAGTGGACTTGGTAATTCTATGTTTAGCCTTTTGAGGAACTGCCAGACAGTTTTCCAAAGAGACTGTGCCATTTTATATTCTCATGAACAATGTATATGATAGTTTCAATTTCTCCCCATACCTTATTCTTACTTTTTGATTATAGTCATCCCAGTGGCTGTGAAGAGGTACCTCACTGTGGTTTAGATTTTCATTTCCCCAATGACTAATGATGTTGAGAATCTTCATGTGTTTATTGGCCATTTGTATGCCCTCTTTGGAGAACTATTTGTTCAGATCCTTTGTGTGGCACTTATTTTTGACCCAACTCTTGGGATTTTTCTCCTGATAAATGCACATTTCACGTCTACACAAAAGGGGGATATGTTCTAAGAACCCCCCCCAGTGAATACTCGAAACTGTGGTTAGTATGAAACCCAATACATACTATTTTTTCCTATATGTACATACCTATGATAAAGTTTAATTTTTAAATTAGGGATAGTAAAAGATGACTATCAATAGCTAATAAAGTTATGTGAATATGGTCTCTTTCAAAATATCTTATCATACTGTTCTTAACCTTCTTGTGATGTGAGATGAAGTGAGATGAATGAAGTAGGCATTGTGACATAGCGTTAAGCTACTATTGATCTGAAGATTTGTTAGACTGCAACTGACTGAAGGTAACTGAAACCATGGACAAAGGGGCACTACTGTACACAGTTTCTAGGAGTTCATGATCCTCTTAATATTTCTCTATGTATCTGAGGATACTTACAGAAAGCATGCCAAATAGCAGGAGTTTTTCTGGGAATTTCATAAGCTTGATCTTATGTTATCTACTCTATTATCAACCTCATGGGATTCATGTGAGGATCAAATATTCAGGAAAGTGATTTGTAAATATTAAAACACTCTACAGCTTCAGGGATTGCTGCAGGTACAATCTCTATAGGTAAGTGAGAGTGAAATGAAGTGGTTAAGTCTCCATGAACTGGAGACTGCCCATATTTGAATCCCAGTATCACTTTTATAAGCCATTGTGTTTTGGGGCAATCATTCAACTTCTCTGATTCAGTGTCTTCATTTGTAAAATGGAGATAATAACTGACCTACTTCCCATATTTTCTTGGGCAGTTAACATAAAGTATTTTGTCTTGTGCAGGTGGGTGCACAGAAAGTGCTGAATAAATTGTTACCCTGCTGCTGTGGACTAAGTGTTTGTCTCCCAAAATATATATGTTGAAGTCCTAATCTCTTATGATGGTATTTGGAGGTGGAGCCTTTCGGAGGTAATTAGGTCTTGAGGGAGGAGCCTTCTTGGTTGGGATTGATACCATTATAAGAAGACACACAGAAGAGATGATCTCTGTTTACCATGTGAAAATACAGTGAGAGAGTAACTATTGTAAACCAGGAAGATGACTCTCACCAGAGCTCGACCATGTGGGCACCCTGATCTTGGACTTCTGTTCCCTGGAACTGTGAGAAATAAATGTTTGTTGTATAAACCATCCAGTGTATGGAATTCTGTTTATAGTAGCCCAAACTGACTAAGATAGCTGCTATTAATATTATCTTAAATGGAACTAGACATATTATCTTATAGTGGGACATATCTTATTTTTTGTAATATATTTTTCATAATATATCATATATATTTTGCAATTAGTGAGGTTTTTTGCAATTATTTTTTTAAAGATTTTATTTGAGAGAGAGGGAGAGAAGGAGAGCACAGAGGAAGAGTGAGAGGGAGATGCAGACTCTCTGCTGAGCAGGAAACCCGACATGGGGCTCAATCCCAGGATCCTGAGATCATGACCTGAGACAAAAGGCAGATGCTTAACCAAGTGAGCCACCCAGGCACCTGAGCAGGTTGATCTTTGAATATGGAACTATCTTCCTTCCTTCTGGAGAAAATAGATGTCCTCCATTGATCTTTTAAAGACGTTTTTGTAAATTAAATCTTATAGTCTTAGGAAAGAGAATTTTACTCCCAGAAGAATTAAGTCCATAGGGTACTTTATAGATCCTTGGCCTAGATAGTTAATTATCTCCAAACTTTGTCACTACTGTTAGGGTCTGCTTTAAAGTGATTAAAAAACAAAAACCAAAACAGAACAAAAAAAAAAACAAAGAGAAGAGGGTCCAAAGTCTTAAAATTTAAACTTTCTAAAATTTGTTAGTGTTTATGCCAGCAAAGTAGGAGGAAATGGTCATTCGGCTTAAGACTTTGTAGGTCGGATCTTTGCTCTTGAATGTAATAAACAGGCAAACCATTCAGTCTCATATTTTGGTCTCTTGAGCTGGTAGCCACTGGCCTTAAGAGGGAAACCACATTCTTGAGAAGCAACTCGTAGAGAGGAGACTTTTCAGATAGAAATTGCATCTTGCTAGCTGGTATTTGGGTTCAGGAAATATGGAATGTCATAGGTGAGAGGTAAAGCCTGGGAGCCATTTACCCAAGAGAGCCTCTACTCTGTGGAATCTTCTTGATGTCAGAGTCTATCATCAAGTTTAGCTGAAGGGAAAAGGTCTATGAGGTTCAATCTACCAGAGAGTCTCTGAAAGTTCCTGGGATACTGATGTTTTGTAAGTTTTGTTCTTTGACCTACAGACAATGTGTGTGTGTGTGTGTGTGTGTGTGTGTGTGTGTGTGTGTAGCTTGAGTTTTGTTAAAGAAAAAATTTTCACGATCCTTGTTAAAGATAGTAAGGAAGACCTTATTCAAGAGGGTTTGTTCCAGTGGGGGTTTTGCAGTAGGCCAGAGAGATGGGGCTCAACTCCAAGTACAGCAAGAAGAGGAGATTTACAGCCAAGGAGTAGGGTAGAGGTCAGTGGGTGGAAAATTGCGAGAGAAAACATCAAAGCCAGAAGGATTCTTGCTAGACCAACTCAACAGGATTCTTGCTGAAGGCAGGCCAGAGTGATCAGATACCAAGGGTGGGGGATTTTCACTAACTGACCCAGCAGAATCTTGCTAAAACTGCATTAGCGGGACCAAGAACAGAGCCCAAGGTTGGTACCTAGTCAGAAAAAGGACTCAAGTCAGAAAGAGCCTGAATCAAGTTCGGTCAAGGAGAGAGTCTTGAACAGTTTGAAACATGAGGTGACTAAGGTAGGCTATTCCTCCTTATGTAATACAATCATGAAATACTGTGAGCATTTGAGTGACACATCCTTAAAAGAGAAAAGCTGCTTTTCTTTAGTTTAATCCTTTTTTTAATAATTGCCTTTTAATTAAAATAATTATGGGTCATTTCAAGGTCTTTTCTTTATGGATATAATACATTTCTTTCCATTTTACAATTTAAGAAATTTCTTTAATTTAAGAAATTAAATCCAGAAGAAACATCTTGGTGGACTGAAACTCCGTGAAAAGGGAAAACTGCTCTGTAGTTTGGCTCCTCAGTGACTTAGGAAAAGGCATTGTGTGGTAGATTTCTTCCCCTTTCCTTCCCAAATTGCATTGAAAGAACGGTCAGTTTCTAAACAACATTGGAACTTTTTGAAGATCAGGTGTAACAGCCAGAAACAGAAGTTGAGAAACTATCCCAGCAAATGATAATTTCTCATCTGCCAGCTTCCATTACTCACAGAGCTCTTGGTATCCCACTGACAAACTTGTGTTTCTCAACTTCCTGGACCACACTCCTTTTACTAAAGCATCATTTTCCTTCTGGAATACTAGTGGAATTAGTTATTCTCGATGAGAATTCTTTTCTTCTAAAGAAAACAAAACCCGATTGCTACCCTACTTTTTTTTTTTTAAGATTTTATTTATTTCTTCATGAGAGACATATATATAGAGAGAAAGAGAGAGACAGAGACATAGGCAGAGGGAGAAGCAGGCTCCATGCAGGGAGCCTAATGTGGGACTCGATCCCAGGTCTCTAGGATCAGGCCCTGGGCTGAAGGCGGTGCTAAACCGCTGAGTCACCTGGGCTACCCTGATTGCTACCCCACCTTAAATCTGTTAGCTTAAATTAAGATAAAAATCTTAAAGGTCCCTGTCTTTTTAAATCAACTTAACTATCTCAAAGGTGCTTTTTAAAAAGTAAGCTGAAAATCTTAAAGATGAGGATAGAAATCTTACATTAAGGTTTAAAATTTAGGGGAGGGAACATTCTGAATTGAGACCTAGCAGAAATCGCTTGGAAGGCTATCTCCCCAAATCGTACCCTCTGCAAACAAGTGTGTTTATCCTCAGAGATGATCCCTGATCAAATATAGTAAGGGGAACAATGGATAATAATGGATTTCTGGAGAGTCACACTGGTTGCACGTATTTATATAGCCATAAAACATTTTCTTTTCATCCCATGTAATACCTTTGTTCTCTAGGATATACCTAAGAAACTCTGGTATAATCCTCAAATGTGTACTCAGAAGTCAGGTAGACAATGAGGATAGAACAAGACAGTTCCCTGTATTCCAGGGTTTAGAGTATAGTTGGTCTAAATAGGTTATAAGGGTAAGCACAGAAGATTAGTGGCACATGGAAGGAGATCCTGATTCAGAGATTCAGAAAGAGAGTTTCTATGAAGGTTTTCATGATGTCTCTCTTGGAGAAAGAAGGGTAGTGGGGAACAGTGTGGAAAGAGCAGGAAGTGGATTCAGGGAATTCAAAGTTGTTTAGTATATTAAATTGTAGGGATTGAAGTAGGGAGAGACAAGAGATGAGGTGAAAGAGGGAGCAGCTCAGATGTGGTAGGTAGTGGGCTGTATACCTGCTGAAGGACTTTTAAACTATCCTAATGACATTGGGGGAAACACTGAAAGGTTTTAGGTGAGAATGACATGTTTACCTTTTCACTTTAAGTAGGCTTTCCTGCAGAGAAAGAGATCAGAGAAGGGAAATCTGGAGGCAGAAAGACCGATGGGAGGCCATCTCACCAAGAATTCATGGTGACTTTAGAATAGTGGCAATACAGATGCAGAGGGGTGGGCTGATGCAAGAGGTATTTAAGAAATAAAATCAGTAGGTCTTGGTGGTTGACTGAATGAGAAATAAGGATGGAGAATTAATGATGGTGCTCTGGTTTTTAACTTGGACACCTGGGTATACTGGTGAACACTTGGGGAATATAGTATAGGTGGGGGATAGGTCTGAGTGAGGGAAACAAAGGATACAGATTTGGACAGGTTAATTTGAAATAGGATACTCTTCTGTTCCTTTTTAAACCTGGTGAGATAAGGAAGGTAGGTTTTATATATCCCCCAGCCAAGTTGCATTCGATGAATGGACTACCATAGTCAATGGGCGACAAAACACAAACCCCTGTACTCTACCTCCAAGCTCTGTTCTTTCTCTACTATAACCCATGACTTCTCAAAGAGGATGTGACTTTTATAGATAACAGTCAGAAAACCAGTACTTTTTTCATTGAAATACTTTGGTTGAAGTCTTCTCGTCTTCAGTTGTCTTGCTGCTATTCAAATACTCATGTATTTTCAAAATTCTGTTGGAGATACTTTATCACTTCTGAACATTAAAGCAATTTTGGATTGCTTAAGGAGATTCTTGTTCCTCAGGCAAGTAAATTTTTTGATATTTTATTTTATTTTTTAAATATTTTATTTATTTATTAGAGAGAGAAAGAATGAGCAGTGGGGGAGGGACAGAAGGAGAGAGAGAGAGAAAAGGAAGCAGACTCTTTGCTGAGCAGGAAGTCCGATATGGGGCTTGATCTCAGGACCCAGCGATCATGACCTGAGCTGAAGGCAGGCGCTTAATCGACTGAACCACACAGGTGCCCCTATTTTATTTTATTTTATTTTATTTTATTTTATTTTATTTTATTTTTTTTTAATTTTTTTATAATAGTCACACACAGAGAGAGAGAGGCAGAGACATAGGTAGAGGGAGAAGCAGGCTCCATGCACCGGGAGCCTGACGTGGGATTCGATCCCGGGTCTCCAGGATCACGCCCTGGGCCAAAGGCAGGCGCTAAACCGCTGCGCCACCCAGGGATCCCCCTATTTTATTTTAAAATTATTTTTAAATTGAAGGAATTTGCTCACTCCAAATTTTTTTTGGAAGGAAGTTGAGTATTAATAATAAAAAAATACCGTAGTTCCCTAAAGCAATTAAAATGGATTAGTGTATTCTCTAATGTTTAAGAGTTGTTAGTAACTCATACCTTTTGCTTATAAATTGGCACAACCTCTATGGAGGGCAATGTGGCAATATTTGAATTCACTGACATATTACTAGTAGGATTTTATCTGGTAGATATACATGCATGTGAAAGCTGTGCTGTGTGTATTTTAGCTAAATAAATTATGGGACTTCCATACAAAGAAATACTGGTCAGTTTCCAAAAGAATGAAAGAACTCTGTGTACAAATATATTAGGATGTCCAAATTATTAATAAGTGATGAAAAAGCAAGGTACAGAATGGTATATATAATATGCCTCTATAGGAAAAAAATAATTTTTTGGTATACGCTTATAATCTTTGGCAGAATACATAACAGTTCATTTGGGGGAAGGAAATGGATGTCTGGAGTATAGGGGTAGAAGGAAGAGTTAATTTTCCCCTGTATCATCTATTATACCTTGTGGATTTTACATCACTTTCAAAGTTATCTATTTAAAAAAAAAAAGGGAGATCTCTGGGTGGCTCAGCGGTTGGGCACCTCCTTTTCGGCCCAGGGCGTGATCCTGGAGACCCGGGATAGAGTCCCACATCGGGCTCCCTGCATGGAGCCTGCTTCTCCCTCTGCCTGTGTCTCTGCCTCTCTCTCTCTCTCTCTGTGTCTCTCATGAATAAATGCATAAAATCATAAAAAAAAATGTTGCTGAGTCCTGGCTTCTGTGTTCCACAAATGATAGAGTGAAGGTTTAGAATACAAGGACCAACATTATAGCAAATCTTTTTTTTGTTTCTTTTTTGCTATGTGGTGGCTAGGCACACAGTTGTATATGGTGTACCCGAAGTGATCATAATTAAATTTTTTAAAAATGAAAGTGCCCATTTCTAAGTGTGGCTAAAGAAATGCTCATGATAATTTACAGCTGGACAGCTGGACATTGTTCTAACAACCTCTGGGGTCAATCACCCGGGAACAGAAAGATTTCTCTGGTTTACTGATAGAAACTTCTTACCTTCCTCTTTCTTCCTGCTTCCTTTCCTCTCAGTATGCCTTGCCCTGACAGTCCAACTGCCCAGTGATCTCCAATTATGTTCATTCTTTTCCTTTATCCTAAATTCCTATTTGTTTAGTCTAGATGTCTGCAAACCCATATATTCTGAGGCACACATTTTTAGGTTAGTGTATTGGGGACATCCTTGGAATATCATGTTGCAGTTTGCTCCATAAGATGTTCATTGGGATACTATTGTTCCCCATCTGTCTGAAGTTTGGTGGATCCCCTATTGAGAGAATATCTCTTATATATTTTTAAAAGATTTTATTTATTTATTCAAGAGAGACACACACGCACAGAGAAAGAGAGAGAAAGAGAGAGAGAGAGGCAGAGACAAAGGTAGAGGGAGAAGCAGGCTCCATGCAGGGAGCCCAACAAGGGACTCGATCCCGGGTCTCCAGGATCATGCCCTGGACTGAAAGCGGTGCTAAACTGCTGAGCCGCTCAGGCTGCCCATATCTCTTATATTTTGTGATCCATAAAACATACAGCGTATTGTTGTGTTGTACTGTGAAGTTCCAGTAATAATAAACGGGACCACCATGATTGCACATGTAGATCTCCTATCTTCCTTCTTCTCTCTTGATAAGGGTCAAAGAGGAATGCTGAGATTTGCAGCCTTCAGAGCAAAATGAACCGACTTCTATAGCACATAGGTAATAGAGTCTTGGACAAAATTACTAAAAAGGAAAAATTTGTCATCCTCTCCTTGCCTCTATCAGAAGAGGAAGCATTTTCTTCAAGATTGAGCCCTCCTCCTTGGCTTTTCATACTATTTCTTCACCCTACACTCCAAAGTCTCTAAAGTCATTTTCATTCTTTCTTACATCTCTCTCTCTTTATTGACTTTTCTTTTATCTACAAATAAGGTCTAGGTTTCCTCAACCATAAAATAAGTTTTCTTTCAATTTTACCTCTTAAACGTATTGTCAAAGTGCTCTAGAATTGGTATTTGATAGAACCTGCTCCTTCTCCATTAGGAGGTAGTAATAATTGTACCCATCACACAGTTGTGAATATTACTGTAGCTAAAGTACATAAAGAACATAAAGAACTTAGCATAGCCTTTGGCACATACAAAAGGCTTACACTGATGATGGCTTTTGGCTTTTGCTTTATATCATTGGTTTAGTGGTAATATTGTTTTTCCCAGGGTATATTACACTAGCTGTCTCTTGTTTTGCAGCCTATTTCCTTTTTTTAAAAATAGACTTTTATTTTATTTTAAAAGTAGGCTCCACACTGGGTGTGGGGCTTGAACTTACAACCCTGAGAATAAGAGTCAGATGCTTAGCCAACTGAGCCACCCAGGCACCCCTGTAACCTATTTCTTAAATCTCCCTCAATTTGCTCAGTGATCATGGACAAAATCTGCATTCCTCTTACTTTCTTGTCAGTACTAAATGTCTTAGCTTTTCTTTGAAACATCCTACTGTCATAATAATGCAAATTTTTTTTGAAGAGAGAAACTTTCTCCATTCTCTACTTCAGGTATCATGTCACAATCCCGTGTAACTCTTTGTTCGTTATTCCCTGAACTCTTCTGCACCCTATGTTTAATTATTTCTAAAGGTGATTGGCTCTTTCATCTTCTATATTCTCTGCTCCCCAGTGACCTTAAGGTTTTACCATAGGTGTTCTCTGAATTCTCTTCCAGGCTGAAATATCTGCATCTCACCCCCATGGCAATGGCATTATATCACCACCTCCCAAGACTTTTGTCACCTTTCAAGGACTTTCCCAAATCTTATGTTCTCCTTGAAGCCTTCCCAAATATCTGCAGGTAGAGAGACTTCTTCTTCCAAGGAGTCCCAGATCCTGCCCTTGTGTCATACTTAGTATATATTTATGAACATAGATTTTTTTCCCCTTTGGTGTTGGTGTTGGTCTTTGGGACACAGCTTTATTTATTTTATTAGAATAATATATTTTTGAATGAATATTCAAAATATTTTTGAATGAATGAATAAATGAATGAATGAAGCTATTATTCTTAGAGATATCAATATTTTAAAGGAAGAATAGAGAAATGGATAGAATATATTCTATCCTATCAGATATGGGTTCTGAAAGGCTGATCCCCCACTAATCATGCTTCTGTGACATCTTTAGATTGGAGAATTTGATAGGCAATAAAGTCAACCATAAAGTTAGAAATGAATACAATCAAAATTATCTTTCATAAATCATCTCATAAAGCATAATGTGTGAAGATTTGATCTCTAATTGCTTTTTCTCTATGTTGAAACTTTTTTTCAGTTTAGCACCAGATTCCATAGGGGATGTTGCAGTACTACCATGCACTCATTGGAGTGAGATGCATAGAGTAAGATATGGGTGTGGGGCCTGAGACCAACAAGGAAACAGTACTCTAGTGCAATCATGCAATCACTTTTGGGCAGTGGTTTCCTAGGTGTGGTTCATGGACTCCTGGAGGGTCTTCAAGACTACTTCAAAGGGTCCTCAAATTCAAAATTATTTTTATAATGGTACTGAGACATTATTTGCCTTTTCTACTCATTCTCTTGTGACTGTACAGTGTTTTCCCCAGGTTACATGAATTCACAGTATCTACAAAGGCTATTAAGGTACTATTTCCTTTCCCAATTACGTGGCAGTGTGAGGCCAGTTTTCTTAATATACTTCAAGCCAAACCACTTATTGCAACAGATTGAGCATAGAAGCAAATATGAGAATCTAGTTGTCTTTTTTTAAAGATTTTATTCATTTATTCATAGACACACACACACACACACAGAGAGAGAGAGAGAGAGAGAGAGAGAGAGAGGCAGAATCACAGGCAGAGACACAGGCAGAGGGAGAAGCAGGCTCCATGCAGGGAGCCCGGCCTGGGATTCGATCCCCGATCTTCGGGATCACGCCCTGGACTGAAGGTGGCGCTAAAATCACTAAGCCACCCGGGCTGCCCGAGAATCTAGTTGTCTTAAGCCAGACATTAAAGATATTTTTAAAAATATAAGACAACTCTTTTCTCTTTAAAATCTTTATGAAACTAAAAAAAAAAACTTTGTGAAACTTAAAAGACTTATTTTCATAAAAAATATTTATGTTAACATAAATAGGTAAGTAGATTTATTACTGTTATATAAAATGAACTAATGAGTAAATATCTTAAAAAGTCCCGATTCTAAATTTTGATACATAAGTATTGGTAGACATATTCATATGAATTAAAGCTTTTTGGAGGTCCTTGGTAATTTCTACGAATATGAAGGGGTCTTAAGCCTCAAAAGTTAGAGAACTGCTGCTCGTGGGCATTGGGTACTCCTGAAAGAATGGCATTGAAGTTGCTCACACTTAATATTTTTTTCTTTCTTCTCACCTTTCTTCTTCTAGCTCTTATTCTTTTAGCAAAAATTTAAAATTTTTCCAAGTTAAATATGTGGTGTGTATCTCTACTGAATTTCAAGAAGTAAAATCCTTTTGCAATATTCTTTCTGCTGTGCTGCCCATACATAAACCTTAACGATGGGTGATCTAAAACTGCCTTTAACCTGTAATTCCAAATAAAATGTCACAGTCCCAGAGTGTGGTGAGTTTCCTAGAAGTCAACTATTTAAGAGGACAGCTTCACTAATAAGGACACTTGTGGTAAGAGAATATAGTTTCACCATAAAAAAAGGCTTGTTAGACTATGTAGTTCACTTGGATGAAGTCCTAGTAAAGTTTTGGATAATTTAACAAGATATTTGGAGCATAAATAAAGACCATCTGTGTACATGGATAATAAATTCATGAATATTTTGCTACTTGGAAATTGGAGAAGACTAATTGTGTTACAGAATTTATTTTCCTTTTGTGCCTGTGTTCTTGGTCTCACCCCTTCCGAGAATGAAGAGGTAGACCAGATGAAGAGTGGTGGGGAGAAAAGCAAAGTTTATTGAGTGATAGGTACAGAGCTTCTGGAGAGGGAGGGGATCCAAGAGGGTCGGCACCCTAGTTTCTATGTCTAGGAGTTTTTATGGGCTTTTTGGTAGGCTGTTTTAATCTGTTTAACCTGTCATTCAATCAGGTTTGTGTAGTCTATCACATGGGAAAGAGTGGAGGGCTTCTTCCAGAGTGGTGTAAAAATCCTTTTAAGGGTAGTTTCCTCTTAGGGTTCAGCCCCTTATCCTTGCCTTTCTTCCAATTATCCTTCATTAACGATGCATCCCATTTGAAAACTTTAACAGATTAGAGTAGTTATATAACAAATAGGCCCAGCATTCAGTTAAATTCTGTAGGTTACTACCCGGGACAGTGGTAAAGAATACTCATAAAGGAACTTCCTATTTCTTTTTCCCTTCTTATCAAAATGATTTAATATAATCTGCGATTATAAATGTTTTATTTGCATGTTTTATTCCCCAGGGGACTGGATAAAGCTGAAGCCTGTGTGATGGCAGAGGAAAGGATGTCTCCTCACTGCTATTTGAAATTGTGTTAGTACTGACATAATGAGGACTTTCATCAGTGTGGGAAGGGAAGTGAAGGGACAGGCCAAGACATCAGTTTAGTTTGAACCTTTATGATATGCTCTACTTGGCTGGTCACTGTTGAGTTCTTCCGAGTCCCCATTAGGCTCTGTGAAGAATTCATAAATGTTTTACTCATGTACTTATGAGTTTATATAATGTAGACCTTCATTCTGAAGTTCTAAATGCCTTGGCTCAACGAGGCATTTAGAAATGTTAGCAAAATTCCTCACTTAAACAGGTGAACTGGCATTTTAGGAGATTTTGAGTTATTTAGTTGACATTCCATTTTTAATGATGTTACAAAAAAAAATCATTACCAGCAAAAATAGCATTCACTTTTTTCTACCTCAAAGGAAGAAATCATTTAAGATTATTTTTTTCTGAAGTATGCCTAAATTTTGCCTGCTGGAAAGATTATTTACTGGAAATGAGATTAACTCGGGGCAGTGTGGGTGAACCAGATCCTTGAGTTTTGGTTATTTTAGGTTTAACACCCTTTGCCTGAGACTGTTAATCTTGGATCAGGTGAGTCCTATGCAGTACCCTGTAGAATGTGGACAGAACCCCACAGAAGACCCTGAGCTGACCCTTCCAGGTGGATGGGCTTGCTTTGCACTGAAACCGTTTCCCTAAGCCAACAGATTGTGCCCTGTCAAAGTCTATTCTCCTGTGACTCAGTTTGAAGAGGTCCTTGCTCCAGAGGAGAGGCCATGTAGAGGAAATATCAAATGTCCATCTGGAGTCTGAAAATATCACTTCTCTTGTTGGTCCCTTCTGGTGCCTCCCTGAGTATTGTAGATTCCAAGATTAAATGAGCTAGCACTGTATCTTAATGTAGGTTAGGTTGATTTTAAGAGAAAATAAATTGAGTTAAGTACAATGAAGCATTGTTCATGCTATGATATGTATAAGATAGTGTGGGGAACATAAAAGGGAATAAGTCCGTTTCACTTGGAAAAGCATTTCTTAGACATTAGATTTTTTTTTAATTACAAAAGAGTTTTTAAAAAGACAACAAATGGCCTGTGATCTGTGTTCCCTTTCACCCCCAATCAGACAGCCCTCTGGATGTTAAAAAAAAAAAAAAATCATGCACACATGTAGAATTTTTTTTTTTTTAATTAAGGAATACCTCTATTATTATGCCTTCTCAGAGATTCCCCAGAGAGAGAAGCTGTTCTCTGGAAGACCTAAGAAGCCCCAATATAGCCTCACTTTCAGTGAGGGGAAGGGTTAATTCACATATAGCTTTGTTGGAGGATTTGTTTTTGGACATTTCTGTGCTAGTGGCCATCATCACTTCAGGCCTGAGATTTTAAGTAAAATCTGCTTATATTTTAGGATGAGGTACATATTGAGCCTGAGACCAAATATATATATGTTGTATATATTAAAAATATATGTTTATATTTTTTATATTATATAAAAAACACCCAGCTTTCTAGCTGCCGTGATGGCTGCAGAAATGGCATAATCTCCACTGTCAACCACTACCCATGAGAGTTTGCTGCTCCAAGTGGCAGAAGCCAGCACACCAGGCATTTGTCCTCAGTAGATTTGGACCATTGAATTAAAACCGACAGACTTTTGGTTTCTAATCATTCTCTGTTGTCCTGAACACTGGGGCCTCTTCCATGTATGTTTCAGAGTATACTGAAAAGGCTACCATTATGAGGTAGAGGGAAAAAAGTAACATTAGAAGTTGGGACTTGTTTGAAACTCTTGGAATTTAAGCCTGCGTTTCTTTTCCTGTAGTTTTGAGATAAGATACTCGAGTTACAGGAGCAGAGTTTTCATGTTCTTGTTATGGCACTGGTTTCCTGTTTACACCTTTGAAGGGAAAATTGTATTCGTGGATTCCTGAAGTTCTAATTTAGGTGTGTTCATTTTGTTGTTCTTTCAGTAATTATTGGGTTGGGCCCTGGGGCAACAGAAACGACTGGCATGGGGCCTATGGGCGCTCAAGTCTAGTGGGGAAAGTGGACCTAGAGAAGTCATTCATTTTCAGTGTGAGAGGTCCCAGGGAGAAGATTTGGAGGTCAAGAAGTATTTTTCTCTGGAAAAAAAAAAAAAAAATCAAAGTTAAGTTCCCTGGCCACCCACCAAAAGCTAATTTTTTCTTTTTGATATACCAATAATAATAGCTAAGCTTTATAGATCCTTTAATAAGTCCCAGGGAGAATTCTAAGCCTTTAATTTATCTACTCCTTTCAACAGTGCTGTTATTACTATTATCTCTATTTTTAATATATGAGCAAACAGGCATGAAGAAATTAATTTGCTCAAGTAGTCCTACCAGTCAGACATCTAGTCTTGTAAAGAAATGAATGGCAGCACAGCCTGCTTAATTTGTGGATTGAGGCTCCTGTCTTAGGGACCCTTTCTGGAGCTCATTTGAATAGTTGATTGGTGCACATGGAAGTGAAATGATATCATTTCATTATCTGTTTCCTTCTTTTTATTCCAAGTTCCAGCAGAGGAAAAAAACCTTGTCTTGCCTGCCATAGAATTCCCAGCATGTAGCAAGGAGACCTATAAAATGTATCGGTTGAGTGAATTCAGAATGAAGAGCCCTTTGAGACCATACCAATTCCCTTTGGCACTTTTCTCAGCGCTTTGCAAAAATTAGGTACTTAATAAATGTTTGCAGGGTGAGTAAATGAAATTGTTGGTTTTTGAAGAAGGGACAGGGCTTACTGATTCGAAAAGATTATGTCATTTCTTGTAATAAGTAGATTTTGAGTTCACTTTGTTTAGTTCATTCCAAGTTCTGTGACTCTGAACTTTTCAAGTTTGTATGTTTTTAGTGACAATTTAGCAAATGTCTTTTAAAAAGCTACTGACTATGCAAAAGGGATGAGAGGTAGAATGATTATAAGATGATCTGAGCTTGATTTGGGAAGTTTTCCTTGTTAGATATGGTCAAAATGCACAGGAACCCATCAGTTAATGCCACCCCTGCCCCTAAGCTTCCTTTTTGCTTAACAACATCTGGATTCTGGTTATATGTGGTTCTATTCAGCAGTCAACACTTATATTTAGGGTTGGTGAATATTGAACAAAATCTATGAGTTTAACATTAAAGTATCCAGAGAGGATTCTATAAATGCCTCGTTTTTAATTGTGGGAGAAGAAAACTTTTCCTCTGCTCTCTTAAGTTTGATGGCTGGGTCTGTGAAATAAACTAACAGAAGAAAGGATATAAATATTCATTTTTTAATATTATGGTCATGGCAATATCACAGGAAAACAAATGTAAATATCCCCAAAGTGGTGATATTCGGGAATTTACATACCATCTTAATAGGGGGAATGTCGGGGGACATAGCCAGCAATTTAGAAGAGAGCAAATGATTTTTAGAAAAGATGAATGGGCTCTTAGAAGAAAAGATGGGAGATATGATAGTTTGTGACAAGGTTTGTCTGGGTGTGGTGTTGACTTCTACTCCCTTCTCTTGAGATAAGAGTCAATCCTTTCCGGTTAATGAAATTCCCAGGGATTTATGACAATTGAATTCCTTTTGGAAGATCTGTCTTTAGACAGATAAAGAGAGTTCAGAGAAAGCCTCTCACTGCATTTGCTGTTTTTCAAGAGCCTACGGCTCAAAATAAACTATACACCAAAGCAGCATGTTTTAGGGTGGCACGTCCTGAACATCTGGGACCAGCAGACAGCATGATAATGAGGCTGCACAGCTGGATTTGTAATCCATTGTCTGGTGCAGTGCATTTCCTGCAACTCTAGGATGAGAATAGGTGTCAGAGTGAGATGGGAACTGCACTAACATGGGGTTTGCAAAAGTCCCTTTATAGATTCCTGTTCACCACCCCTTGGTCACTGCTGTAATATGTGTGTTTATCAAGTTATATCTGTACTTATATTTTCATACCATACAGAGCTAAAATGTTTTCATATTAGGAGAAGCCCAAACCCAACAGTTGGGGCCTGTTGTAGATCCAGTGTCCTCTGCTTCTGGACTTACTACAGCTCATGGAAGAGCTTGGCTGTGACTTGAGTTTTGTACAGTGGGAGAGGATTTATTAAGAGGATGAGCAAGTACCAATGTCCCACCTGGGTTCAGGCATGGCTGTAGGTTGTGCAAATCGAAGCAGCACGATCCATCATAAGCCATGCTTACAGAATGTGTATCAGATTGTCTTAAGGAGGTAAACTGGGGCAAGCCCTAATGACCAGAGATCGAATTTATTCCAGAGGAACAAAAGAATTGCAATTCAGGAAAACACTGTAGCAAGCTACAACGTGAGTCCATTGAAGGCCCCGGGGTGGCTTATAATTATGGGCAAGGTGTGCAAAGAGGGGAAAGTACAGCTGTGAATTCATTGGCTTGAGGATGGGGAAAGATTCTTGGCAGATATTCATTGATCAAGAGGTAAGTCTCAGTCTTCTGTAGGAAATCAGTGTTTCAGTTTTTAAGTTCTGTTCCTCTGAGGGTACATGTGTAAGATTCTACTTTTTATATCCTCCAGGTCCATTTTAGATTAAAATCCTTTCACAGAATCTTGCTGAGGTTCTAGCTTCCATGAAATCTTAGCCTATGTGGTACTTTATGAGGTAGAATTTTGAACTTTGAGAGCTTGAAATTCACTCAGTAGGACTATGGTAAAGATTTTAAGGTGACTTTTAGCAGAATTAAGGGAATGCTTTAGTTATGACATTACTTCCTTCCTAGAGTTTCATACATTTATGGACATTTTGCTGAAAATAAGATTATGGATCTATTAACTTTGTGAATATTTTTGTGTTCACATTTGGCTTATTTGTGTCTATGTTGTCTGTGATAGAAGTCAATAAATGCTTAGCCTATTTGGGGGTTCGTCTTGGCATTTTAATTCATCTCCATGATATTTAAATATATTTTGCCTACCTGAACTACTGTGGTTACATTGCTTTCTCAATTATAATATAAAAATAACGACGCTTTTTCTTCAGTCCCAGAAATCCTGGATTGAAGGAGTGTTCAACAAGAGAGAATGTAACAAAATCATACCTAGCTCAAAAGACCCTCACAGGTACAATTTTTAATTATATTTTTCATTTTGAGGACTGTTTATAGAAACTTAGAGGTGATTTGTCTAGAGGATTTAATAATATCTGTGATATTAGCATTTATTTACTTTTATTTTTATTTAAGATCTTTTTATTTGAGAGAGAGAGAGAGATCATGAGCAGGGGGAAGGGGCAGAGGGAGAGAGAGAGAGAGAAGCAGATTCTTCTGCTGAGCAGGGATCCCATTGGACCCAGGGCTCCATCCCAGGAATCCGAGATCATGACCTGAGCCAAGGGCAGATACCCAACCAACTGAGACACCCAGGCCCCCTAGCACTTATTTATTTTTAATATTTCTTTCTTTGTCTTTATAAAAATAATACGATTATTGTAGACAACCTGCTAAGATCAAGAATCTTGTCAGTTTCGTACCTTACTCTAACCCCGGTGCCTTGGACAGTGACTGCTGCATAGTGGGCTCCTGAAAAACATCTGTTGAATGATCTAATGAAGTATAAAGAAGAAAAAATTTATCATAATGACATCACCCTGATGGAGCCACTGTTACTAGTGTGGTAGATTTCATTTCTTTAATGCTCCTGTTTCTCTTAGTGGGAGAATAGAAATTAGGGAGTATTATGCTAAGTAAAATAAGTCAGAGAAAGACAAATACCATGTGATTTCACTCATATGTCAAATTTAAGAAACAAAACAAATGAGCAAAGGAAAAAAAAATGAGAGTGAGACAAACCAAGAAACAGATTCTTAACTATAGAGAACACACAGGTGGTTACCAGAGCGGAGGTGGGCAGGGGATGGGTGACACAGGTAAAGGGGATTAAGAGTACTCTTGTCATGATGGCACTGAGCACTGTACAGAATTGTTGAATAATTATATTGTACACCTGAAGCTAATATGATGTATGTTAACTATACTGGGATTAAAATTTAAAAACTTAATTAAAAAAGAAATTGGAGAAATATCTAGTGCTGCATCCATTCTACCACTCCATTCTCTGCAACTTCTGAACATCGCATATTCAAAATATTGTGGATTGTTCCTTACTGCCAACTCAAGCGTTTATGGAAAACAGTGACAATAGAGACAATTTTGGATATTTCAGGACACTGTGCTCAGATTATGTGGACAGTCCATGTTTTCCCCAAAGGCTTTTTCGCTTGAGCTGATAATGGACAGCAGAATGGAATGATCTGAGTTTGACTGCTCTCAGTTGCTGAGAACTCTTTGGAAGTTCTACTCTTGGAACAAAGTTCAAAACAGCAGCCAGTGAAAGATAGGAGAATAAAAGGCTATGGAAAATTCCTCAGGGTAATTGGGTTCATGAAATTAAGATTGGGTGGCATTGCCCTTGGAGAGTAGAAATTAAAAGGAAAGGAAAAATAGAAGAGCAGTATTTTAATTAGGAGGACTGCTCTATTTTTAGATTTTTTTTTTTTTTTTTAGCATTTGGTCTTATATTGATTTAAAGTTTAGAAGTCACAGTTGTAAGCTAATGAAGGGTAGCATGGTGAGGCCACTGAAATTCTTGTTCTTTGGGGATGACTAAAACAGTGTTTCTTGCCTTTGTTAAATATTTACTAGCCCCACCCTCAGTGAATTACCTGGGGTTTGTAAGCTCCATGATTGGAAGTTCTCATTTTACCCATTTATAATATGTTTACAGAATGGCAAGATAAACTTGTTTTTTCCCTTCATCTTTTATGATCTCTTTTAATGTGATGGTGGTTACAATGGCTGGCTGAGCTCAGGCAGCTCCTTCTGCTTCTGTAAAAGGAAAGTCATCTTTATAATCATCTTGAACCTGATAAAATCTGATAACCTATAGGCCATTAGCCCACAGACTCAAGAAGAATATCAATGATTATAATTCCATGTTACGAAATGGTCCAAGATCTACTTATTTCATGGAAAAAAGCAGTCTCTAGTTTTATGGGATTGTGAAAAAAAATGAATGGATGATTATGGATCTTCCTATGCCAGCCTTTTTCTGAGATCTCAGTAAGAATCTCAAAACTGTAGCTTTTATGAAGTTTTCTTCCTGATGGTGAACAAAAAAAGGTAGTAGTTCATGTTTTTAAATTTAGATAAAGTTGATCCTTTGCTGATAATTTTTGTAGTTTCTAATAAGAAACTAATTGGATAGACTTGATTACAATATCTTTTTCCTTATTTTGAATTTGTTGTTGAAATGAAGCTTCTGAGAAAAGACAATCCCAAAGGGCTAGGACCGGAAGAAGTGAAAGGCCCAAGTATTTGTTTCTGAACCCTAATTCTGTGAATACTCTTTTCTTTAATTGTTTTAACTAGTATTCTCTTCTAGTTAAAACTTCTTTATACCTAAAATATGATCTTTGATGATCACAACGATCCCCCAACTTCAGAAGTTTCTTTTGAATCATAAAAAGAAAGATTAATGAGGATAATACTTATAATCATACCAACTGTCTTTTGATTTGATGTTTTATGGTTTTAAAATGATTTGTATATAAACATATAAATATACAATAGTTATTAATAATTATATATAAATTATATAAAATTCATATACAATGCATAAATAATATATCATTATATACCCATATTTATATAATTGTGTGTTTATATATTATATATTTATAAATATATAAATGTTTTTTCTTTATTCTCAGAATTCTAAGATTCTCTTATCTTCATGGTATAATGACATAGTATAATGACCATGATAGTCACCATTATTATATATACTGCAATGTACCACTGTAAGACACATTACACACATCATCTCAGGTAATCCTCTTAATAGCCCTTTAGGCCAGATATTACTTTCAGATGTGAAAACCAGTGCTTAGAGAAATTGTTAAATCAATGAGATTTCAATCCAGGTATTTAGGTTCCAAATTCAGCATTCTGTTAATTAGGTCATGGTTGCTGCAGTGTAATTATATTTGGGAAATGACATATTGGAGAAATATTTGGGGAATGATCTATGAGTACTCAGCAAACCCTGATTTTTAGACCAGGGAAAATAATAGATATTTATGGTATAAACATTAAATATGCTTTCAATATATCATTTACCTAACAGAGGTTTTGTGTTTTTAATTTAGATGTACTACAGGATGCCAGGTCTGCCATAATTTAATCAGGTAAGACAGACAAATAAAATTTCTTTTAATATTTAGACACTCTGATTAAAATTTTTTGGGACAGTTTTCTCACATCTTGAATGGATTCAATGTAGGGACTTTATTGGTGCATCCTATTTACCTTTCCAAAGGAAGTTTTAAAAAAGAAATGTGGGATTTTTTTTTTTTTGAAGGAGAACAATTATTTGAATGCAATAGATAGATTACTTGATTTACTGAGACATGTAAGTGGCAAGGGCCTTTAGCAAGAACTTCTACCAGTTGAAATACTTGTATAGCATTACATGTTCATTTGACCTTGTTATATTTTATTTGTCTTTTAAATTTTTTTTTTTTTTTGAGAGAGAGAGAGAGAGAGCAAGAGAGTGAGACTGGGAGAGGGTGGCAGACAGTGGGGCAGAGGGAGAGGGAGAGAGAATTTTAAGCAGGCTCCATGCTCAGTGTGGAGCCCAACATGGGGCTCAATCTTACAACCCTGAGTCATGACCTGACTGAAATCATGAGCTGAACATTTAACTAAGCCACCCAGGTGCCCTTATATTTTAATTGGATAATTAAGATGGTTTGTTCACATACAGCATTGTATTTGATCTATGATTTGAGAGTGATATTCGCTCATGTCAAGCTCTAATTCTGACAGCAGTTTTGATGTGTATGTGTGTGTTTCTCCAATACTGCCAGGTAATTAACTAAATCTCTGGGTATATAGTAGCAGATGCTATAGGTTAAGAGCTCAGTCCTACAAGACTACCTTTCCTTCTTGCACTTTGGGTGCCAACCACAAGTCCACATTGTCCCCTGTGCTCACTGTTGTCCCACGTTGTCCCCTGGCTCAACTGCTGAGCCACCCAGGCGTCCCTGGACATGGAAATTTAAAAAAAAAAATTGGGGGGGGTAATTGGTTTATTCTATGGGATCATTGTGCCATAACTTAATGAAATGACCTGGTAGAAACTGGAATAAAACTATGTTAACTCAGATCAAATGGATTAGCTAGAAAAATACTTAAAGTGGGTTCAGACTGAAGAACAGTCATGTGGAAGGTTAGTTATTTATCTCATCAAGTATGAATTATGGTTGCCTCCATTCATGTTCTGTTTAGAAAAGGCCACAGTGAAATGCATCATTCAGTTTGTGAATAAATGTTTTTCCATTTTGAAGACTGATCTTCATTCTGAAAGATGACTAAGTGATACATTTCTCTCTAGCAGATTCCTATTTTGTATATTGTGTACATTTGAGATTATTTCGCTACTCTTTGGTTCAAGAGCCCCTCTAGTGATGCCTGAGCCTGGGTGACTCAGAGGTTGAGCATCTGCTTTTGGCTTAGGGAGTGATCCCGTGGTCCTGGGATCGAGTCTCACATCAGGCTCCCCGCGAGGAGCCTGCTTCTCCCTCTGCCTATGTCTCTGCCTCTTTCTGTGTCTTTCATGAATAAATAAATAAAATCTTTTTTTTAAAGCCCCTCTATATAGAATTCTAAAATGATCCTCTGATTTCTTGTTGTCATCCTGTTTCCTTGCTTATCTGAACCTCATAACCTCTATGTGTTTTTATGTTGCTTTTCACATATACACACACAAAAACCCTGAATCACTTATAAAACTGAATTTCCTCTTTGTATATAATAGGTATATGATCTAATGTATTTGATGCAAATAATTTCCTTGGTCTGCAGATGTGTAGTTTTTCATTGCTACAAGTTTTAAAGTTCCATATGCTCAAATTTTAATTTTTCCTTCTGATTTTTTCTAATTCACGAAACATGAGTTTATTGTCCTTTCACCAATATGATTATTACTATGTCTTGTTAGTTTTTATATAGTTCTGGCTTCAAAAAGATTTAACCTTTTAATTGCTTAGTTTATTTTGTTACATAGTGGAAATAATGTCTTTGTATCTGATAGTTTTTAAAACTTTTAATTATTTGCAAGAATATTTATTGAATTTTCCTTCTTTTGTAATTATATCACATATATTAATTTATTATTTATTTATATTTATAATCAAGCCTCATTTATGACTCTTATGTTAATTCTGTTTGCATATAGCTCTGAAGTTAAATCTTTTTTGCATTGATGAATATTCTTTCCTTTTGATGTGCATATTATGTTTTATATGAAGACATTTTCTGACTCTCCTTAAGTGTTTATTGCATGTTAGAGATTTTTAGTTTTTTCTTAACAGCTTTGTTGAGATATAACTGACAAAAAAAACGCACATGTTTAAACTGTACAATTTGATTTTTTTACCATCTTAACCATTTTAAGTGTATCATTCAGTAATGTTAGACATATTTCCGTTGTGGTGCAGCTCATCTTCAGAACTTTTTCATCTTGCAAAAATAAAACTGTGACAATTAAACAATAACTCCCATTGGCCACTCCTCCCAGCCCTTAGCAACCACTCTTCTACCGTCTGTCTCCAAGGATTTAACTACTGTATATACCTCATATAATTGTAATCATACAGCACTTGTTTCATGACTGGCTTATTTCATTTAGCATAATATCTTCAAGGTTTACCCATATTGTAGCATATCACAGGACTACTCCCTTTTTAAGGCTGAATAATATTCCATTATATGTATATGCCACATTTTGTTTATCCATTCATCTGTCAATGGACACTTGGCTACTGTGAATAACACTCTACTTTTAAATATTTATATTTAAATAATAGTGTTTTAAAAAATATTCCCTAAATGATTTTAACATGCAGCTAAGGGAAAGAACCACTTGAGGGTGTTTCTGAACTCAAATGATGGGGCACTTGGGTGCTCAGTCAGATGGGCGTGGGCCTTTGACATCGGGTCATGATCCTGGGGTCATGGGACTAAGCCCTACAGTGAGCTTCTTGCTCTGCAGGGAGCCTGCTTCTCTCTCTCCCTGCCACTGTGCCTACTTGTGCACTCTCTCTGTTAAATAAATGCATAAATGCATAAATACATAAAGACATAAATAAATTCTTTAAAAAATGATAAACTCAGAAGATAATCCTAGTGATATAAATCTAATATAAATCTTAATGTGAAGTTCTAAAAATTTGTTCATATATCATTTATATATTACCCTAAGAAATGTAGAAACATTACAGCTATTTTCTATTTTGACATTGTTAGTTTTCTATTCTGAAACTGGTTTTCATCCCATCTTTAAGGTGTCACTGTGGTCGATTGATTGGAGACCATCATGGGCTAGATTATTCCTGGACCATCTCAACTGCCAATGATAATGAAAATGAGCAATGGTCTGTTGAAAAGCACACGACGAAAAGCCCGACAGATACGTTTGGCACTATTAATTTTCAAGATGGAGAGCATACCCACCACTCCAAGGTTTGCTAATAGCTCACATTATTTTTGCTAGTTTTTTTTTTATTTATTTTTTATTTTTGCTAGTTTTTAACAGAAGATAACCTCCAAATGTTTCTCCAAATTGTATCTCCAAGTGTAGATGATCAGATGACTGGAACCTGACCCTTCTCTTTCCTTTCTGTCTGAGAGACTTTGTACGTTTCGCAGGTGTGGTGTGGCCAGCTCTTAATTTGATGTCCTTTAGCAAGCTTATGCCTTCTCTGTAGGAGAATGGCTTATTGCTCTTGAGACAGTTGCCAAAGGGCTGCCCTTTTCTTAAGGAATGGAGAAAAGTTACTGCCAAAGAGATGGTTTTAGCTGAAGCATGGCCATACCAATTACTAGTAACTTGTGGCTGTTCATGCCTGCTGTGTCCTTGTGAGAGGGAATGCAGGAATTAGGTTTTCTAGGCCAATTTTTCTCCTGTCCCTAATATGATAATGTTTCATGTAATTTGCATAGTACAGACAGGTCAGCTATCTTGCAGAAGTTTTTTCTTGAGCTTGTTGATCACCTGCTGCATTTTTAGAGGCAGATTTCCCTGGAGAAACTGCAGGGTGTGTCCACCTCAGGAAAGCCTCAAATCAGCTTTACCTTGGAGGGTGACCATCAGTTGGATGGATTTGAAACAACAGTTCTTAATAATGTAGTCATAATCAAGTTTCATAATATAGTTTTACCATAATATACATTTCCAATTCTTAATCCTCTTGCATTTAGCTTTGTGCATAGATGTTTTCTTTAGCTGGTGAGAAAATTGCCTTTATTCTTCTCTGTGATCCTTTTTGGAAGCAACTCTTCTAGAACCCTGTATTATGTAATCTTCCCCTTTAGCTTTAGTCTTCTTCCTTTTGCTTTTATTTTTATTTGTAATCATCTTCATTTCCTCATTGTTTCATCCATTTGACAAATATTTATGAGGTGCTCATACTTTGCTGTGTCCCAAAGAGCATACATTCCATGTATTAACATTGCTTACAGTCTAGTGAGGGAAACAGAAAATAAATATACACTTACTACAGGTGGAGGCAGGGGCAGGGAATGCTCTGGATGGACATACAGGGTTCTTCAAGAAAATGGAAAGGGTAACTCCTGTTTTTCTGGGGCAATGTGTGTGTGTGTGTGTGTGTGTGTGTGTGTGTGTGTGTGTTTGTGTGAAGGAAGCCATCTGAAAGTAGGGACCCCTAAGCTGAGATCAGAAAGGTGAGTGAGGTGTTTGGTAAGAACACTTTGGGCTTGTGGGAAGGCCAAGGGAGAATATGGTGCATATAGAACAGAAAATATGGTTCAACAGATCTCCTGATCACTAATAGGTTTTATACTTAGCGTTAGATTGCCATTACATCCTGAGTACCTGAGTGCATTTTACTTGGTTTCTCAGAAGAGAAGAAACTATCCCTTTATATTTAAGCCCAGAATTGTTCTTCATGTTTACGGTGAGAGGAGCTGTGAGAGTTGGTTACTTATCTCCCTCTGCTTTCCCATACCTGGTTTTATCCCTCCCACCTCATTCTACAAAGGATTTGAGGAGAATTCAGGCCAGTTAAGAATCTGCCTGAGTTAGTTATAAAGGAGGGGGTGGGGGAAAGAAAGTCATTAACCTTTAGCACCATTTTGGGTTGGCCTTTGGAAGAAAAGATTAGTACTGATCATTTAGTTGATCAAGGTTGTTTATCTGAAATCTCAGAGTATCTGCTAGGAGTAGAAGGCTTCTAGATGAAAGAAAGAGGCACCCAGGAGAAAGAGGTGAACTAGGTGAGCCACATCAGAGCTGCCTCCTGCCTTTGTTCACCATGCAGAGCAACACAGACCATTTCACAAAGGTCAACTTTTATTTTTTCCCCTCCTACCTGAATATGTAGGAAAGCCATAGCAACTCATTTCTCTCACTGACCAAGTGAATCCTGATCATCTTTAGGTTCTAATACCTACTGTGATGACTGTACCAACTCAATGTTCAGGAATTCTAACATTTAGTAATTTTAGTAATTAAAGTAACATTTTAGTAACATTTATGATTGTGTTTTAAGAATTTCAAAGATGAACAGACAATTTTTTTAAGTCACTATCACATTCTGGAAGATAAGGCAATAATTCTCTCTGCATATGTCTGAAGAGCAGCGCCTGTGATTCTTTTTGGTTTTCTAATTCATGGTTTCTTATAACCCTTATCCAGGCAAAGCTGACTTAATCTTAGTGTTGTTTGGCTATGCTTGAGGCTCGCAAACTCATCTCAATATGATTTTAACAGTCTGAATGTGGCTGCATCTGTTGGAAAAAGAGAGCCAGCTATGATCTTAGGAAGAACACAAAATGATTCCAGTCTAACCTGCTGATTAGAATTTCTCTCTTCTTTTGGTTACAATTACTAAAAATATGACTCTTGTGAAAAGTATTTGTTTTAGAAAAAGATGTTTTTGGAGGGATAATTGTATATAAAGGGACTGGTTAGAATGTAAAATTTACAGTAAAATAAATATACATGCTTCTGGATTATAATTTAAATTGTGGAAATACATGAATAGTCAAGTAAATTAAGTCATAGGATGTATGAAAAAAACCCATTTTACCTATTTCTAAAAGCATTTTTTCTTTTAAATGGGTTTCTTGAAGTAGCGCTTTTTGCCAGTTTGAAGTATTCCTGCCTCATCTCAGACCTTCTAGAGAACATTGGTGGGCCAACCCTGAAAGCCAGAGGAAGCCTTCCTACTGTGACTTGTAATTCCCAGAAGGAACTTACAGGGGGTGTGGGATCCTTTCAAAGTAAATGTTTCCATTATACAAAGATGAACTTTTAAAGAAATCTCAGACACTTCCTTTTAAGTTTTGGCTATTTCAGCTGCCCTGCTGTGTGCTCATTGTTACTGGCATATAGTTTTTCCTATTTTATGTACATGTGTATATGCATATCTTCCAGTATATTAGGACTTCTTATGATACCAAGTTGGATCATCTGTTACATTTAATGTTGAAAGAGTGGAAGATGGAATTGCCAAAGCTGGTGATCTCTGTCCATGGGGGCATCCAGAACTTCAAGATGCCCTCCAAACTTAAAGAGATCTTCAGCCAAGGTTTGGTCAAAGCTGCAGAGACAACAGGAGCATGGATAATAACGGAAGGCATTAATACTGGTAAAGTGCACTCCATGCTTCAGATTCTTTCGTTTTTTAAATTCCCTCTTTTAACTCAATCAGGCAGTATGGCACCTAATCTCTGCTCTACAGTGCTCCCAGGAGACATGGTGGCATGAGAAAGATGAAAAGCGTAGTAACTAGAAAAAACCCCAGAAGAATCATAGACTTTCCTGGAATGTGTTTTTATCATTGTTAAAACATGCTATTTTAATACAACTTTGAGTAAACTTCTGGCAAAGAAAATAGTCTTTTCATGAATTTTAGACTATGGTGAGGTTTGAAAGGACATGGAATCCATGCAAGTATGGACAGTGTGGGCTTGGGTGTGAACTAAACTCGCTAGGGTCAAGTCAATAGCAAAAATACAGCTGAGAAAATTTGAAGATATAATTGGCTTTATTAAGCAATTCATGAATTAGGCAGCATTCCATATAGTAAGTAAAGAGAAGTTGTACAAAATGGAAGGCCTTTATAGGAAGGAGGGTGGGGCAAGGAAGTTATTAGCAAAAGAAAAGGGAGGATTGTTCCAGGCAAGATCACCTTCCCTTAAGGGGAATGACAGGGGGTCTAATCATCTTCCTTTGTGGATGGGGAGAGCCTTGTGATAGATTATCTCTCCTTGGTGCTGATCAGAAAATTTCTAATTGAGTGATTAAGACTGCATTCTGGGGGAGGTTGGAACTGCAGTTAGGTTAGGTTAGGTATTAAGCCCCAATTTGATAACTTTGCTTAAGTGATTCCATTTTGGGCTGTGGTTTCCCTTTTAAACAACACATGCTTTATTTCACTTACCACTTTTTTGTGAGTTTTTTTTTTTTTAACATTTTAGGTTAGGACCAATTAAGGAACATATATAATAGTGTGAAAACTATTGAAATACTTAATATAAACAAAAGAAATAAGAAATGAGACCTACTTGAAGCTTTCTTAAACAATAATCAGGGTCTGACCCCATTCAACCACAAACCCTTGGCATCCGCATGCTCAGGGTGGGACATCTGGACCATCAGCTTCACCTCATTACTCAATTCTTGTCTGTACAATGGATTAAATAAAGTTAAAGTTTCTACTTAAAGTGTAAATACATGTAAAACCCTTTAAAAAGCTACTGGTGCATTGTAAGAGTTTGGTCAGTGCTGGCTATTATTATTATTGTTGCTATCATTAATTCCAAAAGGGCAAATAGGAATGCATTAGTTTTGGAATGTTTATGTATATAAAGCTATTAAATTAATTTACTTCAATGAAGCAAGGGGCATATCCACAGGATGTTTTGTTGGGGCAGTAGAGAAGGTTAGAGGAAAAACAAAATAGAGCATTCATGTTGGCCTTGAGGACTTTCTGGTCAGTCAAAAATAGGGGCAGAACTGAGGTTGTAAGCAAAAATTGCCCAAAGGGAGAGGAGAATTTTTCAGGTAAAGAGGTCAGAGAGGAGAAAGAGGTGTTTAAAGAGAGTAGAGGAAGCAAAGATATCAGAAATTCATTCCACTGTGCCAGTAACTTTCCCTAAGAATAGCCCTTTACATATTTCTGCCCATTTGTCTCTTTCTAGCAGTCACGGTGTTTTGCATGATTTTTGTGTTAAAGTTTCATCTCTAAACTGATTGCTCATAGGCGTGTCCAAACACGTTGGGGATGCCCTGAAAGCCCATTCCTTCCAGTCCTTGAGAAAAATCTGGACAGTTGGAATCCCTCCTTGGGGTGTCATTGAGAACCAGAGAGATCTTATTGGAAAAGATGTAAGTAGACAACCTGTTCACAGCAAAAAGAAATGAATGTGTGTCCAATTGCCAATTCAGCACTATACCTGGGTATCTAAAAGACATCTTGAATGTAATATAACCCAAATCAACTTTTGTCTTTCCACTTGCCTTATCTTAGAAAATGATGATCCCATTCTTGCAGTTGTTCAAGCCAAAAACATTAGACTCATCCTGGAATGATCTCTGTCTCACACTGCAAACCTAATCCATCAGTAAATTATCTCAGCTTTACTTGAAATATAAAAATATATCCAGAATCTGACCTTTTGTCATTACCCCCACCGTTACTGAGCAGGTCCAAGACACCATTTTGTGTCACCTGGATGACTATAGAAATAGCCTTCCCATTTCTCACCCTTGTCACTTCTTCTAATATAAGCTCAATACAGTAGCGAGAATGATTCTTCTAAAATATAAATCAGATCATGCTACTCTCCTATGAAAAACCCTTCAGTGGCTCCTGTCTTGCTCAGAGTAATAGTTCAATTTCTTGTAGCGGTGTGTTTGCGATAAAACAAGGAACATTCGTAATTTGACCCTCCTCTTTCCCTATCTTTTAGGACTCTGCTTTATTCATTCCTGTGTATCGATTCTTTCATCCTGTTTTTCTATAGGGAATGGACTTGTCTAAGACTGTTTATAAGAATAGTGTATATTTCTGATAAAAATCTCAGGTATTACAAAGGGTAGGAAGAGGAAAGATAACCACTATTAATATCTTGGCGTGTATCATTCCAGAATTCTAAGTATGTGTACATATGTATAGTAAAAAAGTTTGTATGAAAAAAGTGGTAAAAGAAACCCACCAATGTGAATCTGTTTTTTTAGCTTAACTTTTTAACAGTTACTTCTCTGTCATTAATATAGACATGTGTATGGTTTACCTTAACTTTCATTTTGAAAAATTTCAAACATATTAAGGAGTAGACAGATTAAAATAGTGAAATCCTATGTACCCATCTCCTAGCTTCAACAGTTATAAGCTCAGGGTTAACTTTGTTTCATCTATCCCTTTATCCATTCCCTACCTCTTCACTCCAATATTTTGAAGCAAATTCCAGACATCAAATAATGTCACTAGTAAATATTTTAACCAATGTTTCTAATTTAGCAATTAATTCACCAGTACTTTGATATTTCTAAATACCAATAAGTAGATATGTCTGAAATATGTGGACAATTAAAAAATGCATAACCACATTGCCATTTTCATATTAACATTTCAAACTAACAATTCCTGAATATCCTGTAAATTGGTAGTTTGATTTAAAAGTATGATCAAATGCAAGTTCTTTTGTGTGTGCAAGTTTATACCATAAGAGATGTGTCCTTCCCTTGTACCATATGATTGTTTTTCTTTTTATGATGTCCTTGCCTAGATTCATGATCTCAACTGAGTTGCAAATGCTGATATTTAATTATAATATTCTTTCTTAAAGGGAAACATTTTCTCATCAACCATTTGGTTTACCTTGTGGTATAGTTGTATGGGAAAGGGCAGAGTAAATGCTTGATTCTTTCTCTTTATTTTCCAATTTTCAAAGCAGTGATTTGTTATTTACCTCCAAGGTGAACAATGAGATTTTTTTTGGTTCCTGAATTGAAATGTATCAAACATAATTTATTTAGTATATTTCAATTCATTATTCTATTCTAGTTATTACTTTTAATTATGCCCAAATTGTCCCATTTTGGCCAGTGGAAATTTTTCAAGTTGTCTTGAGTCCTTTTAACACAATTCTAGTTGTTTTTCATTGCTTCCTTGTGTTTTGGTATGAAAAAAGATTTCCAGGCTAATAATGTATATTTTTTGCTCCTTGAGAAATGACTGATTTCTTTTAGTGGGAAATTGTATTCTGGGGACCAAGAGTGCATTCTGATTTTTAATGCCTGATAATGATCTACTGAACTGTTATACTTTAATAATAATATAATTTAACCTTTCCTCTATTATTGTCCATTTTTACTTGCATAAAAATGATATTAATGTTGTGATAAGATGCTTAAGATGTATTAAATCTATCAATTATTTTCCTTTTTGGTTTCTAGTGTCAGTGTCACACTTAGGAATTAAAAAAGATAACTTTTAGGGACGCCTGGGTGGCTCAGTGGTTGAGCGTCTGCCTTCGGCTCAGGTCATGATCCCAGATCCTGGGATCGAGTCCCACATCAGGCTCCCTGCATGAAGCCTACTTCTCCCTCTGCCTGTCTCTGTGTCTCTCATGAATAAATACATAAAATATTTTTAAAAAGATAACTTTTAAAGACTAGTGTTGGTAAAGTTTATAGTACTTTTCCCATCATTATTTCTTTTTTTTTTTTTAATTTTTTTTTTTATTTATTTATGATAGGCACACAGTGAGAGAGAGAGAGAGGCAGAGACACAGGCAGAGGGAGAAGCAGGCTCCATGCACCGGGAGCCTGACGTGGGATTTGATCCTGGGTCTCCAGGATCGTGCCCTGGGCCAAAGGCAGGCGCTAAACCGCTGCGCCACCCAGGGATCCCATCCCATCATTATTTCTTTTAAGCCTCAGAGGTACCCTCTGCTGTAAGAATTATTATCCTCACTTATACATGAGGAAAGTAAGCCTGAGAAAGGAGACAAGAATTACCTCGAGTTAAAATTAGGAAATAGAAGAGTCTGGACTTAAACTTGTACTCTCTGACTCCAAATACCGTGCTTTTGTCTCTAAAAACAAATAAGAATTGGAGTAGCTTAAGGAAGAATCCACAAGTATCAATAAAGATCTGGATGTAAGTTTTATACTGAATGGATGGATATCTAATCAGTTGGTTGGCTGTTATTCTTCATTTCATTTGGAATACTTGAAAAAAAAGCGGTATCACAATATTGTTTTCGAATAGGTCTACTGAAAGGCATATTTTTGGGATAGTGATGTAGTCTGCATATCACTGCACCTCTTTGAATTGTTTTATAATGGTATGAGACAAGATAAGTACAGAAATTAAAAATAAATATTTACAACCATTTTTAGCAATGTGACAGTGCTGTGATGTCTAAGCATATGGCCAGTGGGCTTATTGTGTTGAGCACAGTGTGTGTGAGAGTTATTGAACTTATGCCATGAGTCTTATGTAGTATGAGACCTCATCCTCATGTAGGATGAGAGAGACCTCATGAGACCTCGTGTAGGATGAGCCAAATGCTGGTTACACATAGGACCACATACTAATCCATCAAAAAATGTGATATTAAAAAACCAAATAGATCCTTCATCACAGATAGCGTGACAAACACTGTTCTAGGTAGTACTTACTAATCTTGGCAGGAGCTCTGTGGTGCTGGACAGGCCTTATGGAGCAATTGAGCCCAGGGAAGAACCTTGAGCTCTGAGCTTCTCATCTTTACTGTCTTTCAGGTGGTATGCCTGTACCAGACTCTGGGCAACCCCCTTAGCAAGCTTACCACACTCAACAGCATGCATTCCCACTTCATCTTGTCTGATGATGGGACTGTGGGCAAGTATGGAAATGAGATGAAGCTCAGGAGGAATCTGGAAAAGTACCTCTCTCTGCAGAAAATACACAGCCGTGAGTACCAGAGGCTCAACCAATAGGGCCTCCCTGGGGGGCTGCTCTGGAAAAAGGCACTCCTTTGTTATCCATAGAGTAGAGACATCCAAGTTGGTCCTTGCCTTAAATGAACAAATGTGAACCCACAGCCAGAAGAAAACAGGATGTGAAGTGGTGTGGAATTGTGCGTGACAGGAGAGAGGAAGAAGTCTTAGAGGACATCATAGTCATCATAGAGGTTTTCTAGAACAGTGGAGACTTTAGCATAGCCCCCAGCTGTTTGTAGGGTGGGATGAGTGGAAGATGCTATTGTGCTTGTGGGGAGTATTGACGCCAGAATGGGAATGACTCAAGAGCAGTAAGGAGGCTGGCCTGAGAAGAGTGGGGCATGAGTTTGATCAGCTAAGATGGCATTTCATGCCCCAGATAGGGAAAGGTTAAAACCAGACAGGGCTTTTAGAAATAGGGACCTTTGAAAGTTTCAGTGTTGTGTGCTGCTTCCAAGGGATGCTTTGAGATAGCCATTTTGGTAGTGTTAAAAAAAAAAAAATTCAGCTGAGTATATGTAAAGATCTTACTGGTCTTATTTAGTGATTCATCAGTTGGGCAGCATCCCATCTGGCAGATGGAGAGGAGTTCCAAGGAGATAGACAGAATAGAAAACTTTTATGGGCAGAAGGAGGTGTGTCAGGGGAGTTATTCTGACAAGGAGTGGATTGTTTTGGGCAAGGTCACCTTCCTTTGGGGGAAGGTGGAGTGGGGGTGGGGGCAGATGACCTCAATAGTGCCAACCAGGTAATTCCAGACTGACTGGTTAAAGGTTACATTCCTGGGAGAGGTTGCAACTGCAATTAGGTAAGGTATTAAATCTTGGTTTGCTGTTGTGGAGCTTAGCACAAGTGACTCTATTTTGGGCTTGTTGTCTCTTTTTTTAACAGTAGTACCTATAGGAGGGAGAAGGGAGGGGAGGTGTGGAAAGGTAGGTGCTGCCTGAAGAAATGGTGACTTTTCATCCAAGGCAGCAGAAAGTGGGCCTCTGCCTCTTTTCATGAGCTAAATCTTCCACAAAATGTTCCCACCCTGGGGGCAGAACACCAGGGAGCCAAAGCCCCTTGAAAGGCTCAAGTCCTCTTCAACTTTTGACTTTTGGCCAGAAGTGCTGAATGTCCTTTGAGTTTTTTTTTACCTTGATCTCCTGAGGCAGACTACTGTCTACTACTACTGTCGATGACCTTGGCCAAGGAAGTTAATATTTGTTGAACAGTTTTCTTAATATAAAAGGGAAGGAATTGTCTACCTTTTGTTGTGAGAATTGAGATAATGTATGCTTGCTGTGCCTAGGATAGTGTTGGGTACATAGTATGCCCTCAGTAAATATCTGTTTCTTTCTTTTATCCTCTTTTGATATAGGCTTAATTTCCTTGTTGGGAGGGTAGGTGTGGGAGGGACCCTTGGAATTGTTGCCAGTCACTTAGAGCTTAGTGTGAATGAAGGTTGGAGGCTTATTTATGTAAGAAAAGGAGAGAGAAGATCAGATATGTGGTCCTCTGTGGAGTAGGTGTGAGTGAGGATAAGGGAGACCCACAGAGGAGAGGAGAGGAAAAGAGAGACGAGGAGAGGACTGGTTAGGGACTGGCTCTGAAGAAGGGTCTCATGGGTGAGGGCTCCCTTAGAGGTCTGAACTATCGATTGCCTGAAATATCCTGTTGCCTCTATTGACCTATGCTCCCACAAAAATTGCTCAGGGGTTTCATACAGCATCAGAATGTGTGCCCCAGGAGAGCAAAATCTTATCTTTTTTATTATAACCCTGCTGATTCTCCATTTGTGGATGTGTGGATACAACCTGAAGCTTGCATATAGCACCAAGTAACACTTCTACTTTCAAAGATCTTGAAACTGAGGATTTATTCGGAGAGTTTCACTTTGTGTGTAAAAGAATGTAGAGTCCATTTCAGTGGATTGGTAACATTATTCTAACAAGAACCAGTATGAAGGAGCAAAAGCAGTAAGGTACCTACACACACACACACACACACACACACACACACACACACACACATACACAGGGAAGGAAGAAAGGAAGGAAAAAGAAGGAGGAGAAGGACAAGGAAGAGAAGAAGAAAGGAAATAGAGGAAAGGAAAGGAGGACAAAAGAGAAAAGCCCCCAATGACCTCAAACTCTTACATATAAAAGCTGATCTTTGTGCCCACAATGCTCACTAGAGAGGTTTTCTACTATATTTGTACTGCTCAAAAAGGATTTATTTGGATGGAATGAAAATAGTTAAATATTTTGTTGATTTCTTTTTTTTTTTTTTTCTTCAGCAAGACTTCTTGGAGTCCCTGTAAAACCCTTGATATTGGCCAAGAGTACTTAGAAAAAAACCCAAAAAATCAAAACCCCCTAAACCCCTGATATCATAAAGTTGCAATAGGAATTCCGGGGTTTCAGCTGTTTGAAATGTGGCCAATGTCAGTTCCTAAGCCCCTAAGAATAGAAAGCACAGGATCAGATGCATGGTATCTCTTCATAATCCAACTGACAGTGGAGAAGAGTGCTTTCCTAGGATGTCTTATTATATGAGCTTTTAATTTGGAGGCATGATATCATATTCTTGCCTAACCCTGGAGGCCAAGAATAAAAGCAGTTGTGTAGTGAGATTTCTCAGCAAGAACTTGACAGTTTTTTTTCCTTTTTAACAAATTTAATTAGCATCAGTAAGATTCTTTTTGTAGAAGACAATCAAATATTTTTATTTTTGTGGGAATTAGTTATTGCTTCAAGAAAGATGTACCCAATAGAAATTGAATTCCCTTTTTACCTTATTGATTCTTTTGTGATGGTAAGAGTGCTATATACTCTCATATTCAGATAAAGCAAAGATAACATATAGGAGAAGGAAGGGTTTTCCATAATCTCCCAATAAAACTAACCATTGTCAACATTTTCATATATATGCTCTCAGAAATTTTCTTTCCTTTTTCAAAAAAGATTTTAATTAATTTATTCATGAAACAGAGGGAGAGAGAGAGAGAGACATAGGCAGAGGGAGAAACAGGCAGGGGAGCCTGATGGAGGACTTGATCCCTAGACCCTGGGATCATGCCTTGAGCCGAAGGCAGATGCTCAACCGCTGAGCTGCACAGGCATCCCTATTAGGAATTTTCTACACACACACAGAGCAATATTTTTTAAAAATGTTGAACACTAGATTTATATAATATCCATGCTTCATTTGTAATCTTCTCTCTGCCAGTAAATATGGGTACATTTCCACATCAGTAAGCCTAGTTTAACACATCTTTCAGGGCTGCATAGTATTTCATTATATAGAGCATAAGAGACTTTCTTACAAAAGTTTTTTCCATCTATGTCATTGTCTCTACTTCTCTTTCTGCTCCTGGCTCTGTCCCTCCGTGCCAGGGGTTTTACACACACATAGTCACCTGGACACCCTAGCCTGTATGTCCAAGCTCTCATCTTCCCCTCCCCTACATCCCAGGGTCATTGTCAAGTATGTCCTGGGGGAGGACATATCTGGGGCATAGGCCCGACAGCTCCTGGAAGCAGGAATTTGGGGGTCTAGGGCAAGTAGGGGAGAGGGCACAGGCTTCTCTCAACCATTGGTCCTGTAGACCCTGCACTGTGAGGGGGTGGCATGGCCAGAGGAGGGTCTGTTAAAGGGCCTGGGATAAAGTCCTCTGATGTCCAGTGTGAGCGTGGTATTGCCTGCCAATTTTACTTCTTTAGAAAAGTAAAATAAAATGTCGATTTAAATATATCAGTACATGTACAGCATAAAAGTTAAGTAAGTTTATAGAATAAACAAGTTCCTCAATTTTTCCCCAAATCTTTCCTTCCCTTCTCCATTATTAATAGTTTGATGTGTACCCTTCCAGAGTTTCTAGTTCTATATATATATATAGATAGATAGATAGTGTAGAATGGATATATATACACATAAATATATAAAAATGTATATATATAAAATGTATATATGGATAAGTGTATATATAAAATGTGTATATGTACATATATTTATACACATGCATGGATATGGATATATCTAAATGTATACATGGGTATGTACATATAATAAACATTTATGCACACATATACACATATATCATGCAAGCACATATAAATACCTATACATAATGCAAACATTATATAAAATACATACTCATGTATGTGGTTTTAAAAATATAAAAAGGTGGGCAGCCCAGGTGGCTCAGTGGTTTAGTGCCACCTTCAGCCCAGGGCATGATCCTGGAGACCCGGGATTGAGTCCCACATCGGGCTTCCTGCAAGGAGCCTGCTTCTCTCTCTGCCTGTGTCTCTGCTCTCTCTCTCTCTTGTGTCTCTCATGAATAAATAAATAAAATCTTTAAATAAATGTATAAAAAGGATTATACTATACATATCATTCTGTAACTTTTTCATTCAATATCTTCAAAAAGAAAGACTCCATGGTCTTTCCTTTTTTTTTTTGGTCTTCCTTCTTTAATAAAATGTGTACTCATGATAAGAAATTTAAACAGTGAAAAGTGGAATACATTGAAATGTAAAAGTCTGAAAGTTACCCATTCCATCTTGTTCTTAGACATATCATCATTAGAAGTTGATTAGATTGGCAAAAGTTTGATCATTTCTGGAGATGAGTGATAGTTATATTGGGATCCATATTTTTGGTTTTCAAAATATGCTTGAAGTTTTCCACAATGAAAAGTAGAAATTTCTTGAAGGCTAATTTTTTAAAAACATTTTAAATTAATGAAAATCTTTGGCTACTTTGTTTTAGTATATGTGCTGCCGAAGCGAGCACTTTGGCTACTTTGTTAAATGGGGAAAGCTTGAAGATGCTCTTACCATATTTATGCAACTTTAATTGAAAGTCCAAGCTTCTGGCTTGGTCTTGAACTAAGGAAGCCTGAGTGAGTCAAGGAAGGAAGAGGGGTGAGCATAAGTATTAGGTGTATGGGGTAATTGAAAGACTTGTGTCCAGGAAAGTAACATGGATGACTGGCAATATAGGGTTTCTTTGTAACAGTTTGGTATTGTCTGTCATCCAAAACAGGCTCAAGACAAGGGGTGCCTGTGGTGGGGCTGGTGGTGGAAGGAGGTCCCAATGTCATCCTCGCTGTGTGGGAGATTGTGAGAGACAAAGACCCGGTGGTGGTGTGTGAAGGCACAGGCAGGGCTGCCGACCTCCTGGCCTTTACCCACAAACACATAGCAGATGAAGGGTGAGTGTCTGACTCCTCAGTTTTTAAACCATGGTAACTATTTATTCCTCCATTTTAGTTCTTTAAGCTCTCCATTTATGTGGGCCACATATCTTGGAGGCCAGAGATTGAGACTAGAATTAATTTTTCAGTGATTTTTATATGTATTAGTTAATGCCAGAATGCCCTTCACTGATGTAAGTTGCTGTTTCCATAGCTGAAGAATGGCCTGTCTCTCTCAGGAGCTCTAGAACCCTGTGTGAGCTGGGGTGGGGTGGGGTGGGGGGAAGGGGTAAAAGCACTTTCAAGGTGGGAGTGAGGGAGAAGACCAGAGCTGGACCTAGATCACCTTCGGATTCATTTCCCATTAGTAAAAGGAGCAGGAATTGGGGAAATCAGCATCCTGGCATTAATATACATTGTGTTTATTTAAGGTTTTCTTTAGCCTTTTCAAATAAAAAAGGTGGTTTCTCTCTGGCCATGCATCTATCTAATGTGATTCTTCCAATTTTAAAAGCGTGGTCTTTCTCCTGTGTTAAGTAAATCTAATGCCTGTGAACTAAAATATTGACCCCACCCATTTACTTAATAAACATGTTTTAGAAATCTGTCAGCTCCAGAACCTTGCCCCAGAGTGCATTCTTTCCAGGATCCTGGTAGATCCATCCATGCTTGCTTTCAAATTCAGCCTCCTGCTACCTTGCTTCCCTTTGCTTCCTGCTCACTTGCTCTCAGAGCAGAACTGTGCAAGGAATCCTCTTCAGTAGGGTGGGACACACAGGTGCTCCCCCGCTGAAGTTGCTGGCTCCATCCCTTCTCTGCATTGTGCTGAGTCATGACCATTTATCTCTCTCTCTCAGGGCCCTACGTCCTCAGGTGAAGGAGGAGATCATCTGCATGATTCAGAACGCTTTTAACTTTAGTCTTAAACAGTCCAAGCACCTTTTTCAAATTCTAATGGAGTGTATGGTGCACAGGGATTCTGTGAGTATGATGAGTTGATAACTCAACTGACTTTAAAAACTGATAATTTGTATCAATTGTAATATTTATTTCCACAACTTTTAAAAATAAGGAGGTTTTTTTTTTTAAGTTTTATTTTACTTTTAAAAGTAATCTCTACACCCAACTTGGGGCTCACACTCATGATCCCAAAATCAAGAGTCACACACTCTTCCGACGGAGCCAGCTAGGTGCTCCCGAAACAAGGAGCTTTTCATTTTAATTTGATTGTATAGAACTCGATAGAACTTGACTGTTAGTTGGGTAAACTTGGCTTTTTATTTCCTCCTCTCCCCACTTCCTCACAATGCTTCAAATTTCAGAGTGCACTTAGGAAAAAAACTTAATATAGCAGTATTACAGAAAGTGACCACATTTAGTGAAGATCACACATAAATATTTTCAGAGGGTAAAAGAGCAGCTCTATGTTTTAAAAGAAGTCTAATCTGCTGGCTTAGATGACTGCGTCATAACATCTCAGTAGATCCTGCAGGTGATCTTTGGGAACGCACTAAACACTGGGGAATACAAGTATATACTCTGGGACAAATGAAGGCCATAAACTATTGTCTGTGAACATAATGTAGATTCAGGAAAAGATTTTAGTGTTTTAGGGTACTTTGACCCAAAGTTTTATCAATGAGTTGGATGAGATGAAGCCAACAATTATAGTAAATATGCAAATATGTCATGATTCACAGTGATCTTTCTAGAATTCAAAGGCTAGACCAAATCATTCAAGATTTTGATAATACTTAAGCACCTGGCCTCAAAAACAAAAACAAAAATAAACAATTGAACAAGCTCAGGCTGGACAAAGCATAGCTAAACATACATGACAAACACTTGGTTTCAGCAGACCTAATAACAAAAAAATAACAACCATGTCTACAATTAACATGTTTTCAGATGTATTTTTTTCACCTTGAAGTAACCCCATGAGTGAGTTCAATATGGCAGTGATCTTTTATTCCAGTTTCAGAGATGCCAAAGCTAGAACCTAGAGAATTTAAGTGTTTTGCCCAGAGTCATGTGGTTACAAAATGGTAGAACAGAAATGTGGGGTCAGAGATGAAATCTTGTATGTGGTCTACTGCATTTGATATTTCCCACAAAAACCAATAAGAAATAAGCATCTAGGGGTGCCTGGGTGGCTTAGTCGGTTAAGCTTCTGACTTCGGCTCTAGTCATGATCCTGGGGTCCTGGGGTTGAGCCCTGCAAAGGAGTCTGCTTCTTCCTCTCCTTCTGGCTGCCACTTTGCCTACCTGTGTTCTCTCTCTCTCTCTGTCAAATAAATAAATAAAAAATCTTAAAAAAAAATAAAGAAAGGAATGGGGATCTTAAAGAGATTTGTGTCTTCCTGTTATCAAAGAGAGTAATGAACATGTAATCATCAAGAGGAAACTAGAGTAGGTGCCAAAGGCTTGCACTTCTTAGGAATTAGGTCTTCAGCTCCTGCATAATTAAGAGTTGATTTTATTCATGCACATAGAGGGGTGAGCCAATACTTGAATTGTGGAAGCATAGGTTTTCTACCTTTGTGGGATCTTAGAGATTATTTAGTGGGTTCCTCTCACCTTGTGGATGAGGAATCTGAGATTCAGTGGCCTTAAGATATTTCCCCCAGACTGACTAGTTAGTGGTCTATCTGGGCTCACCAGACTTGACTCTTTTTGTTGAATAGTTCCCTTGACTATATAAAATATATTTTCATTTTTTAAAAATATTTTATTTACTTATTCATGAGAGACAGAGAGGCAGAGACAGGAGAAGCAGGCTCCATGCAAGGAGCCTGATTTGGACTTAATCCTAGGACCCTGAGATCATGCCCTGAGCTGAAGACAGAAGCTCAACCACTGAGCCACACAGGCATCCCATAATTTCATTTTGAAAGACTGAGATACATTCATTAACTGCAGACAATCTTTTCTTTTTTTCTTTTTCTTTAATTAATTTATTTAAGGAGTGAGGAGAGGCAGAGGGAAAAAGAATCTTAAGGAGATTCCACATTAAGCATGGAGCTCCAAGCAGTGCTCCATCTTAGACCTTGAGATTGTGATCTGAGCCAGAACCAAGAGTTGGGCACACAACCGACTGAGACACCAGGCACTTTTATAATCAGAAATAAAATTCTTGTCTTAAAAAAATTAGCCTTATGGCAGGGTGCACTGGACACAGACATTGTGAAGATTATTTGTGTTGCCCTTTCTACTCATTAATTGCATTGTAATTGCCTCATGTATTTTGTGACTGAATCCTTAAGAATTCACCTCTCATTAAAAAAAGCAAAAATCTTAGTTTCTAAGATGAGGTAAACAGAAGCATGATATCTTGTGATATCTCTTCAAAAGGAATGATTTTTTTTTCATAAGGAATTGATAATGAGTTTCTTTTTATCCTAGTGAATGAGTAGTAAATTCAGTGTATTAAATTTTTTTTTATGGGTTTCCTGTAGGATAGGTAGATTTTTCAGTTTTTTTTTTCTCTCTAAATGTTCACAATTCTCCATTAACCTATTTAAGAAGTTTTCTATAAGTAAAAAGAGACTAACTAATAAAGAAGATTAACTGTGTGTGTGTGTGTGTGTGTGTGTGTGTGTGTGTGGTTTTTTTTTTTTTTTTTTTGCATTGTTTTGGTCAATTCATTACCTCTAGAACACATTTTGTGGGTACTTTTTGAAAACATTTCTTTGCTAGTTTCCAAAATGTATGGCTTTCTGTTTCTCAACTCTTATAGATTACCATATTTGATGCTGATTCCGAGGAGTCACAAGACCTTGATTTAGCAATCCTAACGGCTCTGCTCAAGGGTGAGTGTCTAAAGAGGGTTACATTTCTTCCACATTTTCTCTTTTCACATTCCATGGAACTTGGTATTTTTTTAATGTTGATATTTTAAATAAGATATATGATTGTTCTCTTCTTTTACCCTAGGCACAAATTTAGCAGCATCAGAACAATTAAATCTGGCAATGGCTTGGGACAGAATGGACATTGCCAAGAAACACATTCTAATTTATGGACAACATTGGAAGGTATAGTTAAAATGAAGTTATTTTGGAAAAATATTTCATGTGTTGGCTTGTAAGGAGGAAGTCAAAAGAAAAAATTGGCAGAGAGATAGATTGGTTTGAGAGGAGTATGGAGGTAGCTTCTCTGTAGCTGGGTGCCCAATACGTGAGACATTTCTCTCATCAACTTTGCCTCCCTAAAATCATTTTTTTCCTCAGGCTAATTGAAATTGGTAAATGGAAGGATGTTTTACTTATTTTTTTAAATGGCTGGATTTTTATATTATTTAAAACTTAAATTTTTTTCTTATTTTTGCATTGAAGTGTCATGTAGTCACAATAGAAATAAGTGAAAACAGAGAAAAGGGATCCCTGGGTGGCGCAGCGGTTTGGCGCCTGCCTTTGGCCCAGGGTGCAATCCTGGGGACCCGGGATCGAATCCCATGTCGGGCTCCCAGTGCATGGAACCTGCTTCTCCCTCTGCCTGTGTCTCTGCCTCTCTCTCTCACTGTGTGCCTATCATAAATTAAAAAAATAAAAAATAAAAAAAAAAAGAAAACAGAGAAAAGCAGAAAGAAGAGATATTATCTATAGTGCTAATGGTAACCACTATTAACATTTCATTTTTAAACATTGCAGTTGTGACCATACCACAAGTATATTATTTTTGAGTCAAAATAACACATGCATATTATTTAAGAAACATCTAATGGTACTAAAAGGCAACTAAAACAACAATAGTGCTCTGTCCTGCTAATCACAAAAGTGAAGTAATTTTGACATTTTTTTTATTGTATTGACATTTATAAATCTTCATATTTTTAAATAACAAGTCATATTGCTATTTTCTGATTCATTCATTTTAGAGACCTCTCCACTTTTCTGTCTATGGTCCTGTCCTCACTGCTACAATCTGGACTGGTTGCCTGCTGTTCCTGGTTCTGGGCTGTCATGCTGGGATCCACCTTCATCATATTGGAGATTCCCTTTGCCTCTCTCCTGTGTTAGAACACCTGTTTTCCGTATCCCATTTCTTCTTCCTTGGTTTACTCCTTTGTTTCAATGAGATGCATCCTTCAATAACTGTCTGAGTAAAGGAATATGGAACATAAATATTCTGAGAACTTAGATGTTTTGATATACTTTAATTAAAGATCAGAGCTAATTTTCCTGAATAATTTTGAATGCTTAGCTTTTAGCATTCAACACTGCTATTGAGAAGTAAAAATATTTGTTTTCTAATCCTTTGACCATTTTTTTTTTCCTCTCTGGAGGTTCAATAAATAATCTTTCCAATGTTTTGAGATTTCATAGTGCTGTGTGCTGTTGTGAGCCTTTATATCCATTATGCTGGGCATATGCTTTCAACTTAGCAATCATGGGTTTCCATGCTGGGGCCATCTTCTTTTCTCTGTTCTCTTTCTGGAATTCATAGCATTTAAATGTTGGACCTATGGACTGCTCCTCTAATCTTTTTTCCTTTTATCTTTCGTATTTTTCCTTTGGTAGATTTCCTCAACTTTAATTTTTCATGCCTTATATGGAGCTATTAGTTTCTGGTAGCATGCTATTAATTTCTATGAGCAAATTTGTTCTTTGTTCTTTACATTTTATTATTATTTTATTTTATTTTTTTAAGCATCCTGAATATAGTATCTCATAGTATCTATAGGACCTTATTTCACTGATAGTAATGATAGTTCTTTTGAAGTTCTCTTCTTCTGCATTGTCTGATTCTTACTAACTGATGTTTTGTGGTGTGTTTATTCTGGACTTTTTATGTAAGAATGGAGGAGAGAAAGCTCTTTAGAAGTTCTGAGCCCATAGGTAGGGCTTAACTGTAGGTTTAAGCTTCACAGAGGACTGACCTGGCTTCCAGTTGCTGGGAGGACCTGAGATAACAGCATATTCCTGCCTTTTCTCTTAGTCCCTTTACAGAAAAGAATCCTCCAATCCCTTGCCTGGATAAGATAAAAGCCCTCCTGCTAGTGGTAACAGAAGTCAAAAGGGGGAAGATGATTGGGAAGTCCTCTACATTAGGGATTCTGTATGTGTACATTTATTTCATCCTGGAGCCCCCAGAATTCTGTGGCATAGATTTTTGTGGTTGTTGGCTTTTTTGCGATTCAATTTCTGGGGACTTTCACCTTTTGGGTTTCTGGGGATTGCTAAGTCAATTACCATTTGACTTGTCTGCTTTCCAACTTCCAAAACGTGACACTCTGGACCTCGTTGTTCTAGTGGATTCATTTCTTAAAAAAAAAATAAAAAAATAAAAAAATCCTTTTATTGTAGTTTTATTGAAGTTTTAGGTCAAAGTAAAATAAGTGAGTGTGTTTAATTTCCTGTTTATATTGAGAAACTGGGTATTGTTTAAATGAAAATGTACCAAGTTAGAATAACAACAACAACAACAACAAAGAAAGAAACCTTGCATTTTTATTAGAATTGCATTAAACCAGTACATTAATTTGGAAAGTAATGAGATCTTTATAATTGTCAGTCTTCTAGTACAAGAACAGATTTATTTAAAGTATCTTTTATTTCATCAGGTTCACTTTTGACTATTTCTTCAGTCAGGTCCTGAACATTTCTTAGTAAGACTGTATTTTATGATTATTGTATCTGCATTGTTTTCAGTTCAAATATATGTAATTCTTTAGTTATTTCTACTTTTTAAAAAATTTCTACTTTCTATATCTCTGATTTCTACCTTTATTTATTTGTTTAAGGCTGGCGCACTGGAACAAGCAATGTTAGATGCTTTAGTGATGGATCGAGTGGATTTTGTGAAGCTCTTAATAGAATACGGAGTGAACCTACATCGCTTTCTTACCATCCCCCGACTGGAAGAGCTCTATAACACAGTGAGTATTGGAACATTCCATCAATCACCTCCCTTATGATTCATTTATTAATTAGCTTAAGATTTAGCGTAAGCTAAATATTGAATGCTCAAGCCTCATTGAATACTGACGTGCAAAGATAGGTTAGAGAGAGACAGATTTCTCAACCAAAGGACATTCTTACAAAATCCATTTTATCCTCTAGCCATGTCTGCTTTTCTTATTTTAATTAATTACACAAAATAGAAACATAAACAAGTTAAGAAAACAAAACAGTAAAACCATAGTTAAAGCCAATGATGTGAGTAAGAACAAATTGCCTTTATTGAATTGTTGGAAGCATCTCCATCTATGGTGGCTGTTAAAATTCTGTTCCCGCAACTTTCCTATGCAAACCCTTTATTGAAACCAGACCAGCTTACTCATTGTAAAAACACCGATTGCTCAAGCCAACCATGCTTCTTGAAATGTACTTCCTTGTCCTTTGAATCTTACCCTTTCTTCAAAGCCCTCTTCAAGCCCTTTGTGAATATTCCAGTTTACAGTGATCTATTCCTATGGTACAGTTTTTTTGCAACTCTTTGAGCACACATCTTCGTAGCTTATTTTTTCATGTAAGTCCCCTGTCTCTTCAATTAACTGTGAAAACTATGACGAAGGTACTTATATTCTTCATTGACTCCCTTGAAAGCTGTATTGAACATAGTAGTGATCGATAAGTAATTGTTGATGGAATGTAATTGTGTGATGGGGTTTGTAATTGTGTAGTTTATATATGATAAAGGATAGTTATAAATTAAAATTTATTTTTGTCTCTTGAAAAAAATAAAGTTTTTACCACCTACATCTATATCCTTTTTTTTTTTACATCTTTGAAAAATATTTCAATCTAATTATATCTTCTCTTAGGAAATAACTTACTTATAACTAATTGGGGTAAGCTTCATAACTAAAGATGTTAAAGAAAAATTTCAGTATTCTGGGTTATTTACATATTCTGAAATAAAATATTTTCCCCCTAGTGCATGGTAATTAAAAGGAATGAATTTTTCTTTTCTTCTTTATTACAGAAACAAGGACCTACTAATATGCTCTTGCATCACCTTGTCCGAGATGTAAAACAGGTAACCTAATTATGAATGTGTACAAACTTCTTTGTGTATTGCCTTAGCTTTGTGATTGAGGTGTTGCCAGATTTTGCTTCATAAAATGTAGATTTGGAATTTCTAGAGAGTTACCTACCCTCTTTGACTGAACAATTTCATCACCAAACTACTCTTTTTTTTCCTTGTAATTTATTTTATGTTTTAAAAGATTTGATCTACCAAGTAAGTGGCATTAACTAATAATTATTGTCTCTTATAAAATATGAATTGGAGACATACAGAACTTTCAATCAGAATTTTACCTCAATATAATACAACTGTATTTCCAGTGATAATGATACTTGCTGAAAAATGAAGAAATTTCCTTGTTCTGTCATGTTTATCAGAGGACTAATATGTGATTTTCATTGTCTTGTTATTGTTTTGACTATGAGGGATGGTTTGGGGTCCCTATCTTCTTTTGTGAATCTAAGCATTGTTCTAGGGAGCCAGGATGAATCCCACTGCTCTATACCCTCACTCATGTTTTGCTCATGGTGTTTTCACCAAACTTTGAGTTAAATCAGACTTAAAATAAACTCATCATCTATTAGTTATCAAACCTTTAGCAGTCTCTTATGCTTTAATTCTTTCTCTTTTAGTCACCAAGATCTCTTATTCACATCTGCAGAAAACTAAGAGAGACATTTTTGTCCCCATAATTAAAATCCATCCATGGCACACTTTATAGTACTTCATCATTTCTCAGAAGTCTGGTATCTTCATGGAGAGGGTGTGGGCTTTCTGGCTATGTTGACTTGGTGGGAGAGCCAGAGTAAAAGGACTGCAGAGGAAGACATTTAGTTGGCAAATTAAAAGTAAGCAAAAGCATCCGTACTGATGTAAATTTAGTTTGCATGATCAAAATGATTTTAGATTACTTCCTTGAACTTTGATTTCATTACAGTAAACTGAAGAAAAAGGAATAGAATAGGTTAAATATGCTCTTAACTCTTAGCAACTAAGAGCATTAGTTTTGGTGTTCCCTGAAAAAAGTAAATTATGAGTGTATTTACATTTATTCATATATGTATCAGTGTAATAAGCTCAATAGGTGAAGGGGATTAAGAGGTACAAACTCCAACTATACAATAAATAAGTCATGGGAATGGAATGGAATATACAGCATAGGGACTATAGTTCAATAGTATTGTAATAACTTTGTATGGGAAAAGATGGTAACTAGACTTTTCATGGGGATCATTTCATAATGTATAAAAATATTAAATCTTGTGATATGCACCTGAAACTAATAGGATATTGTATGCCAATTATACTTTAATTTAAAAAGGTACTGTGAGTGGGAGTTGAGAAGTGACAGTTACGAAGAGGTAGTAAGGTGGAGTTTTAAGTGGTCAAAGTAATCTTCATTTGGATTAAGACCCTGCCAACCATAACATTTGTTTTGGCACAGCCTCATGTTTTGATATCTTATTTTGTTCGCCATTCCATGTTCCTTACTTCTATTTGTTCTACTTCTATTTTCAATCTTCTCATTTTGTGTATGATGCAATCAACATAGTGCAAAGTGCTCTAGAGAGATTGAAGATCTCACCCAATGTTAATTTTAGATCACATATATTCAGTATATTGAAGGAGAGGAAGAAATATTCCTTAGCTCAAGGTTCTTCCAGCTAGCCTAAGAATTAAATTTTACATGAGACAGATTAACGGGGGAAAAAAACCCCGAAGTTTTATTATGTGTACACATAGGTCCAGTAATGAAATGGAGACCTCAAGAAATGAGCAAGACCGGCAATTTTATACTTTTCAGATAAAGAGACAATAAATCTGTGAAGAATTGACAGAACAAAGAAAACTTAACTTCAATTAGTAAGGAATTCTAAACAGAATTTTGGCTGGAGAAGTAAATTAATAAAAAGTAATGAGGGTTGCTTATACAGCCTTCTCTACTCTGAATTTCGCATCTCTGGTGATAAGTATGTCTCTTTACTTCCTGGGACAAGGAGGGTCCCTTTCACATGGGAGAGTTATTTCCTGCCTTCAGGGAAACAGAGGAGGGTCTGAGTGTTCTTCTCTTACAGGCTGTCTCTTAAGTAACTTTTATTTTAAATAATATGTCAAAATTGCAAATTTTGGCAATATCCTCCAGTAATTTTACTCCTATTGTAGTAGTTATATAATTTCCAGTTAAAAACAATCTTTTATACTATACTTAAGTGTATTTTATTATAAAGTGTATCTATGCATGAGAGAGAGAGAGAGAAAGAGAATAGAATGAGCAAATATAAGCACACACTTGATGTGTGTGAAATGAAAAACACATTAAGGCTAGGGTTTTCCATCTGAGCAAGCAGACTATCAGTAGTTGGTCACATTAATCAATCAGTTTGTAAAGATGACTGAAATGTATGAATCTACCTCTTTGCGGTTGATTGGTTATGTCCTAACAGATGGAATAGGAGAAACAAAAAGGGATGAAAGTTACAATCCATTACATGGTTTTGTTTCAGCATACCCTTCTCACAGGCTACAGGATAACACTGATTGACATTGGATTGGTAATCGAATACCTCATTGGTGGAGCATATCGAAGCAGCTACACTAGAAAAAGTTTCAGAACCCTCTACAACAACCTCTACAGAAAACATAAGGTACCACAATTGATAAGTACCCTTGTAAAATATGGGATAACTAGAAGTTACACTTTTAGAAAAATGGCTTAGAGAGTTAGCATGGGAATAGCTTCTAAAATGGACATCTGTGTTTATCGACATTTATTGAGTCTCTGCCACATGTAAATTACAGTGTTGGCTTAGGATGAACATAAAGATCAGGAGTTTAGAAACTCTCAGAAGAAACAGATTTATGAATAACTAGCCATCATACAGAAGAGGATACGATATGTACCATATATAAGATCTATATATATATAAGATTTTATTTATTTATTCATGAGAGACACAGAAAGAGGCAGAGACATAGGCGGAGGGAGAAGCAAGCTCCCCTTAGGGAGTCTGATTCAGGACTCAATCCCAGGACCCTGGGATCACGACCTGAGCCAAAGGCTCAATCACTGAGCCACCAGGTGCCCTGTGCTATAATGACATAGAAGTAATGTCTTGAGTAAGATTTAAGGGAGAGATGACCAGTTCTTTTCTTTCCTTTTGAAAATGCAGAAGGCAAAAACTTAATGGGCTTATATCTCTTATATCTATAAACTCATGAGTCCATAATCTGTAGATGACAAATTTGGGACAGGTGTGTTGGGGGGTTATATTGGAAAATGCATGCAGTGTGTACTATATGTAAAAATATACATCGTACATATTTTATTTTCTATGAACATTTCGAAAGTTTAGGAATGAATTGCTGCCTGGTTGATTAGCAGAGAAAATGTTGTTCATTTCTTAAAATCACCACTATTACCCAGTAAACCAAAGAGAGCCTTTCTTCTTAGAGGATAATGGACGTGTTAGAAAAGATAGTTTGGAGCATTTGGGGTTGAGAGATGAGCAGGGACAGTGAAAGGCACAGTACTATGGACATCAGATTATGTTTTTGCAGTGACAAGGAGATCTTTGTTTCCGTTGACATGTTAGAAGGTTGCGAAGGGTAGACTGGAAAGGTGGTTTGGAGTGGGATCACAGGAATATCCAGAATATTGAGCCACTTTTGACTTTTATTTATAAAGAATCAGGTGAAGTGAAGCCCAACTTGTCTTTAAGAAATAAAAGAACAAAACAAAAGGACACTCAAGTGTCATGGAGAAAATGATCTTCACTGAGATTTCAAAGGCAGAGAGACATACTTGAGGTATCAGCTCCCTCAGCTAAATGAAATATACTTTGCTGTGAGGTTACCTGTGACAAGTATGAGGACCAACTATGCTCTTGGTGTAGCCCAGTGGGGAGCTTGCTGGCCAGGTACCTTTAGTGCTTTTTGTCTTTTGAAATGGTGTGAAATTACTTTCCATTTTTGTTTCCTAGTGAAGGAGTAGAATTTATTTAGGAAACTCATAGTACATTAGAACATAGCCGTTACAAATATATGGTTTAGAGTCAGAGAGATTTGGGATGGAGTATTAGTTTTGTTCATTAGTAGCTGTGAAATCTTGAGTAAGAAGCTTAACCTCTCCATGTGTCATTTTCCTTATCTATAAAATGAGAATAATAATATAATATCTCTTTCATAAATTCGTCAAAAGGATTAGATAAAATAACACCTGGAAAACCCATATTCCTGGTACACAGAGATCACAGAGTAACTGTTAATAATATTGTGATTACTATTGAAGATGCTATTAATCCTATATCACAATAATAATGATAATAATTTGAGTATTATATTTTAGAAGTCATGATCCTATCACTTCTCTATCTAATATCCATAAAATGCAAACCAAAATAAATGAGTAAATAAAGTAACTTGAGCAAGCACTGACATGGACTCCAGGCACTGCATTTGCTACTGAGCCTTGTGTGGGTGGGCGCAGCCCAGGGGATCCCCCAGGAGGCCACATGCCACTGGGTTCAGAAGGGGGCCAGGCCACGGATATATTTAGGCAGCACAACCCTGAGGCAGTGTGCAGGCGGGGAGACCACTATGAGAAGTCCTCCACTAACCTTTCTGTGTCTTTGGATAATATGTCTTCAGAAATCTTGCTGAAGATCTCTTCCTTCTTTGGATGCTGTGACCCTGCTATGTACTGGATGTGTGAATAGGCGCTTTGATCATATGGCCAATGACAATTTTATCAGAATCTCTTCAACTGCCTTTTAACCTAAAAGATCTCATTGGAAAGTTATTTGAGCCGGGAAGACCACTGTATCTGTGAACTTACTATTGGTTAAGGGTAAAGAAACTGGATATTGGAAGAAAGAATATATTATGACACAAAGAACGTCTGCAAAAGCAGTGCTAGCTCAGGTTCTCAAACCTGTCAACCCTTACCTAGGCCTTCCAGTTAAAACTGAAGACAACCTCAGAATACCTAAGTTGGGTAATTATATTGAAAGAAAAAATATTGCAAAAGAATACATCATGGAACACATTGACCTTTCCATAAATGATTTGTCAGTGATGATTATGTGGTATGGCAAACACTGGCCACAGCTAGCCATGTTGTCGATCTTAGATTTTACATTATGACAACAGTTTTTATGGACCAGTCTAAAACCCACCCCAAAAATGAACCTTAGTAGCACTCTTTTTTTTAAGATTTTATTTATTTGTACAAATAAATAAATTTATTTGTAAAATATTTACAAATATTTATTTGTAAATTTATTTATTGTATTTATTTATATTTATTTGTAAATAAATAAATAAAAGGCAGAGACACAGGCAGAGGGAAAAGCAGGCTTCCTGCAGGGAGCCCGAAGTGGGACTCGATCCTGGGACCCCGGGGTTCACTCCCTGAGCTGGAGGGAGATGCTCAACCTCTGAGTTACCCAGGTGTCCCAGTATTGCTATTTAATTGCAAGTTAGTATAGTAACGTAACTGAATCCACCATGATTGGTTGGGACAGACTCAATCAGATCTTCTGCCTATACCCAGGCCTCCTGGTGGGGCTATGGTAGAGGGAGGAAGAACTGACTTTTGTTATGGCAAATCTTCATTTCCATCACCTTGTGGAAAAGAGCACATTAGGCTCAGCCACCGTCCCCTATTAGCCACCTCTTCATACCCTGCTTTTGGATGACAACCCAGAGTATCGACTGCATGGCCGCCAAAAATAATATAGAACACCTACCTTTTATTGGAAGAGATAACCTACCTTGGAGAACTGATTTTTTTCTATGGCTGTATAGAGTTGTTCTATAATGGGAATAACTTTTGGATGAATATGTGAAACCCTTTTGGTGCTTGAGTTCCTTGGTATGCATGAGATTTCTGGGCCCTCCAATGGTCCTAATTTCTTGGGACAGACTTATTATGTTGGCTATGTGGACACAGAGGGAAAAATGCACATGATGTGTGCATTAAAGAGACAGAATGCTTCATCGTCAGCTGGGTCCTTTAACTGAGGACCCTTTTGCTTACGCCACTGGTTTGGGATATCTTAGTAAGTATTGGCAGGGGGTGGCAAATTACCGTTATTTTGGACTAACCACTTTTGTTCTTTGGTGTTGGAAGTTGAAATAGAGCAGTGGTCTGTTTGATGCCTTCTTATTTCAATAAATAAATAAATAAATAAATAAATAAATAAATAAATAAAGTAGCTCAAAGCCCATGGTTTGTATCATCCATTTCTGTATCAGCCCCTATAAAAATACTTCTTTTTGTTTCTTACTGATGGAAGTTTCATGCTGATAAGCAATAAATCATGTTGTCACTGGGCCTAATCACTGGAATTCCGGTGGTGATACATAACATCTGGAGAAGTTCCATAACTTTCTAACTTAACCTTGGAGTTGTTTGTGAGTGGGAACTTTTTCTTGTCAGAACTGTGCATCTTTATTGCCTATTCTGAGCTTGTTCTAGGCTCAATCATCCATTGATTTTTAATGGAATTTCCACCTAGAGAAGGAATGCAGATATGTAATAGGGAATGAAATAGCATGTTCTCTAAGATGTTAGGAAATAACAGTGTGCTTAATAAGGAAGAAATTGTGAGAGGCTTTTGCTGGGGGAATAATTAAATACTAATCATGGGCTAGAGATAGAACTTTTGGATTCTTGGTAGGACACAGTATCCTATTTTGTTTTCATTACTGTCTAGAAACAAAATGTTAATTGTTTCCATGATAATCTTTTCCCCTTTTGTTCTATTTTGTTATTTTTATTTTAAAAATAAAATGACACCTGCCAGCGAGTGACCAGTTTTGCTCAAAGCCTTTCCCAGCCCCCTCTTCACCGAAGACACCCCTCAGGAAATCGAAATGAATCTGCAGAAAGTACGCTGCATTCCCAGTTCATTAGAACTGCCCAGCCTTACAAATTCAAGGTACCACTTTATTTCTTTATAGACATGAAAATAAAACTGTTCTTGAGGCTAGCCCATTTCTTCATTCAAAGTTGGAGAAGGGAGCTACCCATAGGCCGGTGGCAAGTACCATAAATAAATGGGTACAAGTCAACAGCATAACAACAATTTAACAACGTGAGTGATGGTGTTAATCCAACTCTCTCCATTTTACCTCAGTTCTGCTTTCCTCTGGGCATGAATGCTTTTGCTCAGGAGTTTCTATATAAAAGATTCCTATGTTGGCCGAAAGAGGTTTGCTTTCCATAGCTCCTAGGATGAAAGGGTGTTTTATAAAATTACCCTTGATTACCATCGATGAATACAAATTTCCTTTTATTTCTAGAAATAGAGGAAGCTTATAATTTTCTCTCTTATCCCCTTTTATTAAAAAGAATAATTGTCTAATCTGGTTATTCACCAGGCATTATGTTGGGTACTTGGTTGAATTTGGGATGCAGGTGGGTGGAGAAAGTATAATTATGACTGAGAAATGATGCCCCCTCCTCAAAGTAATAACCATATTTCCATATAATGAATATTGAAATATAAATGTGTACACAGTGATACAGAAGAACATGAAGGTTGGGCAGTGGCATTGAGATGAGCTGTAAAGGATTAGTTTACTCAGTAGAGAATAGTATTTCATTATTACATGCTACTATTACTAGAGGAATATAATCATACTAAAGGAAGGGAAACTTAAAACCAATCAGTTTGGGTGCTTGTTGGCGATGCTAGTAATATTTTTCTAAGGGAAAGATAATGAATTTATTTATAAAGTCAGGTTAGAGGTTTTTTTTTTTTTTAAATACTTCTCATTTATCCAATATGTTATTTCAACCATTTCCTTAAGAAATTGAAAATTGTCATGTAGCTATTGGGTCTATCTCAAAGGTGCAGTGTTTTAAGTTGTGCTAAATGAACACAGAGTATCTCAGCTTGTGAACCCTGGATCTATCAGATACAACAAGAAATAGATCACTAGGGCAGCCCGGGTGGTTCAGTGGTTTAGCACCCGCCTTCAGCCCAGGGCCTGATCCTGGAGACCTGGGATAGAGTCCCATGTCAGGCTCCCTGCGAGGAGCCTGATTCTCCCTCTCTTTCTTTCTCTTTCTCTCTCTCTTTCTGTGTCTCATGAATAAATGAATAAAATCTTAAAAAAAAAAAAAAGAAATAGATCACTAAAAGGCCAAATTTTTGGTTTCTGGTTTATAAAGTTCTATTGTTGTTTCTGTCTCTTTTCAGAGATTGGAAAAATATTCCTAGAAATACCTGAGATGTTTCATTGGATTGAATGTCCTGCATCTGACTCTTATGGAATCTGTTCTTATTTTATTTTCCAACAGGAAAAGTCTGTAGTTCTTCATAAGTCAAGGAAGAAGTCAAAAGAAGAACAAAATATATCAGATGACCTTGAATCTACCGGCTTTATTTACCCTTACAATGACCTGCTGGTTTGGGCTGTGCTAATGAAAAGACAGAAGATGGCCATGTTCTTCTGGCAGCATGGAGAGGAGGCCACGGTCAAGGCAGTGATTGCCTATAAACTCTACCGAGCCATGGCCCAGGAAGCTAAGGAGAGCAACATGATGGATGATGCCTCAGAAGAGCTGAGAAATTATTCAAAGTAGGAGTTCTCTCTTCACTTCATACTAAACATCGACAGTTCTTAGAATGGTTAGATACTTTTATCTCCCTCGCCTTAGACTTTGTAAGATGTGTGGACTTTTTGCCTTGCATTTCCTGGGCCCTCCTACTAGTAACAGTCTTTAGGTATTTCAAAGCGGCTTGTGGAATAAAGGGAAAAGAGGTAGCCCTCTAGTCAGGAGATGTGGCTTCCAGTCCTCATCCAGCTGTTTACTAATTGGCCAGATTTTGAGACTATAGATTCCTCCCACAGAAGGTTCAGTTAATGATTTTGAAAGTCCCTTCCAACTCTCAAACTCTTTGACACTAAGTTAAATGAAAACTTGTTTACTTTCAGTACCTCACAGGCAGGGAAGCAAATAGAGGTGTTAATTATCAAAGAAGCAGAGCGTGATGGCAAAAGATAGAAAGGTTGGAAATGGTTTTGATTTTTTGATTACTCAAGCATTATAAGAGAGAGGAAAGAAGGAGAACTAGTGTTCATAGAAAGTAATGTATAATTGTGATTTTAAACATTCCAGAGAGTAACAGTGTCTACTTTTTAGAAAAAACAACCCTCCTGAAAATGTCTCCACATCTAGCTTCTTACTTAAGTCATCTATGTATTTGCTAACATTTTTTTAAAAAGGTGACTCCATGATTTCCCTTAATTGCTTATTCAGTATTCAACAGTTTTTTTTCTGTCAAAAAATTCTTTATTAGTTCTTGTCAAGGAACCCCAAACCAAGCTATATGTAGTCTTTTTTTTTTAAGATTTTATTTATTCATGAGAGACACAGAGAGAGGCAGAGACACAGGCAGAGGGAGAAGCAGGCTCCCTTTAGAGAGCCCGATGTGGGACTCAATCCCAGGACCCCGGGATCACGAACTAAGTGGAAGGCAGATGCTCAACGACTGAGCCACCCAGGGGTCCTCATATATAGTCTGTTTTGCAGAATGGTTAGGCTTCTCCCCGGGGATAGATAGCTTAACCACTCCTGGTATAAACCAAATTCTGTACGCTGCAGTGTAAACCCTTTTGTAAAGGGAGAATGCCCATTTCCTGCACAGCAACCACGTTGAAAGAGCTTCTGCAATCTGAGGTTATTATGTTGCTGTTCATTCTTTTGTGTTTGATCTTTCCTCAAGTCTCCTAACTAATCTTTTAAAATGTTTCTGGGACTCTCACCTGCATTTGTTTTTGCCATTCACCACTGTGTCATTACAGACAGTTCGGCCAACTTGCTCTGGATGTGTTGGAGAAAGCATTCAAGCAGAATGAAAGAATGGCCATGAAACTGTTGACCTATGAACTCAAGAACTGGAGCAATTCTACTTGTCTGAAACTGGCTGCGTCTGGAAGATTGCGGCCCTTTGTTTCACACACTTGTACCCAAATGCTACTGACAGACATGTGGACTGGGCGCCTGAAAATGAGGAAAAACTCCTGGTTAAAGGTACGTTCACTTACACGGAGAACAAACTGGTGGCTGTTGGAGGGGGTGGAGGAGAGGTTGGGCAAAATAGGTGTAGGGGAGAGTGAGATACGGGTTTCCAGTGATGGAATGAATAAGTCACAGGGATGAAACATATTGCATATGGAATAGAGTCGGTGGTATTATGCTAGCATTGTATGGGGACAGATGATAGGCACACTTGCAGTGAGCACAGTGTCACCCATAGAGGTATCAAATGACTATTCTGTACACCTGAAACTAACGTAACCTTGTGTATCAACTATACTTCAATTAAAAAAAAAAGATATATTTGCTTGCTTTATAGAGTTTAATATTCGTTTACTCTGAATGTCTATGCTCTTGAGTTCATTTCCCTCTTGTTCTGGAAGAATATATTCAGGAAAACCAGTTAGTATCTTTGGTTCTCATGAATGAGCTGGGACAAATACTTTATCTTCCACTGTCACAGTTTCTTTTCAGAAATGGGGGTGATTACACCAGCTCCATCCATCAAAAGGCATTTCCTTGTGCAGGTGCTTAGAAGTTTAAAGCAGATACAAGCATATACAAGATTTCATTCTTGGCAAACTTCATGGCCTCTGATAACTATAACAGAAGTAAATGAGCCTTTTTAGTGAAATTTTTTTCAGTTTAAGAATATTAATCGGGGGACTCCTGGGTGGCTTAGTGGTTGAGCATCTGCCTTTGGCTCAGGTCATGATCTTGGGGTCCTCAGTTGGAATCCCACATCAGTTTCCCTCCGGGGAGTCTGCTTGTGTCTGCCTCTGTCTGTAATAAATAAAATCTTTCATAAATAAAATCTTAGAAAAAAAGAATATTAATTGGTAACACACTAAATAAAATTAGCAATTTCTGTTCTGTTCATCCAATGTAGGTTAGATGCTCTATTTTATAAAGCTTCCTGATACACCTATTTCCAGATTCTTCTATCCATTAGAGTTTGGCCTCACCTCTCATCTTGAACTACCAAGAGTAATTTAACTACTAAAGACATTTCACTTTGGACATCAAACCCAAGCCTAAAGCTTTAGGTTATGGTCAAGTTTATGAAATGCATATGCTCATAAACTGAATAAAAGGGGATACAGCATGAGCATTAAGGGCTATAGAGGACTATATATTTAAATTTTACTTTTTGTACACTTAAAAATGTATGTCCCAAATAGAATGACTTTCTTAAAAATATTTTTCTGTGGGACACACTAGAGAAAACACAAAGAAATAAGATATAATATACAAAATATATAAAAGAAATAGCACATTTGAAATCCACTAATAAGATTGCAAAAAGAGGATAAATGTGAACCAAAAATTATTTCATATAGATTCCTCTTTTGTTTTTTTAGCTTTTTTTTTAGATTCCTCTTTTAAAAATATTGATGAAGTAACAATTATTTCTAGAAGAAGTTCTCTTTTGATCTATTGATTTCAGTCTTAGAAAAGATGAAGCAGAGAAGTGAACAGGTCCACCCCTAGCTACACAATCTCTGACAATAATTCTTTTTAAATGTGCAGAGAACAAGATAGGGTATAGATGGCTGGAAGTTTGAGGAATAATTTTCCCCATGGCTGTGTTCTGTACCTATTTCAGTTTACTAGAAGCCCTTTTTTTTTTTAGAAGCCTTTTTTACCTAGAACTTAATACCATTTTGATCCTCATGTAATTCTATGCATAACGAGACTTAAAGGAAGCAAAACTGAATGTTTTGCCCCAAAATGTTGTGAGTCAACAAAGAAGCCTGGATTATTTACTTAAAATCTCTGAGCTGATGGCAGTTCTTCTCCATGCCTAGATCCTAATTCATCAGTTCTTGGCTGGTGAGTTTTAGGAAGACATTCCGAATGGCTTTCAAGAATTATGGAAGCGATATGCTCATGTTCATTGAAAAATAATATTTCTCACTGCCTTGCCCCTAGGGATAAATAATAATAGTGTGTATACATATTTTTAAACCTTTAAATGCATATATGTATATGCACATATCTTTTCTAATTTTTAAATTTCCTTTTGTACAATAATAGTATCACATACCATATATTGCTATATAACTTGCTTTTATTCACTTAACAATATAACTTGGATATCTTCTCATTATATTAAAAAGTGTTTTTATCTTTTTAATTTTTTTTTTATCTTTTTAAAGATTGCATAATATTCCACTGTTTGTTAGGTTGTCTCACACCAGCTATCCTTCTATAGACAGATATTTAGGTTGACAGATTTTTTTGGTATCACACTTAACACTGCATTACACATCCCTGTACACATATGCTTGCATTCATGACTATTTCTAGGGGAGGCACTGCTAGATTTGGAATTGAATTAAAAAAATATCTATAGAATCAGGGTATGAACTGAATTAGGGATAGGCCTGGTACTTTATGTATGTTAATATTTTCATTTTGTTATTTGACTAATACTTGTGCCTTGTGTGACCCTTACTACTTATTTTGCTTTATTTTCTTTTAAAGATCATCATAAGTATTCTTTTTCCACCCACCATTTTGTCATTGGAATTTAAAAGCAGAGCAGAGATGTCGCACGTTCCCCAGCCCCAGGACTTCCAGTTTGTGTGGTATTACGGTGACCAGAACCCCAGCAGTGCGAAAGAAAGCGCTTGTACGGTTAGTACGATATCATTGTGAACTAAGTTTTCATGGTCTTGACTGCACACAAACATACACATTCTTAAAGTTTGTTTATTAAATAATTTATTTAACAATCTTAATCGTATTATCTATGATCAGCTACCACATGTATGATGCATCTAATTGTGATCGAGCAAAACTGGGAAAGTCTTTATTATATCTTGACAGCTTCTTAATTTTTCATTTTCTTTTGTGACTAGTAGAATAAATAGAGTTATTATTTCTCTAAAATTACAATGAGGAAGAGTACCTGGGTAGCTCAATCAGTTAAGCATCAGACTTGATTTTGACTGTGGTCATGATCTCAGGGTTGTGAGATCAGCCCCATATTAGGCTCCGCACTGAGTATGGAGCCTTCTCTATGATGCTCTATCTCCCTTTGCCCACCCCCCCACCTCTCTCCCTCTCTTAAAAAAGAAAAAAAGAAAAGTTACAATGAAGAATGCCTCATATCCTTAAAAATCTTTATTTTTAAAGATTCAGGTTTAGATTTTGCATTATCTCCACTGTTCCACTCCAAGTTTTTTTTTTTTTTCTTTTTTAATTTGTTGTATCCAGTGACCAAATAAAGTCACGTGAGTCCCTGGATGTATATACTTTCCTGAGTAACTTAAGATACTGCTCTTGCAACACATCTTCACTGGAGGGTCTCCAGTATGCTGTCTCTGCATATATATATATATATTTTTTTTTTTTTCATTTTATGTCTCAGCTTGGATCATTACTTATAAAATTATTACTGAAGGTGTAGTGAACATCTTCCCTGGTTCTCAATACTTTCATGAGGCATTTTTAGTAGCGTCTTATTGGATATACTTTTGCACTTGTGAAGTATTTGTTACAATATTTAAAAATGTACTCAATAAGTATTAAATATTAAATGGAAGATAAGCAATTATAATTCGTTTGTATGGCTGGCAGCTGTTGTGATTGGGTGAGCATCCCTTCTGATTAATGCCTCTATCAAATCAGATGTTAAATATTTTGACTATCATACCTATTTGGGTATATATATATTCTTCTTTTCTACCCTCTCCCCCTTTCTTCCACTCTCACTTTATTAAGCCTGATAGTTCTATCTGGGGTTCTCAGAATACAAGATGGCAGGTGCATTCCAACCTCTGTGGAATGTGTGAGCAATTATCTTATAAAGCTGGGCTAAGGGATCCCTGGGTGGCTCAGCGGTTTGGCGCCTGCCTTTGGCCCAGGGCACGATCCCGGAGTCCTGGGATCGAGTCCCACATTGGGCTCCTGGCATGGAGCCCGCTTCTCCCTCTGCCTGTGTCTCTGCCTCTCTCTCTTCTCTCTATAACTATCATGAATAAAAAAAAAAAAAATTAAAAAAAAATTTAAAGCTGGGCTAATTGAGTTGTCACAATTGTGATTGTACTGGCTAGATGATATGCTCAGTGAGCTTAGACCATTTTAAATTTTTTTAAGGAAAGATAAGAAATGTAGTATTGACTTAATGCCTCTAGAAATAACATGAAGTCTTTATATGTGAGATATTTTGTTTGATTTTGCTTATTTATATGTTCACATTTAGTTTGTTGAAATGAACAATGGAGAAAGCTGCTTACCTAGGTACATACCTACCTACTTACTCCCTATCTATCTATCTATCTATCTATCTATCTATCTATCTATAAACATATAAAATATGTTGTCAGTTTAAACAAACATGTAAATATGTTGTCTGTTGGTAGCAGATAGTACTTTGCAAGTGGATGTGACTTCACTTTTGGCTCTTACAGGGTTCATGGAAAGGTAAGGTCTCATAAACACTCAAGGCAATAAATGGTTAGAGCATGCTACTAAGTAGTCATTCTTAAAGGGAAACTTTTAGAGAAGGAAGTCCTTCCTTATATGGCAAATAATGTGCTTTTAAGATAAAAAAATATAGTAAGTTCTCACAGCTCCCAGAAAAATTAAACTTTGGCTGTGGTATAGTGGTCCTATTTATAAAATTGCCCACCCGGATGACTTGGATATGGCCATATTGATTTATTAATTCCATGAATACTTAATGGCCACCGTCCATGTGCCAGACAAGATATGATGTTCTGGGAACACTGCGGTAACTAAGGCAGATGTGATCCCTGTCACCATGGAGCTTATAATCAGATAAAATATCCATTATACCTCAGCATTATTCAATTTAAAACATTTATTAAAAAGTGTCTCAAACCTGTTCTGTTATGAATGAATTATAATCATAGTAATGATGTTCTTTTGTCTCTGAATTTAACTAGAACAATATTTTTTTTAAGATTTTATTTATTTATTCATGACAGACACAGAGAGAGAGGCACAGACACAGGCAGAGGGAGAAGCAGGCTCCATGCAGGGAGCCCGACGTGGGACTTGGTCCCGGGATCCCAGGATCATGCCCTGGGCTGAAGGGAGGTGCTAAACTGCTGAGCCACCTGGACTGCCCAGAACAATAGTTTTTAATTGTCTGCTTGGTGTTTGGAATTTTGCTAAACAGGAAGTAGGGGCAGAGTCAGCATTTGATGGAATGTGTAATTTCACAACGCTAATTAAATATAATGTGCTTGATTAGTTGAGGAACACAATTTGTGTTATATATTTTGGGAGAAAAGTGAAGACAGATGAGACATAGATGTACTTTTAGCGGATCTTTGTGCTTTGTCTTTGTGGTAATAGTGGGCGATAATTAATATAATGAAAACACAACTGGTAATTGGAGAAGGGAGGCCATTGTCCTCAAGCTGTATAGACTCAACTACTGCATCTGTTTTTTGAGATTTTATAAAAGTCCTTACTGAAGTCTCTACAGGCAAAAGAACTTTGCCATGAGCACTTTAAATCTTTCTAGTGCCTAACTCTTTGAAAGCATGACTTTTGATGGCATGAGCTTTCCTAGGAACAAATTATAGCAAGATGGCAGAATGACTTAACCAGAGGAAGAAGATTCTTCTCAATTGTGTCAGTCGGTAAGGATTACAGATTGGTGGCGGCTTCATGTATGAGGTGATGAAGCTAGGACTTGATGTGTGGAACTAGCATTTCCATGGAAGGATAGACAGTAAACAGGGGTACAGAGGCAGTAAATGCAAGATGTATGTTAAGCATTATAAGTTCTATGGTTTGGCTAGAGTCCAGGTAGTAGTGGATATGGGACAAGGAGGGAATATTTGCAGGTATAGCTGGGAAAGTAGATTGAGGCTAGATCCCGGAGACTCTTGTATAGCCTATGAAGGAATGTGCTGTTTTTTTTTTTTTTTTTTTTTTTTTTCTGTAGGTAATGGATAGCCAGTGGATTCACATAAGCAGAGTAGCAAGATGATGTGACCATTAGGAAAATTACTTTGTCTCCAGTATATGGGATGATGTAGCAAGAAGATAGGCTGAAAGCAGGGAGAGCATAGGCTGGTGTACCCATCCAGAGGAGAAGGATTAAAGGCTTTTCCCAGAGTTAGTAGCAATGGACATGAAGAGGAAAAGAGAGATCTTAGATGAAGAGTCAAATAATATTTGAAAATGGGGCATAGATGAAGGGAGATAGAAAATATGACCAAAAGTTTGATGGTTAAAACAAGGCCATCTTGAAGGGATATGGGAATTTTTGGAAAAGGAGCAGGTTTGGAAGTAAAAAGACAAGTTTAGTCTTAGACATGTTGATAAACCATAATGAAAAAATATTTTCCAGGGACACCTGAGTGGTTCAGCGGTTGAGCATCTGCCTTTGGCTCAGGTCGTGATCCTGGGGTCCTGGGATTGAGTCCCACATTTGGCTCCCCACAGGGAGCCTGGTTCTCCCTCTGCCTATGTCTCTGCCTCTCTGTGTGTGTCTCTCATGAATAAATAAATAAAATCTTAAAAAAAATTTTTTTTCTGAAGTTGAAGAGTAATCTGTTTTATCAGAACATTGTTAAGTGGGAAAGATGGTAGTAATAACAATGGGAAATAGGTATGAACTGCAATAGAATTGATATAGTTATAATTTTATTCTATGTGCCTGCTGGTCAGATTCCTGTTAGAAAGAGGAAGGAGGACAGGGGAGAGGGGAGAGGGTTGGGGGAGAGGGAGGGATGGAGGAGGGAGGGAGGGAGATAGAAAGAGAGTTTGATTGATTATATTGAGATTTGAGTAGAATAAAAGTTAAGTAAAACATTTTTGTTTACCTTCTTCTAAGGTGGGGGAAGGGGAGGACATCCTTTTTTTTTTTCTTTTTTAAAAGATTTTATTTATTTATTAATGAGGAAGACAGAGACATAGGCAGAGGAAGGAGCAGGCTCCCTGTGAGGAGCCTGATATGGGACTCGATCTCAGGACCCTGGGATCATGCCCTGAACTGAAGACAGATGCCCAACCACTGAGCCACCCAGGTGCCCACACTGTTACTTTCTTTTTTTATACATATAAATTTATTTTTTATTGGTGTTCAATTTGCCAACATATAGAATAACACCCAGTGCTCATCCTATCAAGTGCCCCCTTCAGTGCCCATCACCCAGTCACCGCCACCCCCTGCCCACCTCCCCTTCCACCCCGCCTAGTTCGTTTCCCAGAGTTAGGAGTCTCTCATGTTCTGTCTCCCTTTCTGATATTTCCCACTCATTTTTTCAGGGGAGGACATCCTGATTCTGAATTTATATTCTTTTTATTTTTTAAGATTTTATGTATTTGTTTATTTATTTGAGTGAGCTAGAGAGAGATTGCAAGCCCAAGCAGGCAGAGTGGCAGGCAAAGGGAGAGGGAAAAGCAGACTCCCTGCTGAGCAGGGAGCCCTATGTGGGGCTCAATCCCAGGGTCCTGGCATCATGACCTGAGAGCCAAAGGCAGACCCTTAATTGATTGAGCCACCCAGGTGTCCAGAATTTATATTCTTACATTGTCTTTACCATGATAGTTGATGTCTTGGAGTTCAACTCAGAGAGGCTCAGTGAGGACTTTATAATCCATACCAAACTGTCAAGAGTAAATAAGATTTAATGAGAAACACCTAGAAAAAATAATGAGAAGTCATTTAATAAAATAGTCATTACTGAAATTGCCTTCTGGGGTCTTTTTAAGTGGTACAGATGTCATTAAAATCCTAGTAAATGATGACTTTTCTCATTGGTTCTAAGCTATTTTAACTCTAGGCAGCTTCAGACCTATTAGGAGCTAGGTCACTTCCTACACCCTTAGGTCACAATGCTGATTTCACAGCCCCAAATGATATTAAGTGACAGCAGTTAATTAGGCACTGAGGTAGCCCATCCTGATGCCTGAAGCCTCAAAAATTACATTTTATCAATTTTATGGACAATTCAAGCAATAGTTATTCCTAGGGTTCTAAATCTTACCAGTCTTGCAGGTGTGACCCTAGGGAGACATCTTTTGTGGATAGGTTGAAGAAATGTATTCATCTAAAAAGCATCAGAGAACATTCCTTTCTTTTAATATTTTTTCAGATCACAAAAGTAATGCATTTCCTATTTAAAAATTAGAACCACACAGAGCTCTGTGAAGTAGAGTAACATCTCTTTTGCTTCTCTTTTATCATCTGTAAGTTCTCTCTTCCCTAAAGCAACCAGGTTACAAGTGATTTTTTTTCTTTTCAATTCTCCCCCCACCCCACTTTTAAAAGGCTCTTCTCTGTACATCTGTGTAGTCCATCACACAACCACTTGTCTGCCACACAGATACTTACTGCTCATCACTGACAAGGGTTAACCTCCTTGGACTGACATTTTGAGTCAACTGATGAAAGATTTGATGCTTTCCCTAGAAAAATGCATGTACAACACAAATACTTGCAAATAGTTGCAGGAGGTTCAAGAAACTTGAAGCTCAGAGAGTGCAAGAACTTGAGGTAAAGCACTTCTGCTATAAATGAGTGGAGAACCATTTCTATCAAAGCTGGAATTCTAGAACTAATGCTGTGCCTGAGTTTCCTAGGAATTGGAAAATTTATCATTGATGGGTGTCCATTTTGTTCTCTGTGATGGAAATAACTGTATTATCTATTAAGGATTTCATGGGGATTTTTATGATATTTTTAGGTTCTAAAATACTGATAAAGGAGACAAAGCAGAACAGGAACAGGGATCATTTTTAAATCCTTGGAACTATGCTTAGTTTGTCTAGGTTTCATTATTGGAGACTAAAGCTTGCATTTCAGACATGTCCTGTGCTCCTTACCCAAAAGTCAAAGATTTATACAGTACATATAGTTTTCTTTCCTTCCAAGATGAAGATTATAATTTGGGAGGTGAGTGCCAATTAATTTTAATATATTTATTATATTCATATATATGACATATTTTGGATGTTCTCAAATGTCAGTATTTTACTTAGGACTCTGACAATAAATGATTATTTATTTTGCAGAAAGACTATGATTTGGAAAGAGGCCCTGATGAGAAACTAGATGAAAATCAGCACTTTGATTCAAAGAGCGATCCCCAAAGCCTTCCATGGACCAGGAAAATCTATGAGTTCTACAATGCTCCAATTGTCAAGTTTTGGTTTTATACGGTTGGTCTCATTGAAGCAATTAAATATAGTCTTCATGCTGGACAATAGTTAATGATGATTTTGGTAATGATATGCCCAATTTGCCAACTTGTGGTAAAATGTGGAAATGCCATGACGGGGGGGAAAAAAAGCAACAACGAGAATGACAAAGTAGGAAAGAGATTGGAGGGAGGTGAGGAATTAGAGCAGATCGCTCCTACTATGGGAGTGAAAGAACAAGCATTTTCTTCTTTCCTTTTTTTTTTTTTTTTTTTTTTTTCATTTTCTTCTTTCCTGAGTGCTTTTCATTGGCTCTGCTGGAACTGGAGCATTTGAAACTTTGTGGAACAATCGTTAACAACAGTGGTTGTAGAATTAAGTGATGGAGGTGGATTCTTTTCTTATCTTGGGCAAAGAATTCAGCAGTTGAGTTGATTTTCTATTTGTAAGAATAATGTATAACAGAGGAAAAAATGCAAAACTTTTACTTTTTATCTTCAATAGCATATGGTTATAAATATATAGAGGACAATAAAATTTTAGAGGACAATAAATTTATGAACAAATACTACATCTTATATTGATCACAGTGATACAGAGAAATCATGAATGGCACTTTAAATGTAATGAGTGCTTTTCAAATTTATTTAATAGCATTTATTTTTCTGATGCTTTATATATACTCTAAATTGTTCATGGCCAAGATTGTGTCTTTCTAAAACATATGAAGTATGATTTTAAAAGGATATTTATCTAAATGTGTCATATTTCAAAATATATACTTTTTCATTCAAACATTTATTGCATATACTTATGAAATGCATACATAGTTCTGTTTGATTTCAAAAATCAAATCTTCCTTCAAATGATGAAGTTTCACCCTTTTTGTAAATATGCGACAAAATATTGCAAAGGCTCTGATGGTAGCTCCAAGAGGTTTTTAACTCAGAGACAGCAATACCCATCATGCCTGTCCCGAACACCACCTGCTGTAAATATCATCGCAGCTGTAGTTACAAGTGGTTTTAACTATTCTATATGTAGAACTGAACTGAGAAAATAACATACCACACTTAGGTAGAGCTCAAAAAGATCTGAGAAATAGGGATTCAGGTTAAAATAATATGATTCACCTCCTTGAGAATGAACACACACACACACACACACACTTCTTTCAGTTGATCTGGGCCTTTAAAACATCTGTCGATCAGTGAACATCATGGACTGTCACTGTCTATTTAAAGAACTGCACTGTCTCATGCATTGTTGGTTTCGGTCAAAATTGGTAAAGCCTTTCTGGTGGATAATTGAGTAATATGTGTCACTGTTTTAAGTGTGTATGCCCAATGATTCTACTTCTGGAAATGTATCTTAAGAAAACAAAGACTTCAGATAAGATTGCAAAGCTATTAATCACTATGTATATGTGTGTGTGTGTGTGTGTGTGTGCTTACTGTGCCTTAATTCTTTGAAAATATTGGAAATCTAGGTTTAATATAAACAGTAATTAAGCGTGAATTTCTTGAATGTCTACCATGTGTTAGAATACTCATGCTGAGCGCTGCAGATAAATATGTCGATAATCTTTTAATTACAAGGATTCACAGTTGACAATACTTTTCTACTAACCAGTAGGTTTTAATTAACATAAAACTACCAGCAGGAGCATCTGGGTGGCTCAGTTGGTTGGGCATCTGCCTTTGGTTCAAGTCATGATTTCAAGGTCGTGGCATCAAGCCCTGAGTCAGGCTCTCTGCTCAGTGGGGAGTCTGTTTGTCACTCTGCCCCTCCTCCCTCTTGTGCTCTCTCTTGTGCTTTCTTTCTCTTAAATAAACGAAAAAAATAAAAACAAACAAAAACCCCAAACCTCCCAAGCAGAAGTAAATCACAATTCATTACATTTGAAAATAGGTACTTCCTGATACTGCTCATTGCTGTACTTGGGACACACGTTTTCTATGCTTAGATGGAGGGGAGAGTGTGTGATTCCCTCTCACCTTGTTGATTGCCTGGCAGTGTCCATGCTGGCATGTGCAGAGTTCTGGAAATTCTGGTCAGGAGCCAACAAGATGAGTCAATGCCCGCTTCCATGCATTTGAGAACAATGACCTTCATTCCTTCCATTAAATCCTGTAATAGAAAGCTGCAGACTCTTGTGCTTTCCTTAAAATCAGATTAAAATCAGTCCCAGTTATATTTCCATGTTATTACGTTAAAGTTCTTATGTGTGTGTTTCTGCTTGGCTCTTTGTGTCTGCTTGGCATTCTCCATTATGACTCTCACTCATGTCTAGGGAATGTGTGTCCCCCTCATAGATGGCATATTTGGCATTCCTCATGCTGTTCACTTACACTGTGTTGGTGGAGATGCAGCCCCAGCCCAGCGTGCAGGAGTGGCTTGTTATCATTTATATCTTCACCAATGCCATTGAGAAAGTCAGGGAGGTGAGTCATCCCTTCTACCTTTGTCTTCTACATCTCTGAAAAGAGGTATTTTGGGCTCATAATGAAAACGGACAGCGGGTCAAGGGTGGGGGTGAGACAGACAATGCTGATCTTAATTTGCTTGCTCTAGGAAGGGTATTTAGGGGAAAATCTCTGATCTTAACCCTTACTCCCTGCCAGATACTTTTCTGGTTGCTGCTCTTTGAAAGCAATTATTTTTGTAGAAGTCCTAGTGTGTTTTATCAGTCTTAGAGTGATGCTATCTAATTGCTGTTAGGCCCTCCATCTATCTGATGTCCCAGAAGTTTTTTTTTTTTCTAGTAAGATTGATATTTATAGCCTACCATTGCTTGCATACTGTCAGCTCCATTTCACACTAGGCCCAGAAATGACTAGAGTTGTGCAGTAGGTAAATAATTCATTTATAGCTTTTGAATTATTTTACTAAACACCTTTGAAAATTGAAGCTGAAAATCCCTGAGGCAAGTAGTCCAAAAAACAAAGCAATACAAAATTTTCATTTTTAGTTTTGCAAATGAGTCACTTAAAAAAAAAAATTAGCATCCATGCAGTTGTAACTGCAATCACGTATAGTTACAAGTTTGTTTTATGCATCAATGTATATGTATCTCAGTGTGCATATATCTCTATGTCTATGCATTTGTATACATTTATTTTGTCCCAGAGCTAATATGGCCACTATATTAAGTAAATGTATTCTTAGTAATTATATGTATATTGCTTGCCTGTTACCATTGTGGAGTTTATAGAAAACAATTCAGGAAAAAAACATTATCTGAATTCACCTTTTTTTTTGCTTCAGGGGAAAGAAGTTAATTATTTTAAATTTGAATTTGTCTGATAGTCTATTGCAGGGGTAATTTCTTATAGTGACTTTTAATATTGCATTCTTAGTAATTTCTCAAAAACCCACTAAATAGCAGTAGCAAGACTAGATTGCAGGATTCGTGGATTTCAAACCAATGTCCTCTGCACTTTGCTATCCCTCACGAAAATAGAATTGTAGGTATATAGATCCTCTGTAATACTGGGTTTTAAAATGTCTTGGTGGTCCCCTGTGTTAGCTTAGGATTCATAAAAGCTAGGAAAAGCTGCTTCTTTTTTAAAAAAAAAAAAAAAAAACTTCTGGTTTGTTTTTCAAATTGCTGGTTCACACTAGCAGTGACATTAAAACACACTTGTTTTACTACTTGTTTAACTACTAAAATTATTTTAGTAGTTCATTAGCCAAGGATAACTGAAGTCTATAAAATATCCAAGTGACCTAAGGTTTGGTGGGATTCAAATTTCTCTGTAAGCAAGCACTTGATGTACCAAAGAATATTATTATGAGGCTCTTGAGTTATATACCGCATTCTTTAAATTTCCCTCTTTCTTTCTTCTTTTAGGTCTGTATTTCAGAACCTGGGAAGTTTACTCAAAAGGTGAAGGTATGGATTAGTGAGTACTGGAACGTGATAGAAACTGTGGCTATTGGCCTGTTTTCAGTTGGCTTCGGCCTCCGGTGGGGCGATCCTCCTTTGCACACAGCGGGAAGACTGATATACTGCATAGACATCATATTCTGGTTCTCACGGCTCCTGGACTTCTTTGCTGTGAATCAACATGTAGGTCCTTATGTGACCATGATTGCAAAAATGGTGAGTATGGTCTGCTTATATATTCTGGGGTCCTTTGACCCCAGATGGTTCTACCTACTTTCATGGCTTACAAAAGTTTAACTTTTAGAATTATTTACAGAAACCCAGACATCCAGCTCACTTCATCTCTGCTTTCCTTATAACCATGAACTCGTATTTCACAAATGTCCTAGGAGAGTGTATTGGCTCGTTGATTTGGATCCTCTGCTTATTAACTTTTTGGGTAGGGGCCAGATAGTATGATTGAAGCAAATTTGTCTCTAAGCATGGTAATTCTTGGGGGTGAGGTTTATGTGAGGATAGCAGTAATATTTTCTGCTAAAGTATCTCCTCACCCTTGGCCAGCTCTTAAATAGTACATATTGTAGGACACACCCAGTTCTAAGTACTTTGTACCTATTAACTCAATCTTCAAAATGACTTTATGAAATAGGTACAATTATTATCCACATTTTACATATAAGGAAATGGAGATTAAGCAGATCTCCCAAGGGCATAAGTAGGGAGGTCAGGTTTCAAATCTGAACTACCTGGCTCTTTCACCTGAGCCTCCTGTGCAGGTGGGTTACCCTTCTCTAACAGGCTCTGTAGAGGGACCTGAGACCCACCCTCTAGGAAGTACAGTACTTCCAGATCATCTTTGGTTCTTCCTTCTGAAATACCCATTGGCAGGGAAGGGACGAGTTCTAGAGAAAGAATCATAATGTGAAAACAAAGAAGAACAGAAAAGGGAGTGTCTTCTGGACTCCAAAGACAGATTTTTCTTTCTTTACACTTTTAGACTGGCAATGTTTTCTCTGATTTTGGTGACATTGGTATTTACCAGATAGGCTATGCCAAGGTAACTAACATATCTTAGTGACATAGTACAGGTTTATTTCTCCCTAATGCAAAGTGTAATGAGTGTTCATGGGGACTGACCTCTACCCTATAAGTCAGGGATCCAGAATCCTTCCACCTGGTGATGGAGTCATGTCAGCATGTGGCTTCCAAGACCTCCTATGATGGGGAATGAGAGGGATGGAGAAAGTCCAATGGCTTTTAACTGTTCTGGACAGGAAGTAAAATAACTTCCCATTACTCCAGAGGCCATCGGCTAGAATAGATCATAGGGTCCCAGCTTTGTGGAAGGGAGGCTAAGAAATGCCAAGGAGCTCATAAGATACTCACGGCATAATTATCTCTGCCACAGTGAACCAATGGGTTGAGGTGATGTACATTTAGTAAGTGAAATGAATCTGACTTGATCAGTTTCTCAGACTCTAATCAACTCCTGAAGATAATCCTAGGAATAAGGATTATTTGACTAATTTGAATACTTCCTATTTTTTGTTTAAGCACAAATTCTTTACCCTCAGCACATTTCTGTTCCTCCATAGACCACATCAACATAAAACATGTACAGAGAGAAGGAGGTGATTTAGCCACAGGAAGCCCAGCTCTTCATGGACAAGGGCATTTTGGTCAATGACTAGACAGTCTTATTATTGGAGGTGTAATTATGAATGATGCTAGTGCTTGATTTGTTTTAAATTTCAAATCTGTGGTAAACTTCTGGTTGTGCCTTGCTCTTTTGCAGACAGCAAACATGTTCTACATTGTGATCTTGATGGCCATAGTCCTGTTGAGCTTTGGAGTGGCCCGCAAGGCCATACTTTCGCCAAAGCAGCTTCCATCTTGGAGTCTTGCTCGAGATGTTGTATTTGAGCCATACTGGATGATTTATGGAGAAGTCTATGCTTCAGATATAGATGGTGTGTAGGGGATTTTGCCATCACGGAGAAATCAAACCTTTGTGGATATTCAGAGTAAAAGAAAAAAAATCTGGAAAATACTCATCTGGATCTTAAAGATGCCGAAAATTGGCGGTATTCTGCTAAGTTAATGTGCTAAATATTTGTGTAGAACCATAGGACTGTGATTCATCTTATCTCTCATTCTTTTAAATTCTTTATTTGTAGTTTGCGAAAGCCGCCCGTCTTGCCCCCCTGGTTCTTTTCTTACTCCGTTTCTCCAAGCTGTCTACCTCTTCGTACAGTATATCATCATGGTGAACCTGTTGATTGCTTTTTTCAAGTAGGTTATTTTAATTAAATATGGTTATTTTATGTAAATCAAAATTAATCAAAATTAAATCAACATGATTTCATTTGAATCAAAATCTATTTTGAGTATTAAACCTTTGGGTTTTCTGTGTTCCTTTTTTCCCCCTTTTTCACTGTAGTTTTGACATAGGGGCATGAAACTACTGGTAGATAGGGAGCAGAGCACAAGAAAAGAGGAAAAAACAATAAATGGAGAGAAATTAATAAAAGCAGAATGAAAGGAGAACATGCATTGTAATAAAGCAATGAATTGGAATCATGGAAGAATAACAGTGTCTGAGATTGAAAGCTGACAGTGGGGTTCTTGTTGGCTTTTCTTTACTTGGCTCCAGTGTATCTTAGTCTCTGTTTTCTTCTAGCTCACTTTTCATTTCTTCTCAGTCTGCTTTTCTTTTCTTTTCTTTTTTTTTTTTAAGATTTTATTTATTTATTCATGACACACACACACACACACACACACACACACACACACACACACAGGCAGGGATACAGGCAGAGGGAGAAGCAGGCTCCATTCCAAGCAGGGAGCCTGATGTGGGACTCAAATCCCGGGTCTCCAGGACCACACCTTTGGCTGAAGGTGGCGCTAAACCGCTGAGCCACCCTGGCTGCCCTCAGTCTGCTTTTCTGCATCATCTCCTCCTTAACCTTGTAACATTGGAATGTCCCTGGTCCCAGACCTTGCTCATCTCTCTCTCTCTCTCTCTCTTTCTCTCTCTCATAAAGATTTCTGTTTATTTGTTTGAGAGAGAGAGAGAGAGAGAGTGTACACAAGTTGTGGGGAAGGGCAGAGGGAGAAGCAGGCTGCCCACTGAGCAGGGAGCCCATTGCACAGCTCAATTCCAGGACCCTGAGATCATGACCTGAGCCAAAGGCAGACGCTTAACCAACTGAGCCACCGAAGCACCCACTCATCTCTTATTTGCATTTTGTTTGATCTTGTCAGTGTCCTATAATGCTGACAAATTCTACTTTATGTTTCCATCCCCCATCTCTTCCTCAAACTCCAACCTCACAGATCCAGCTGCCCACTTTCACTGCCAGTTGGATGTATAATAGAATTCTAAAATTCTAAATGTCCAAACTCTTGATCTCCTCTCTTTCCCAGCATATATTTGTCATCATTCCCAAATCTATGGAGAAGACCACAAATTTCTGTCAAGTCTCCCATTTCCCCAGTTGTTCAGATCATAAGCCTTGGAGTCATTCTCAATACCACTTGTATCTCTGTCTCAAAACTGTCAGGAACTCCTGTTGGCTCTGCCTCCCAACAGATCATCAATCCAACCACCCCTTGCCACCGTACTGCTACCAGAGAGCCTCCTACTCATTTCTCTGCTTCTATCTTTGGCCCCATATTCTCTTATCAACATGGTAGCTCCTAGTGACCCTTTAAAAACATATGTCACGTGATGTCACTACTCTGCTCCGAACCCTCAGTGGCATCCCATTTCAAAGTTCCTGCAATGACCTAGAGAACCCCAGTGATCTGGCTTCCCTGCTGCTTTTCAAATCATGCATCACACTCCTCTTCCCCTAACCCTTTCCTCTCCAATCACACTGGCCCCTCATAGGTTTTCAACAAGCACAGGTGTGTTTGTAGCTGCTATTCTCTCTGCCTGGAGTGCTCTTCCATCACCTGCTGGTGTGATCCATTTTCTTACCCCTTTCTAGTCTTTGCTCACATGTTCCCTTTATCATTAGCCCTAACCTAAGGATGACATTTGAAAGTACAGCCCCTTTTCCCTCAGCCATCTCTTTGACATGTCTGGTTTCCCCTATTCTTCTTTCTTTATACCCACTTATAAATACAAATATATTTTATAATTTATTTATACTTCCCCCCTTCCCTGTTTATGGGTCTCCTCTTCAGGAATATAAGCACCATAAGGAAAAGATATTTTACTGTCTTTTTTTGCTGATGAATTTTTCCCAAGTACCAAAAAAGAAGAGAAGAGAAATCAATGTGATGGGATCTAAGTAAAAAAAAAAAAAAAAATAATAATAATAATAATGGAGAGAAGCAAAAATAAATCAGAATACTTAAAAAAATGACTATTGCAAATACATGGGGGAAGACATACCTTTCTGCTTGTCACAAGACTATATGATAACTGTCATCTCTTTTTATAAACTTCTAATATTTACTGGTATTTAGTTAATGTAGCTATTTTTTTTCCACATTTCGAATAATATTGAGTGTTAAGTATGAGATTTTTGTTTCTCAAAAATGATAGGTTGAGTCAAAAGAAAGGTTAAGAAATCCTCACATAGACCAGTCCTCTCACCCTAGAGAGGAACACAGTGAGGACCAAACAAGCTGAGAAACCCAGATCTGACTACTTGTCCAGGGGTCCATTCCAGATTCTTTATATCGAGAATTACCAAAACCCTGAAATACACTGTGAAGATTGCCACCTGCTGGTGGGCAGGCTGTAGTCAGACTTGGAGTGACAGCAGCATTTAATCTTGGTTCTCAAACTTGCTGGTGCAGCAGAATCACCTGGACGGGTTCCTGAGACACAGATCACTATAATGTCTCTGCTGCAGTTTCCAGTAGTTCTGGGCTAAGGCCAGAGAGTTTACATTTTTGACATGTCCTCGGGTGATGCTGATTCTGATTCAGACCACACTTTGAGAACTCCTGTTAAAAACCACTTTTCTATCTTTCCATCATTTACTTGATGGATTCTGTGAAACTTTCCCCTTCCTCTTTTTCTAAGCTGACTTTCTCCAGAATAGTTCTGCCTACTTCTCTTTATCCTTGCTCAAGTTTAGGGTTTCCTGTATTTTTATTGGCTAATTTTGGCTGTCCTCCTCAAGTACGACTTTGCCATCTTTCTCTAAAGAAAGTAAACATTAGCCCAAGCAGAATGTTAAGGCAGATATTCCATTGTGTCCTCTCCCCACTCCTATCCTTTTACAAACTTCACATTAAGTAATTTGAGATGATAGGTTGTATTAGAATAATTGTACCACCCACCACAACTTCCATCACTGGTTCTATAATGGTATTTATTGTACTATCTGCATTTTAATATTGATGTCCTTAAAGTGATAATCCAAGGTAGCCTACCAATAAGAGGTTATATTCATTGTAAAGTTAATGTAAACAATTTTATCTAGTTTCTAAATAGAAGCTCTGCTTCTTGGTATTTTAGGATGAACTGAGTTTTCTTTCCCATCGCTTCTTCATTAATATTCTTTCACTTGAGTATTTTAACTAGGATTATTCTATCAGTTCTCACATTTGACAGGAGGAGAATCTCTTCATAAGGTTGATGATCTAGAAACATTAATGATTTTATAATTTACCATTCTGGACCAAAAAGAGCTTCTTCTTTGAGAAGAGATGGGGAACCAAGAATAGGACAGAGGGCAGTATATGTTCATTGCTTTTAAAACATCAGCATTTTCTCTGTGATTGTAATTTTAATCTTTTGTTTATTATTCTTATGAGCATATTTGATTGTAGAGGATGATTAAATGCATCTTATTTGGTTAGATGAAGAATCACAAGTGCAATAGCTATTATTTTTATTGACTAATTGCTGAGAATCTCAGGCAAACCAGTCATAAAAGTTGTAAAATAGAGAATCTGTTATGTTTCAGGATGCTATACTAAAACATTATCCCTCTCTTCACTACAACTTACAGTAATGTTTACATGGATATGAAATCCATCTCCAATAAGCTATGGAAGTACAATCGATATCGCTACATCATGACCTACCACCAGAAGCCTTGGCTGCCCCCACCTTTCATCCTGCTGAGCCATGTTGGTCTTCTCCTTCGCCGGCTTTGCCATCATCAGGCCCCAAATGACCAAGAGGAGGGTGATGTTGGATTAAGTAAGTTTTCATTGGTGGGGCACCAGCATGAGAGTAAAGAGTGGAGATCTGAGGTGAAAACACACAGTTCAATTTAGGGCACAGGGCGGAAGGCTCTGGGGGGGGGGGGTCACTCAATATATATATAGAGAGAGAGAGAAAGAGAGAGAGAGAGTACTAGCTGAAGACCTGGGTGGAAGGAAATACATTGATCTCATCAGGTGGTGGTAGTACCTTTTGAGGAAATTAACCAATACTCTGGAAAAAAGGAAGAGGTTAAGAACAGAATCTCTCCTTGAGTGTGGAAAGGCTTTATGTTACTTGGAAAAGCTGTGTTTTCTCCTTTCACCTGGGAGTTCATCAGAGTGACTCCTGGGGAGCAGTCACAGTGAACCGTACTCATTGCCTGTTGTTGAAGATGGAATCCAAACAGAAAGGAGTCACAGAAGGTCTCGTGGACTGAGGGAAATTGATAAGACAGACTCGGCTTCACTTATTAACCAGAGTCCTGATTCTCTGCTTCCTAATCTACTGAGAATGGAGGTTATTCTGTATAGTTGTTTCATATTTTCAATTCAAGATGCAGAAACGTAGATTCTTGTTTTCCTTTTCTTCTTCTTTCTCTTCTTTTTGCCATACTTAAGTCTGCCTATTTTGAGAGTCTCCTAGCTCATTTTGCTTATCCACATCTTCACTGCATGCTATGACTCTCACACTAATTGTTATAATAGAGCATTTCTTTTTGTGGTTTTACAGACCTATTGTAGTTTCTCTCAAGCAATTTCACAATTGGTACCAGGCCCATTTCTAGATAATTCCTACACATAGAGAAAAGGGGTGGCATAAATTCACAATTGTTATCTCCATTCCTACATCCAAAATATCCCTGAAAACAGAAAGCTTTTTTTCTTCTTAAGTTACAGATTCATTTGGACAAAAGAGGCTGATGGGACTCCTGTGAAGCCGTTTATTCTCTTTATCTGTTGTAGCATGAATATTCATTGGTTTTGCTACAAAAATAATGTGTTGGATTGTAGGGTGCTGCCCTCCCCTCAGTTAGGGGTTTTACTTCATTTATGGCATATGCACTATATTATTTTTCCAAAAGGAGAAAAGGAAAATTCTGAATTCTAAAACATACTGGGTTCCAGGAGTTTCAGATAAGGGATTGTGTACTCTTCCATTTCCCTGGGCTTTTAAGGGGACAGGTGTTATGACAAGGTTGATAGGATGATATGCTTTTGTTCCTGCTGGTAATTGGCTTAGGGAGGTATTTTTCTCTTCTTAAGTCACTTTGGAGATTTACTTTTCTTTTCCCTCCTGCACCCATCCCCTCCATAGATTCAGACTATATGAGGAAGGCAAAGCACAGATGAATTACTTTTTAAAAAAGATTTTTTATTTTAGAGAGAGGAGATGGGGGATGGATAAGCAAGGGAGATGAAGAGAGACTCTCAAGCAGTCTCTGCACTGAGTGTGGAACCCCATGCCACTCTCAATCCCACAGCCCTGAGATCATAACCAGAGTTGAAATCAAGAGTTGGCCACTTAACTGATTGACCTACCCAGCACCCTACAACGGAAGTCACTTTAAAGGCTTATAATTATATTATAATCTTTAGGCTTCTAATAGAGAGCCATCCCAGGCATTGGCTGAGGACTACTGTAATCTAATAGGAGAGTGTGAACCAGGGGAGAGATCCTGGAATTGGCTGGGATTTGGCCAGATTTTAGCTTCACCTTCATCTGCACTTATAGGAAGATTCTTGTATATAACTCAAGTAAATTTCTGATGGATAGAGGTGTGTTCATCCTGAGTTCTGAAAAAATCTTGAATTTTTGTAAAACTTCTTCCAATCCTCTAGTGAAGATTGACGTTTGCATATGGGGCAGCAGTGCCACCTGGTGGAGAGTCACAAGAATGCTCCACATGTGCAAGCTGCACCTGTCACTGGAATTGATTGGTCTTTGGGTTTTGTTTTCAGGAATCCACAGAAGGATCAAATCTTGATAACTGTAAAATTTCTCACTCATAAGAGATTCCTTAATGAAAATGAGTATTTAGGGTTTTGGGGGGTGGTTACTGGATTTTTTCAGTATCTGAGCATTCTTTCACACCATAAGATCGGAAAACATTGTGTATTGCAATTGTGGACATATTTTTATGGCTGAATATTGTTTTCTCTTTGCCACGCTTTTCAATTTAAAATTTATATTTTTGTCTCATTTTATTGGAAAATGATGAAATGTTTGGATTTCTAGTAAGTTTGAAGGAACTCTGATGGGTTTTTTTTTTCCTAATTTAAGTGAAACCACTGAAGGAAGAGAATGCTCCCTTTTTAACCTTTTGCAACACCATTTATATATTTTCCAAGTGTTAGAAACTTGTTCATAAGCCAGTATACTTTTCTGTTAGATCAGAATGAGGGCCAAAGGTGGTAGACGGAATGTATCACTGAAGTCTGACAATTGAATTGTGTTAGCTTTGTAACATCATGATAATGTGTCTTTTTGTGAGTTAATTATGATTATGTCAAAGAAAGTGGATAGTCTCAGCCAGTGGCTGGCAATAATGTCTCTGCTTCCAATAGAGTAATTTCATGCAGTTAACCCTTGAGCAACATGGGGGTTAGGGGCACCAGCCACCTGCGGACTCAAAAATCTGTGTATAACTTTTGACTCCCCCAAAACTTAACTACTAATAGACTTCTGTGGCCCAGAAGCCTTCCTGATAACATAAACAGTCAATTAATACATATTTTGGGTAATGTATGTGTTATATACTGAGACTTACAATAAGGTGAGCTAGAGAAAAGGTTTATATTAAGAAAATAGTAAAGGAGAGAAAATACATATACATCACTTTACTGTATTTACTGGGAAAACGAAACAAAACAAAATGAACCATAATGCATACAAGTGGACCCCTACACTTCATGTTGCTCAAGGTTCAAGTGTATATACAAATTCAGTGTAACAAGGTGAAACTTTCTTACACTTGCTGGATTAATTTAACAGACTTCAACTTGATCTTATCTTGATTTTAACCTACAGGTTGCTTATGTAATTTTGATAGACAAAACAGGTGGTAAGGAAAAATGACAATGTGATTCTTTCCCCATATGCATATAAATATAATGAAGCTTGGTTAATGTGTAGATACAGTCTACCCTATGAGCATATTGAACAGAAAGTGTTCCTCATGAGTCATCTTCAAATCCCCACTCCTGTTTTTAGAATAATAGGAAAGATCCAAACTGGTATTTCTATTTGTTTCTGCATAGTGCTTCTCTATTACTATTAGGAATTTGGTGTGACGAAGCAGCAAAGTTTATCACACAAGCTATACTTTATTTTCAACACAAATGGAAGAAAAGCCACTCTTATTCTGTATCAGCTTCCTATTAAAGACAAATAATGATTTTTTATGTGCCATACTTATTTACATAGAACTCTATCTGAGTGAGGAGGATCTGAAAAGACTTCATGATTTTGAAGAGCAGTGTGTGGAAATATACTTCCATGAGAAGACTGAAAGTCTGAATAATAGCTATGAGGAACGAATCCGAGTAACATCAGAAAGGTAAAAGATAAGTCTTTTTTTTTCCAGCTCCTCAAACCTGATTTTTTAAAAAAGATTTTATTTATTTATTCATGAGAGACACACAGAGAGGCAGAGACATAGGCAGAGGGAGAAGCAGGCTCCATTCAGGGAGCCCGATGTGGGACTCGATCCTAGGACCCTGGATCACGCCCTGAGCCAAAGGCAGATGCTCAACCACTGAGCCACCCAGACATCCCCCCAAACCTGATTCTACTAAGAATGTCTGAAGAAGTAGAAAGATGGACTTTCAAAACCTAGAGGTTTGGGTGCTCTACAATCTTGTCTAGTAGCATATAGTATTTCCATAATGGATGTGTATTTATTGAGCACCTCCTATGTTCCAGGTGCCCTTCTAGTCACCAGAGATAGTGAATAAGAGATAGTGAATAAGAAGAGACAAGAGTCCCTGCCTTCATAGGACTAGTGTGTACAGGCAGAGGGGTCAGGGGGCAGGGGAGAAGTAATACACAGAGAAACACATGCAAATATGCAATTTAATATCAGTTAAAGAGCAATGAAGAAAAAAATCTAGTTGCATTTTTTCAATGGTAGTGAGGGGTCTGCCAGAGTTGGAGGCGGGGGTGGGAGGCAGTGGTGGTGTTGAGTGGACTCTCTTTGACTTGGGCCAGGGAGGTCATGGAGGAGTTGGAGGAGGAGAGACCCGAGGGAGGTAGGCCAGATATGCAGTGGGATGGTCCCCTGGCTGCAGGAACAGCCAGTGAGAATGCCCGTGGCAACAGTGTGTGTCCACCAATGGTGGGTTGGACTGGAGAAGCTGTAGGGCTACGTGCTGGTTGCACTGGGGAGACAAGGGCAGGTGAGGTTTTGTTTTTACATGGGGATAACAAAAGAAATGTGTATGGTCCTGGAGATGATTCACCAGCAAAGGAGAAATCGCAGGAGCAGGAGGGAAGAGGCGATTGGCCACAAGAAAGGGCTTGATGCCTGGGCTACCGCCCCCCCCTTCCCCCCCCCCCCCCCCCCCGGACACCCCCAGCAGGGGTCCCGCAGAGAGGTTGCAGCTAGGGTATGCCTGTACGCATTTAAAAAAAAAACCCAAAAAACAAAAAAAACCTACAGAATTTTTTTGTACCCAGAAGCAAATTGACAGAACTTAAATGTGTTCCTTCATTTTCGAATATACACGGACCTGACTATACAATGTTATAGCTAATTATGCATATATTTTTTCTGATGTCCAAATGGATAGACAGTGAATCCTTAAATGTGGCTCTCTGTAAAATTGAATTACGTGAAGAACTCCCTAAATGGTTTGCTATGGGTAGAAGTCATATTTCTGGACTTTTCAATTGGTGTCATATTATGTAAATGTGTATTTAGGTGGCTGGTTGAATGTCAGACCAAATTTTATTTTGAGGAAAAGATATCAAATAAAGGTTTGCGAGCACACAAATTTTATTTTCCTTAAATAATATACGCAGGCCAGAGCTTGATGAGCTTTTCTTACCTTTTTCCTCTACTGCACATTCTGCCTCCTTGGTGGATATGCTCGCTGAGTCCTGTGGGCCAGCCTGGCTCTCTGTTTCCTAGGAAACACATGCCCAGATAGCAGTTTAGAGAGCCCGGGTAAAGACCTGCTTCTGTCACTTACTGGCTCTGTGCACTTGGGCAAATTTACTCTGGCCTTTGTTTTCTTATGTGTAAGATGCACCCAAAAATAGACCTAGCTCTTAGAGGTACTGTGAGGATTGCATGAAGTAACAGAGATGGACTATGTGGCAGAGTGCTGATCGATAGTAAGGGTACAGCGAAAGTAACAGTAATCTCCCCAAACTGTGAGTGTGATTTCTTTTTAAATACATATTTTCTTTCAAAACTTAAAAAGAGAATAAATACATGAGATGAGATGACCTCCTTGCCCCAGATTATGAATGAGGACAAGGTCACAGAAAGCCCCTCCTTTGCACTGTAAACTAAAGATTTTTAGGTGGTCAGATATGGACAGATTTAAGTTCTAGGCAAATGCCTTCAGTTACAGTGTGGATTCCAGGTGTCGGAATCAGAAGTATGGAGATAGCAGGGGTTGATGCAGCAGGAGGATGAGTGACGGGGGCTAGCCAAACCAGCCATGGTAGGTTTGAAAGGACATATCTGAGTCTAATTTGGGCTGTTATATATAACAAAGTGCCAGAGGCTGGGGGGCTTGTAAGTAGCAGAAAGTAATTGCTCACAGTTCTGGAGGCTGGGAAATCCAAGATCAACATTGTTGGGTGACAGCCCCCTTCTGGGTTGCAGACTTCTCTTGTGTCTTCCACATGGCGGAGGGGGTGAGGGAGCACTGTGGGGTTTCAAGGCACAAATCCCATTCATGAAGACTCTACCCTCATGACCTATTCACCTCCCAAAGGCCCCACCTACTAATACCATCACCTTTGGGGGGTTAGAATGCAACATATGAATTTCAGGGAGATCTAAACATTCAGACCATAACAGAAGGGATGAATCAAGGCATGTTTAGAAAGGGTGAGTCATGAGGGGAGTTAGGGGTTGGACGTGCAGCCAAGGGAGAGGGTGGAGTCCAAGATGACTCTCATATCTGTAGCAGGGGTAATTAGGTGAAAAATGGCATCACCATGATAGGAAAAAAAATGTGCAAAAAACATGGGTAAGGGGCAAGCAATGAGTTTTAGCTTTGTTGAGCTTGAGACTCTTGTGGCACATTTAGCCAGAGATTTCTGGGAGGCATTATATGTGAGGCTATGAAGTCCTGAGGCCAAGATTGAACTAGACAAGGAGACTTGGGAGTCATCTGCCCCTTGTGAGAAAATAAAACCATGACAGGGGAAGTGATTATGCCCAGGAAGCAAGAAGGATGAGGAAACTCAGTGGGCTGAAGGTGGAACCCTGAGGAGTGCCAACACCTGTGTAGCAGAGCAGGGAAGAGGGGCTTATGGGGAAGATTAACCAGAACCCACCAGAGGAGAATAAGGAAAACTAGGAAATGGTAGTGTCATGAGTCAAATGGATCCAGCGTGCAAACTTGAGAACTAGACATTTATGAACAAGTAATTCAGTAATAGTAGTAGTGGTGGTGGAGGTGATTGTAATATGACCAGCACCATCAATCATCATATATCATTATATCCCTCTTGAGTCTTTTCCTTGGGTAGAGGAAGGAGTAGAAGGTAGATGGCTATGTAGCTTCTGAATAGTATTCTGGAGGCTTTCATGGGTTCTAGAATTTGATTATGAATGCCTAATTTCACTTTTCAAAACATCATCATTTCTCCCTCATGCTAGAGCTACCTCACCAGCCTTCTAATTGCATGGTCAGCCCTGTTGAGGTCATCTCTGGGGAGTTCACAATGGAAGCATGAGAGGGAGGGAAGAAGACTTCCCTGAGGTAGCTTGAGCTAGTTTGAAGAGGAAGGGAAAGGAGATTAGGAGGATATTTGCACAGCTGCCTACCTGTGAAGGAGAGATCACCTATATCCTTGCAGAATTAAGTGAGTGAGTTGTGAGACCTGAAATAGAGAAGTATTAGGCTGTTTTATGTCCCCCTTTCTCTGGAACACTGGCTACTTTTTGACCCTAGCAACACAAACCAGCATTTCTTGCTTTCTGTTCTATGGAGTAAGATGTTAATTGGATATTTTTCCATTTAAGCATGTTATATTTTGGAAATATTGCATTCAGTTTTTTAAATAATTTCTGCACCCAATGTGGGGCTCGGACACACAACCCTGAGATCAAGAGTTGCACACTCTACCACCTGAGCCTACCAGGTGTCCCTGGGAAATGTGACATTTTAAAACAAGTCATATTGTGACTCAGTAAAGTTATCATTGGAGCAGGTCCTGACATCCTGTCATCATTTTACTTTGAAACCTTATTGAGAAACATTCGTGAGCACCCCCAGCATGGGAAACGTTGGCATAATTTGTTTAGCACTTCCCATGCTTCTAAGGCCTCTGTGAGAACTTTGCCTAGATCTCCGATGAGTTGCGCAGAGGTGCCAGAGTGCCAGGGTTCATGCTACTAGTTGTGGAGTCAGACTGTCTGGGTTCCAAGCTTCACTCCATCTCTAGCCATGTAACTGGCCACGCGACCTAATCTCTTTTATGAAAGGAATAATAGGAATGCCTCCATTATAGGGTTGTTATGCAGATTAAATAAAATAATACTATAGAGGCTTGTAACATGCCTGGCACCTAGTGAGCACTCAGAGAATATTACAATTATCATGATGATTATAATTACACTCCTTATAATCTTATTTTAAAACATCTTCTCCAAGAACCCACAGTTAAACAATAGTTATACTGGTCTTCCCCCCCACCCTCAGATTGTGCTCAGGGGAAACTAAACTTCTAAGAATTTATTTTACATGTCAGAATCACTGAAAGTCTAGATTAAATTAATATAGGTGGTGGTTGAGGAATATGATTAAAATATGTCTCATGGGACATAATGCTTTAGGGAAAAAAAAAAATAAGCAAGAGAACCCGATGTGAGGGTGACCAGGTTATTTGTCTAACCAGTCTCTATTGTCAAATGTTACCTGTTGCTGTGAATAGTTGCTGGTTTCTATTGTGTCCATTTGATGTGACTGCTGCTAATGGAACTTAATGAGCCTCCATTACTCCTGTTCAGACTGTTCTGTTTTTGAATTAGATGAAACACTGCACTAAATGGAGAGGCTCTAATTAAGCATATTTGGAAGGGAGTATACATATATTTTGTGCTCTTTCCCTCATCGTCTCTGCCAATTTTCGTTTTGCAGGTTCCAGAAGGTCAGGAAGCATTTATTAAGCCTCTACTTAGTTATAGAAGTTGAATTTATAGCAGAAGTAAGAAAGAGAGGGTCCTACCCACGATATAATAAACACGGAAAATATCAGCCTCTTTGTTCTTTAATTCCTATCTGCCAAGCTCCCAGAAAGAAGAAATGGAGGATTTCTCAATCCATGCCACTTGGGATACATTCTAGAGAGGGGATGTCTCACACTATGTTGGGAAGTGCTTCTGCAGCTGAATGCTAAGTCCTTTATAGCATAATCACTGCTTCTTCCAGGCTCCATGTAAGACCAGGGATCATTCTTAATTTTTGCATATGGTCATGTCAGCCATGAAACTGTTGATGAGATTCCCTCCCTTGCTGGGTTGGGTTTTTTCCCCCCACCCTGTATTTCTGTTTATCAAAGATTTTCATTATTGAGAATTAGGCCAGAATACTCACTTATCCAAATAAAAGAATAAAACAGGGAAAGAAAAGAAAGAAAAAATGTCATAAGTCAGAATGCACTGTGAACATTTTGTTCTTTTTTCCATTTAGTCTTCCATATATTTTTAGTTAAAATTATACAAGTTGGGGCCGCCTGGGTGACTCAGTTAAGTATCTGACTTTTGATTTTTGTCTCTGGTCATGGTCATGAGATTTGAGTCCCACGTTGGGCTCTGTGGTCTGCAAGGAGTCTGCTGGAGATTCCCTTTCCCTCTGCCCCTGCCCCCCTCAAAATAAATAAATAAAATCTTTTTTTTAAATACTTTTTATTTATTTATGATAGTCACAGAGAGAGAGAGAGAGAGAGAGGCAGAGACACAGGCTGAGGGAGAAGCAGGCTCCATGCACTGGGAGCCCGACGTGGGACTCGATCCCGGGTCTCCAGGATCGCGCCTTGGGCCAAAGGCAGGCGCCAAACCGCTGCGCCACCCAGGGATCCCAATAAATAAAATCTTTAAAAAAATTATACAAGTTTATACATTACCCACCTTTACACACCAAAAATACTTTTCAAATAATTGCTATTTATAAATATTTGTAACTTTTATTGTTTCTCAACTTACAAAGTTTTTATACCAAATTTAAAAGCATAGAATATAGAACATAACAGACATACACATCCCCATGCCTACCATCAGAAATAGCCAAAGGAAATTACACTCTACAATGTAAGTATGATTTTTAATGGCTGCGTAATATTCTATCTCATAATGCAAGGAGTATTTGTCTGCGTTAGCATAGTGAAATCATAGTCTCTTTATGTACATTGCTTAATTGAATGTCCCAATGTTGCAGCCTTGTCACCATTTAGTTATTTTAATCATTTGCTAGGCTAAACAAAAAAATATTGTTACAATGTAGAGGAATCATTGTTTTAATTTCAATTTTCCTGCATACCTAATGAGGTGTAATATTTTTACCATGTCTCCTTATCTTTTGTATTTTATCTTTTGTGAATTGTCTGTTCACGTCCTTTGGAGTCTCTGTAATTTTTTCTGTAACAATTTGTGAAAGCTATGATTTATTAAGGGATATAAACATCACATTTGTTAGAATAATTTCTAACTTACTGCTTATTTTAAAATTTTATATTTTTATGTGTACGAGTTTGTTTTTATGTAACCAAACATGATGTATTTTGTAATTTGTTGTATTGTAAAGCTTAGAAAGCTGTATTAGTTTCTTAGGGCTGCCATAAGGAAGTATCAAGAATTGGGTGTCCTATGACAGCAGAAATAAAGCAGAAATAAATTGTCTCACAGTTCTGGAGGTTACAAATCCAAAATCAAGAAATCGGTAGGGGATCCCTGGGTGGCGCAGTGGTTTAGCGCCTGCCTTTGGCCCAGGGCGCAATCCTGGAGACCCGGGATTGAATCCCACGTCGGGCTCCCGGTGCATGGAGCCTGCTTCTCCCTCTGCCTATGTCTCTGCCTCTCTCTCTCTCTGTGTGACTATCATAAATAAAAATTAAAAAAAAAAAAAAAAAGAAATCGGTAGGGCCATGCTTCCTCTGATGACTTCTAGTAGAGAATCTTTCCTTGCTTCTTCTAGCTTCTGACATTTACTGGCAATCCTTGATATTCCTGAGCTCATAGATACATCACTGACGTCATAGGGTGGCTTCTCCCTGTGTATATTCACATCATCTTCTCACTGTGTCCAAATTTTCCTTCTCTAAGGACATCAGCCATAGTGGCTTAGGGCCTACTCTAATGACCTTGTTTTAACTTGGTTATCTCTGTAGAGACCATATTTCCAAATGAGGTCTCATTCTAAGAGTACTAGGTGGTTAGGACTTCAACCTATTTCTTTTGGGATGGAGAGCACAAAACCCATCCCGTTATAGAAATATTTACAGATGGACAGATAATATTAACCAACATCTCCTTCATTCTTTTCCCTGTCTCTAAATCAGATATTCCATTTAATTAGATTCTATTTTCAATTTAACTTCTGACTTTCACAGCTGAAAATATCTTGCGTTGCTTTTACATGAATCAATGGCCGGACATTGTAATGTTGAGTTAAAGTATTCAAAATGACTTCAAAAATTTGCCACAGGCTTTCTCAGAATGTAGGTCTCCTAAAATGGGTTTTGTTTGAAGCTTGGGAAGCCTATTTGAACTGTAGACTTGTATTGTTTTTAAGATCTATACGTTTATTTTCTAATTACATATTTACATACATTAATTCTGTTCCTCTCATTCTGGCTTCTTCCTCAAGATCTTCTTTTCCTATCCAGAAGAGCAAAGTGCTTGTCACTAGGAGATTTGGGGATGTTTGTCATGTAAATTAATGAATGTATTAACGAATACAATAGAGCTGATGCATGGAACTTTTGGAGGGATGACTAGCAGGAAGCTGGAAACATGGTTGTGAGATGTTAGAGAAATAAGGGCTAGAAAAGGAGACGTATCATGTCTCCTCATTGGGGCAATAGTGGGAATTATAGGAGGGCGTGAGGTCACCTGAGATGAGAAGACAGAAAACTCACCCAACTTGGGGAAGCATTTAGGCTGAGGCAGCTCCAAAAGATGGAAATAGGACAGGAGGAGAGCCAGGCAAGTTCCCACTGGCTTAACGACGTGTTTATTGGTTTTCTCTCTCCCTTTACCATCAGGGTTACAGAGATGTACTTCCAACTGAAAGAAATGAATGAAAAAGTGTCTTTTATAAAGGACTCTTTACTGTCCTTGGACAGCCAAGTGGGACATCTGCAGGACCTCTCTGCCCTGACAGTGGATACCCTAAAAGTCCTTTCTGCTGTTGACACCTTACAAGAGGATGAGGCTCTCCTGGCCAGCAGAAAACACTCTACTTGCAGAAAACTTCCCCACAGCTGGAGCAATGTCATCTGTGCAGGGGTTCTAGGCAGCGTGGAAGTCTCTGGGGAGAAGAAATACCAGTATTATAGCATGCCTCCTTCTTTGCTGCGGAGCCTGGCCAGAGGCCAGCACACCCTGAGAGTACAGAGGGGACCCCTTCTTGAGATCACAGACAATCTGAGAGAGGCTTCAAATATAAGAGATGAGCAGGAAAAGCAAGAAACAGAAACTGCTATAGTTGCTTCTGGGGTGTCCCTTCATGGGCAAGGGCAGCCGAAGTATGGCCAGTTTCTCCTGGTCCCTTCTGATCTAAAGCGAGTTCCTTTCTCTGCAGAAACTGACTTGCCTCTGTTCAGAGCATCTATGGAAGCAGGTACAAAGGTGCTGGCAACTGAACAGGTCCCCCAGGGTGAAGTGCCTGTTCATCTGACTTGGCAGACTCCAGCTGTCTCAGCTCAGGGCTCAGTGGCCGAACCCGAGGCACGGTACAGGTCAATCGCTCAGACACCGGCCAGACAAGACGAGGCGGAGCAAGGTCTCCCCACTCTGATTTGCACATCTGTGCCAATGCAAGTGACCTCCCTCCCCTCCCAAGTAGAGAGCATGGGAACTGGAGGTGGATATGTGAACTGGGCATTTTCAGAAGGTGATGAAACTGGTGTGTTTAGCATCAAGAAAAAATGGCAGACCTGCTTGGCCTCCACGAGTAACAGTGACTCTAAAGAGAGTGACCAAGGACAGAGGCAGATCCGGGCCAGATCTCTATCTGATAACTCATCAAGCTTGGCCCCTAGTAGTGACTGCTCAGAGGTAGGACCATGGCTACAGCCAGACACATCCTTTTGGATCAATCCTTTCCGCAGAGATAGGCCCTTCACTCGGAGTCATAGTTTGCGATTCCACAAGGAGGACAAACTGAAGATCTCTAAGATTAAAAGTAAGAAGTGAATTTTTTTTTAAATGTGGTCTTGAATTATTAAATTTTATGCATTGCTATTATTTTTAAAAAGTTGACCTCTGAGTGTATCCTCATTCTCCTCCCCCTTCTCCATTGCCTGTAAAACCAAATGGTTTCCTGCACAATCTTAAACTTTTTCATGCTAACCTTTTCCCTTACAGATCTTTCAAGATCCTCAGAGATAGGGCAGTTAGCATGGATCAAAACAAAAATGCTAATCAAGGATAAGAGATCGTCAAAGAAAAAGAAGAAAACACAAGGACTGCAGGTGCCAGTAAGTGTCTTTTGTGTTGTTGGCGATTGAGGTAGTAGCCTATCTTTGTTGGATTTCTCTGACTTTTAAAGCACCAGGCACACTATAAAATGCTGGTACTGGAAGGAGTGAAGATGTAAATTTAAGAGTCATCAGAGTGGATACACCACAGCTCATTTATCAGCTCACATGTTGAAGGACACTTGTGTTATTTTCAGTTTTGGGCTATTCCAAACAAAGCTGTTATGAACATTTGTGCACAAGGCTTTGTGTGGACATATGTTTCAATTTCTCTTTGGTAAATATTTAGGAGTGGAATGTCAGAGTCATATGGTAAGTATTTGTTTAATTTTAGAAGAAACTTCCAAACTGTTTTTCAAAGTGGCTGTACCATTTTACATTCCCACCAGTTTATAAGGAGTAGTTTGTAAGTGTTCCCGTGGTCGACATTCTCACCAATCCTTAGTATGCTCAGTCTTTTTAACTTAAGCCATAGTATGGGGTAGGTAGTGGCATCTCATGGTGTTTCATTTGCATTTCTGTAGTAATGAGTGCTGCATGGTGTCTTTTATGTGCTTATTTACCATCCATTATCTTTTTTTTTTTTTTTTTGGTGACCTATTTGAATATTTTGTCTATTTTAAAAATTGGGTTGTCTTCTTATTAAGTTGTCAGAAGTTTTTCTAGATATAAGCTCATTGTTGGATATATGTTTTGCAAATATTTTCTCTTGATCTTGCCTTTTACTTTTCATAAATATCTTTTGCAGTGTATACATTTTTTTATGTTGATGAAGTCCAGTATTTGTTTTTTTTCTTAAATAGTCTATGCTTTTTGTGTCCTATTTAAGAAAATTTGCAAAACCCGAGATCACTAAGATTTTCTCTTATGTTTTCTAGTAGAAGTTTCATAGTTTTTTCTCTTATTTTTAGGTCTAGCACCCATTTTGAGTTAATTATTGTATATGATGATAGGTAAGGATTGAGGTCCCTCCTTCTTTTCCTTTTTTCCTCCTCTCTCTTTCTTGCTTTGTTCCTTCCTTCCTCTTTCTCTCCTTTCCTTGAATACAAATAACAACTTTTCTACCATGTTCTGGTAAAAATATTGTCTTTTTCCTCTTGAGTTACCTTTTGACATCTTTGTCAAAAATTAATTGACCATGTATATCCTTAATATGTATGGATTTATTTGAGTCTATTCTATTCCATTTATCTATGTCTAGGATAATATTGGACTATCTTGAATACTGTACTTTATATTAAATATTGAAATCATATAATGTGGGCCTGCCAAAGTTTTTCTTCCTTTTCAAAGTTCTGGTTTTTTTGGTGTTTTGTTTTGTTTTGTTTTGTTTTGTTTTGTTTTGTTTTTTGGCCATTCTAGTTTCTTTGCATTTCCACATATATTTAGACTCACTTTGGCAATTTTTACAGAAAAGCTTACTAGGGTGAGTGGAATTGCTGTGAATCAACTTGGGGAGAATTGGCATCTTAACAATAATAAGTTTTTTGTTCCATGAACATGATATGTCTATTTATTTAGATATTTCTCAATTTCTCTCAGCAGTGTTTTGTAGTTTTCAATATATAGTTCTTGCATGTTTTTAAAGATGTTTCCCTAAGTATTTAATATATTTTATTTTATTATAAATGCAATTATAAAAATTTCTGATTATTTGTTGGTGGTATATGGAAATACATATATTTTAAAGATTTATTTATTTGAGAGAGGGGGAGAGAGAATGTGAGCTGTAGGAGGAGGGGCAGAGGGAGAGAGTCTTTGAGCAGATTCCTTGTTGAATGTGGAACATAACACAGGGCTTGATCCCATGACCCATGAGATCATGATCTAAGCTGAAACCAAGAGTTAGACACTTAATCAACTGAGCCACCCAGACGCCCCTAGAAATATATTTTCAAAATGTTGATTTTATACCACACAGTCTTGCTAAATTTACTAATTTGTTTGAGTAAGTTTTGTTGCTTCTGTAGGATTTCCTATATAAATGGTCATGTTATCTACAAATGAAGATAGTTTCACTTTTTAAATTTACTTTTTACCTTTTATTTATTTTTCTTGCCTTCTTACACTGGCTAGAATCTCTAGTAAAATATTGAATAAAAGTGGCAATAGTAGATAACCTTTCTTTGTCTCTGCTTTTAGGAAGCATTTAGGCTTTTACCAGTAAGTATGATTCTAGCTATACTTTTTTACATAAATGCCCTTTATCAAGTTAACTTCCCTTCTACACCTAGTTTCTGAAAATTTGTGTCATTAATAGAGATTAGCATTTGTCAAATGCTTTATCTGAACCTACTGATATAATCAGATGGTTTTTCCTTTTTATTGTTAATATAATTAATTATATTAATCAATTTTATAATGCAGAAGTTCTATTTAGAATATTAAGTAAACTTGGTTAGGATGAACCCTTCTTGACCATGATGTATTATCTTTTTTGTATATTTATTTTGCTAAAATCCTAATAAGATTTTTTGCATCTGTATTTTTGAGGAATATTTGTCTATAGATCTCTTTTCCTGTAATGTCTTTGTCTGGTTTTGGTATCAGGGTGATGCTGGGCTTATTGACTGAGTTGGGGTGTTCCCTCTTCAATTTTCTAGGTGAGTTTATATAGAATTGATACTATTTCAATTTTTATTGTTTGGTAGAATGGTAGAATTAACCAAAGAAATCATCTTTGTGGGAAAGTTTTTAGCTACAAATTCAATTTCTGTAATAGAGATAGGACTATTTAGGTTATCTGATTCATCTTGAGCGAACTTTGTATCTTTCAATTTGTCCATTTCATTTGTTGAATCTATTGGCATATAGTATTTATAATATTGTTTCCTTACTCCCTTATTGTCTGTGGGGTTTGTAATGACATCAATTCTCTCATTTCTAATATTTTGTATTTGTATTTCTCTTTGTTTCATGATTAGTCTGGCTACTGGCTTATCTGCTTTATTGATCTTTTCAAAGAACCAGTACTTGGTTTCATTGATTTGTCTCTGAATATTCTTTCATTGATTTCTGCTCTATTATTTCTTTTGTTTACTTGGGGTTTAATTTGCTCTATTTTTTTCTAGTTTGTTAAGATAGAAGCTTTGGTCATTGATTTAGACTGTCTTCTTCTCTAATACAGGCATTTAGTGCTATAAAATTCCCTCTAATCATTGTGTTAGCTATATCCCACAAATTCCAAAGTGTTCTGTTCACATTTTCATTTAGTGAATCTTTTTATTCGTTATTAAGTAGCCTTAGATCTGACTTAGTAATTCCATAGGACTTCATCTTTCATGATCTTAATGCCCTGCTTCATTTTTCCATATAATAATCTGGTTGCATTTTTTAAAGCACCTCAGCTCTTTTTAGAATGAGAAGCAGAAGCAAAGAGAAAAGTATTAAGAAAATTATGTAAAATTACCTTTTTTTGCAGGGGAAGATTTAGCTTGTAAAGACTCTTTTTCAGGGAAAATGATATGAGTTGCTGGAATCTTACAAAATATGAATTCAATAGATTTGTTTTTTTGCAATCATTAAAGTGGCCAGAATTTAACTAGAAATTGAAACCAGGCTTAGGTACTAATAATTTGCATTTGCTTATTGCTTAGTATTTTGTCAATTTATCTCATTTCTTCTCTGTCTTCGGTTAGTACATATGGCAGCCATTAGTGTTGATTATCTGTTATTTTAATGACAAAAGGAAAGTGGCTCACAGACATTAAGTGATTTATCGAAGTTCACATAAAGTTATAGATCTCTAGAATTCCAAAACAAGTCCTTTTTGGATCCAAGCCTTATGGTTTTTTGCTCTACGCCACTGGTTCTAAAATTGTGGTCTTCTATCAGCAGTATTAGCATTATCTGGGAACTTGTTAGACATGCAGATTCTTTCTCCCTCTAGGCCTACTGAATCATGAATCTTGGAGGTGGGACCCAGTGATTTGTGGTTTAGCATTGCCTTGAGTGATTCTGATGGACACTCAAGTTTGAGGACTGCTGCCCCCACCCTTGTTCTCAGTCATGACCACAAAGAATAATCATGGGTGCTTGTGTCCTGCCAGCTTGACTAATGGAAATTTTCAAAGATTTCCAGGTGATTCTAATGCGCAGCCAATGTTAACAACCGCTGCTGTTCACCATAGTACCTCTATGAGTCACATTAATGACTCAAAATGTTTTCAGGTTAATGTCACTACGTTCCAACAAGTGTCTTTCTCTCCAGGTCATAACAGTCGACACCTGCTCTCAAAATGACCAATTGGATTCAGAGCCAGGAGAAAATAAAATCTCAGAAGAAGAGGTCTGCAGCAAGAACTGGCTTACAGTGTCCAAATTTAATCAGATAAGTATGTAACAGTCTAGACTCTTGGATCTCAAAAACTGTGAGAAAGTTTCCTCATGATACTCCTGGACCACCCAAACTTAAATTCAATTAGCCAACATATAGTACATCATTAGTTTCAGATGTAGAGTTCAGTCATTCATCAGTTGCATATAACACCCGTGCTCATCACATCACCCCAGTCACCCCATCCCCTCATCCACCTCCCCTCCAGCAACCCTCAGTTTGTTTCCCAGAGTTAAGAGTCTCTTATGATTTGTCTCCCTCTCTTTTATTTTCCATTCAGTTTTCCCTCCCTTCCCTTATGATCCTCCGCACTATTTCTTATACTCCGCATGTGAGTGATTGACTTATTTCATTTAGCATAATACCTTCCAGTTCCATCTATATTGATGTAAATGGTAGATATTCATCCTTTCTGATGGCTGAGTAATATTCCATTTTGTGTGTGTGTGTATCTGTATATATGCGTATATATGTACACATCTTTTTATTTATTATTAGGAAGCCTTAGATCTGACTTAGTAATTCCATAGGACTTCATCTTTCTAAGGCTTCCTTAGGTTCTATCCATGTTGTAGCTCTATCATGTTCAACATGGGGTTCTGCAGGACACCTCCATAGCTGCCGTGGCAAGAGGGAATGCAATTGGTATCCAGATTTTGTTTATCCATTCATCTATCAATGGACACTTGAGTTGTTTCCACCTCTTTCCTATTGTGAATAATGCTTCTATGAACCTGAGTGCAAATACCTTCTTCAATGTGACCTCTTCTCTACCTTTAGTTATGGAGTTTGTTCTGCCTGTCTTCAGGTCAATTTTTGGAGTATTTAGGATGATTTGATAATTATCTAATTGTATTCTTGGGAAGAGGTGAGCCTAGGGTCCTTATACTTCATCACCACCTTCCTCACGCTCCCTCTTACTAATTTTTAAACAGGAGGAGCTATGTGATCAGGACTCATAAATATTTAAAATAATTTGGAATACTAAAACTAAGGTACAAATAGACACTATTGAAATTTATGATATGCTTCTTTAAAACCTTGCTTTGTCTTATGCTTGGTGGTTTTCAACCAATTGCCTATTTTGTACACCTTCCACCTCTCTTCTCTAGGACATTTGACAATGTCTGAAGACATTTTTGGTAATGCCAATTAAAGGAGGTACAGGTATTCTTGACCTCTAATGGCTAGAGGCCAGAGATGCTGCTAAACATCCTACAATGCATAGGATAGTGTCTTTCCTTCTGACAAAGAATTATCCAGCCCAAAATGTCAGGGCCACAGTTGAAAAACCCAAATTTATATTTTAAAATACTCAATTGTCTGTTAAATCACTGAGAATCAAGTGGACTCTAAGCTGAAAGAGACATTAAAAATTAAATTATTCAGAACTCCCTTAACCTACAGATATGACTTGATAGCTCAATTGTCTTGCCTTAAAATCACAGTTTATGAGAGCCTGTAATATTGAATAAATCAGGTCCCATATCTAAAGATATGATTCTAGAACCAATTGCAAATGTATTTATTTCATTTATAAATGTTTATTTATATTTTATATTTTTATAAATAGTTTAACTGATATTTAAGTTATTATGTCTTAAACTATTCAAGTTCTTTTTTGGTTGAGTTATAATTGACATATAACATTGTATTAGTTTTATGTGTAAGATGTAATGACTTGGTATATGTATATATTGTGGAATGATTACTACAATAAGTTAACAGTAATCACTTCATATAGTTATAATTTTTTTATAATGAGAACTTTCCTAGATCTATTCTCTCAGCAACTTTCAAATATACAATATTGTTAATTATAGTCACCATGCTGTACATTAGATCCCCAAGACTTAGTTACCTTACAATTGGAAGTCTGTACCTGAGACCACCTTCACCCATTTCACTCAACCTCCACTCCCAAGTTATTGAGTTTTTCCTAATGACTTTCGAATAGAGAAAGATGCAGGTGATAGTGGGGATTTGGGTAAAGAATCTCAAGTCTGATGATAAGAATGGGAATGAAGATGTAGGGAAATAGGCTGACTCCAGGCGCCAAATTAATCTGAGGAGATAAGGAGGCCCAGTATCTACCTTGAACTACACTCTGAATTAAGAATTTTATTGTTTTGAAGTGTATCTCAGTTACGAATTAATTGAAAAAGAATTTAAAAATAAATTTTGAGGGTTGGGTGATACGCTGTCAGGTAGCTCTTCCTGAATACAAAAAGTTCTGAGGAATGTAACTATGAAAAGGAAGTTAAAAATAATATTTCCTATAAATATTTTATCTTAATTTTAATTCTGTGCTCTCAGTAAAACCATATTGATCATATGATATTTATGCTATTACAAAAATATCATATGAATTTTGTGATTTTTTTTCCAATAGGTTTTTTTTGCTCTTTGTGTGTGTGTATTTTTGTCACAAAATCATTAGAGAAAAAAGTTACTGGTACCCCCTACATTTAGCCAAGGACTCTTAATAGCATTATTCTCAGAATTAATCCAATTGAAAAATTATTATTGAGCACTTACTGCATGCCTGTGATTTTATAGGTACCAGTATAAAAACTAACAACAATAATGATCCTTGCCTCCTTTTTAAGAAAGAGCTGAAAACGAAACACATCTCCTGGCAATCTTTTCTATCTTTTGCTTATGTTTTGTTTTATTTTTTCAAGTAGGCTACTATGATGCTTGATACAATTGTTAAGGAAGGATTTCTAACAATTTGGAGTGACAATTTTATGTGTTTTGAATAAAGCATGGACAATAGGGTGCAGGAGAAGGTGAATGTAAAAAGAATTGGTAAAAGTGTTCTTCTGCAGGGAGGATTCAAGTTATGGATCATTTAGTTCTTGACTTTGATTAGGGAGCATAAATGATTATAAATGCACAGGAAATTACTGATGAATAGAAATGTTGTAGGATATATAGCTTTCAACCACTTGAGAAAAAAAAGGACAAAAGAATCTTGGTACCACTTGCTAAAAAGAGAAAAAGAAGCTATATTCAAATTTAGATGAATGCACTATGTTCAGATCTTTCTATTTAGGAATGTGATTTGAATGTAACACATTTTTATGTATTCTCTAATTTTTTTTCTTTCTTTTAACAAGGTCTAGAACCCTCTCTATATCAGAAAATGAAAACTAAAGAAAAGGAACAGCATTCCATACAAGTCAGTGATTATGTAAAGCAGTCTCAAGAGGTAAAAATATCTTATTTGATATTAAAAAAAATTTATGCACATACGTCTCTAACTCCTTGACCATGTCTGTTTTACCTTTATGTCTCTTAATTGGCTCTTACTTTTTATTGGTATTACATTTAATCCTTGCTTTGAATATATGTTCAGTTTTTTCACTTCCCTCACACTGCCCGCCACCCCCCCACCCCACAACCTTTATGCTTTCCTTGTTGTTTTTCTCCATGCAATTTATCTGTCCACCTAGTAATTTATGGTGGGTGTTTTTAACATGAAAGATAAATAATTCAGAAGTTTTCGAAACTGTTTTGAAATATATGACTGTTGCCATGTGGGAGAAAAATAGGTATTTTCAATACGTGTTAAGAGGCGGAGTTAGAGTCAACATATAGAAACTACAGGGAGGCAGATTTCAGCCCAATTTGAGGAGGAATTTTTAGCAATTGGAACTTTCTAAGGATGGAATGGTTTATTTCTGGAAGTAGTAAGTTCCTTGCTTAGGGTGGTTAGTCAAACAGGCTGAGCAAACCTCCTTGCAGATGTGTCGAAGGGGCTTTGGGCATTGCAGGGTAAAGGACCCTCCGACACTGAGGTTTTCTGATTTTATGGTCATTTTTCCTTACTACCCGCAAATATGTGCCTGTTTTACTGCCATCTACCATGTGGGAAGCGTGGTCTAGTTAAACTAACCCCAAAAATCTAATTTTGGTCTTGGTTTGAACATTATTTCTATGAACTTGGGAACACTTTCCACATTACTTTTATGTACGAAGTTAATAACCTCATGAGTATTATCTGTGGAAAGTTTTGAAAATAAAATGTAAGACTGCTTGCAAGTAAGTGGAGGCAATAACCTGTCTGCCATGTGCTAGGTTTCAGAGCTATGTATATTAATTAACATCTGAGCTTCAGTAACTGTATCTCTAAAATGGGGTTAATGCCATCCTTTTGAGATTATTGTTTGAGGATAACAAAATAACACCAGAGCAAATGCCTAGAGTGATACGTGGAATATAGTAGGTTTCAAGAAGTAACAGTTGAATCCAAACAGGAAATAGAATGATAAATTCAAAGTAATGTTATTCTAAATAATCATCCACTGAAACAACAATGTTTGGACAAAGGGCATAGAGATATAATGACTGATGTTTCTTGTCAACTTAGACCTTCATCCCTTCTTTTTTTATCATTAACTGTTTACTCTCATTTCTGCAAAAATCATTGTATAAAATACATTTTCTCTATGATGTCCCCATAAAAGTAATTTCATTCTATTAAAGTCAGTCAACACACTGAATTATGCAGATATTGTGCTAACATTATGCATCTTTCCAACTTGAGTTGAGTGCATCCAGTAAGAGAAATATTGAGCTGGAGGAAGGGTCAAAAAAAGTAAACCTCCAAGGCATGTGTTTTGCAAATGTATTTCTGGGGTAGGAGACTGTTGGGTAAACATGTAATGACCTTTCCCTTCTTCTTAGGATCTGAGCAAAAATTCATTGTGGAACTCTAGGAGCACTAACCTCCCTAGGAACTCCCCGTGAGTATTTTTAAATGTGTGTTTTAAGTATCCTTAGCTGCTATTTTTTTTTTAACCTTATGTGGAACAAAGGTTTCATTGGGTCAGAAAAATAGGGGGGAAAAGTATTTCCAATGACAATATTTTTCTTTTGTCAGCCAGAAGGAAAATAATTTATTCTCCAAGTTTTCCCGTCTCTTGGCAATAAGAGCTCCCTTAAATGCCTTTTAAGAATATAATGAAACATGTTCTACCACAGCAACCTAACCATTTGCCTTTTCAATGTCAAAAATAAAAGCACATGTGGAATAATGAGTATCCTATCTTTTCTGACAGAAAAGATTGTGAAATTTGCATTAAAGAGTAGGAACAAATCTGTCTGGCCTAAGGAAAAAGACTGAAGGCCTGATAGTCTTCTTTTTAGATTATTTTTTCAAATTTTTAATTTTAGTTTATGAGGTTAATCTTTTTTATTTTTGGTCTCTCATGAACATCCAAAGTGTCTGTCTTTAAAGCAGAACCCATTGAGGATTAAGCCAAAGGGAAGATAGGGATCAAAAGAGAGAGAGGAGCTACCAAACTCACATGGTTGGAGGCTGGAGTATTTTCCTGGAATTTTGTTTATTCAGAGCAATAAAATTTGAAAACCAGCCAAGCAAAATTATTGCATTTCATTTGCAGTGTTTTCTGGACTTTTCTAGTTATATCATCAAATTGTCCATATGGCTATGGGAGCAGAATTCAAAACCATCTATTGTATGAAGGGCCAGTTGATACCAAGTAGGTGGAACATGACTTGGAGTTTGCAGCCAGCTCTATTTGAGATGGACTTTTTTCTGGAACTCCCATCCAGGCATGTCTCTGTGCAAGCCTGCCTCTAGACTTCAAGTGCACATGACTCTCTCCTCCCAGAGGTTCGGTAGTTGGTGCTCATGCAGAGTAGTGGGTTATTGCAGCATGAAATTAAACAATAATTGTAATTGTACTCTCTTCCCTAAGGACCTTCAATACCAGAGATATTTTTTGAACGCATTTATTCAGACTTGCCCATGGCCACGTGTGCACTTGAGCAGGGCAAGTAACAATTTGCAGAGAGCTAATTTCAGCCTGCCAACATTTAGGAGCCACGTGGGCTAATGAAACTGATTTGTAGGCTTGTCCGGAGACATTCGCAGACTCATTTGTAGGCTTTTTCATTGCATAGTTCAGGAACCCTTTAGTTTAATTGATCCAGAACAACACAAACACAGTTAAATCTTATATATCTCTTGTGTTCATATAGCTAATTAAAAACAAAATCCAACAACTGCTTTCCGGTTAGCTTAGGGCATGCACTTTAAGTGAATTGCACACATATGCAATGCCCGTTTTTCTATGAAAATAGTTGTAGGGTTGTAAACCATTTCTCTACTGATAGAGATTGGGGTCCAATGACACTTTTCTTTCAAAGAAAATAACACACACACACACACACACACAGACATATAGATGCTGTATTGTTACTGTTGCACTTACTTTTCCTTTCTTTGGTCATTGAAAAATTTAAAGCATTATCTAAACAACTTTAATTTTTCGAACAGGTTGAGAAGTTCAAATGCAGCTGACAGTAAGTTTTTATATTTAAAGATCTTATTCTTTTCAACTTGTTGATGGTGACTTTCACTCTCCTGAGATTTTCATAGCTCTTGAAATTCTATATGGGATTTTTGTCTAGTGTATGAAGGAGAACTTTCAGTAGAAAAGTAGAAAGTTGATTTGTCTTTCTCCATGTAAATCAGGACTGAGGTCTTGTTCACAGATATTTTTAATTGACTAGTTCTGACAGTGATTTTCCAGTGTTCTTCATCAGTGAGGGTGTTGGCACTGAGCTCGTTTTGACTCTTGGACAACTCTTACCATCACTCTTTCACATATCACTCCTGAAGAGCTCTTCATCTTTTTTTTTTTTAAAGATTTTATTTATTAGAAACAGAGAGAGAGAGAGAGAGAGAGAGAGAGGCAGAGACATAGGCAGAGAGAAGCAGGCTCCATGCAGGGAGCCTGATGTGGGACTCGATCCCAGGTCTCCAGGATCAGGCCCTGGGCTGAAGGCAGCGCTAACTAAACCACTGAGCCACCAGGGCTGCCCCAAGAGCTGTTCATCTTTATGTGGATACCTTTTCCTACCTGGCCTCCGTAGGACTCTGTGGCTGAGTAGGGCTGGGTCGTGTGAGATGACTCCCTGGCAAAGCCACTGTCAAGGCTGTTCTCAAACTCTACCATAGACTATGAGCTCCTCTCCATGTTCTTGACCTCATGATGTGGATTGGGCTCCTTGTCTTCCATGGCCCTGTGCATCCCACTCTGTTTTCCAGCAGCTTCTGTGCAGCAGTCCTTCTCCTCCAACTACAAACATACTTAAGTCATTTTCCATACAGAAGAAATAACCATTTTCTTGATGTTACCTAACGTTCACACTGCCACTCCTGTCCACCTCCAAATTAATGAAAATACATTATCATCTTCCCTGCCTGGTGTCTGTGGCCACCATGACTGAAGCTGCTAAATCACACAACCTCTTTTTAGACCTCATGGAACTTGCAGCATTTGACATCCTTGACCATTTTATCCATTTTTGAAGTTTCTTTGAGGCTGTTCTTAATTGTATTACTTTGTTGACTGTTGTCATTGATCACTGACTCTTCCTTTACCCAAACTGGGACTCTGAGTTCATGTGCAATGACTTTCCTTCCCAGTCATCAACTCTGCCATCTCAGCCATCAGCTTTGCCTCTGTACTACCCACAGCCCCATCCTTAGAAGCTGTCTGTGTTGCTCTACCCCACAGCTTCTGCCTTAGGGCCTCCAACAGTTTTTTTCCTATATAAAAAGTTTTGCCCTCCATTTTATGTTAGCATTCTGTTTGGTTTCTCTCCCTTTGCACGTCCCCATGCTTCCACCGGAATTATCTTTCTGAACAATAAATCGTCACCTATTTTGAAGCTTCCAGTGGCTTCCCATTACCTACAGGATAGGCTGCAAATCCCTTTAGTCGTTTTCAATGCTCTCGACAGCTTGGCCCTCGTCCAGATTTCCAGGCTCATGTTCATTCTTTCACTCAACATTTCTGCCATGCAGAATACGACCACCTATCTATTTACCCCTTCATTTGAGTGTCTACAAGGTATCTCAAACAAAACATGCCACATTCCTTACTTATCTTATGAAATGGAAACTGCACCTTTCCAATTACTGAGGCCAAAGTCTCCATCATATTTGACTCCTGCTTTCTCACATCCCCACTTCCAAACCATCAGTAAATCCTTCAAAATATATCAAGAAACTGATCACTTTGCTACCTCCACATACCACTCTTTATATCCTCCTGGATTATAGTATTACCTCCAAACTATTGCTTTCTGACAGTCTGTTTCCAGACCCCAGCCAGAATAACACTTTTAAATACAAAGTCAGATCGAGTCACACTTCTGCTCAAATGTCATCTTATCTCACTCTGTAAAAGTGAAGTCCAAACGTGGTCTACAAAGCCCTGTTGATCTGCTGCTTCTCCTCCAACTCTCCAATTCCATTTCCTGTCAGCACAGTCCACTCTGACTACACTCTCCATAGTCCTGCCTCAGGACATTTGCACCTGCTGTCACCTCTGCCTGGAATACCCTTCAGTTTTCCGTATGACCTATTTCTCTCTTCAGGTCTATGCTCAAATTTCACCTTATTACAGAGGTCTTGACTTGCCATCCTTAAAATAATAACCTCTCTGATTCTCACAATTTCTAGCACTCTAACTAACTAACTAAGTAACTAACTAAATATATAATTAGTTCCTTTATATATAAAATACTGTATGCACTATATATTTACATAATTATTTATTTTCTTTTTCCTCTCATTAGAAGGTAGCCAGAGATTTTATGTTTTTACACTGGTCTTTCTCTTAAACACATAGTAGGTGTTGAGTAAATATGTGCTGAATGAATGTGAACAAATTCTCACAGCTCCTTAAATGAGTCAGGATTGAAACTCAGCATTATCAGATTCAGATGCCTATGCTCTTTAAGAATATCACGTTGCTTGTCTATAAAGGTTCCATAAGCCTGTGTACACATCTATTATATTACTTTGCCAGCTGTGTTGTGACTATAGTTTACATGTCTTTGGCTCCTAGTATTTCTCATTTTCTCTTTTCTAGAGCGGGAGCCACAACTTCTTCACATCTGTCTTGGCTAGTATGACCTATAGTGGGAGCTGAATACTTTTTAATTTTTATTATTGAATGAATTCAAAAGAAAGGGTCCTTTCTGCTGATCTTACTTTATACTAAGCACCCCCTAAGGAAGGGAGTTTTGTTCCTTTCCTTATCCAGCAACAAGAAGCCAGAGAGATCTGTGAAATTGGACTCATTATGCTGCTTACTCTACTAGGTATAAAGCAGTTACCACCATGAGACTAAGGCTCTCTACTTTAATTTTAATTTTATGAAATGGCAAAACTGTTGCAAAGGATTTATAATTTAGGACTTGAGGAGATAGAAGAGAACCAGTTAAACTTGCAGGAAGTGGTCCCCATGAACAAGTCCCTTGGTGTCATATCCTCCGCCCCCTCCTTTGTTTCTGGTATATGCCTCTTAATTTGTTTTCATCACTTTATTGTCATTTTAGGTCAGTGAAGTAGACTGCTAATAACTTGGTATTAATAATGTCTTTATATGGGTACTGCATCTTGGTGGGAGCTCAGAGAATTGTGCTTTTGGGATGTCATGAAGTGTGATGGGCAGCCCAGTGCTTTCTGCAACCCAGAGGTGTAATTGGTTCGGAGGAAATACATCTTTGAGGCTAATATTACCTGTCTTTCTTCAATTCCCCATATAAATATGTTTGGAGATATTACATTGGTGATTGGAAGCTGTCAGGATACCATGCCCAATAATGTGGTTAAAGGATATTAGGAAATCTTTCTCAAATACTGAGGAGCCATTCCGATTAACCTGTTCGATAATAACTTTGAAGGCAATATATTCATAAGCATGTATTTATCTCCAGCCCTGTAATTAAAATGCCAATCTTCTCTATAATTTCAGAAATCTCAGCCTCCTTAAAAAGCCCTCCAGAGCCTCACCATCATTATTCAGGTAGGATGCATGTGCATGTCAGACATGTCAGCTGAGCCAAACGTTTGTGATTCTGCAATTGTAAATAGAAATATTGATGAATTGCAAAGTATTGATATGATTCCCAACTTGAAAAGCTGTTGTTCACTCTCATGAGAAGAACATTTGGATTTCTTACCTTGTCATTTACTTGGAGAAACAAATTGTTAGGATTTAAGAGAATGTAGGATTGAGAAAAGAAAAATGTATTGGCAAGTTCTAAATGGTGACAAAGGGTGGCCTTGAAGTCTAAAAATTCCTTCCAAGTCCAAAGCCAGAGATCTTCATATTTTGGACTGGGGCCTGAAACTAGTTCTTTGAAGGAGGATTTTATACCCTCACTGGCCCTCAGCAAACCTAACCGCTAAATGAGTGCCAGCACCACTGAGAAAGTTCAACAAAGACACCGTATAAGGATGTTATTAAACAAGATGTCGAGGGTCTTGACTCTCATAAGCAGCATTGCTTCACAGTACTTCAGTTGTCTTTCTTTCAGAGTGGGAATAATTATACTTGCCCTTCCTGAGGAACAATCTGCCAGAGGGCTAGCTGAGAATTAAGAGAGAAACACTTTGAAATGCAAAGCAATGTAACAGCCCACTGGACTTGTGCCACTGGTTGGTCTTTTGCGTGTCATTGCGCTCAGCATTGGATGAGATGATATACGGGCAAGGCTTTTACACGGTCTAAAGCTCAGCACATGAGTAAAAGTTTACTGGTGTGACAGTTACCATTATTATTACATCAAGGACATGCGTTCAGGGTCCAGAAATAGACTGCCTTTTCCTAAATTCTCCTCAGTAGTAAACAGTGTTTCAGTGGATTCCAGGCTCTGCATTCCAGGCTCTTATAACTGGGTCTTTCAGCTCAGCAGTAATCCAATATTTTGACTCCAGCTGTCAACTTTGGAAAGTCTGGTGAAGAATACTGTAACTCATATTGACTCTGATCTGTTAGGAGACGGCTCTTAACAGGAAAATGCAGATCACTTGCTTCTAATTAAAATTGGCCTTCGGTTCTCTCTGGGAAAAGAAGCTGAACTGCGCAAAGTCAACAGTAGATGTCCCCACAGTCCACTGTGCATTAGATTGGCTCTGGAAAAAGAAAAACCAGAGAATGAAGACCACAGAACACTCTTTGAAAGAAAGTTCCACATATGTATGGATTAGTCTGTGATTTGGTATTCAGGAGAGTGGAGGTGATAGCCCTACCTCAGACCACGGTATATAATCTCATATAATCTTCAAGACGGGGGTATATCCTTCCCGTTTAAGGCATAGTTTATTTTAAAAGCTGGATTATGGATAATATTTTTGATGAAGGCAAAAATAAGGGGTCTTTGAAATAAAATAATTTAGTATTGTATGAATAGGTTGATGTGGGGGAGGCTTTCTGTCAATTCAGTCCACTGATGCATACTTAAAACAGTAAATCTGTTTTTGTTTGCAGCCATTGAAAGGAACAATTTAATGAGGCTTTCTCAGACTATACCATTTACACCAATCCAACTGTTTGGTGAGTGCCATTTCTACCTTCCTGAGGCTGTGCCAGAGCAGAGGCATACCATCTGATTAAATTGAAGGAGAAAGTACTTTGCATCATTTTAGTGGAAAATTTTGTTTTGCCAGTGGTTGCAGTGAGATTAATTTTCTAAAGTGGTAATTCTTGTTAACTGGTCAGCTAGCATCTAGGGTCAAAATCTAGTACTGTGGGGATGGGACCTATAATGAGCAGCAGTTGGGAAAAAAGCAATAATGTTGCACCTGGCATTCACTGATTTAAGGCTGGAAGTAAGTAGGAAAGAAAAGAACCAACCAACCATGTGTAATAAACACAGAAGAAAGCGATAAATGTCAATACAGTAAAAACTAACAGGCATCTGAAGAGAAATCTTTGTATATTGTTTTCAGTTTGTTTTGTCTCATGTAAACTAATTGCTCTTAGCTCAGATAGTAAATGTCATTTTTAAAGGCTAGAGTAGTAAAGAAAAACAAGCTCGCATTAAGCCAAGGCTACCAGAGTCTCTCTGTCCAGCCAACTGACAATATAACAAGGGTCCCCACTCTGTCCTAGATCTTAATTCTCTTCACACAGGGACAGATAGGTGGCTTCTGATCATGGATGCAAATGCCTTCTCCTTCCTCATGGCTCTGTGGCTGGTTTCATAACCCAGGAGCTGTACTGTAAATTCTCTAAGTATTTAGAACTCTGAACAGAACTCAGTGGCATTTATCTGGGCACCAAGAATAAATATTTGAAAATATGTTATTAAGAATTACCTAGATGTGTTTTTTTTTTTTTTTTTTTTTTTTGGTAGGCAATTCATTCAAGAGTGAATAAATACCTTTCTTTGTAAACCAGAATAGTATTAACAACAGCAAAAAAAGGTATTTGAAACAGGTGTAAGAAGAAAATCAAATACAGGCTGGACAGAAGTTATGTATAGAATATGCTACTTCTGTTATAAAGCGTTAAACATTAGGAATCTAGGCTGAATTGCTTCCTGTTCAGCAGCCTAAAAGTGGAAGCTATCTGGGAGTTAAAGAGCATTTTGTGTGTAAAATCTTGTAAGTGGGATTGAGTTTGTGTCTGAAGTTCTAGGTCACATTAGCCAAATTAACATATTTAATCCTTACAACAACCCAGTGAGGTTGAGCATTATTTTTACCTTCATTTTACTCATCCGAAAAGGGAGGCTTTAAGTAACTTGTCCAAGGGCACAAAGGAAGGAGGGAGAGGCTCTGGGGTATGACTGTGGTGTTAACTCCAACTGTGTTAAACCATGAAGTCTCAGTGGGGTGATATCACCCCCAAGGGAGCAGAAACCTCTTTTTCCATATAAAACACATATATAAATAGGTATATACACTGTATGTAGATGCTGTGTGCGTACATACTGTATGTGTACATGCACATATATATATATGTGGTATATTTTTGGTATTAGAATATCATGGAAGGAGGAATTAGGAAAAAATAAGGCTTGTAAAGGGGATGATAATGAAAACATAGGGCTAAACTATCTCTTTGAAAGTATTTGTCTTTAACAAAGGAATCCTAGCCCTGCTACTTTGATTTTATTTGTCTCTACTTATAGTTTATAACAAGAACAACTTAATTCTTATGTATCATTTGATGCTTTGTCCCTTCCTTCCCTCTTCCACTCTCTCCCTTTATGGGACAAATAACATGGCCAAAATCCATGCCTTTATTCTCTACTTGTTCATGCATAATTGAAATTCCCATTCTCTCCTGATCATTTGGGAAACTAAACTGATTCTGAGTTGTTATTTAGGACATGGTAACCTGTTACAGACACACGATGTCATTGCACTTCTCACCTGTATTTCTTTTTGCAGCAGGAGAAGAAGTAACTGTCTACAGGCTGGAGGAGAGCTCCCCTCTGAACCTTGATAAAAGCATGTCTTCTTGGTCCCAGCGAGGGAGAGCTGCGATAATCCAGGTGTTGTCCCGTGAGGAGATGGATGGCGGGCTCCGTAAAGCCATGAGAGTCATCAGCACTTGGTCTGAGGACGATGTTCTCAAGCCAGGGCAGGTTTTCATTGTGAAGTCCTTTCTTCCTGAGGTGGTACAGTCATGGCACAAAATCTTCCAGGAGAGTACTGTGCTTCATCTTTGCCTCAGGGTAAGTCTGAGACCCAGAGCTTAGAGGGATAGGTCAAAGAAAGTTCTGGACTACACCCAGATACATAATTGTATGTATTATATACGTAATGATTGGAGGCCATTGATTATCTTTAATGCAGAGGACAGCCTATTCTGTTCCGAAAGTGGTGGTATTCCGTTATTTTTGTTTTGTAGAGGTTTTGGTTTTGGAGTGAAATGGAGTGTTGTGGGAGCTGAATGAGGTTAAAAATCATACTGGGGGGCCCTCTAGTTCTTCTATGATTATTGATTGCATGCATATGATAACAAACCAATATTTTTTATCATCGATGCTCCCTATTTTGTAGGAAATCCAACAACAACGAGCTGCTCAAAAACTAATCTATACCTTCAACCAAGTAAAACCACAAAACATTCCATACACACCAAGGTGAGTACAGGGAGTATGGGCACCATGATCCTTCATTTTAAGTGGGAATTTCTTTCAATTTCTTCTCAGCCCTCTTAGTCACGAGAAATGCCAGAGCTGTGGGGAAGTTCTCCATGATCTTATTTTTGGATTCTTTCTTCTATGGTTCTGTTAAAAAGAGAATTAGATGTCTCAGGAATAGCTTGACTTAAACACTGAACGTAAATGAGTGGAAAAGAGAAGCTTAGGCAGAGGCCATGACTAATGTCTCAGTTATGTGAAACATGAAGACCCTAGATGTAGTTCTTAATGTCCAGGAACATTATGGAAGAAAATGATTTCTATTTGAAGCACAGTTTCTTCCCCTGATATCTTAGAGAAATTAGGGACTTTCTGAGATTGAACTCTTGTTACTTTCACTTGAGTGTCTCAAGACACTGGCATTTATTTAGCAAGCCAGATATAACTTCATGCTGGGGGTGATAGTAAAGTGTTATTGTTTCAATTACAAGGAACTTTATAGAGCACAGTAAGAAAAGTTAAGTCTGATACTCATAAAGGAGTTGAAAGGTCTCCTCAAAGAGAAGGGAGGTGGGTAAATGTGGGGAAAATGCTTAATCTTTGCGTTCTGTCCCTGCCATAGAAAGGTGAGGCATGTGCATAGTTAGATAATTTCCCCTGCTGCTGTTTGGTAATGTAAGTCTTACCTTTGCTGCTTTGTGGGGACTCAGTGGCCTCCTTCCCCCCCGCCCCCACACTTACAGGTTCCTAGAAGTTTTCTTAATCTACTGCCATTCGGCCAACCAATGGTTGACCATTGAGAAGTACATGACAGGAGACTTCCGGAAGTACAACAACAACAACGGTGATGAAATTGCCCCCAGCAACACCTTGGAGGAGCTGATGTTGGCTTTCTCTCACTGGACCTATGAGTACACCCGGGGAGAGCTGTTGGTTTTAGATTTGCAAGGTGATTAATAGCCTAAGACTTCATACAAACATGAGGTACAGTTTGGGAAACATTGACAAACCAGGGATGGTTTGTCCATGTCGTTGTCACCTACATTTGACCTTGGTTCTTTCTTTGTAAAACCATCATTAAGGTATTCTAATGGAGACATTCCCTGATAGTGTATGTGTGTTTCTTAATTTGAAAATTGAAAGATTGTATCCATTTTCTGAATGTATTTATTATTTTTTAAATTGTCTAAAGTGTAAGGAACCAGACAGGTGGCCCAAGAAACCTTATAAGAACTAGGATGTGTAATGTATGGAGTTGCTCTACCTAGCTTTGAAGGGAGTTGAGGCATTTATTTCAGAGACATTGTGCGGTGATGATTGTGAGCACCTACTATGTTGTTTCCGACTTAGCACAAGAGAAAAATATAGGCAGATGATTAGCTGTCTAAAATTTAAATACATCTAAAACTTTTATCTAAATGGGGAATTATTTTTTTAAAAATTTATTTTAGGGAGAGAGAGCAAGAGTACTGCAGGGAGGGGTAGAGGGAAAGAGAGAGAGAGAAAGAGAGAGAGAGAGAATCCAAGCAAACTCTGTGCTGAGGGAAGAGATCCATGTGGGGTTCAGTCTCAAGACTCTTGAGATCATAACCTCAGCCGAAACCAAGAGTTGGTTGCTCAACCAACTGCACCACCCAGGCACCCCTAAATGAAGAATGATTTTTGTACCAAATTTTCTAGTTTTATGGCTTCACCTTGAACTTATATTCATAATAACACTTCAGCATGCATTTATACACATGGGAAAGTATAAATTCTGGGCATTTTTCAACTGAGATATATAATCCTGAGGCATTGTGAGCAATGTCCAGTAAATTCTGATTGAAATTTGTGTCATGTGTTCAAGGACGTGTATAGACTTTTTAAATGTACTGATTTTGAGCTCAGTGCTTTGGCAATTTATAATTTAGCTTGCTCTCTTTGCTGTGTACCTTGATATGACAGTTCATAAGAGTACAAACTCAGTCTGAGAGAGGTAACACAGTGCACTTATAATTAATGGAAGCCTTTGATCAGTGCATCTCCCCACTATCAACACCTCACATGTGACTTATAATCCTGCAGCACGAAACAGAGTATCTCTAGCAGACTTTCCTTGCAGACAGAACGAAATATGTATTCAGGTCAAAGTTTAGTCCTTGGGCTCACTGACTGGGGCTTTGGTTTAAATAAGGGATTTAGCCAGGGACTTTCAGAAGAGTTATCTCAGAAGCAGCACCTCAAGGTAGATTTTATAGGGAACATAGGCCCAGAAAGTTTAAATAACTTGCCCAAGGTTGCACAGCTACTGAAGAGGGAGCCAGGTTGCAGACTGAAGCTGTTTTGACCATCTATATGTTCTTTCCTTCTCACTGTATTTTATTTCTTTATGAGTTTCATAGGACATAATCATGTTATAGGTTCATTTAAACAGATTGGGCATAATCCTTGTCCTCTCTGACTTCCCCATCTCTCCAGTCCTGGGATTCTGTACCAAAAGCCAACCTTGGAGGCTAGGCACAACTGAGATATGTAATCCTGAGGCATTGCGAGCAATGTCCAGTAAATTCTGATCAAAATTTGTGCCATGTGTTCAAGGACGTGTATAGACTTTTTATTAATAAGTCTCTCTGTCTTTTCAGATCTGCACTGTTCACAGAGTTGAGTTATATTTCTAACCCTCAAACACAATATTTAGGGAAGCAATATAAACAAAGTTAAAACAGTCAACATGATTCAGCTTTTAAACCAGCAAGTACATGATCCATTTAAGCCCAGCATGCTGATGCCCACAGCATCTGGTTTTGTAGCTCATGTTGGAGAGAGGTTGATTGTTTTCATCTGTATTTGAGTGTCTGTGCTTTGAGTTTTGGGTGGAGTTGTTTAAAAAGCAAAAACAGAAACAAACAAACAAACAAAAAAAACAACCAAAGAAAAACTTTAAGGAATTAATGATGACTCTTTAGTGTGTTTTGTATTCCACTTGAATAGGTTTTTGTTTAATGATGTTTATGTTTGGGGATTTTTATGTCTCTAAGTAATCCAAAGTGACACTAAACAGAACAAATGCTGCGTTGATAGTCTTGGGGGGGAAATGGAATTAACTTTATTCTTTTACTGGGCAATTATGTGAATTGCAGAAATAGGCCACTCCAAATAAACTATGTCAAAACACTGACCTTCAAAGAAAAGGAGAGTGGGCCTCATAGGATGAGCATGAAGAAATTGAGATACTTACTGGAGAGCTTTGGCCAGTTGGTTAGGCCTGCATTTATGGAAGAAGATGAATCCTATGCTAGTAACTATGAACAGTTATACAACTACAACTACTAGCTAATGCTTACCAAGCACTTATTTTCTGTCAGACACTTGGATAAAGACTTAATGCATTATTATATTTAATCCAAACCAAGTTGGAAGGGAAAAATGGGGAAATAAAATACCTTCATAGTTTAAAATACCTTAAAATACCTTCATAGTTTTTGGTTCAGTTTTGTATTTAATTGATTAGTATTTCTAGTTTTTGGAGAGATGATGGTATAATTGTTCAGGTAGTACTAGGTAGAGACTGAGAGGCCTGGTACCAGCAGTTTGGAGGAAGAGCCCTGGAGTTTCAGTGCTGGGGTATGACACCTGGCTACACCATGAATTGGCTGTATAACCAGGGGACAGCCACCCAGAGTCCCACTTTGCTCATTTGTAATTGGGGAAATAATATTAAGCACTTACCTTGTTGTTAATCTCTCATGTTAAGGAGCTGAAATGAGGCAAGTTCTTGATCTATAGTAAGCCCTCAGTATTATTGTTGTCGTTAGTATTAATCTCCATGTAGCTCATTAAAATGGCAGTGACTCTTCATCAGCTTGCTGTGGCTCCCTAGTGCTTTGGGGGAAAAGTGGAATGAGAAACACTCTGGCAGTTTATCCTGGCAGCTTTTGTTTTTCTTCTCCTTTCTACTGTCTTCCAAGGGAGTGCCAATCATTAAGCCAGGAACTGCCACACTGGGCTTGGAAGCTGAACTCTAAGGAAAGGTTTGACCGGTTTCTGCTCACTTGTAATTATACTATAGTTTTCCACTCTCTTTCCATTTAGAAATCCTACATGTGGGGCTTGCATCATCATCATTACATATGAAATCCAACACTTGATTTCCAGCAATGACAATGAAAAACAATTACACTTCAAGGTGGTCTAGAGCATTCTCTTTTTCCCTCTCTCTTTCTTTCTTTTTTTTCCAGAGGGAGAGAGAGAGAGAGAGGCTGGGGGAGGGGCCAAGGAAGGAGATAGAGAGAGAGAGAGAGAATCCCAAATAGGCTTCATGTCCAGTGTAGAGCCATTGCGGGGCTTGATATCACGACTCTGAGATCACAACGTGAGCCAAAATCAAGAGTCGGACACTTAACCGACTTTTCTTTTCTTTCTTTTCTTTTCTTTTCTTTTCTTTTCTTTTCTTTTCTTTTCTTTTCTTTTCTTTTCTTTTCTTTTCTTTTCTTCTTTTCTTTCTTTTCTTTTCTTTTCTTCTTTTCTTCTTTCTTTCTTTCTTTCTTTCTTTCTTTCTTTCTTTCTTTCTTTCTTTCTTTCTTTCCTTTTTTCAGCTCATTATATTCTTCAAAGAATTTTGGAGATACTAGATTTTTTTTTCCAACAAAGCAGTTTCCAGAATGAGTCAGCCTTTGCATCAACACCATCATCATGAATTCTACTGCTACAAAGAAGTTAACTTATTTCCACAGATTTAGAGGTTCACAGATGTATCTTAAGGTGGTTGGAATCAGAATGTATGTGTCTGGGTTTCTCGTGAGGGTATGCAACATACCACCTGCACATGGGCATTTACCTTATTAAAGTTGGTAAATAAGTGTGATTGGGATATGGAGATGTTGAAATGCCTAGTTTTCTTTCATATTGTATCACTCTCTAGAATGTTCCTTCTGCCATTGGAGGACCCCAAAATATGTATTTAGTAGTTATGCTTTGAACCGTAAGATTGAGTTTAGGGATATACAGATTTGTGGAAACTCCACTCTCATTCTTTTAGAGGGATTTATTCATTAGGAAAATGAGATCATCAGAACATGATTTTACCAGTGGTAAGAAAATAGAATTTTATTTTACAGGAGGTCTTGATAGAATAAAGATAATAAAGATAGTAGTTGACATTTTTTTGGCTTCCTCTGAGTGGGATACTTTGTGAAACAACTTGTATACAACAGTTCATTTAATCCTCAGTAAGCATGTAAGATAAGGTCCATTATTACTCACACTTTCAGATGAGAACACTGAGATTCAGAGAGATTAGAGGTGTCCAGGTCACATAACTAGAAGGTGATAGAGCCATGAATAGGACCCAGTCCTTTTGACTCCTGCCTATATAATAGGCAACAAGATTTAAAGTAAACTGGAGCTGATGTGATTTTGATCACATCAAAATCTTCCCTATAAACTTTCTTTTTCCTGGTTGACATGACCTCCTTAGGTACTATGTGTATTCTCAGCTTAAATTTACAGTTTCCTTAGCCATCAGCCTAAAGCTTATCATTGCTACAAAGTCCAGGCTTAAAGTTAGATCTGAGCTTAAACATGAAAAGGATTTTTAACGTTTGTAGTCTCTCTACTGATGACACTTGGACTATCTTTCTGTTTTTCTGTTTATTTACTACATTTTTGGAAAAGCAGTCAGCCTAGGCTTTCCTTCTTGTACGTGTAATGAGAACAGTATAAAGAACCCAATCCTTCCTATGACTTCTTTAAAAAGAATAGAGGCTGAGCAGATCACATTTTACACACCTCCCCCTGAGCCTGACTTTCAGCCTTACTTTTTCTTTCCTTATACAAAATCAGAGAATGAAGAGATTGTAAGCCAGATCCTCTTAAAGAGAATTCAGAGGGTTTGTGAACTTTGATGAGAAGACATATTACACCATTATTTTCGCTAACCTACAACTGAAATTCATCATTTCCTTCAATTATAGGGGAGACCACAAACCACAGTGGTATTAGCAGTACCCATGACTATTTGCAATAGCAATTACCAATATTAACATAGCACATTATGGTGTTGGCAGATATCACAAAAACAGTGTTTATATGTATTACTTGATGTATGGTAGTTACAGACTTGCACTAGATTCTGTTATTTAATGTGTTAATAAAGAGACACATGTATTGCAGAACAATTTAAACAAAGATTTTGATGACTGTATTTCAGTATTGTTGGTTTTCTTTGTAATCTTATGTATTTAATTTATGCATTTTTAAAACATTATTCTGAGAAGGGGGTCCCTTATTTTCCCCAGACTGGCAAAGAGGGTCCTGACGCAAAAATGGTTGAAAACTCTACCCTAAATGGGTTATTTTTCTAAGGAAGTCAGTTTCTTGGGGGAAAGGTCTACAAACTATAAGGATTACATTTCCTTGTGAAAAGTTTAGCATATGGTAAAACATACTGAGCATGGCAAAAAAAAAAAAAAAATCTTTTTAAAATAGTGGTTAGAAAACATGAATATTTTTTTTACCAAATAGAAATACATAATAAAGCTCTACATTTCATATGATTTTTTAAAAAGATTATTTATTTATTTGAGAGAAAGAGAGGGGGTGAGAAGCATGCTGCCGGCTGAGCAGGGAGCCCTGCCTGGGGCTCAATCCCAGGACCCTGAGATCATGACCTGAGCTGAAAGCAGATGCTTAACCAACTGAGCCACCCAGGCACCCCTTTCATATGATTTTTAAATAATTTTCCTGCAAGGTTGGTCTCTTCCAAGCAAAGAGAACCAGTACAGACCAGAGGCTGATCTCTGAAGTTGTTGCAAATGACGCATTTGCATCTGATCAGCTTGTCTGTACACGTTACTGCTGGTGGAAGACGGCTCCTCTCCAATTGCATTTTATAACAGATTCATTCTGAAGGTCGATTGCCGTTTCGATCAGTGTTAGCACTAAATTCCATTCGTGCTGTCCTTTTATGCTTTGGTGTCAGTTTTTTATTTTTTATTTTATTTTATTTTATTTTTGGTGTCAGTTTTTTAAAAACTAAATCTTATTGAAGAAAAACATTTGTTCAGGGACGTGCACACAGCAGAAGCATGCCTCTCAAGCACAGGTGTAACCAGCATCCAGATCAAGAATCTGTTTATAAATGCTGAATATGTAGCATATGACAGGTGCTTTCAATGGAGCAGAGGTTGTATCCACAGAATCGTGCAGCCCCTTGAGCCTTGCTGAGCACTGATGGACTCCACCTACGGAGATCACAGTCTCATGGGAGGGTCACAAGCTTTGGCTCAGCTCGAATCCTGTTATCATCACTCGTGAACTGTGCAGTCTCTGACAGACTGCTTCATCTTCTTGAACATCAATGTACTCGTTGTCAAAATGAGGATACGAGGATGCTAATACTTTTCCTTTCTAGTTGCTGAGAATTACAGGGAATATAATTAGAATGTCTAGTATAGGCAAATGATAAATGAATGATGGATGCCACTGTCAGTAACTGTGAACACAACACTAAAACGTTCATTTGTGGCCTCGAAGTTTATTATGGCATAACAGGAGATTGCGGGAGACAGTGAATTTACTAAAATCTTCAGGCTCACCTGAATAATTTTTATGGCACACTGAAGTCACATAATGTTGAATTTACTACAGGGTGAATGTAAGTTTAAAGAAAGAAATTAAGATTTGGTTATTATTTACTTGAATTCCTGAGGAAATGAAATCCCCATTTGTTAAATGTATTTTATTTTTCCTTTGGAGGTGTTGGAGAAAATTTGACTGATCCATCTGTTATAAAACCTGAAGACAAACAGTAAGTTGATTTATGATGTTATCATTTAGAAAATTGCACTTCACACATTGTACACGGCTTTTAAAAATTAATTTCTAAACATATATATTTCTTGCCTAGATCCTAGAAAGATTTTGAGATGGCTTATGTTTACCTATAGGCTGGATATCTGTGTTGGATATCTATATATCTATATCCACTACAATAAATTTTTTTATAAAGAAAAATGCATAGATGAGGACAGAGGGGCAAAAAGAACATATGGAAATAAAATTAGATGAAATTTGAAGTTAATACACATAAATGGAAAGTATAGAGACCAATGCAGCAACTAGGATTTTGTTGCAAATTTAACTCTGAGTTTTCTGGTGGCCCAAGCAAATGGGAAGTATGGGGTAAGCTCAGTATCTATAGGCTTTGACCAGGAAGCAATGTCATAGGAGAAACACAGCTTCCCTTGTTGTGCTCACAACAGAGTCCCTGCGTTCTTGTCATGGGCTGGGTCTTCTATCACATGCCTATAAAATGAAAGGCGTAGAGTGTGCTAGTCAGTAACAGCAAATCTACAAGCGTTCAAAACAATGGGGCTTACGTATGAAGCATCAGATTGTCTGACTTAATTCGGGAATTCAGTTTAAATTATGTAGAAGAATGAATTGTCTGCCTGGCCTCTGAATTCCCGTGGGCATTTGATCCCATATATAGGCTTTTGGGAAAACTTGGCAGCAGAGGGTCCAAGGTTCTTCTGAGAAAGTTGGAGGACAGAGTAGTGTTGGTGCTGATTAAGGACTGATCAATATGGCAGACGACAGCGGTTCTCAAACATGAGCTTCCATCACAATCGGGAGAGCTTGTTAAAACACATATTGCTGTGTTTGTGATTCGGCAGATTTGGGGTGAGGTCAAATAAGGTAACAAGTTCCCAGATGATTCCGATGCTGCCTGCCTGGAGCACACTTTGAGAACTGCTAGCACGTGGTATTTTTACTTCTTTGTTGCTGTACATGTCTGGATTGTAGAAAAAATATATATAAAAGAAATTACATAGATGGGAAATGTTTGTAAAATAAAATCTGAAACTTTTACTTTTCTTCCACAGCACTCACATTGTAACCATTCATTGCTTTAATGCTCTATTCCTTTCCTCGGTGATTTCCTCTAAATATGTTCTTATCTGTAGGCAAAGAGGTCCATCTAGAAGTAATATTAGCTATTCTTTTGGACTAGATGAGTTAGAGAAGGTAAAGGTGAGCCATAATACCCCTATGCATCCAACTCCTATGATATTTGAGCATGGAATTCATGTTGTAACAACCTTAGGGTTCAGAAAAAGGCTTTATTGGTTTTTTTGTTTTAGCAGAGCTAAAGTGTTTTTAGCTAAGGATATTATTATTATTTCTTCAATAGCCCTGTGTGCCCACGGGTTTGTAGGGAACCAGGAACCTGGTACTTCCTTCATAATTTTGCAGTGAAAAATGGTTTGCCTATAGAATGAACCCAGTTTATGTACACTCCATCATCTATTACATTTCGACCTTGATATATATCATTTAATATGACCTGAATGTTTCCAACTTTTAGAATTCAGAGGATTATATTATCCCAGTTGAGTATTTTAATTGTGTTCTGTAGGCCAGTGGGTCTCAATTTCTATTAAGGTCACTGAGGAAACTAAAAAAAAAGAAAAAAAGAAAAAAGAAAAAGGAAAGAAAAGGAAAAGCTTCTGAGAATGAGTATCACATCAAGATTTCTGAGGATGGGGCTCTGATGTCTATATTTTTCGAGAAGTTCCCCATGTGGTTCTGATGGGCAACCAAGAATGGGCACCTCTTGTCTTATGGCAAACTATCGTTTATGACTTGAAGATAGGAACTTTGGAAATTGGTAGGATGGCTGTAGCCTGCCTGGTTTCATGAGGTTACTAATTTTGGGTGCAGTTGGTTTTCCTGGGTAAGGTAACTTTTATCATAGTGGTGGCAGGTGATGTCTAATTGGTTCACCAACACACGCGTTTTTGAGTGCCGTGTGGTCTACAGGAAGCACAGGCCATAGACCAGTAACAGCAGTACCATCTGGGACACTGTCAGACCTGCGAACTCTCAAGACCCTCCCTTGACCTACTGAATCAGAATCTGAATTTTGGTGAGATCCGCAGGTGATTTGGTATAAACTGTAGTTTGAGAAGTGCCTAAGCAAGCGCGTTCGCATGTTTGCTTTACCCTTAAGAACAACGTTTGGAGGAGGCTTCTTCTGTCCCCGATCCCAAATGAGAAAGCTGAATCTCAGTCAAGATGGTGAACTAACTTGCCCATGAGGATAAGAAGTCAATGAGAGGACAGACTCCTCTACCAAAGGAGAAGAGGGTTGTGTTTTTTTGGATTTTTTTTTTTTGTGTGTGTGTGTGTGTGTGTGTTTGTGGTACAGATTCTGATATTATGTGTAGTGCCAGTTATCCCTGAGCACACTTGTGTGTGTGAAGACATGGTCATCTGGCTCCTCCCAAGCCCTCTCTGGCCACTTAATGCACTTCCTCAGGTCACTGAGCCTCAGTGGAGGCAACCTCAGTTACTGGCCGTCTGGGGTTGTTTTCCACTTCCTGCCTTGATGGTTTGGGGCCTTTGACAAGTGCAAAATGATGGTGATTACAGGATCTTTAGTAACTGTGTATACATGGCACTAATTGTAGAACCAAGCTACCACTTGCTTTTCCTGTGCTGTGGAAAATCTGGAAAACAGGTTTTTGGTTTTTTGTTTGTTTGTTTTTGTTTTTGTTTTTTTAACTGAGACTGGAAGTCTGTAGGCCATGCTAGGATCGTAGACCCGATAGCTACAAATAGGTGTTTCCATGACTCCTTCCCCATCTATCCTACACGGGGAGTGGTCACACCTCTCGTGTAGACATTTCAGAGACACTTTGATCCTTTTGTGTTAACTTTCACAGAGCTCAGAGAGGGAAATTATCTAGTTTACCACTTTTATCTGAGAATCAGGAAAACCCTCTAAGTTGGGGGTTTTCTTGATTTTCTAGGGGTGGGGTGGGGTGGGGGTGGGGGGGAAGTAATGACATTATGGAATGCAGGAGTGGAGTATTCCAGCAGGGTCTAGAGAGAATAGAAAAGGAATGCTTCCATCTGAATGGCTGAAACAACACCTTTATTTTTCACTCCAGCGGCATCATAAGAGTTCTGGTACTAAATTGCAAGTGGTTCTATCTTTTTTTACAAATATTTTTTGCCACATTTGGGTTCGTCTTATTAAAGTGGTTCCTTAGCAGATGCTCTGAAGGAGAGGAGTAGTGAACAAGAGGCAGCTTATGCAGCCGGGTAGATACCAGCAGAGCCGCACTTTGTAAGGGCGATTGAGTGACCAGGAAAGTTAATCCCGGGTGTCTGTTCACGTTGTCTTCCCCAGAGATTTCCTCCACCTCCTCGCCTCGGAGCCACGAGGCAATCCGAGAGCAAACTGACATCAGCCCTCATTCTGAGCTTGGCACATCTTCAGAGCAGCTACTGTTGTTCTGCCAAAAGGAAGTGGAAATTGAGATAAATGTTTCAATACTCAGATGGAAAAAAGTCCATTTTTACACCACGTCCCTTTTGAAAAACCACATTCCTCAGAAGCGAAGTTTATTGTTTCCTTTTGTGAGAGTTTGCTTTTTCTTTTTTCTTAAGACGTGGTATTTAAGAGTGGTAATTGAGTTCAGATTTTAGAATGTGCTGTTTCCACTCTGCATGTCATTAAAATAAAATATTACCTTTCATGAAGTCTCTTTGGGAGTGTCCCTGGTGTGCTCTGTTCCGTGGTGTGCGGAGTGTCAGCCTGAAAAAAGCGTCGTGCAGGATCTAACCATGGATGAACATCGATCCTAGAATCCTCTAGGGATCTGTCGTGTTCTGGAGTGTTCAAAATGTGCCTCATCTGTGCTGGTCTGTTTATAATTTTGTCACTTACACGTAGCATATGTAGTTTACGTCCACAAAGTCACTGTGTCCTCGTGGTCTTGTCTTTCCCCCAAGGAGCCCAGCTAGAGCAGTTTGCAGGATAAGAACCAACTGTCGCAAGAGCTGTGAGTACTAGAAGTAGGGTTTTGTCAGGCATTTATTTTTGAAGACGTCAGTTATCTTCTGAAAAGTATTTTGGGTTGGAAACAGTGTATGTGAATCTTTTCAGAAGGTGTGTTCTGATAACAAGTTTGTTTTACGTCTCACCTCACCTTTCGGGTACTCGGGTACTCGAGTAGAAAGAACATTTGGTGATGAATGTCATTCTCTCACCCCATATGCATCGCAAAGGGTCTCACTGTATTTTGTTCTACTGCGGGTACATAGAAAATTCACTCTTCTATCAGATTAGCGTTGAAATGAGTTTCACAGCAGGTCTTGGAGTTGGGTACAAAGATTGAAGTGCATTTGAATTTTAAATTTGCAAACCTAACATAGTTGCTTCCCCAAAGCGCTCAGTTCTTTGTTGGCTCCTTCAAGTTTACTGGGTTACTATGGGATACTGCTCGGTATCTCCGAGAATCCTAGTTGAGCTCCTTTTCCTCCGCTGTGATCTCATTGATATTCTGATATTTCCTCTAGATCAAGAGGAATGGTGTTTGGACCAGCCAATTTAGGGGAAGATGCAATTAGAAACTTCATTGCAAAACATCGTTGCAACTCCTGCTGCCGGAAGCTCAAACTCCCGGGTATGCCCCGAACAATTCTATTTCTCTCTGAGTAAATCTCTCCTAGAACAACATCCATTGTAACCTGGGATAGAGTCGAAAATCTCAATCACATTTTTATCTCATTCACAGTCGAGGCCTGACTTTCTGACTGCAAATTTCTCAAGTCTCTGAAGGGATTACAAGGACTGGGGATTTACTTCAGGTTCTGCCAAAATGTGATAAAACAACATTGGGCCCAATTCTTGTCACAGTCTCTCCAAGGGGAGAGGTTTACCGACTTAATTGGGGTAAAATTGAACGGAGGCGGGTTCCCCTACCCCCACCCCTCCTGCTCTGAGTCCTGTGTGGCGTCCACAGGATTGCAATTCTTTTTTTTTTTTTTTTTTTTAGGATTTCAATTCTTATTTACTCATTGGACACTTGGGACCATGAAAGATCTGGGGACACAACAGCTGTCAATTAAAGTAGTGCCGTTCACTACAAAAAACCTGCCACGTTAAACATATATTGCAATGCATGTTTTCAAAAATCTGATTTGATAATATGGCACACTTTTTCCGGAACTGATATAGTCACCGCAGACAAATATTCTTAGCATAAAAGCAAGCAGCTGGACGTCTGTGTCCCCAGGCTGGCAGTCCCAGCTCTGTCGAATTCTTCTCTTTTATTCCAGAACGGATGCTTCATGTCCGTCCCTGCTTGTTCACTATTTTTCTTAGGTCATACCAAACTTGTCCTTAGACCGGAATCTCACATTTTAAGCAGAGTAGCCCTTCCTGCCTAAGAATAAATGACCAAGCCCGGAATCGGAAATCAGTAAAAGATCATCATCCTTTGTAGCTTGGGATGGAGTAGGTGTAAATTTACAACAAAGAAGGGCAATTTCTAATCTTGTTGGAGATAGAGGTAGGAGGTCGAGAAGCTCTCATGGGCATGGCGTAGTCAAAGACGGGGCTTGGGAGCAGGCTTCTAGTTCCAGTGGGAATTAGCCTGCCAGCCAGGGCTGGCAACGGGGGAGGCGGTGGGGTGGGCAGATCGGACTGGAGTGGCAGAGAGGGGGACCGTCACTCTCATCTTGGGGCAGCTCAGAACCCAGTCTCACAGTGGCATGGCAGACTTGGGCAAAGAGATCAGTCCACAACACATTGGACGTGCTGCCCAGGGGCTTCCTCTCTGGAAGACACGGGGACTGTATCTGATCAGCCGGGAGAACAGGAGGCGGGAGGCATAACTCGCTGCTTCCATCCGTGAGCTCAAGTTAGCTCTTCTGCAAGATTAAAGTTGAGATCATTTTTTTTTTTTTAACCCATGATGGTGGGTGTTGAGTAACTCAATAATTCCTCCACGTATGGACTTAATTTTTGTTTTCTTTCAACACTATAGTTAATGCATTTAAGTGGAAATTAGGAATATCCCCATTTATTCAGACATTTGGTAATATGAATATAAAAAAAGCTTAGTTAGGAAAACAGAACTGCAGGTGATATTTCTTTGCTCTTGATTATGTTCCTTTTTTTTTTTCTCCCTCTCTTTAAGGAAAGGTAGTTCAGAATAGAGTATAAAAGCATGGAATCCAGAGCCAGATAGTTGAGCTCATATCCCACTAATGCATTTTACTAGCAAGGGAACTTCAGGCCTTGATTTTTCTCATCCATAAACTGAGTTTAATAACACCTAGTTCCTAAAATTGATGTGAAGATTGAAGCAATATATGGATAGGTCCAACAAATGTTGGTTATCAGTTAACTATAATATGTATTAGTTTTATATCCAGATAATCCCCTTTTAACACTAAAAAATAATATTGGGAATATACATTTAAGGTTAACAAACTTAATCATTACAACCTGGTCCTGTGCATCTTTGAGCAATGAAAATGCCCTGTTTCCAGGCTGGCCTCACTCAACTCCAGCCAGATTGTGCCTTCTAGGGCACAGTGTGTGGAATCTAGCAATCACATCTTCCCTCCCCTGCCCTTACAGCAGCACTAGGGAGTTAGGGTGGCACATGGACTCTGGGGCCGGGGGAGAGGGGTAGTCTGGACATGGAGGGCTCGAGTTTCACATATCTGCCACCTGAGGAAGCAAGCAGGGTCCTTTCTTAGCACTTGGCCAGACCTAAAATTCATTTTATCCGTGTGGACACTGCCTTCTTGAGGATTCCCTGTAACTGTCTTCATTGTTTTCCTTGCAGATTTAAAAAGAAATGACTATTCCCCTGGAAGGATAACTTCCACTTTTGGACTTGATATCAAAATGGAACCCACGGAGGGGGCTCTGGCAAGGAATACGGAGAGGAACTCTCCAGAAGATGTCACACGACTGTAAAAAGAGAAGGAGAAGCGAGAGGATTCCAGCCGTTGCCCTCCTTCCCATGAAATCTTTGGCAACAGAGATGGATTGGAGTAACGTAGGTGACACCAGAGCCTCTGTCAGGATGGCTTTACCCTGTGGCCCTCCTTGAGACACGCCTTCTGAGCCTCAAGTCTCACCTGCTGAAAGACCTCACTGGTGTCTGATGAACGGGTTCTTCCAGATACTGACCTGGGCGCATGGTGCTCTGCATGCGCTCATCCTCCTGCAGTTTGGTGGGAAGACACTCAGATGATCCAGTGGGAAGACTGCTCCTTCCTACCTCATTGCTTTAGCTGGTGGCTTAGAACCCCTGGAGCAGGACGGGTGGGGGGTGGACACCAAAGAACCAGGGAAATGAATTTAATTTATTTTCTCACTGTGTGTGCTGACTCTTTGCCCCCACTGCTGTTTGTTACCTCATCCGCATATTGTGTTTTTGTGTGGACGTGGATATAAAAACCATCTGACTTCCTTTCTCCTTTCCCACGGCAGAGGGCTTTGAATAGCAACAACCAGCAAAGCAATGGAATGGGGAATGGGATGTGTTTACACAGATGAGACCATACTCCTGCACGGTCTCACCAGTTAAAAAGGTAGTATCCTGGTGAAATCTAGATGCATTTGAGGTTTTTTTTTTTTTTTTTTTTATTGGTAAATCACAGGATGCCTGGACATTTCAGGTTTTTTTCTGGAAGAAAGGAGAAAGGAAATCTAAAACAAAAGCTCCTGCATGCTTTTTAAAATATATATATATATATATATTTTTTTTTTTTTCTTAAAGGGGAATGAGGATATGCAGAATTAGGAATTACCAAAGAAGTATTTCCTCTTCCCTTAAGCTCAGGGGTACTATCAGTTAGCATTGACTAGGCCAACCTCTAAAACACGACTCTCTTTTCCAAAGCTGTGCATATAATATCATGGGCTAAGTTACTCTATCAGGTCCTCTGGGGAAAGATGGGGTTTCTTACTGAAAACTCGCTTTGAAGGTGTTCACTTCGTTCCAGTGCAGAACGCTGGTGGCTTAAAAGAGTGCCCCGGGGTGCATTTTAAGTTAGGCCTCAGAACACGCCAATCAGTTTCTGAGGCCCAGAGGAAGGCTCCCAGGACGGTGCACTGCACAGAACCTTTGGGGAAGCAGCCATCCCTCTTTTGCACCCTCTTTTGCAGAACAAGCATGGACTTTCACACAGGAGAGAGTGGAAGGGCTTGAAACTCCTCTTTATCTTTAGCCTTTACATGAGCTGGTTTGCTTAACCCACCTTCCTGTATTTCCAGGTTATACCTCAGGGGACATGTGGCCTGAGCACACAGGGCTTGAGAGCCACAGATTTAATTTGCCAAGGGTTGCAGTTGGTTCTTAGGCGATTTGCAAGAAACTAATTTGTACCCCTTTTACTTTTGGTCTTGGAAGTGGTGGTGGGCAGGACATTTGGGTGATTTCTAGATTGACAATGGGGATAAAATGTTAAACGCTTTTTTTCAGGACCTAACTGCTTTATCCTATTCTGCAAATCACTAAGGGATCTATTGCACTGAACTGTGGAAAGAGGCAGTTTTACTGTCCAAGAGCCAAACTAAAGGCATTCATTGATTGGTCAAATATTTGTCACCTGGCATGGAACTTGAAAACAAATGCATTGTGATTTCAAATGCCTGTGTTGTACCTCTTCCTTTCTTTTCTCTTCTTTTCTTTTCCTCTTCTTTTCTTTCAGAAAAGCCACCAAAATAATATACTTATAAAGATGAAGTGCTGATCAGAGATCCCCATAGGATTGCTTGCATGCAAATACTGATGTGACAGTCATGACTTTTGAGTGATTCATGACCACAGAAGGGTGGATGTCCATTCATTCATTCGGTCAGTTTTATTTTATTCAGTCAGATTTTTACCAAAGTGCCTTCTCTGTACTGTGTGAGCAATGAGGATCAATGAACAGAGCATTTCTTTGCCCGTAAAAAGCTTTATGTCTCGTGATTCTTTCTTTTTTTTTCCTTTGGTACCAAGTTTGGATTTCTGGTTAATACTTAAAAAAAAAAAAAAAAAAAAGCCCTGATTTCTGTGGAGAATGTTGGATCCAGTGATGTGTCCCATGCTGCCTCTGCCAATGGGTAGTAGGTTCTGACTGGAATACGTGAATTAGGGCAAAAAGAAGACCTAGCTAGGGCTGGTTTTAGGAACCACTGAGGAAAAACAAAGTCTACAATCTTTGCATGAGCACAAAGCCCATCTCACAGATGGGATCTGACTTGGGGGATCAGAGAAGCAACCGGGTTCCCAGGAGTCCTTTCTGAGGGCATCTTGTGTACACATACTCCTTTCCAGGAGGCTGTATGTTTCTGGAGTGACTTCTGCCCCATGACATCCTAAAGCCTCTGTCCACTCTGGGGAATGAGATCAGATATAGTTTTGGGTGTTTCTTCCTCATTGTTATTTCCTGTGGCTTTGCAAAACAAGTTCTAGGTGACTAAGACTTCCCAAGCAACCATTTACTGAATGTTTAAAAAAATAATTTTATTTTCTTGGTGTTTGTTAACCGGTTTTAGACGAGATGGGCCACTGAGGGTCTAGAAGGCATGATACAAATGCCCCATCATAGTCTGTTGTCTCTCCATCAGCCACTAGCATCTGGCACAAAACATGGCACATTATAAGCTTCCAACATTATTTGTTGAAAGAAATAATAAAACCTTCAAATGGTAATGGATTTTGTTCACTAGGTAATAAATCAGATTTGCATTTTTAATCTAGGAGGGAATGATTACCAATTCCTTAAGACCCAACACAATTCTTTTGATCTCTCTCTGTTTTAATTTTCCAGGAAATAGCTTTTAACAACCTATACCTTGTCTATTGAATTCTCAACCAGTTCTTGCCCTTATCATTGTTGTGATACCAGAGTACAGTCCTTCTTACTGGGGACTGTTGAAATGAGATGATAACTTCCCAGAAACTGCCTAGAAATAATCATCACTTTATTACCCTTTGAAAAGAAGATTGATAGAAAAGTCATTTGAAAGATGGTTCATTACCATGCCCTAGTCCGATTTCTTTACTCACATCTATCCAAAGCATGAGAAAGGGAGGATTATTCTCTGAGGTCGGAATTTGAAGGCTGTGTGTTTGCCTCTTTGAAGTCTTGGTATTTAATTTTCTGTAGTCATTTCTTGGGCAATTTTCTAAGAAACTAGTTGAAGCTAATTTATCATAAGTTAAAGTCAAATGACAGAAAAGATTTTTTTCCCCCTTAACAGTCTTTTATTCCACAGAGGTTAGCTTCTGAAGGAAAATGAGACTTAAAATAGCATTTCAAATCTCCAGCCACATGGGTGGGTCCATAGAATAGAAAGCGTTCCGGAAACCACACTGGTTTTTTTTATTTCGCACAGTTATTATTTTGTGACTTTTCTTTCCAGACCATGATGTACAGATAAAATATATTTTTGTGAAAAGCCCTCCTAAAAATAATTAGTAAGTTGCTTAATGTTTCAAAGAGAGATTTGTTTTTTTAGTCCTCGAGCAGTAACAGACCTTGGTCTGTATCATTGGCAGACTTTGGTATAACTTTATATAATTTGCCTAACCCTTGTCTTAACCCCTAACTCTGAAATGGAGATGATATGCTTACCTTTTCAAACAAAGGTGAACAATAATGAGAGAGCATTTATAAAGCCCTTTGAGAATCTCATTCACCAGGTTTCCTGAGAGCATGGGATCCAGTTCAATAAATAATAAGAGGTTTTCATTTTTGATATTATGTGATCATTATTTAATGTTTATAGAGGATGCTCAGTGGACCTGTTTCAGTGTAAACACAAAAGTGGTCTCTGCTATTTCTCTGTTTCCGAGGGGAAGAAGCTCGTTGCTCCCTTTTTGTTTTGAAGCTTAATTAAATAGCTCAAAATCAGGACATTTACCATTCACAGTATCTCCTATTTATTTTGCTTTTCGGTGTATTTAGGTTTATGCAGTTAATTTCTTTTGCCATCTTCTGCCTAAAGAAAGCCTTCCAGAACAAGTAAAGCCCAAATCTGGCACCATGACCAGTGATGCTTTTGGGAATAAAGGAGAGCAGGTTTAGAATCTTGATGTTTGTAAAGCTGGATGTTTTACAAAAATTCTAATTAATGGTGACTTACATTTTGTCAGTATGGGGCTGTTTAGTAATAAGAAAATTCTGGCCTTTAGCTTGCCAGCATCTTTTAGCAACTACAGTTGCCATTGAACAACATGGTTCAAATTGCATGGGTCCACTTATACACAGATTGCTTATAGTATAGTATTGTAAATGTATTTTCCTTATGATTTCCATAATAACATTCCTTTCTCTGGCTTACTTTACTGTAAAAATAGAGTTTATAATACATATAACATTGAAAATATGTACTAATTGACTGTTTATGTTATTGATAAGGCTCCTGGTCAAGAGTAGGCTACTGATAGTTAAGTTTTGGGGGAGTCAAAAGTTATGCATGGATTTCCAACTGCAAGGGAGGTTGGTACCCCTAATCCCTGCGTTGTTCAAGGGTCAACTATAGCCTCCTTTAGAATTTTCACCTTTCCCCAGTGATTTTTTTTTTTTCATTGTGAACCTGTAGAAATTCCATTTGCTACATTAGTATCACAAAGTCCTCACAAGTATTATGGTAGAAACCCTTTAGCTAATGACAGTCCAAATGCCTTTCCATGGAGACATTTGGAGGAACCATTTATTGATATCATGTGATTGCATTTTGGCTTCTAATGAACCTTTTTCTCTGTTTCTCTATTGGTCATCGACTAAGAGTTTACAGAGCCTCAGGATCTTTTGGTAACCAAAAGAAACTCTTGGTGTGTGTTATAGGCTAAAATGTGCCTCCCCTCCTTTCACCCCCAAATTCATGTGTTAAAATTCTAACAGAATTGTGACTGTATTTGACTTTAAAGAGGTACTTAGATTAAATCAGGTCATTAAGGTGGGCCCTGGCCCAGTATTACTGATGTCCTTATAAGAAGAGGAGATTAGGACACAGACACACACAGGAAAGATCATGTCGAGACACAGAAGGTGGCCACTTGCTAACCAACGAGAGACACCTCAGAGGAAACTGGACATGGCAACACCTTTTTTTTTTTTTTTTTTTTTTTGAGAACATTTGCCCTTTAATTTGCATTTAAAATCAGTTTCTTTAAATATTTTAGTTACAAGTTCTGAATAGTGAAGACAGAGTAGATGCTGCAGGCACTCAGTATCAGCTCCCAGCCCCCTCCTCCCCCAAGCCTTGCTTCTCTGCTCAAGATCCAAAGGGGCACTAAGTGGCTCCTGGTGTCACGTGGCCACCGCCTCAGGCCTGGATGCAGCTGGCTTGGACTTTAAGCCTCCAGAACTGTGAGGGAATTAAGTCCTTTCATTTAAGCCACCCAGTCTGTTACTTTGTTGTTATGGCAGCCCTAGAGAACTGTTATGATGTGTTGCCGTATTTTGGAATTCCCTACTTACTTTTGAAATTTTGTAGATAGGGGCTTGGGGATCAGAGACGCTGGTATCAACAAAGAAGAGGAGGAGGAGAAATGATTGTGGGATGCATGCATCTGCTGGGGGTGAGGATAGAGTACCACGGGTGGTGGTAGGACTAGTGAATTGCTTTATTGAGAGAGTAGAGGATGGTGTGTTCTGAAAGATCACATGAATGTTGCAGATGAAAACAAGCATGGGCTGAGCTTCATGAGATTGGATATTTGCTTACTGTTAAAGGGCTTCTGGGGATATCTTAGGGGATAGGGTGGGAATAGAGGTGCAATCCCTAGTTTTATACTACTGTTCAGTACACATCCTATTCAAGAAATATTTATGGAGGCTTACCATGTCTTATCCCTTACACTAAGGTTAGACTTATTAGATAAGACCCATTTCTGTCCTCAAAGGTCAAATAAGGACCATTGTCCTCCAGGACAAATAAGGAATTCACAGGATGCTGATCATCATTGCCCAGCAGTAATAACAATTAGAATGGTAACTTTTTAATGTTATTATTATAGGCAACATGTATTGAGCACTCATTATGTGTTAGGCATTGTACTAAATGTACATTACACGTCATTTCATTTATCTGAACACCAATCTGATGGCTATGCTCATTATAAAGATTTGGAAATGCTGGTTAAAAGTTAAGTAACTTGATTAAATCAGTACCCAAGGGGGACCTAGGAGTTAAAGCTAGATCAAATCAGTAACATAGAAAGCTAGGTAATACGAGCCAGCACATTTAGTATGCCTTAAAACTGTAAAAACACTTATGAAGGAAATTAAAGATGACACAAAGAAATGGAAAAACATTCCATACTCATGGATTGGAAGAACTAATATTGTTAAAATGTCTATACTACACAAAGCAATCTACACATTTAATGCAGTCCCTATCAAAAACACCAGCATTTTTCACAGCGCTCTGGAACACACAATCCTAAAATTTGTACGGAACCACAAAAGACCCTAAATAGCCAAAGCAGTCTTAAAAAAGGAAAGCAGAGCGGAACATCACAATTCCAGACTTCAAATTTTATTACAAAGCTGTAGTGATCAAGATAGTATGGTACTGGCATGAAAACAGACACATAGGGCATTGGAACAGAATAGAAAACCCAGAAATGGACCCATAACTAAATGGTCAACTAGTCTTCAACAAAGCAGGAAAGAATATCCAATGGGAAAAAGATAGTCTCTTCACCAAATCGTGTTGGGAAAACTGGACAGCCACTTACAGATTGAAAATGGACTACTTTCTCACACCATACACAAAATAAATTCAAAATGGGTGAAAGACCTAAACATGAGACAGGAAACCAACAAAATCCTAGAGGAAAACACAGGCAGCAATGTCTTTGACCTCAGCCATAGCTAATTATTACTAGATATATACAAATGTCTAACCAACACATGAAAAGATGTTCAACATTACTCATCAGGGAAATACAAATCAAAGCTACAACGAGATAGCATCTCATACTTATCAGAATGGCTAAAATTAACAACACAGGAAACAATAGATATTGATAAAGATGGGGAACAAGGGGAACCAACCCTCTTACACTGTTGGTGGAAATGCAAACTGGTGCAGCTACTCTGGTGAATAGTATGGAAGTCCTCAGAAAGTTAAAAATAGAAGTACCGTATGAACCAGCATGGCACTACTAGGAATTTACCTAAAGGATACAAAAACACAGATTCATTTTTTACAGATTTTATCCATTTATTCATGAGAGACACAGAATACAGCCAGAGAGAGAAGCAGGCTCCATGCAGGGAACCTGATGCGGGACTCAATCCCAGGACCTCGGGATCATGCCCTGAGCCAAAGGCAGACGCTTCACTGCTGAGCCACCCAGGCATTAAAATAAAACTGATTTGAAGGAGTACATGTGCCCTGATGTTTATAGCAACATTATTGACAATAGCCAAACTATGGAATGAGCCCAAATGTCCATCAATTGATGAATGGATAAAGATGTGATATATATAACTACATATATAACTGTATATATAACTATGTTTATAAATATATATATGTAATGGAATATTAAGCATCCATAATAAACAAAATCTTGCCATTTACAGCAACATGGACAGCACTAGATAGCATTATGTTAAGTGAAATAAGCCAGAGAAAGACAAATACTATTTGATTTCATTCATATGTGGAATTTAAGAAACAAAACAATTGAACATAGTGGGGGGGGAGAGAATCTTAACAAAAGAATAAACTGAAGGTTATTGGAGGGGAGATGGGTGAGGAGAATGGGTTAAATGGGTGATGGGTATTAAGGAGGGCATTTGTAGTGATGAGCACTAGGTGTTGTATATAAGTGATGAATCACTAAATTCTATACCTGAGATTTAAAAGAAAAAGAAGGAGAAGGAGAAGAAAGAAGAAGAAAGAAGAAGAAGAAGAAGAAGAAGAAGAAGAAGAAGAAGAAGAAGAAGAAGAAGAAGAAGAAGAAGAAGTTGTTGTTCTAGAGCATGCATTCTGGAACAGATTGAATTGCAGATTTGAAAGTCAGGGCCTAATTTAGGTCATCAGATGAGAAAATCCAAACTGGCATCTGTGGAATGTTACCTTGTGTCCTCTGCATCTGTCAATATCAAGGAAATCTTTCCTGCACCTCAATGGCCACTTATAGACTGTGTAAGTCCATGGTAAAGCCTTCCCCTTTTGACATCACGCAAGGTAAGTGCAAGATGATGAGTGGGTTCTCTTGAGTCCAGCATTGTGTATGCCAGTGAAATTTTCTGCCTCTACTGTACATTTATTTATTTATTTATTTATTTATTTATTTATTTATTGTTTTCCTAGACAATTAGTTTTTTTGGTCAATACAACAACTATTGGATAACATCTAGTGACATTCCAGTTTATCAAATATAGTGAAAAGTAGAATCTATGCAAACTACAAAAACGTAATCAGCCTGACCATCACACTGTGTCCCTGAAGGACTTGGCAGATGAATTATCATCAGAGGGTCGCTTGAAGTGCATGGAGTCAGAACAAAGAGAGTTGATAAATCAAGTACTTAATGGTTCTGGGCTAAGACATTCTGTTTCATCCCATCTTCTCCAGAGGGATGGGCCTGCTGGTGGGAGTGGAATACCAAAGCCTACAAAACTCCAGACTAATTCCAAAGGATGCAACAGAATTTCAGTTGATTTTCATTATGTTACATCTTTTTTTACACTATATTGACTGCAAATGTGGACCAAGAAACATTAATTTTACAAGTGAGATACCAATTTTTTCAGAAATGTAGAATTAGAAAATGTGAGAACTACAAAGACAGATGAAAGTAACGAGAGCCAAAGAGACTATGCTTCACTCAAAGTTAATATAACTATTGTCAGAGGAGGGACTAGAACTCAGGCCTTCCTAAGTCACCATCATTTATATTAATAGTGATCGAATTTGTGTTAAGGCAAATGATGTTCTGTTGTATTAAAACCTTTCTCTGTCTTCTTGGGAAATATTCAGATATTTCTGTGACTAAGTTCTGAACTTGGAAATCTTTATATGGCTGTCATTAAGATGAGTCAAATGAAATTTAATTGTTTATGCTTCTCAATAAGATTACTACATTAGATAGGTGACTTCAGAATTCTAGTTGCAAACTGATACTGCAAATTAATGATTTTAACAATTCTTTAATTTTATGTGTGTATGTGTGCTTGTATAAGTGGAAAGTAGCTACTTGAATACCAGGCTTGGGTAACCATTGAAGATATGTAGTGAAAAGATTGTATAAGACCTGGATTTCAATGAATCTGTCAAATATTCATTTATTGAGGATGATTTATTTCCTATTACCATAAAAAGTCTCTTAGACCTGCGGTATGCCTTGAGTTTTCCTAGGATGGGTTAATGGGAATGGTAGAAAATTCTCTAGACTTTGGAGCTAGTGGACTTAGGTTTGAATTAAATCTTTACCACTAAAAAATTTGTGATCGTGGGCAACTTGTTAAACCTCTCTGAACCCATTTTATCATCTGAATATGGCAGGATAATCTGATAATATACTGACCTGTGTTTCTTCTTGCTATTTTCTGTCCCAAGAAGGTAAGTGGATGCACTTGCCTCAAGGCATGGCTTACTACAGAAGTTGCAAAGCCCCAACATGACAACCTCTCACTAAGATTTCTGGAAAATTGATAGGGGCTAGAATGCGGAGTTGATGAGGCAGAGGAAGTCTACCCTAGGAAAAAGAAGAGGGATTCATTCCTGTAGATAGGAAAGATGGCAGTGTTTTCAGTGAGGGGTTTAGGGCTTGTGAAAGGGCTAGTTCACGGATATCAGGAGGACTAAGAACTATGGCCTGAGAAGTCACAGGGAGCATTACATGTCCATGCTAGTCATGGATCAAATGGAACCTCTTGCCTCTCAATGAATCATGTAGGCTGCGATCAGGGGCCTGATGTCCTGAAGGTTAGAAGGCCTTCCCTGTTTTCCAACAAATTACCTTTGTTTTTACTTGTTTTATAATTGGAAAGTATGACTGAGATTGACTCTTATCATTTTACAGAGAGGAAACTTCTTTCTAGATTTAGAAAAATAAAGAAAGGTGCCATTTCTTGTACCTGAGCATTATAGAGAACATTATCTCTGCAACCTAATCTCTACCAAGCAGGATAATTTTGAGAATTAGAAATAACGTACATAGAGCACTTAGGGCAGTGTCTGGCACAAAATAGACTTATTGAGAAATTATTAATAATCATTATTTGAGACATTTTTATTTCATCATCAAGACAGCATCCAACTCAAGATTGGTGGAGCTAGAGCTTCTTTCTCTCTTTTAAAAAATAGACTTTATTTTTTTAGAACAATTTTTGGTTCACAGAAAAGTTGAAAAAAAGGTACAGAGATTTCCAGTATACTCCTTACCCCAACATATGCATAGTCTCCCCCATCTGCTTCTCTTTTCAAACAGAAGACTAATATGATAGTTCATAGGATTGATCCTAGAATGCCAAAACTAAGAGAGTCCTATATTAGGGAAAACTAGGCAATAACAGTAAACACCAAAATGTGGTGACTTAACACAATAGACATTTATTTCTTTCTTACTTAATATTCCAGGGCCCAGGCTGACAGTGATTCTTCCATTTTTAACAGATGGATCCCATGATTGCCCTTGTTGCATATCCACAGCCCTGGGTCCAGAAGGGGTTCCAAAAGGGTTCCATGGAGGAGACACATGGGAGGTTTTATGGGCCATCCTTAGAAGTGAAACATCCTTTTTTTCATAACACTGGCTACAACTAAATCACAAGGTCATGCCTACTTGCAAAAAGGCAAGTGCAGTCTAGCAATATATCTAAGAAAAAGAGAAATAGGAATGTGATGAATAGCTAGAAATCTCTACCAAATTAGGAATTATCTAGTCTGATCTAATTCCTCATTTGAGTGAGTGTGGCTCTGAAAGTGGAGTGTTTTTTGGTAAGGCTTTGGAGAGGATTTTTTTTTCTTACTTTCTTCAGAAATCTTTAATAAGTTCTCCTTATTTAGGACAGGACACATTTTTGACTAACTCTCCATATCTTGCACCAGCCATCTTCAAAATATCATCATATATATTCCCTATTGCTTTCCCATAATTCATTTATAATGGCAAAAACTATTGGATACAAGGAGTAAAATCTACTTAGAATGAGAGTAGGCTTTACTGAGCACTATTAATGTGGTGACAACTATAAAATATGTCCATTGTAACTTTCCTTCCGCTGCTTGAACCCCACCCATTTTCCGCCTTATCATCCCTTTAAGCAACATCATGTGAAATCAAACATATCTTGCCCTCATTTCTAAATTGCATACAATCAGCTAGCAGGCATAGAAGCAGTGAGGTAAGAGTAGAAATTTACATAAGAAGCCTATTAATATACTATACAAATGAGGGCCCTGTGGAGAATGTTAATTCATTTCTTACACTGAATGGCCATGATCACTGTAAATTTTCATCACGGCAAGAGCTAAGATGGAGGTGGAAAACTTGGATGTACATAAGAGATGGGAATTGACTACATTTTATGAAGAGAGTTATCACGTACCTTTTCCACAAAGTAGAAGACCTGAAAGGGTGCTTTGACTTTAAAGCTTACATGCCAGGGATCCCTGGGTGGCGCAGCGGTTTAGCGCCTGCCTTTGGCCCAGGGTGTGATCCTGGAGACCCGGGATCGAGTCCCACGTCGGGCACCCCGTGCGTGGAGCCTGCTTCTCCCTCTGCCTGTGTCTCTGCCTCTCTCTTTCTCTCTGTGACTATCATAAAAAAAATATATATATATATATGTTTAAAATATATATATATGTGTTTTAAAAAAAAGCTTACATGCCGAAAAAAATTAAAAATAAAAAAAAAATAAAGCTTAGGTGCCTAAGCTTGAAAATAATTTTCAAGAGTCATCTTGGATCATTTCTTGAAGGGCAGTGGGTGGGGAATTGAAACATTTAAATAAAATATTTCAATTTATCATTTTTTAAAAGGAAAGCCATTTCTAGAGTAATTTTGTGAAAATTTATTGTCTCTTTTTTAAGCTGCCCAAGGACCATGGATGATAGAGCGCATGTAGACTAGACTAGATGTGATCTTTTTGTAACCCCCGCCCCCAGTGGCTCCTCAATTACTTTATTGGTTGAGTCGTTAATTCATTGATTTAACTAAGATTCATTAAGTGTCTAGCATTTGCCAGCCACTATGCCAAGATCACCAAGGTGGGTGCTCACAGGTCCATGGTAAGACAGAAGTGTTTAGAAACCTTCCTGTACCACAAGTCACAATTGAGACATTTGCAAAATGCTCTTGGGAGTCAAGTGAAGGAAGGGCTCCCTCCATCGAGAAGGAAGCGAAAGCTTCACAGAGAATGATAAGAATTTACCTGGAGAAGGGAATGGTAGCCAGCAGAGATGGTTGGGGACTGATGAGTCCATGGGTGGTTATTCCTAGAGCACATTATGGAATAAGATGGAAGGTGGCAAGACAAAAATGTGAGAAGAGTGGGGGAAATTTGTTAAAAGCCTTTCATGTAATTATAAGGAATTAAGTTTTACCACGCAGGCTGGAGAAATAAGGAACTGCTCTCAACACAGTCGATACTGGGTTAATGAATTAAGTAACCAACCACTGAGTATAAACTGCTTGGCCTTAGTAGTACAACACTGAGAATAATGTAGACTCTGCCCATAAGCAACTTTCAGTTTGGTGAGCAGTTACAACCAATAGAGATGGCTCTAGGGGTTTTTTGGGAAGGGCTTTAACTGTTCACACCATCAACTCCTTCCAAATTCACTTCATATCACCATTATACATGGCTGATGGAAGTTTTCCTAATCTTATGTCAAATCCATTTTTTGGAAAATACTGCTATTCTATTGATCTACAACATAAAACCTGTATAAAAACAATGTCCTCAATGGACAAGCAAGAAAAGATCCCTAGTCTGCTCTTTCAATCAGATTGTTCCCTCTCTGTAGCTGCCCCGTACAGGAAGTCTGGAGCAGCCAACAAGGACAGGTTTTACTGTATACAAGGTACTCTACTAGGTGTGTTCTAGAGGGACACAAAGACCCAAATCAGTTGTTACAGCACAGGGCAGAGAGAGCGAGCAGGTACACGCAAGAGCGTGGCATGGGGAGACTTCCTGGAGGGGCCCAAACTTGTCCTGAGTCCTAGGGAATGAGAAGACTGGGGAAGAGCATGTTCAACAGAGGGCATGCCAGGGAGCAGGAACATCAGTGTTTTGGACCAATTGCTGTGGTTTTTTTTGGGGTGGAGAGATTGGAGGTTGAGGGTGGGAGAATGACGCAGTCACCTTGACAAATGAAAGGTTTCGAAGAAAGTGTCCAGACTCATTTGATCAAGATCTGTTCCTTGACAACTATACAATAATTTAAGTGAGATATGCAAGGACGGGGGAAAGGAAGCCCACTCTTATTGACTCAGCATCACTGTCCCATTAATTCATTCCCTTGCTCCAAGAAATCTCATAAGACAAACATCAGGGCGACTGGGTGGTGCACTCAGTTGAGTGTTGGACTCGGTTTTGGCTCAGGTAGTAATTTCATGGTCAGAAGATGGGTCCCCAAGTCTAGCTCTAAATTCAGCCCAGAGTCTGCTTGAGATTCTCTCTCCCTCTCCTGCCCCTCCTGCTCCTGCGTTCTCTCTCTCCCAAATAAATAAATAAATCTTTAAAAGCAAAAAAACTCAAAAACAATGAATATCATGGCCCCAGCATAAACTGCCAAAGATTTCTTGGCCATAGTCTGCTTTGCAAGATTGTTGGCATGTCTTTCATGACCTGTGTGTCTGGGTCTGAGAAGTTGGGTGTTGCATGTTTGAGCCTGGTTGGTATTCCTCAGACTAAGAGGAACAACTGGTTTAGTAAGAGACTGATTTCATTGTACCTCCTAACTTGGGGACTCAGGAGAAGCTTCCTGAGAAAAACATAAAAACCTGTAGATACCTGTGATTTTAAACAATAGAAACTGGCTTTGCCCCATTCCATTTTTAGAGAAAGCATGTAAACTGAGGATTAAAACCTCTGGCAGGGAAGTAACATTGCACTTGACCAGATGGGGTTTCTTAAAATGCCAGGGACCATGGGTCCTCTTCATTGAGGCCATCAGCTACACATACTCTAGGAGGAGTGGGAGGCCTCTCCTGATACATGCTCTGGTCACAGTCTGGTTTAAGCTTTCTCTACCAAGGCAAGACAAGACCAGGAGTTTCCCAAAAGGAATAAAAAGAGATGCAGGGAACTGTTCTTAGCTTTAGCATAAACTTTCCAAACTGTAGCCATTTCAAAATGCCCTAATCTGGCACTGCTTTCCAGTAGTTTCTCTTTTCCTACCAGTATAAACTGACTTTTTCTCCTAGTATAGACTGATTGACTATATCAAACACCTTGTGCCTGGGCCTTGTGTCTCTTGTGCTGCCCCCGTTGAAAGCAGTTCTTATGTCAAGAGTAAAATTTTAAGTTGTGTATCTCTGACATACCTTTGACTTCTGCAGAGGAAGTATTTCATTAGATTTTGGAGAATTAGCCGAAAACTCCACTGGCCTCTGGGCAAGGGAGGATTCTACTGCTCAGGTGTCCCCTTCACAGACAGACACATGCCCTCTGGGAAGGCTACTTTGACCCTCTTTTCTGGAAGGAAAGGGGCCAGATAAATCAACAATACCAACAGCTCTGGTCCCTCTCTTCTGACACAGAGAACACCCCAGCCTTCTCATCTTATTTTTGGCCTCACTGAGGTACGGTTACATCCCGCACATCCAGCCAGATCAAGACACTCACCCCAGCCTCCATAACTGAATCTTCCAGCCCCAGCAAGGACTTGAACTCGTGGTCCCAAGAGCAGGATGGATTAGCGCTCAGGGCTCCCACGCTGACTCTATCAAAGCTTTCCTCCGCACATCTCCATTATGTGAACAGCTCTGTTAACCAAACCTATTATCTTTCCCCCTTGGTTTCAAGTTGAGAAAGGGAAAGCAACTTCTTTAATGGCCCACAGATTGATGATTAACATTTTACATGTCCCTGCTGCTAAGTAAAAGAACTGCTTTGTGGACAGTGAAAATGCCTAGGAGAAGGAAGCGGGAGTCAGCTTGGTTTATTAAGTTGTGCTGCTTCATTAATCACAATCTTTTTTTATGGCAGTACTTAAAGGCCCATCCATTGTACTTCTCGGGAATGGGGTAGATCAAAAACAAGTGCTTTTAGTGCACCTTTGACATCTGGCATAGCAGCCGGCTATCTGCGATATTGCTCTCCAGCAGTGTGGGGAGCTGCATTTACTGTGACCGTGCTGGCCCTTCTGATTTAAGCTACTGCAGAGGGCAATGAATTACCTTAAAGGAGCTCCGCTGCCGAACTCCCAAGTTTTATGCCGGACCCCTGCCAGCTTCCCCACTTTATGAGTATGAACAATCAGACAATTGAACTGATTTGACTTTGCCACTCCCGGAGTTTCATTGCCGCGAACCTGGGGATGTTATGATGGCAATGCCACGCTAAGTGCTGCTCTGACTAGCAGCAGCGCCCGCTGCCCGTTCAAGTAGGGCACCCATTCTTGTTAGCTGAAAAACTCTTCTGATTTGCAGCAAGGGGGAAAATAGATCCCATGCAATCAGATTAATTCAACTCTGAATGTTATTTTCATTTAACACTGTGGAGCTAGGCAGTGTCCCAATTTTTTTTTTTTTAATGGTAAACTCATTAAAAGGCAGGGTTCTTTAGCAAGGAGTCTTGTAGCACTGGTGCGGAAGGCACCTGCCAAGTCCTGATGCAGATTTGCACACACAGACAGAAATTTACGTACATAACACATATACACCTACCTACTCCACAGGCTGGCTTAGGCTTAATATTGTCAATAAAGGGCATCTGGTCTAGTCATAATCTGAAAAGGGGTAATTTACAGTGTTTGAAACTGATGTCAGTACATACTCATTCTGGTTCTTTATGTAAACTGAAGACATGTGCTAAGGTTTAGTTATTGTACACCTTCTGCATCAGAGAATGTATTTACTTTCAAGGTTTATTACATGTAAATTTCTATTATCTTTTGAAAGTAGTGTTATTGTATATGAAAGAACAATCTAATGTTCGTTGTAGGAAAAATTCAAGCAGTGCAGCAAAGAACCCGAAAAGGACGTGCAAGTCACCCACTATCTTACCACCTACAGATTCCGATTATTAAAACTTTATCCAGATTTCTCTGCCAATGTACACTGATTGATTGCTTCATTCATTCATTTTGCAACCCATCTTTCCCTAAACCCACACTCCCTACCTCCTCACAGATGCATATTTAAGGCACTCAGTTGACTTCCCAATGGCCTATCTTAATCTCCCACATTGTTACCAGATTGACTTACCAATATGAAAATCTGGCAATATTATTAATGTCATTCTTCTAGCCCAGCAGAGGGGTTCTACTGCACTTATAATAATGTCCAAACTCAATGTGGCACGTGAGTCCCCTTTACCTCTCTGGATGCAGGTCACAGCCTTGTACTTCCTCCTTCTTGCCTTTGTTATGTTGTCCCTTCTGCCTGGAGTCTTCTTTCTCCATCTTCTCTTTGATGGCTAAGTCTTAGCCTGTAAAAATCCCAATATTTATTTATTGATATATAGTCAAATATAGAAATCTTAAGCATACAGACTAGTGAATTTTGATAAATTATTTATATAACCATCATCTAGATCGATAATAGAGGATAATGCCATTATCTCAGAAAATTTTTTTCATGTGTCATTCCAGTCAATTCCCAGCCCCTACCTTGGTACTGATTTTTATTACTATAGATCATTTTTTCCTGGATCTTGAACTTTTTATAAATGGAATCACAAGGTATATACCCTTTTGTGTCTGACTTGTTCTGCTTAACATGTTTTTGGGATTTTTCTCACGTGACTGTATGTATAAGGACTTTGTTTCTGTTTTGCTTTGGTTTTTTGTTTTTTTGTTAGACTTGAATATTTATGTAGTAGTATCTCATAGTTTTAATTTGTACTTTCCTGCTATCTAGCAATATTGAGTATCTTTTCCTATGCATACTGGCTTGTTCCTCCTTTAAACCAATGTTTTACAAACTACAGGTTTAGTCCAATGGTAAGTCATGAAATCAATTTAGTTGATTGTAAGCCACATTTAAAAGAAAAAAAGAAAGAGATAAGGCAAATTATCATAGAATGCATCAGAGAGATTCATACATGGTAAGGTTATGCATTGTTTTGTGAAAATTTTTCAGTTTTTGGGAAGAGAGTGTGTGTGTGTGTGTGTGTATGTGTCCTGATAGCAATTACATTTGTGAAAAGAATTTAAAATGGCTTAAAAGCAATGAATTAAATTTAAATTAATGGAGATACTCATTGGGCACAGTGAAGGATGGAGAATGAATTGGGGTGATGAGCAAGCAGGAAACAAGTATCATAACTTTTTTTTTTAAAGATTTAATTTATTTATTCATCACACACACACATACACACACACACACACACACACACACACACACACACAGAGAAAGAGAGAGAGAAGCACAGACACAGTCAGAGGGAAAAGCAGGCTCCATTCCATGCAGGGAACCTGACGTGGGACTCAATCCCAGGTCTCCAGGATCACACCCTGGGCTGAAGGCAGCGCTAAACCGCTGAGCCACCCGGGCTGCCCATATCATAACTTTTTAAGGAGGCTTTACCTGCTTCCCAAATAAGTTTGAATTAGATGCCTCATATCTGATTCTATTTAGCTAATGTTTTGTCATTATTGAATTTTGACTCATGATGGTGCTTATTTTTGTTTCTCTGAAATATCTACTTCCATTTTTCTTCTATTTCTTTTTTTAAGGTTTATTTTAATCACCTGGTGTTCAGTTGTTTATTTATTTAAATTCCAGTATAACTAACATGCAGTGTTAAATTAGTTTCAGGTGTACAATCGAGTGATTCAACAACTCTATACATTACTCAGTGCTCATCACAATAAGTGTACTCTTAACCTCCTTCGCCTATTTTACCCATCCCCCTTTGGGAACCATCAGTTTGTTCTCTATAGCTAAGAGTTTTTCTTTTTTTTTTTTTTTTTTTTTGTATTTTTAGGTTTATTTATTTTAGAGAGAGCATGAGTGGGAGAAGCAGAGGGAGAGGGAGAGAGAATCTGAGGCCGACTCCATGATGAGCATGCAGCCCAACTCAGGGCTTGATTGATCGATCCCATGATACTGAGATCACGAACTGAACTGAAACCAAGAATCAGATACTTTAACTGACTGTACCACCCAGGTGCTACAAGAGTCTGTGTTTTGGTTTGCCTCTCTCTCTCTGTCTCTCTCTCTCTTCCCCTTTGGCTGTTTGTTTTGTTTCTTAAATTCCACATATGAGTGAAATCCTTGGTATTTGTCTTTCTCTGACTGACTTATTTTGCTTAGTATAATACTCTCTAATGCCATCTATGTCATTACACATGGCAAGATTTTATTCTATTTTTTATGTCTGAATAATATTATATATATATATGGCACATCTTTATCCTTTCATCAGTCAATGGACACTTGGGCTGCTTCCATATCTTGGTTATTGTAAATAATGCTTCTATAAACATTGGGATGCATGTATCCCTTTGAATTAGTGTTTGTGTATTCTTTGGGTAAATACCTAATAGTACAATTGCTAGATCCTAGGGTAGTTCTATTTTTAACTTTTTTAAGGAACTTCCATACTGTTTTCCAGAGTGGCTGTACCAGTTTGCATTCCCACCAACAGTGTAAGAGGGATCCCCTTTCTTCCCCCTTCTCACCAACACCTTTTGTTTCTTGTATTGTTGATTTTAGCCATCTTGACAGGTGTGAGATGATATCTCATTGTCGTTTTGATTTGCATTTCCCTGAGGATGAGTGATGATGAACATCTTTTCATGTGTCTGTTGGCCATCTGTGTGTCTTCTTTGGAAAAAATTGTCTATTCGTGTCTTCTCATTTTTAATTGGACTATTCATTTTTTGAATGTTGAGTTTTATAAGTTCTTGATAGATTTTGGATACTAACCCTTTATCAGATGTGTCATCTGTAAATATCTTCTCCCATTCTGAAGGTTGCTTTTTAGTTTTGTTGATTGTTTCCTTTACTGTGCAGATGCTTTTTATTTTGACAAAGTCCCAGTATGTTTTGAATCATAGCTAGACATTCTTTTAAATACTTTATGAGAGATTACATCAAAGCTTTTTAAAAAGAGAATTCTTTTTTTTTTAATTTTTTTAAGTTTATTTATTTATTTAGGTAATCTCTACCCATAACATGGGACCTGAGCTCATGGCCTCAAGATCAAGAGTCACACACTGCTCTGACCGAGCCAGCCATCTTTGTTTTAAAGATGTGTTCTCCACTTTTTAATCTTCATTAATTTTCCCTGGGACTCTGCATTGTGTTCTGTACATTCAAATAATTGCATCATTTGAAACAAAAACTCTTTTTTTAGTGTTTAGCTTTGCAATAAGTGAAGTAAATATTCAGATTCATCAATTAACTTTCGTGATTATGTTTACAGGTTTATTAAAGGCAGTAAAGATGGGCAGCCCCGGGTGGCTCAGCGGTTTAGTGCCGCCTTCAGCCCAGGGTCTGATCCTGAAGTCTTGGGATCAAGTCCGATGTCAGGCTCCCCCCATGGAGCCTGCTTCTCTCTCTCCCTTGCCTCTGCCTCTCTCTCTCTCTCTCTCTCTGTGTGTGTCTCTCATGAATAAATACATAAAATCTTTTTTAAAAAAAGGCAGTAAGGTATAAGGTCTGCAAGTTTGAAACTCAAATCCAGAATGCTGAGGTTCAAATCCTGGTACCACTTCTTATTGACTGTATGATTTTGAGTAGCCTTTCTATGTTTCATCCTCCTCACTGGAAATGGGGAATAATAGTAGTAGCTACCTCATTGGTTTGCACAAAAAGGCTCATTGAATTATTATAAGCACCCGGGAGAGTGCCTAGCATATAGCAAGCGCTATTAGCTATTATTATTTTCTCTTTTTTTTGTGTTTGGCTCATCCTCTAGTGTTTTGGTAAATGTCTTTGAAAGTGACTTCTTCTTTATCCAGAAAAAGTATTTAATTATGATTATTCTGCAATCTTGCATATTTGAATATGATTTTTTTTTGCATCCTCACATAGGAGCAAGAAATTGATGGAGTAGGAATCTTGGATAATAATTTTTTCCCCCTGAAAGCTAGTAAATAGCGTTTTATTGTCTTCCAGTGTTTATTGTTGCAAAAGTCAATGCAATTTTTGTCCCTTGAAGGTGAACTGTTTTATCTTCTTGGATTAATTAATCAGTTCAATAAATATTTATTATGCTGTTTCTATGTATAAGATATGGTTATATGCTTTAGGTATACAACAGTGAACCAAACCTTTTGAAGCTGACAACCTCTTTGGGGTATGGGGCGGGAGGAAGACAATAACCCAATTACCCAGAGTTAGCTAAAATCCAAGGTCTGAGGGAACAGTTCCCACAAGACTGCTCTCACTTCTGACACCAATTATAAATTTAGGGTATTCACAAAACCACCTTCAGATTTGATAATTCACTAGAAGATCTCACAGAATTTTCTAAAAGCAATTGTACTTATGGATTCAGTTTGCTACAGGGGAAAAGATACAAATTAGAACCAACCAGAGGAAGAGACACATAGGGAAGATTCTTAGAGGGGTACAAACTTCTGGTTGTCCTCTCTTCATGGAGTCATGGTGGCATTACCTCCTCCTGACCACAATGGGTGACAGTTTGCAGAGAGTATTGGCAACCTAGGAGACTCACTTGAGCCTCTGGGATCCAGGGATTTTACTGGGCTCAATCACATATGCAGCTTGCCCTGTTGTCTTTTAGGCTCTAACCCTCCTGAGGTTGGGCTACTACCTTTAATCTTCTATCCCTCTAGATGTTGGAACAGATGCGGCATAGCCCAAAGTCCCCTGTGTAAATCACGTTTTTACACATTCCAGTGCCCCAAACCTCCAGACAACGACATTCTTATTATGACATTCCAGGGCCCTGCAGTTCACCTCCCTGTAGCGACGGGCAAAATCAAACCTTTTAGGTGAGGTTAATTCTTCATTGCACACTAATATGTATACAACAAATGCACCGAAGAATAATAAAGTATGGGAAGGGGGATAGAGAGGGACGTGAAGGTACTTCTTCCTGTAGATGCATTGGCAAGAGAGGCCTCTCTTGAAGTCTGTCTTAAGCTTTTTCCAGGGTCAACTCTTTGTTTTCTTTTCCTTTTTTTTTTTTAACTCTTTGTTTTCTTGATCAACTCTCCTTAATTTTGATTAATTTCTGCTTTTGTCTGCATTATTTCTTTCTCTTAACTTTGTGTGTTATTTTATTCTAATTTCTTGAGCTGAAAGCTTAGTTTTATTTCTTAAAACATATGAATATATATTCATATATATATATATATATATATATATATATATATAATCCCATAAGTATTGGTATTTAGAGCTTAGATTACTTTTATTTCTAAATCATTTGTAATTTAAGTTTTGATTTCCTCTTTATCCAGGAATTACATAGAAGTTTATTTTTAAATTTCTAGGTTCGTTTTCTTTCTTTCTTTCTTTCTTTCTTTCTTTCTTTCTTTCTTTCTTTCTTTCTTTCTTTCTTTCTTCTTTCTTTTCTTTCTTTCTTCTTTCTTTCTTTCTTTCTTTCTTTCTTTCTTTCTTTCTTCTTCTTCTTTCTTGTAATGGTGTTGTCTATTTGTTGTTTAACTTCTAGTTCTTTCCATTGTGGGGTGTACTTTCATCTTTTTGGAATTTATTGAGAGTTTCTTTGTGACTCAATACATAGTCCATTTTTATGAATGTTCCATGTTTTTGAAAATAATATGCATTCTCTGTTTATTGGGTACAGAGTTAAATATTTATCTCTTAGATCAAAGTTGTTAACTGTGGTATTAAAATCTCTAAATTTTCTTGATAAAAATTGATCTAGGATCTGAGGTCTGTGTGATTTTTGTTCACTGTAGCTTTTTCAAGTTCTGCTGGGAACTCTAATAAATTTTGATGTATATATATTTCAAAACTACAGTGATAGGTACATTAAAAAATAGATGACTATTGAATCTTCTAGGTGGATTTGTAATTTTAAAAAAAGCTAACTAGTCCATACTATAATGTCCTTGAGGTCTGTTTTGTCTGACTACTATTTCTACATCCTTAGGTCATTTTTTGTTACCATTATTAGGGTATCTTTTAAAGTTTCTTTATTTGCAACATTCCTGTATCAATTTGTTTTAAAGCTCTCTTAAAAACACGATCTATTTAAATTTTTTACAAAAACCTGATTTGTGCCTCTACCTTTAGAAAGGTAAATTAACACATTTCTCATAAATTATTGCTACCATAAACTTTTCTGAGTCATTTTATTATGTTTTCTACATACTATGTTTTTTTTTTTTTTCTTCTACATACTATGTTTTTGTTGTTTCTTTTCTCATTCTTCATTTAGGAATGCTGTGTGATGAGTCTCTCTGCCTTATTGAGAAAGTTTGTAATTTTGTTCATATAAGTTCTGTAGTTTTACTGTCAATTTATTCACTGAATTTTATAGTATTTATTACTGTAGCAAATGAGACTTTTTTCACTTCATTTTTACTGATATAGTAATTTAAAATTTAGGTTTTTGCATATTTATCATCCATGAAGCTAATGAAATTATCTTTTTACTTTGAATAGATTTTTGAAAAGTAGTCTTTTGGCTTTTCTAGATATTGTGTAGACTATAAGAATGCTTTTTCATTTCACAGCTGAATTTTGCAAGTCCTGGCTACAAATATTGATGATCTTCTGTAACACCTGTTTTTCCCATAGTGGGCTTGTTTTGATGCTCAAGTGAAGAATATATGTTAAAAGCATTTTAGGATACGAAGAACTCTGCCATGGTTGGTCACTATTATTAGAGTGGATACTCAGTCAGTATGTGCTGATTCAATTTGATACCTATTTTGGCCACTTTTACCACATATTTCCTTTTTCAATTATCTGTGTCCTTTTCAAAAGGCATATGAAACCCTGTGCCCAGGGACACAGTAGATCATGGGAATTTTTATTTAGAAATGAATTACAATATAAAACTTTTAAAGTCAGACATTAGGGTCTTTTTTTCCCTTTTTTTCTGTTGATTCTGATAACACATCTGTGGATACATGCATCCCTGTGGTCATTTTGGTCAAACACAAAGCTGAGCAGATGCTTGCTTGAGCCCCAACCACCTGGCAGGCCTTTGTTATCTCGGCAAGAGTCTCCAGACTGGGAAATCTAAGGGACACATTTCATTGCAGCTGAAGGCAGGATTATGAGCTGATGATTTACTGTGAGACCAAAGCTTTACTGTAGGCACCATTTGGAATGGAAAGCACAGGGATTTGCATCCATCAGGCAAAAGGATCAGAAGCCAGGAGGTGAATTATGGACCAAAGCTGTTTCACCAGCTGGTGAGACTGCGATTCGGGTCCACACAGGTAGGGTTGTGCTCATTAACAAAGCGCAATCAGGCAAGCTGGCATCAACCTTGCCTATGAGGGCGAGGGTATTTGCCTAAAAGAACACTATCTTCCCGTGAGACAAATGGAGACTTGGAGAAAATATTCTCTGGCTTCTCCTGGGTTGAGTTCCATGAACCATTTCCCAACCAGAGAACTGGAGAGCCTCAGAAAGTCTTCTCTTGCTTCATGCTCATCAAGTGTATTCAGGTGTCAGAGCTGCTGGGACCCGTGTTGCTCCTTACAGAAAAAAATCATACATTAATGGGATGCCTGGGTGGCTCAGTCGGTTGAGCATCTGCCTTCAGCTCAGGTCATGATCCCAGGTTGCTGGGATCAAGCTCTGCATCAGGCTCCCTGCTCAGTGCAGAGACTGCTTCTTCCTCTCCCTCTGCCACTACCCCCAGTTCATGCTCTCTCTCTGGCTCTGCTGTCTCTGTCTCTCTCTCAAATAAATAGATAAATAAAATCTTAAAAAAATAATACATTATTATCAAATATTAAGATTAGTCATAAAATAATTTAATATGTAATTTTGTTTTAAATATTATTTCACCAGTGATTAAGTTCTACTCTAAACTTAAAATTGGCCAGAGCTTTCATTTTCCACGATCTAGCTTAAAGCACACCAATTCTACATCTCCATCTAATATCTAATTGAAGAAGTCTAAACATCTTCTAAAGATTTCTGTGAGTATCTGCATATCTAAATCCTCAAGGCTACATAGCATTTTGAGGTTGACATTATTAAAAATCAGAAGCCACATCAATGGGAGGTGTATGTCCCACATGGGGGTGTATGTCCCATGTGGTCCTTGAGCAACAAATAACCTGAAACCATACATTTACCATCCCTGCTTTATTTATTTTTTAAAATAAATGCCCTTTTAATTTTATTTATGTATTTATTTGACAGAGAGAGGGAGCACAAGTAGGTAGAGTAGCAGGCAGAGGAAGGGGAAGAAGCAGGCTCCCTGCTGAGCAGGGAGCGCGACCTGAGACTTGAACCCAGGACCTCGGGACCTGAGCCAAAGGCAGATGATAAATGGACTGAGTCACCCAGGTGCCCCACCATCCTTGCTTTAAAACTCCTTTGGGACATTCCGACACTGACAGTTTCTCATTGATCCTTTGGCCCATCAGTGCCCAAGCTTCAGGGTCTCGCTGACTCCTTTCTTGGTGTCTTTTTCCTCTTTCCTCATGTACTTCCTTTGCCTTGGGAACTCTGTATTCTCCAAAACTTGTAAATCCAAAACCCTCAATGAAACTGAGGGTTTTCTATTTACCAAAAACTGTCTCCCTGAGCAAGTAGTTGTGGTTATGAATAACAGATATTTTTTTTTGAATACACCAGCATAGAAGAGTGGCAACCAATCCCAATACTTAAAAAAAAAAAAAGATTGATAAGAAAATAACAGATCGGGTATTTGATCCAACTTATGAGTGACCAGTTCTGTAAGGCACAGTCATAGAAACACTGAACTACAGAAGCTTCTCGGGTAGGCATTCCAGAGCCATTGTAGCAAGGCTACTTTGACTTCTCTCCACTGATCTTCTGTCATCGCTCCCCATGAACGCAATTGTTGAAGGAACCAGACAGGTTAGGAAAAGAGTAAAGAGCAGAACTAGAGAAAACATGTCTTATCTAAAAGCAACAGTTTTTCCAGCTGGGAATATGTGCACAATGTTGCTAGATCTTCTATTTTTTATAAAAGCATCTGGAGGGACACCTGGGTGGCTCAGCGGTTGAGCATCTGCCTTCGGCTCAGGGTGTGATCCCAGGGTTCTGGGGTCAAGTCCTGCATTGGGCTCCCCGCAGGGAGCCTCCCTCTGCCTCTCTCTTTGTGTCTCTCCTGAATATATAAATAAAATCTTAAAAAAAAAAAAAGCATCTGGAGATTCCAATTTCGTACAGAATTAATGTAATTAAGTATAACACAGGCAAAACATGTCTGGGGGTTATTCAGAATGCAGCTCCAGTGCTCCATGTTCTAGATTTCTCGCTTTCTGTTGGCTCGGGCTTCTTCCCCAGCTGGAAATACTCCTTCTGATAAACATCTTGTCACCCTCAGGGCTCAGTTCAAATGGCCCTATTTCTCTAGATCTCCCCCATTTTCTCCTACAGCGATTCCCAAATAGATATAATGACTCCTTCTTTACAGTGATCAGAACCCTCTCTATAAATACTGCTTTTGAAATGTGTGGCTGCTCTTGCTCGCGGCTCTGCCTGCTTTGCCACACTATGAAAACCTCAAGGACAGGGACCAGGTTAACCATCCTTTTATCCTCGGATCTGCTATGATGCTTAGCCCAGAGCAAGCACTCACTCAGTGTTTGTTGGATGGCTGAGGGAAATGGACAGGACTCTGGGGGTGGGGCCTGAGCTCAGCTTTCTTTTGTGCTTACCTTTCAGATGGGTTTTTTTTTGGGGGGGGGGTTGTTTATTTATTTTTTTATATATTTATTTAATTATTATTATTATTATTTTTTACATTTGCTCACAATGCCTTGCCTTTTGGCAGTTGTTATTCCTGACCTCCAGGGACACGCAGAAAAATAACTAATACAATCTCTGTGAAAAGCTAGCAGGGGAAAAACAATTTACTGGCCATTTTGAGCCAATATCTGGGCTCTTTCACTGAAGAGTTTATTTTTAAAAAGTATTTCACTGCACAGTCCATTGAGGGCAATTGGACAAGGCATTTGTTCTCGTAGGGTGAAGGAGAAGGCGGGCGTGAGTGAGGCAAAAGCGGGACGTGAGACAGAACTGTCTAGATGGCACCTGGGAGTCCTCTCTGAAACATGAATTAGAAAGCAATCTGACTGCTACCTTGAATTTGTCTGGAGACGAGATTTAAATTCTAAGAAGTAGATGAGTATTTCCCATAGCACGATGCCATTTAACCATCTGAGGGATAAGTCTCCACACATTCCTATAACATTACTTTTAGGAATTTAATTCTTAATCTTTTGGGGAAGAGGGCTATGGTGTTTTGGAAGAGAGAATTTAGAGTGAGAGAACTTAAATCCCCTACCCTCTCACGAACCTGGAATAGTTAGTTTTAATTTTAAAGATCAATGATGATGAAGATTTTTTGGTTTTTAGATGGATGATGTAGAATTAAGACATACACCAAGGGATTTTTTTTCAGGGGCCTGTTATTTTAACACCTAAAATATTCTGACTTTTTCTTCCAAGACTAGAAACATCTTAGGATTCCATGGCTTTAAGCACAAAACAAACAAACAAAACAACAGTTTTCACCGGTGTCATGTTTCTATCTTGTCTGGTGTGTGCAGAGGGAGTTTCAAGGCTTCCTGAACAAGAATTCCCTGACCAACAATGTGGGTGAGAGGTTTGCAGAGGGAAAGCTTCTGTGGATTGAGGGTTGAGTTTAGAGTTACTATTTATTTTGGCAAAATCTTTCCTGACTTTGCCTCCCCTGCTTACCTATCCCCAACCCTTAGTAAAATGGCATTTTACCCAGGTTTGTTAGGAAACTTCAGGACTTTAGGTTTGTAAAGTGTGGTGATGATGGAGAGTATCGAGGACGAGGTTGTTAACACATTCTAGATGATACTAAGTAGTATCTGTATGGAACATAGCGCCCATAAAACTTCCCTACTTGGCAGATCCCTTCTACTGCTACGTGGAGCTGTAAAGGGATTGTTAATTCCATTTTCTGCCTTCCTGGTTAAACATTTCTAGCTGGCTGTGAGAAAGTATAAATTCTCAGTTCCTGTTTGAAAAGAGAGGTGGGGCCTTTGGTCTGTGGGAAAAGCTCACAGAAGGATGATTGGAAGGTTTGGGATTGGCTGGCCATGTTGGAATCTCTGAATTCCCACTCAATTCACTTACCTCTTAAATGCCTCTTATAGCATCCTTTAAACAACTTTCTCTCTTCCCTCTGCCCTGTTATTTTCTAAGGCTGCTTTGGCCTCTTTCCTTTGCCTTATGAACGAGTTGTGTGATGTGTGTATTGTTGGTTCATACAAATGTTCAAGAAAAACCTTTATTTTCTTGAGATCAAATTTGAGTGTCATCTCATTGGACAGGTGGAACTTACAAAATGTCAGTGGAATGCATGCTGTGTGAGAGGAAGGAACTTGTGTGCTTGTTCATTATTTTTTTCCCCTACTTTTCATGAGCTGAATTGTGTCCCTTAAAAAAAAGGACATGTTGGTGTCTTAACTCCTTATTCCTCAGAGTGTGATCTTATTTAGAGATAGGGAGTTTACAGCAGTAATCAAGTTAAAATGAGTTTATTGGGGTGGGCCCCAACCAATAGGATTTATAAAAGGGAGAAATTTGGACACAGATACACACACACAGGGAGCATGCCAGGTGCAGATGAAGGCAGAGATCGGGATGCTATTTCTATCAGCGGAGGAGCATGAACGATTTCCACAAAACCCGAGAGGTTAGGTAAGAGGCACAGAACAGGTTCTTTTTCACAGCCCTTAGAGGGATCCAAGCCTGCCAACATGTTGATCATGGACTTCTAGCCCCCGGAACTATGAGACAATAAATTTCTGTCATTAAACCACCCAGTTTGTGGCACTTTATCACAGCAGCCCTAGCAAACTATTATTGTAATGATCCACACACTGCCTGGCCAGTAGTAGGGTGCTTAATAAATCATGGTGCCCCCCCTCACTAGGGAGGTCTCTGTCCTGCCTAGAAATTGGGATAAAGTGTCTTTGTTCCAGTCAGCACAATCACTGCATATTTCTTCATGATCCAAACCTTGAAGATGAAAGATCTCTTCTTTGGTGCTCTAGGTGAGATAGAATGATCTTTGCTGGGACAGGCTCAGGAGCCTGGGACTCAGCTCTCTGCCTTGTAAAAATCCTTGGAGTAAGGAATTACCAAGAGCCTAAAGTGTGAGCCTGCCTGAACCAGAGAAAAAAAAAATATAAAATGTAAAAACACAGATGATTATCTCAAAAAATATCTTCCCATGAAAGAGAGAAATTGTTCTGTTCTTCACATATAAGACTTGAGATTGGGTGTTTTCCCCTGTGGGTCAATATGTACAAATCAATTTGTATTTACCCTTTTTTTTTATTGTGATGCTTTTACATGTGGGGTTGTGCTGACCCTGCAAAGATGAAAGACTCCCCACCCCCACCAGGGCTGACAGGTTCCCAGGATAGGAAATGATGCTCCTGAGTGGCCTCTTTGAAATGCATAGTGACCAATTCAGAGTCCCTGCCTCAACTGCTTCTCTAATTGGGCTCTCACACTCTGCTCACTGTCTCCCCACCTTAATCACCCCAGGCCTAGATACAGAGGAAGATTGGAGACAGTTCCTAAACCCCAGAGCCTGCTGAAATGATCCAAGTCCAATTATCCAGATCGGCCAATCCTAAACCTCTTTACCTTGTCTCATCAGTTCCTTGCCTTAGAAACCACGAGGAAAGCTCTTTCCTGGGTTTCTGCCTCCTGACCAAGCTGGTGCTTCCCCACGTGGTCTTATATGGCTTGAAACGGATGCCCCCTTCTCTTGGAAACTGTTGGCAGCAAACTCTTTTCAATGGTACTCATCTCCTGATCTGTTGGCCTCATGGTACCTGAATAATAACAAAACCTATGTTTTAAAACACAAGTATGTGTAAAAACCATGTTCTAAATGCATAGATGACTAATACCATTGATACAGATCGAATCCCTAAGTGCCCCTCATGTCATTGATCTGTTTTACTGGTTGTTCTGAAGAGGTTCTTCAAAATGAGCAGATTACGTTGTCAGAGATGTTTGGAATACTTGAGAATTTTTAGTATACAAAAAGGAAGACTGGGAGTCAGGAGTGAAAAGTGTATTTTTATTTAAGGTGTTGATATGACCAAGAGGTTTGGACACACACTTGTTCTGCTGAATTTCAATGAGTGGAACCAGCTATAATCAGGGGTAAAAAAAAAAGGAAGATTTTGTTTCAGTATTAAGAAATTAATAATTAATTACTTTTTTTTTAACCAGAATGGGCAATGGTGAGTGAATGATGAGTGATAATGAGTTCAAGAGTAGAGTTAGAGAAAAAAATGACCATCTGTAAGAGCATTTTTAATTTTTATTTTTTTTAGTTAGTGTGGTGGTTGTAATAAAATTTATCTTTTATAGTTATTTATGTCTTTGTCCTCTTGTATATCAACCGTTCTTGAACCATAAGAGCATAATCTTCATCTGTCATATTTCATGATTTGTGTACCTAGTGAACAATGCCTGGCATATTGTAGTAGAAGTAAATATTTGTTGAATAAATGTCTGTTACAGTACCTGATAGGAAATTAGAGACTTTCCTGGATTCTTTTCACATTTGTGTCAGGACTGCTGAGTGTTTCCAACCTGCTTTCTTTTCCCTGTGGGCACACAAGTGGACTACATCTCCCATAACTTTACTGTTATGTGGCACCACTGGATCAATTCTGATTGGTGGAATGTGGATAAGCCTACCTCATCCAAACCTACTATGTAATCTTGCATGTTCTCTCTTGCTTGCCTCATCTTCTGGCCACATGCAAATGTCCAGTGACTAAGGTGACATGTAAGATGGCATCTGGCTTACCATTTTGACTGCATGAGGAATTCATATGACAAGCATATAATGTCCCTCTCTTAAAAAGCAGTAGCTTCTCTAAATTTTCTTATTTGTCCAGTGAAATAGCACAAGAAATGATCAGTTCTCTGGATTCTCCTTCATCTTGACTGAGATTTTGTGACTTAATCAGACTGGATGAGGGGATTTGAGAGGGATATGCCAAATCCAGGCTTTTAGATCCAATTTGTTTTAACAAAATGGGCTCTCTGGTTTCTCTATTTTTTATTTCCTGCCTGGCTGAGTAGTTGTGAAAATCTAGGAAGTCATGTTCAACCTCTAACAGCCACTCAGGCTCCTTCTTTCATTGCTTTTGGTTAAATCTTTGGAGAAAAGAAGGGAAAGAGTTTTTCCAGTGCTTTTGCCAAGGGGCTGCTATTTCTCCTCCTGCTGCTTATGGTAAAAAACCAAAAACAACACCAAAAACATGTCTAAATCTGGTGTCTCTTCAAGAGGGTCATTTGTTCAAGGGTAAAACCAGTGAAACGACAGAAAATAGTTGGGAAGCTAAAATGACCAAAGGAGAATGGACCTCAATACATGTAGTTGACACATTATTGAGTACTTATACAAGCCATGCCCTGCTTCATGAACTTGAGAGATTTAAAGATCTGTGAGATACAGCTATAAAGAACTTTATAGCATCTTATTTTATAGTAATATTTATTCATCCAGTTAAACTTAGCAAGTTCAAGTTCAGAAAACAGTGAGAGAAAACTTGTATAGCATGATGGCTTGGCCATGGAAGACACCCCCGCCACCCCACCAAGATGGTGTGGTGGGATCTGCTTCACTTGTACCTCTTCTCTAACTGGGTCAAGAAGCCATTTGCCATGTGGAATATGGGGCCAAATGGTGGCTACTCCTGCGATATCTGAAATGTCTTGTGGACACCAGCTTGGTGTTATTATGGGAACATGTTGCCAGTTCTTACTCTTAAATAGAGAAGAGGATCTAGGAATGGAGCAATGCTTTGTGCACAAAACTGGCTTCATTCATAATTTATGATAATGCTATCAAAGGTTAATAACTGGGGGACTCGGGTGGCTCAGTGGTTGAGCGTCTGCCTTTGGCTCAGATCATGATTCCAGGGTCCTGGAATCGAGTCCCACATTGGGCTCCCTGCAGGGAGCCTGCTTCTCCCTCTGCCTATGTCTCTGCCTCTCTGTGTCTCTCATGAATAAATAAATAAAATCTTTTTTGTAAAAAAAGGTTAATATCTGTCATCTTATATGGTCCAACCAGAGTTTAAAAGTAGTTTTGCCTTTTGTGTTTCAATGCTGCCTAGATCTAGATTTCTGAAAAAAAAAATTTGATAATTTTTCAATAACGAGTTTTGTGATCAATTGTTGGTGGCAATTGACACAAGCCTGGGATAGATGGAGATTGTGAATTGGCTGTCTCTGACCAGTTATTTGAAGACCTGATTAGAAACCATGGGGCACAAGTGGTGCCCCAACAGAAAGATGGGTGCAGTTCTATTTCTGTGTCCTCTCTTCAGGGCCACATGGGGTCTGGATGTCTGGAATAGAGACGTTGCTTGAAACATACTGCATGGGTTACCACTGGTTCCAAAAACTGAAGTCAAGAGGAACTTTATATAAGGCTCATCTTGTTGTGTGGATCAATGCTTTTAGTTTTAAAATCTGTTAAATTTTGCTTTAAACAACTAGTGGAGCACTTCAGCTCTAGGACGCCAACCTGAAACAACCTCCAAGCACCTGGAAAATCACCAGCTTCTCTTAGAATTGCCTTTTTTTTTTTTTTTTAAGCATCTCTGTGAGTCTATGATTATCCTCAATTACTTTCTACTACATCTTCACATAGAACTCAGAGTATTTATATGTTGGTGAGCATTGATTTTTTTTAAAGATTTTATTTATTTATTCGAGAGAGAGAGAGAGAGAGAGAGAGAGAGGCAGAGACCCAGGTAGAGGGAGAAGCAGGCTCCATGCAAGGGGCCTGATATGGGACTTGATCCCAGGACTCCAGGATCAGGCCCTGAGCCGAAGGCAGGCCCTAAATTGCTGAACCACCCAGGGATCCCCGGTGGGCATTGATTTTGATGGTGGAGCAGCTTGGTGCTGTTTTGTTAAAAATAAAAATCAGATCTTGAGACTTAATCATCAATTATTTGTGATCTGAAAGTTTTCATCAGATGTAGGGATTGTCACATCTATTGCAAACCTGCTGCAACTTGTTCTAACAAAGTGGGAAGGAGCTGCTTACAGCTCCGCTAGCTGCTAGAGCCTCCTTTTACAAAAATTCTGGAAAAAGGAGAGCTGCTGTTCCTATTTTAATTGCAACTTGGTGAGTTATTTGGCTGTAGTGAAGTGTGGGTCTTTTCTCAGTGAGCACTTCTAACTCAGGCTAGGTCCATGAGGATGCAAGAATTTCCAGAAAAAAAGTTATTCATTATTTCCTGGGAAAAGGGCAATTCTGTAAGGTAAGAGCCCAGGGGATAATGTTTTCAAAGGCAAATCTATCTCCTTCATCCCCTCCTTGTTCCCTGTTGGGGGAAAGAAAAGAATTAGGCAAGACTTTTTTCTTTTTCTTCTTTTAATTTTGTTCAGCATTAAAGGAGGGAACTTCATAAACATTGATTGTCATTTACAGAAAACATTCAGAAATCATGTGTGCATTATCTGGGAATGCTAACAGTATCAACTAATAATTTACAGGACATAAAATAAGGACAAAAATCTATTACATTCTAAAGTAATATAAAACTCTTTTTTTTTAATTGTTAGGGAGTGCTGTTTTATTCTAGTATATTTATAATAATAATAAAAAAACAACTCAATGCTTACTTCCTAAATGACTCAGGCTGCAGTTTTACTCACATACACAGAAATGAGGGCTTATATATTAAACAAGGAGAGAGAGAGATCAGAAAATTGTAGATTTTAAAACTATATGTCACCGGGTTTATTTGCAGTTTGCCTTCGGCCTCTATAGGCCAATAATAATACAAGGTAATAATGTAATTAAGCTCCAGAAAAATCAATGGTGACTATAGGAGGCATTATGCTTTTTAAAAAAGTATAATTATTATGCGTCTTAGAGTGAATACTTTAATTTTACATGTGTTTGGCAATGCAGCCTTTGTGCATCGCCAGCAGTGGTGTGCATGCTGTATCAACTGCACCTCACAGCTGCCCCTTCAAGGTGTCATCTTGGTTGGAAGGTACAGTTAAGCCCCCCAACAGCCCTGGTTCCAACCGCTGGAGGACTTGGAGTGGTTCTTCACTTTACACGCGTAGGCTGGAGCTAACGTAAAAAGTAAATCTCTGAATGTTGGAAGTAGATGAAAATCATTTCTCTCAATCCTAAAAGCAGGGAAGCGTTGTCAGGGATTTAAAAAATATTGGAAAGTCTCATTTAAATCTAAATATCTTTTTTTATTATAAATCGATCATCATAAAATACTAGCCTTTAAAGTCATATCTGGGATGCAGGAAAAGCATCAGGTTCATCAGACTTGCTCCTGCCTGTGTTGTTACAGCTCGTGACACCTTCAATCTTCCTTTCTCTTGGTGTCTCCCAACCCTCCCTCAGGTTCTTGACAACATTTATTTGGTGAAGGTCAGTTATGGCTTCAGCGAATGAGTGATCTGACCTCAGGTTACTCATAAGAAATAAACGTGTACAAAAATATTTTGTTCATCGGAAAGCAGAGTTTGTGTTCCTTAAGCTAGTCCATGCAGAAAGGATTTGGACAAAGCCACACTTGCTACAAGGAAAGATGACTTAACTCAGGCAACCTTTTTTTTTTTTTTTTTTTTAAGCTTTCTTTTCTCACATTGTCTAGTTCAGATAGCGTTTGCAGGTCTTAGGCCAATCTTCCATACAAATTCTTTGGAGCAGATTTAATTGACAGCCCTGTCCCTTTCTCAGCTGTATTACAAAAAGAAGCGTACACTTAACACCAATGACCCGTCAAGATGCTTAAACTGTTAACAACCAGTTTCTGAGAAGTACGTAACACGCACAACACGCAGAAAGGAAGCAAGTACATATTTGCTCTTTGTTGGTTTTTCCCCCTCTAAAAAAATTGTTACAAAGTCTTAAGCTTAAACAGAGACATAGAAAAATCAGTGTATCCACTGTCTCCAGTTATTTACAGCAAAAATTACAGAGACAGCATACATTGTATTAGACCTTCCACAAGCATATATTAAAAGTAATTACATTTGAAAAAATATTTTTATTTTTCCTCTACATTTCTACAATACATATGCAGTTTTCTGTGGGTGTAGTTTGCACTCGTGTGTGTGTGTGTGTGTGTGTGTGTGTGTTCCTTAGATGAAGCAGACAGTACTGTGCTTGGATGTGCGATCTGGAGCTTTTCAGACATACCTTATGTGTGTCTGTGTGTGGTCGCGATGGAGGCATGGAGATGCCCCCCTCCAGCCACCGCCAGAGGAGTCTGGTTTTAATAGAAGGATCGTGCCGCCCAGCTGGGGGTGGACACTCTGCGCCTCCCTCAACTGGGTCTATTCAATGCCGGTCACCTTGTGCTTTAGTTTTGGCCATGAGAACAATCACTGAGCTGCTTTTTCTGATCCACTGGAGGTCGTGCTTACAGTCATGCAGGAGGCAAAGATCACTATGGCCAATTCACTTCGGAGGATTTTCAGCAGCTTAGGCAAAAAGTGCACAAACACACAACCTCCATCTGCTGCATAGGAATCCCAGGTCCCGCACTTGAGAACGTGGAGGACTATGTGATCATGACTACGGAATAGGTTCTGCAGATACTGCTAAGGGGAAATCAAAACTTGTCACAGATATCGAAGCCACCACACATTTAAAGAGACGCATCAGGGACTCAAAAGTGTAAAAATTGTGTGTTTGGTGTTTAGAAAAAAAAAAGTGGCCAGAAAGCCAGCCACCTGGCTCTATGAGGCTAGGAATTTGGGCAAGACAAATAGAAGCGTCTCTTCTAAGCCATCGTTAAATTGAATCGCTTGCATTTTTAGACTGCTGGTTATTTTTCAACCCAACTCTTGCTATGTCCTCTGGCAGTGATGGTCAGGTAAGGAAAAGAAATGCAGGATCAGTGGGCAAGAGCTTGGCCCCCACCCGCGCCCCACTCTGACTCATGCGGAGTCCTGTCTGGCCACACTTGCTCCAGGAAACGGGCCCCTACATTCAACTCTGCCTGAAACCAGAGGTTGCAAACTGCAGACCCTCTTCTGCTCGGAGACGTGTTGGTTGGGTCGGCCCTGAGCTCTGAATCAACGGACATCACTTAAACTAGAGAGATGTTGTAAGATTCAGAAGCTTGAGCAAAACTTGTGCTTTAGTTCACTCTCGGAAGTCCCTTTACCCATGGGGCATTTCCTTGCCAGCTGGCCACTGGGCTGCTTTCCCTCATTTGCATCAACTCCCTGGCTCTTTAGGCTTTTCACTTTTTAGCTCCTGCTTTAAATGAACACGTACCTCTGGTCCTGAGCCCTGTGCCCTCCCCTGCCCTGCCCCCAGCTGCCCCTCCAAAGACAGGTTGGCAACTCCATCTAAAGACCCACATGGTTTCCTATACCAGGCTGCTGCTTTTATTAGCAGTTGGAAAGAAAAATATTAAATGCCACTTTATCTAAAGCAGATAGTGGACTTTTCGTCTTCTTTATACAGGGGACTTTGTGCAAAGTTTCACTACAGATGCATACTTTCAAGTTATTGCTGTGCTATTGAAAGGTGGCTCTGTCAGGACACAGGCATCCTTGCCTGAGTTTACTGCCAACTGTAGTGACTTCATGGGAAGCAAAAGTTTACAGAGAAAAAGAGAGTCAGAAATTCTTCTAATTTCCAATAGCAGTAGAATTTGTCCTTGCCTCTGTAATAAATGGAAACAACGTGCAACAAAACTGACATCATTTACATCTGACTGATGTTTTTTGGGGAAAAAAAAGGCTGGTTAAGTTTTAGGTTGTCCTTGGGACAGAAGAATTGCTTTTGCATTCAAGCCTGGTACACATGGGATTGTAGAGAGTGAGCGTGAGTTGACTAGCCATGTGCATGGCTTTCTACAAACAATTTAACTTGACTGCTGTGACGTTATGTGTCGAACAAGGCAGCTACGATAGGAAATGGACTATTGTCTCCCTGGCACCTCTTGCTAATGTCCAGAGTTCACTGTGATTTAAGGTGTCACAGATTCTGCCCAAGAAGTCAAATTATCCAAGAGACCACTAGATTCACTGTTTATACCTACACAGTGGTCCTTATTCCAGAGCGCTGAAGACTATATTCAAACAAGGCAAATCCAGAAAAGGTATGTTTGTAGAGTACATCTCTACCCTGGACTTTCAGGCTCTGGAGAAAAAAAAGAGCCACAAAATAAAGGATACAAAGATGACCCAGATCATGGACGGTAGTATGTGTGGCATCTTAAGCCAGATTTAGAATTCCTTCTTCTCCTATATTCCCTCCAAAATTTGCCTTCCCTTTTTATAGATCATAGAAACACTGGAATTTGAATTCACGCAGCTTTACCTAAGTTGTCAGATTCAGCTAACACCACTTAGATTTCTGTATTTTCCTTGTTCAGGACTTGTATAGGAAGCTTGGGTTTGCTCGGGAGACACATATTCCTATTAATAGGGCAGCTGGATTATTTGGCTCTTAGCAGCTTTTAGAAAATGAGACTAACTTGTCCTTATTCGTGTGCAACTTTCTAGCAGGTCCACACAGTTAACAACAGGAAGTTACTGCTTATTGTTCTGAAAGCCTTGTCAGAGAGGTTCTCTCATTGGCATATTTAATTTATGCCATTTACATTTTGTTGTCATTTTCCTGTTTTATTTTCCCTCCTTCTTGATGTACTTTTTTTTTTTTTTTTTTAAATGAAACATCCCTGAGTGGCTACAGTGCAACATCTGCATCAAGCAGTGATTGTCATTTACGAAGCATGAAGTGAAGAGTACAGATCATGGGTTCTTTCATCCAGTGCCTGAAGGTGTTGTGGATACTTGTGAGTCTTCGTAGGGAAGGGACAAAGATTGTGTGTGGTAAAGAAAGTTGTTCTCAACCAAATTTCAAAATACCTTGGGATGTAGTCACAGAAGATGTTCAAAAGGCAGCTTTTAAAGGCATTTGTTACCACTGAAAATATGACCTGGTTCTCTTTTCAGGGACAGATTTGGCAACTGGGGCGCAAAATGGAAATCTCTCTTCTCAACTGAAGCGGGCTGAGCATGTACTGGTTTTCCACTGTTTTGTTCTGGTTCAATCGCTAGCTGTTTCCTGTCCCCTCGCTTCAAAAGGTTCACGCCGTCCCAGTGAAATGCTTGCACTAGTGGAAACGACAAACAAATTCAAATCCAGTACCTCTTGAGGCAAATGCGGGGAACAATCCTTTTCCTACATCACCCATGGGACAAGGGAGGAAAAAATTCTCAGCCACTTCATCAATTGAGCCAATTTAAATCCTCTAAGGTAAATTGGAGGAAACGAATGATTCCCTTTGCAACGGAGCAGGAATTACAGGCCGACAATGGAAAACACTAGGCCAACGGAACAATGAAAACAAAGTTTGACATAAGTTCAAAGCTCAAAGGGAAACCCCAAGTAGACACATTAAGCATTGCCTATCACAAGCCAATCATAAAACATACATTGCATTTGGAAACGGCTTGGTTTAATTGAGCGCCTTCCATTACCCTGTTTTCCTAGCAATCAGTAAAGTAATCTTTCCATTAGAAGGAAATATGACTCTTGGAATTAATTCTTTATACAAAGAGCTAGCAGGAGTGACATTTACACCAGAAACAACCAAGTCCCTGCAGCAGCATAATATGCAGTCTGCAGCTGTCTTCTTAGACACCAAAGGTAATTTGGTTCAATGTAGTTAAATTAATTGAATATAACAGTAGTTGAGAAGGAGAGTCATTATTTTAAAGCCTTTTTGTTTTTCCCCACTGGCTTGGAATTCATCAATCATGAGGTGGGCAAAGGCCCTGTTTTCTAGAAAAAAAGACTATCACTAACGACTGATCATCAAGGAGGGGTTCTGTGGCCTCTCAGAGATGGCTCTCAAGACCATGTAACTTCAGGAGAGCATCAAAGATGAAAGGGAAATCAAAATTTCCCCTGATGGAAACTTCACGAAGCAGGTGTGCACACCTGCGTGTGTGTCTGTGTGTGTGTGTGTTTGCTAAGGAGGAAAGGGCAGCACCTCGTGAGCTGGTGGCTGGGCTGTGCCTACAGGAGATGGTGAATTCCACTGTCTTTTGCACAAAACTCAGCTCTAGCTTCCTTTTTAAAAGCTCTCGTCTGGGATCAGCTAAGATCAAAGGCATAGGGCCTCCAGACTGTAGGCAGAACAGGCTGCTTGGGGTTTATGCTTTCCCAGTACTCTGTTTGCTTGGAGAGCGGGGGAGAGAGGAGACTTGTCCTAGGAAGTCAGAATTCAGTAAGCCTCACCTTGCCTCCTGCATTCTGTACTTTGTACAAGTTGCTTAAAAAAAAAAAAAAAAAAAAAAAAAAAAAGCCCAGGCTAGACGGATGATGCAGATGCAGTTTTAAACTGCATAGGAAATAGTTTTGGCTTTGAGGTGTATTAGTTCTACAGAATAACTCAGATGTGTTTTTGTTATCTGTGGAGTTCTGTGTTTACAGTACAGCATTTTGGAGTTGAGAGAAATTAGAGGCCCCACATTAGAAGGACATATAAAATCCTGCCTCCCCCTTTATTGCTGCTTTTTCTAACAAACTTAGCAAAGAGAATGCATATAAAGAACAACTTCTTTACTTTGTATGTGTTCTTTCTACCTCTCCTTTGCCAAAAACAAAATAAAACCCTAACAGCAACAACAACAACAACAAACAACAACAACAAACCAAGAAGCCCCTCCACAACCCAAACCAAACCAAAACAGGTTAGAGAGAACACATTTACATGAAATGGCATCCGGACCCTGGGTTCTGAGTTCCTCTGTGACTCTAATTTTATTAGAAAAAATTGCTGGTGGTCAGACCTATAGTCTGTATTTCTCTGCGGAGCACCAAAATCAGTTTCTTTCCCAGCCTGAAAGCCAAAAAAAAAAAAAAAAAGTATTTTGCCTGTCTAGGTGAAAAATAGGAAACAGTGATTGCTGGTTAAAAAAAAAAAAAAAGTCCTGGACTTCAAATATTATCTGTGGCCTAATTCTTAAAACAGGAAAATGGCTCCAAATCCTTCCCCGCCCCCACCCCCCAATATTTACCATCCTGACAAGGCTTTGTTGTCACTGATAGAGATAGAGTTCTTATACAGAGGCCGTGCATTATATATACTCCTTTATAGACTTATCTCTGAATTGGTACCATCCTGCTGTACACGATAGTTGTAAAGTCTGGCTGGGAACACAAAATCCTGATTGTCTAACGTAAAGGTAACATATAACACAGAAGGGAAATAATATAAGAGAGCCTGACTGAACCTCCTTCGCTAGTGGGTATGGTATTTTAAGCCACAGTGCATGTGCAGGTATACGTAATAGTCATATATAATATTCTCAGATATTATATACTTATTACATACATGCACAGTGCTTTCCAAGACAGCTACAAATTTACACATGCATCAACTATCTAAAAACATAGAAATAGGTAAGCCTATCAAGTGGGATTTTCTTAAATTATATTTGAACAATTAACAGGAGAAAGTAATCATGTAAAGTACCGCTCTGTTCTCGTATATATCTACAATAAAATTCTATAAACAGTTGTCTCCCAAAACATACCCGAATAAAATAAAATTAAAAAAAAAGATAACACCCAGTGTCCTCTATTTGTATATTTATGGTCATTTCAAAAACAAACAAACAAATAAAAGAGCCCCACTCAGGTGCATATTTACATTCTTCAAACTGTAGCGGTGAAAAATAATTCTATTAAGTGCAGGACATTCCTAATGTTGCAGTAGACATTTTTTTTTTTCTTAAGTCTTCATGAACACATTGCTTTTGTCTTAACGGTGATGCCTTTCCCGACTAGGAGACAGTCCTCTGGTCGCCTTCATTTGCAGACGGTGGCACAGTCGGGATTAAAGAGTTCCTTGTATAATGGAGGAAAGAGTGTATTCACTATGTCTGGATGTGATTGTTTGAATACCTGCAGCTTCTCCCCATGCAAGTTGCAGACCGCCGTGATGGTGGGGATCTTGGCTATTAACTGCAGAGTGGGGAGAGACAGGAGGGAGTGGGGAGGGGGGGCACAGAGGGGGAAGGAAGCTCATTAGTGCTCTGTCTTCTGAATCCGTGTCCTTCCTGGCCTCGGATGAAGGAAAGTGGCTTTGGGAAAAAAAAGATGTTCAGAAAGAAAGGAAAGCTCACTTTGGGCTGCTTCTCCTTTCCGACAAAACAAAACAAAGCGCCCCTCCCACCCCGACCCCCCCATCCTCTAAAGGGAAAACAGAGAAAGCAAGCGAGCGGGGGCCAAGCTTCCTGATTCACTGCTCTTAAATAAAGTGTGTATGGGAGGTAGTCGAGTTTAATCGTTAGGAGTGGGTGCTTTGCACAGCCAGGCCGACTGACTCAGAATCCTGATCCCAAAATAGCCAGATGGCTGTATGGCCGTGATACATTCTGTCTCGGTTTTCCTGTTTGTAAAATGGGCCCACTCATACAGTTCCTACCTCTTGGGTTGTTGTGTGGACCGATGTAATTCACAGAATAGTGCTAAGAGTAGTGTAGGCATGGAACCCGATTGGGAGCTAATATTATCTATCATTTCCCACAGATTTTTATGATATGAACGTGAGATTTCCAGTTTTGGAAGGCGACCATGCGAGGAAGGTGTAATCTAAACTGTACGAGGCGTGATCCATAATTCTTGGGACTGCTTTGCTCACTAGCCTGCCTGGATCTTTCTCGTTCTTTTCCACTGTAATGCATAAAATGAAACCTATATTTAATCAAGAGAGAATTTGGGAGGTCACTGGCTCTTGTTTCCTCAGGGAGGCATTTAAAAAAAAAACTTGTGGGGGAATATCCACTTATAATTGCTAGATTTTGGTACATATGTATCATGTGGGATGTGATTTTTTTTTTTTGAGTTCAAATACTCAGAAGATAGTGTTTTATAAAAACTTAAAATGTCCACAGTTTGCTAAATGCTACATAGGTCTTAGGAGATGAACAATTCTCGCTTTTAACATATTTATAATATTTTATAATCATCATTTTATGTCAAAATCAGCTAATGTCATTGTGATCAAACTACTGTTGGAATAAGATGTGTTCTCATGTGGAGAACACTCTCACAAAAGATAATCCTGATAGTTCATATAGCTGACCAAAGGTACACTGGAAAGTGATGATAAAATATAAAATTAAATAAACCCCATCTAATCACCAATTAGGCTCGCTGTGCTCCCTACCCCATTCAATAATAAGAAACCATATCAGCCTTTGAAGTAAAAGAGGAAATAGATAATTAGTTACTTTGTGGCTCTTCAAAATCAGAAATTTCCACTTTCATTAACTTTCCTTTTAACAACTAATGACTATATAACCACACCAGGAGCAATTCAAAAATAGCATCAGGATTAGAGCTGTTGACATATTCATTAAAGAGATCTAGAACACATAAAGAAGTTTAGGGTTCAGACTATCCATTTCCATGGCTGTTTGACGATAGAGGTAGAAATAAAAAATGTGAAATCTCTGTTTATAGAATGGATGTTAAATTCTAGACTGAGAATTAAGGCTGTCTTTCCAACATGAGGTCACTTACATTGTAGCAGGTACTCTGTTGGACACTAAAGTGCCCAAGACATGGGTTCTTGCTTATAAGAACCTGCTTGTGAAGACAGATGTGAGTCATGGTATCACACAGTCAGAGGCAGGCAGACTGAAAAACTGTGGTGGGTGCCATGCAGGAATTGGCTAGAAGTGGAAGGTAACAGAATGTTCTGACTCCGGTCAGGCCAAGGAAAGCTTCCATGAGGAAGGACCCTTAAGCTGAGCTCCGAAGGGAGAGTGAGAGCTGGCTAGAGGCTGGGGTACATGACAGGCACTGGGGGGCCATGGGTAAAGATGCTGTGGTATGTGGCACACCAGGAGATCAGAGCAGTGAGTGAGCACATTGGAGGGAAAAGATGGAGAGATGGGCCTGGCCAGTATATGCAAGTCTACATAAGGGCTCTTTGGGAGGGTTTTCAGCAAACAAGACGATCAGAATCGCATTCTGAAAGAGTTACTTTGGATCCGGGGTGGAAAACGGTGTCTTTTCTATATTTTCATAGGTAAAGAGTATACCAGGTCCACGTAAGTGAGGTCTCTTGGGAAATTATCCAAGCTCTCCCGACCAGCTGGTTCACACAGACGGAGGCTACAACAATTTGGAACACTTCTTACACATTACAATCTCCCTGAAATAGCAGTTGGATGCAGAGAGGCTTTGGAAGCTTTCTATAATCATCTACAGTTGAACTGATGATATGCAGAGCTCCCGAAACTTCCAGATGTGATTCTATAATGACTGTCAACCTTTACTCTGTGTAAGAATCACTGGGGTGCTTCCTAAAAATGCAGATTCCTGGGATGTATTCTTAGGGACTCTGTTGCAGTAAGTCTAGGTGGAGCTCAGCCTCCCTATTTGAAACAAACATTTCCAGGATACTGTTGGGCTGTGTCCATCGACTGGACATCAGAAAACACTGTTACAGAGGTTCAAATCTCATACATTTACAGCTGATTTTCACAGTTGAAAAGTAAACTCTTTATCATATTTGAAACAGTCCTGGGAGCTGAGTGAAAAGTTAGCTCCTTTTCAGGAGGCAGAGATAGAATTTATCATCCTCAGAGAGGGGAGGTTTCATTTGCTTAGCTCCATTAGTTTGGTGGAGGATAAGTAATGGAATTCTGGAATTCCCGATGGCATGCAAATACAACACAGAGAGGATTAGACTAATGATTAAAAACAAAAACTATGGGTTTTAAAGCCAACTGCTTGGGGGTACTTAGGTGGCTCAGTTGGTTAAACATCTGCCTTCAGCTCAGGTCATGATCCTGGGGTCCTGGGATCAAGTCCCACATCGGGTTTCCTGCTTAGCGAGAGTCTGCTTCTCCCTGTCCCCACTTGTGCTTTTTCTCTTGTTCTTTCTCTCTTTCTCTCTCAGATAAATAAAATTAGAAAAAAATTAAAGCCTGACTGCTTGGGTTTGAGTACTGCACCTGCTATTATAGCTGTGTGATCTTGGGCAAGTCACTTATTTCTCAGCTTTGTTATCCATCAATTGGTCCCTACCTCAGAGGGTTGTAAGGGTGAACCGAGTCAACACAAACTGTCTAGAGCAGTGCCCAGCACGTGGTGGCGATATATGCATTAGGTGTTATGCTTCCACTCTCACATAATGCTTCCTTCAAGGAGATGAACAGTCAAGGCCATGCTTGTTCAGCCAAAAGATACAGAGGGCAAGAACCCCACTTAAACTTTAACCAACTACTGAAAATCGAGTCATGTGTTAATGCATGGGGGAAATCAGCCATTCACTTTGTTGAAACGAAAAAGCAAAGTCATACTGTTTTTCATTTTCTCGTAGCAATTAGTCACTTGCTCATTTAATAAACTGTTATTCATAAAGTGGAATCCTATATACTACAATTCTTCAAGCTTGTTTCTGCTTCTTTAATGAAGGGGAGGAACTGTCCTCTTAGCTAAGCATTAATTTCTCATTAAATGCCTAAGAGGACCACCCTTCTTTAGTCGCTCACCTGCATTGGAAATACTTAACTTAGTGTCTTCGGTTTTGAAAAGTGAATGTGGACTCCTGCTTCTTTCCTGCCCCCAACCTGGGGTTTAAGGAACGTCTGGTTCAGGACCTACTTATGGGATTTGGATCTTGTCCCTGCTTCTCATTTGTATAATGGGCCCGATGATAAGAATTTGCTTTTTTGTGACGAGCACGGGGGCTGCTCGAGCAAGAGCACTAAGGAAGGCAAAGAGCTTCCCTAACCTGTGTGCTCTTGGAGGAGGCCAGTTTAGAGGCATCTATTCAGCTGTGGAGCTAGACATGGGGCCGGGGACGTGCTTCACTCCGGAGGCATGAAGGGCCAGGAGGGCACGAAGAGGCAGTGGCAGTGTTAGAGCCCAGAAGGGCCTGGTGGAGGGAGCAGCAGGCAGTCACTTACTGCTCATTAATATTATGTACTGCAGCTGGGGGAACCTCCATTTCAAAGGGAGCTTAAAGGAGCCTCAGTGGCAGTTAATGGCTAAACAACTTTTTAAACAGGTAGGGAAGTGATCCACAAGCATTTGGAGATGGAGGGGGTAGTTGATTTCAAATAATCGTGAAATTATTTTCATGTTTCAATAATCCCCCGAGCAGGGGGAGACACTGGGTCTAGTAAAAGGCACTGTCGCATTCATATCTCTCTCTCATGACAAGCATTTCTTATAAGAAGGAAGCTTTGGCTTATACCCACAGGGTCTACGAGAAGAAAAAGCAGCTGTTGGAGGAGGGATCATAATCCTATGCTTCTTTTCAAGAGGGTAGTTTTATGAGAAAATCCACCATTTTATAACTAGTACGTTTATAACTAGTACATTTGGAAAACTAGTGATCTTGTCCATAGGGGCTTCCAGGCCATCAGGATGCCCTCCAGCCTGAAGCAGGGAGCAGACACTGATTTGACACCAATAGAAGAAACTCCAGAAGCACTGATAAAAACCGGGCATGTCAAGGGAGGTTAAATACATCGATTTTGCATGCCCATTCACTTTTGTTTTTCTGGGTGTTTGCTTAGCTAAACCTGGATGTGTGGATCAGAATTGTAATACTGAACTTGAGATACCTGTCAGGATGTAAGCCCTCCTGGGCCCTCCTTTCCCCATCCTTGGCCTCCATGCTGAGTGGACTGACTAAAGTGAGAGCGGACACCCACTCAGTTGGGGCTGGAGTCTGGAATCAGACTGAGAACCAGCAAGTTACTTTCTAAATGTAGCAGAACCTACAAGTAATTGAAGAAGCTAAGAGCTACCCTATTTCACCATGTGGACCAGGGAAGGAGAATTAGCTGGTATTCAGGGAGGGAGAAGAATGAAGGAGATGCCTAAAGAGAGATAAACACGTGGGATGGAGAATTAGGAAGGCTTCCCAACTCCCTTTTCTAGTGCCTTCCTGAATGGTGGCTGTGTTTCATCCTTAGGTTCCATGAGCGATCTCTCCATTCTTCTATTTTGCTTAAACTAGTGTGAGTTGGTTCCTATTACTTGTTACCAAAGAATTCTAATGAATACATCAACTTGGCAACTTGATGTGTGAGGAATCACATCAAGACCTCTCTTCTTACTCACAGACCATTAGTCTGATGGAGAAACCCTGGCATTTCTGGGTGGTGGACATGCAGCATATGCCAGCAAACTTGGAACAGCTAAAATGGACCAAAGCAATCTGGTCTTTCACAGGAACTCTGCAAGGAGACTGCCCAAGGCCAAGGCCATGTGTGATCCCCACTTTCTGCCTTGCATCTGGCACAGAGTACACACTCATCATAAACATGTGCTGAAGTAGAAAACTGCCCCAGGACAAAGCTATGCTCCTTGAGTATGGATTTGGAATTTAAAAACTTGGGTAACATGCTGAATTGTTTTCTATAGTTTTGCCTATCCTTGGGTTATTTTAAAGCATAAATACCCTCATGAGGAAGCCTGAGAAGCCTGAGCGGGGCTCCCGGGGTGCCCGGTTTCACCTGGGCAGTGGTTATGTGGGTATGTTAACTTTGTGATCATTCACTGAGCTATCTATATGGACTTATGATTTAAAAACTTATCAGCATGTGCTATACTTTTAAAAAGCATAGAAAATACTTGAATTATGAGACAAGTTCCTAGCCAAATAGAAAGAGGAATGGGGAGGCTCATCACCTGGGTAGGGCCTCCTCAAGTGCTCAAGATTAAATTGATCCCAAGTCCTGAGAGCCACCTACTAAGAATTCCAGTGTAACATCTAGTGTCTTGCAAGAAGAAAACAGGTTTTAGATCTAAACATTCCATTATTAATCAGGGCATAGCCTATTTTGACCTCATTGAGAAAGCAATGAATGTCAGTGTAAATGACCCTGTGCAGTTTTCATGGATCTCTAGTCAGTATTTGCTTCATAGGCTCTATCTGTGAATCAACATGTTTTTTTTTTTTTTTTTCTAAATTTGTATCAAAAGAGTACCATTCCTATGACAATGACCAGGAATGATTTCTTTATGGTAAAATTTCAACTTATGAACATGTGAAATAGGACTGTCTAAGCCTTTCATCTTGTCAGCTTTTATTTAGTAACTTGGTTCTATAATACCAGGAGAAACTTCCCTCTCCATGTTGATGATACGGTTGTGCTACAGTTACGCCAGAAACAGACTGAGGAATTAAGAAGTTAGTGTATCTGTTGGCTTGTACTTGTCTCAGCCTAACCCATCACAGTTCTCCCTGGGAAGGCTGGAACCTTCCAGATGATCGGAGAAGGAGATGAACATCAAAGAACCAGATTTATCACCACCTGGTACAGCCATTCTAGTCCAGGGCAGTCTCTTTCCACAGTTGACCTGAGCTCTCCACTCTGTTTTCATTAATATGGTACAATCTTAGACTAATATCCTATGGATGAAGGGATGTGGCGGGACATCTTCCCAGGCAGCAAAGGCTTAGAAAGAATAATGGGAAGAATAGTTAAAATTAACAAGTCAGGAAACAACAGATGTTGGCGAGGATGTGGAGAAACGGGAACCCTTTTGCACTGCTGGTGGGAATACAAACTGGGTACAGCCACTCTGGAAAACTGTGTGGAGGGTCCCCAGAAAGTTAAAAATAGAGCTACTCTATGACCCAGCAATGGTACTACTAGGTATTTATCCAAAGGATACAAACATAATGATTCAAAGGGTCACATACAACCCAGTGTTTATAGCAGCAATGTCCACAATAGCCAAGCTATGGAAGGAGCCCAGAAGTCCATTGATAGATGAGTGGATAAAGAAGATACATCATATGATTTCACTCATATGTGGAATTTAAGAAAAAACAAAACAAAACAAAACCTAGAGGATCATAGGGGAAGGGAAGGAAAAATAAAATAAGCTGAAAACACAGAGAGAGGCAAACCATCAGGGACTCTTAACTATAAGGAACAATCTGAGGGTTGCTGGAGGGGAGGAGAGGAGTGGAGGGGACGGGATAACAGGGTGATGGGCATTAAGGAGGGAACTTCATGTAATGAGCACTGGGTGTTGTATGCAACTGATGAATCACTAAACTCTACTTCTGAACCTAATAATACAGTATATGTTAATTAAATTGAATTCAAAGAAAAAAAAAAAAAAAGAGTGATCAGAAGAGAGTCACAGGGGACAGGTAATAACTTCCTGGCCATCCAGGAAAAGGAAGGAAGAGAAGTCTGATGGAGAGTCTGAGCTTCAGCATCATCACTAGACTCCTCCACATCTAGAAGAATTAGAAGTTCCACTAGCACAGAACTGTGAGTCTAAAAATACCCAGAAGGGTGGTGTGGCCCATCTATATGGCACATGGCCAGGCACAAGCAATTGAACACTGTTTGGAGAAATGGACTGCAGGCCCTGACAGAAATGTTCGAGCTGTGGTGAAACAGAAACCAGCGCTCTCCTCTGCATATGGCGGAGCGAGGGTGCTTGGCAGTCCGACTCACACTGGACTCACACTCCATGCCTTCCTGCTGGATATGTGTCATTATGGAGTATGCTACTTTTAAACTTCTCGGTAAAGCTTTGGGCAAGAACCCAGGAGCATTGGGACTCCTGGGTGGCTGAGTGGTTGGGCATCTCTGCCTTTGGCTCAGGCCTTGACCCCCCAGGGGTCCTGGGATCAAGTCCTGAATTGGGTTCCCCAAAGGGAGCCTGCTTCCCCCTCTGCCTGTGTCTCTGCCTCTCTCTCTGCATCTCTCATGAATCAATAAATAAAATCCTAAAAACAAAAATCAACAAAAAAGAACCCAGGAGTGTTGCATATTGGCAGGAGCGCTAGGAACCAATAAATATACTACCGAACAGTATTTCATGACTCATTATCCAGGAGATGCAACAGGAGGATGGTCTGGAGAAGACTTGTTCAAACAAGCCTCCAGCTATGGCCCCGACCCAGCGGCTGCACGTAGGGAAGGGCTGGGATGTGAGCAAGGTGTCCAGATCCGGGCTTCGCCCTCGGCCGTGAGGACGCTGCCACAACCCGGCCAGAGCTAGATTGACTCCTTTTTCTCCTTTGCCCTCCGTCCTCTGGCCAGAGCAGGAGGAATGGCAGATTCTTGTGACCTGTCATAAAGGAAGCCCATAGGACAGAGAACCGGATTGTCGCCAGCCTCTGGCAGGCAGTTCAAACGTTCACTCACCCCGGCCGTGCTCACGCCGGTCCCAGCTGAGAGGAGAAAGAGCACCACAGGTTCAGACTGAGTCACATCAGCACCCAAAGCGCAGGGTGACGGAGCCCCAGCTGACGGCCCAACGGGACTGCTGACCTTGGGACGCCGGCTTCATAGACACTGCATGCTTTGCGGCTTTGGGCCTAGAAGAGCAGCCTATGCTAGGTCACCGGAGTGCACGAAGTATGAATTTGAATCTTCAAGACTTGGTGAAATCAGTCTATTTCTTTACTTACTGTAATGGTAAAGCTTTTTTTTTTTTTCTTTTTTAGGATTTTATTTATTTATTCATGAGAGATACAGAGAAAGGCAGAGACATAAGCAGAGACACAGGCAGAGGGAGAAGCAGGCTTCCTGCAGGGAGCCCAATGGGAGACTCCATCCAGGACCCTGGGATCACACCTCGAGCTGAAGGCTACCCAGGTGTTCCACTGTAATGGTAAGACTTCTAGAGGGTCCCTAACATGACTGCACCATGCCGAGCACTGGGGGATGGAAGAAGAAAGAGGTCAGGAGCAAGTTTTGTTTTTCTCTTTTGGAGTCCAAGAAACATTGTACAGAAGGAACCTTAATGACCATCCAGTCCAACCTACTCCTTTCCCAGACAGGAAAAGTGAAGCTCAGAGAACAGATGAGGCTTAAGAATATATATATTGTGGTTTTCTTTTCTTTTCTTTACTTTTCTTTTCTTTTCTTTTCTTTCTTTTATTTTTTTTCTTTTCTTTCTTTCTCTTTCTTTCTTTCTTTCTTTCTTTCTTTCTTTCTTTCTTTCTTTCTAAATGAGCTTAATTAAAGCGACTAGTGTCATCCCATTTCCTGGCTTTTCAAATCCAGGACCTAGCCAAATCTAATTATTATTCATAGCTTGAATATACCTTAAACTTTCTTACCTCTTATCACTTCCCCCATCACTTGAAAGGCCATATTCCACCTCCTCAACCCTCTAATGTCCTTTTCTGAAATAGTTGTCTTCCGCTAGTGATTAACTCAAATATACCACCTTTTGGATAAAAGCTTCCCTGCCAAAACAGCATTCCTTTTGTCCACAACAATGATAGCACTTACCTACTAGACCTATAATTATGGAGTGTGCACCTTGCTTATATTTGCTGTGATATAACCAGATAACCTCAACATTGTCTTTAGTTACACTTTACTAATGAGGAAACTGAAGCACAGAGAGGTTAAGTGACTTTTCCAGGGTCCCTCAGCTAGGAAGGGTTCTAATGATTTATTATAAATGTGCTATATACTATCATAAAGTTGATGAGGAAAGAAAACTAGATTCTTTAATAACGTTTTAAAAATAAATCAATAAACTGATTAATACATTAGGATTGAAATCTTCTAGTTAATGGATACAGAATTCCTAATTTTCACACCTTCCCTGTATCCAAGTTTGGTCAAAAGTGTAAGGTACTGCTACTTGAACTTTAATTTCAGGAAGTGGGCACGGCTGTGTATTCTCTCAGGATGAAGTCCAATGACTGTGTCGGAGCCCTGCCCCTCTCACCTGATGTCCATCACTCATTCAGGGTCAACCTGGTCGGCACTACAGTCTTTACGCCTTACACAGAAGGCAGATCTACCCTACTTACTGTGGTTTACCTGAGTCCTTGGACTTGAATGAAACCTATCCCTAGAAGTATGTGCACACACGAGATAGGTTTCATGATATCTGCCAGATTCTTTAACATGTCTATAAATTACAAATATTAAGAATGGTTGCCACTATTTGAGAGGCCTTATGGAGGCAGAAGAGTTCCATGACTACGGGGGCAGAAGGAACATTTCTGAAAAGATGAGAATCTGTGATGGTATAGAATAGTTTTTACTAGCTACAAATAAAATGATTCCTTTTAGGGAGTACTTGCTTGATGAGAGGGTGTGCCTATGCGTGGGTGGTACCACTGTCCTTTCAGTGTTAAAGTGGTCGGGAACTTGAGACACTTGCCCATTCCTTCCTGCCCCTAACCCCCAGCACTTGACAGTTGAGGAATCTAAGACTAAGACAAATAGAGAGACTCTTCTAAAGCCACACAGTTCAGGGCTGGGATCAACCAGAGTCCAGTGGTCATTCTGGTTCATGGTCCCTCCCCCTTACTTCACAAAGCATCCTATTAAAATGTTGGCTTACAAGCAAAGGTCCACATAAAAACCCTATATGCACACATGCCCCGTGGAAGCCATGCTTTGTCGTCTGGCTTTGGTGAATTTGATACAAGAAACAATCCTCTTCTTTTTTTTTTTTTTTTTGAAACAATCTTCTTCTAATGCTTTCTCTGGTCCCCAGTTTTACAGCATTCTATAAGAAGAGGGCTGAACTGTGTACTTTGCCCACTAACGATAGAGAATAGAAAGTCGAGGTGACCTACAGTCAGTGTTTTGTTTTTGTTTTTTGTTGCCACTAAATATCTTTCATTCTTCAATTTCTCTGTTTCCTTTCTACCCCAAATACCTCCTATTGCTGCCCTCAGGACACCAGGAGGTAGAAGATGGTGTAAGCATGAGGATTTATACATATCTCATTTGAACCTCAAGACATCTGTACAGAAGCAAAAAAAAAAAAAAGATAATTCTCATTATCCTCATATCAAGACCTTAATTTTAGGATGGTAGATATGGGGACCAAGGTCTTTGGGAGATCCAAAACATGGGAAACATCTCCCTCCATTAATTGACCAGATGAATTTATGGTATCTTCTGTGGGGTAATTTTAGAGACAGATGTGTATATAATCATCTCTTCTGCCCGGTGTATCTGAAAACATGCAGAAGCTTTGCTCTTGACAGGGAGAAAACTGAGGTGCAGAAAGCAGGTGACTTGTTCTTGCCTACATAAAAAGTAAGATCTCTACCAAAGAGAACTATCACTCTATAGTGTAAAAATGTTTCTCCTAGGGAGGTGTTTATCTTAACCAAACATTACTGTAATGAAACAGCATATTTAATTCATAATTCATGGACTTTTTAATAGGAGTTTCTCTATGTGCTAAGTAATATCTGATAATATCTCTGAAAGAATCTTTCCCCTTTTAAAAAAATAAAGACCTTTAAAGAGCTGTGGGAGGGTTTTAATGATTATAAATAGAGACCAGGATTCCTAGCATCCTCAACACAAAATATGCTCCATTTCCTAGTTGCTTGCCCTCTAAAAAAAAAAAAATCCCAGTTCTTAAGAAATCAAAGATGCTTTAAGATCTAAAATAATGCTGAATATCAATCATTAGAAAATTACTTTTTCCTCTTATGAGAATTTTACTCTGATAAACATCTCTTCTCAGAACTCTTCTTAAAGATCACTATTCTTAATTAAGCTGAATCAAGAAATTGGTGGCAGGTTGCATGCATTTTGCCCCTGGGATACCTCACCATTTTGCAGGAACCCTAGGGCAAATCTTGTATGAAAAGATCAGAATTGAAGGAAAATTTACAAGTCATCAGTCTAACCTTCTACTCTGAGAGGACTCTGATTTACAACACACCTGACAGGAGACCAAGCAGTATCTACTAGAATATGACCAAAGCCAGGGAGCTCACTACCTCACAATGGTTAGCCTAATCCTTTGTTCAGCAATTCTTAGCATTTTATAGTTGTTTCTTATTTTGCATACAAATCTCCTTACTCTTAACTTTGGCCCTCACTTGGCTTCTGAAGTGACACAGTCTTTTCCTTCATTGCATGTCAATTTTGAGGACTTGATTCATTGCTTCAAGATTTTGTTCCTCATATAAAGCACCTTTAGTTTCTAGCCTTTGTCTTCGTATGCCTGGGGTTGAGAGCCATCAATATCATCCTTCCCAAAGAAAGTCATTCTCCTCTCAATCTACTATAATTTACTAGTCTCCTTTTAAAATGGGCACCTCAACACGTATGCATCTTTGGTAACTTCCAGAAACTGTTGCTGCTGAGAGATAACCCTTGCTTTATAACTAGCCCTTTTCTCGTCACTGTGCTTTCTTTTGGTGATCGTAGGTCTGTGATCTTGAGGACCTACCTTTGCCAAGGTCTCATCATCCAGGTGATTCTTCTGAATCACATGTTGAAGTGCAAAATAGATTTTTTCCTGAAGCTTCTGGACCTTCCTTGGTTCTATCAGCCAGGCTCGGTCTGATAAAGGCAAAGAATTAGGTAAGAAGGTGGTGGGGAATGTGAGCTTTCACCTGCATATATAAGGTGGTGGGTTTCAGACCTATTTCAATCACTTAATTCTAGTTTGCTTCTGAAGACATGTAGTTATTAAGATAAATACAGATATTTTCCAAGAAATACCCTGATGCCAGTAATGCCAGATACGCTGACTCGGGAAAGGAGGATGGAGGGAAGCACCCAATGGTTCTAATTTAAACACCAGCATGTTTCTTATTACCTGTGACAATTTACATCTCTCATTCTTTTTGTTTGTTTGTTTTTTAGGACATGTAGTTAGATTCTTTCAAAGTAAAAGTTAATGACTTGTGAAGAAAATTAATTACAGAAGTAAGAAAATCTATTGCACAGGAATTTTTGGTATTTAGGATCCCCCTTCCCTTTTATAAGCTATGCTACAATGCAAAGCATAAACCATGAATTAATTTCAAAAATTTAGTCCTGTATGCCCGTTTGCTACATGGAATTTTTAAATGGTGGATAGAATAATCCCTCCTTTCCTCTCTCCCATCCTACATTCTTCTCTTTTTTCCTTCCTAAATCGTCTTCTTCCTTCCTTTCTTCCTAGAAGCTTGATACACCATGGTGACAAAATTCAGCCCGGCATCAATGCCTCGGGTTGGAGCTTCACTGAAGAGACATCAAGAGTCTCCAAATGCTGAACAAATACTCATGGAAAAGAACCTGGAAACAATCCACCTGAACACGGTTCAGGTCAGGTGAGAAACTCAATTCTGTAATCCTAGCCAGGGTAAAGACAAGTCTGGCCACCAGTTAAGCAAACCTTACGTAAGTGGGTACAAAAGCCTTCAGTGACAATTGTCAATCAGAATAAATTAAGTTCCCCTCCCTCTCCCTTCCCTAAACTATCTGGAGCTGAGCAGACAGTGGCTATTATGACAAGAAATGGGGGAAGGGTGGAGTCTGGCACGAATAGAGACTGCCTTGGTTGAACATCTGTCTTTCCTCTCTTTTTGAATATGGCACTAGGCCACGGTGGCAAATGAGGTATTTGGAGCTTCAGAAGCCTCTGAGTGTGGGTCTGCTACCAGGGCTGGAAGAGTCTTCACAAGGTAGAGTAAGCCAAATGGTATGCTTCCAAACTCAGTAGCATTTGATGACTAGGGTACGTTCTTTTCGGAAAAAGGCTCATAGGTCAGCTGATTTCTGATCCATAAACAATAGGCCTACCGTATGTCTGGGGCAGTTACCTTCATGGATTGCTTAGGTTGGATATGCCATGTCCTAAGAATCTGCTGCTAGGAATTTACTGACTTACCAGAGATATTCCTAACAAAGACAGTAAATTTTGCAGCATTTTCTTTGACCGAACAGGAACCAGAATGAAGAAACTACCTCCCTCATCACAGACCCACAGGCTTAGAATGAGTCTTATATTTAACTATATTCCGTGAAAACGGTCAAATGCAATGAGAAACTGGAGGAAAATTATTTGGCATGTACTTGCTCTCAGAAATAACTATTTCTTGTCATTTCTCCCATTGATCTTTATGCTTCCAGGCCTGGAAACCTTTGTAGGATTCAAAACAAACAACAAAAACCACCCCCCAAATCCAACAACAAAAAAAGCCTAAAGGCACAACTTGATTTTAGCCAGAGCCACAGAAGAAACAGTTAGTAGTAGCATGCCAAGTGATAATTTCCATTTTTGATAATGTGGTTAAATAAAAACAGAAACAACTTTAAAAATCTTCATAAAATTTAAAAATAATTAGATACAGCCTCACTGACAAAAAGTGTAGAGGCTGTGGGGCACTTGGGTGGCTCAGTCGGTTAAGCATCCAACTCCTGATTTCAATGTGGACTGTGATCTCAAGGTCTTAAGATCAAGCCCCATATCAGGCTCTGTGCTGGGCATGGAGCCTGCCTAAGATTCTCTCTCTTCCTCTGCCCCTTCCCTTACCCCTGCTCTGTGTCTGTCTCTGTCTCTCTCACTCTCTCTCTCAAATGAATAGAATAGAATAGAATAGAATAGAATAGAATAGAATAGTGTAGAAACTGGTATTGGAATGACATGTTGGTATGTGCAAACACAGGTAAGATTAATTTCTTCCAGCCCCACTGAAAACTCTGTCAGTGTATAAGAAGAGATCTAGTCTCTAAGGTAAATTTTGTGGAAAGAATGTGTCTCTTGGCCATAAAAATTATTAGGAATATGTTCCAATAAAGAACTGTAAATGGCACTGGTATCTCTTTACCCAAAATCTAACTGAGCAGACAGCTGAGCGACTCTGAGTTCTCATTCTAGTTGAAGAAGGAGCCATGTACTTTTTGGGATTCTAGATATTTTTGAGCTGGCATATACTTTTAAATAGCATTTCAATTGCTGTGGTTCTACTTGATCTATAAATACCACATATTACTTTCTTTAAAAATTTTGGTATTTTTTATTGGATTTTAGAGCTAGACATGATCTTTATTTTTTTTCTAAGATTTATTTATTTATTTGAGAGAGAGAGAGAGAGAAAACACATGGGGGGAGGTAGGGAAAGGGCAGAGGGAGAAGGAGAGAACCTAAGTAAACTCAGAGCTGAAGGCAGAGCCCCACATGGGACTCAGTCTCAGGACCTGAAGATCATGACCTAAGCCGAATCAAGAGTCAGATGCTTAACTGGCTGAGCCACTCAGATGCTCCATGATCTTTACTATAATGAAGTCCAAACCTATTACTTTATAGATGAAGAGACTGAGTCTCTGTCTGGGGGGCAACTGTTTAAGGTCACAGAGATAAATGACGTCAGATCTCTGTGCAGGAATGTCTGCGGCCACATCAGAGATTCTTTCTTTTCCAGTCTTCAATTAGAGTAATTTTTCCCTCTGCTGTCCTCACTTCCTTTCAAAGCCTCTAATATTGCTAATTTGGGTGGAAAAGCCAACAAAAGAGTTATTTAAAGAAGAGAAGGTGTACATTTTATTTACTTTTGTCTTCATGCCGGATCTTTCACTTAAATATATTTCTAATAAGTTTCACCTTGCTGGACATTTGTTTTCTGTGTCCTTTATTCTTAAAATCAAAGTAGAATTTAACCATAACTTAGGCCGTCATTCATCCTCATTAATCTGTTAAGGAAACCTTTTGTTTATCTGGATCTGGAGTGACCCTTACTACTTACCCTACTTTTGCTTGTGGGACAAAATGAGTCATTTTAATTAACTTAAGGCTACTTTCCTTTGAATTGTCCATAAATATCACAAGCTTGCTCAAGAATATTTAAATTACTTCTGAGTATGTAGGATTGGGTAGGTGTAATACTTGTTAAAGACAGAAAAACTTTTTTTTAATTTTTTTTATTTTTTAAAAATTTTTCTTAAGGACAGGACCTCAGACCTCCTTACCTGGAGATATCAGAACAGCAGATGAGAACAAAGCAATCTCCTCCTCAGTCAGCTGCAAGGAACACAAATTCTTTGCAAAGTCAAATGCTTCATTCACTAGGTCATCGGAACCTATAAAAGAAGGCAAATTAAATGAGAATACTTGAAAGGGATGGGGCAATAGAAAGAAAAGCCCCATAATCAGAAGGGTATTCAAGGATTGGCACACGAGGCAAAGATATTTCCAAGTTCCTAATAATTACAGGATGAGGAAACTGGGCAACATCTCCATCTAGTACTGAAAGTTAACATTACCAGTGAGGGGCTGATGGGAATGGTGTGTGCCCACTGTAATACTCAACTGGGATTATATAAATTAAACCTAATTTTGTACGTTTGAAATTAGTTCCAACTAAAAAAAATTTAAGTAAGTGGTTTGGGAATTCTTCAGTAGAGAGAGCATTCGGAGAAAACTGAAAACAGGATGTAAAAGGGGCCAGGGACTGTCAGTTTTTGTGGTGCTGGAACTTGGCAATGTAGAATGTCCAGAGGCCTCAAGCTGAGATGTTATAAACTCCTTTTAGAATGAAGAGGAGGTAGCTTTTGAGTTGGTAACTTCCCTGAAAATCTCACTGAGGGGCAGGCATTCATTTATTTTTACCTTCTGATGGATGCCTCGTAGGTCAGTTGCTTAGCAATTGTGAATTTTGGCAAAATAATGCTTCATCCCTACACTGATCCTTGGTAAATGTTTATTTTATGAGCTGGAAATATACCCAAGTTGCTTGCCAAGGCTTTTCCTCCTTTCTTGAAAATCTAGCCTTGTAGATGACATGGATGTATATCAACTGTAGAAGGGAAACATTGCCAGCCAGACAGACTTGCTGTTGGCTACCCTATCAACTGACAGCACAGAAGGTGAAAGGGCACCAGCCTTCTGCGATGTCCATGGGCCAGATATGGAACAAATGGAACTGTCAATTGTTAAAACCTTTCCTGGCATCGGCCCAACTTTGCTAATGTTCTTATCTGCACTGTGTACTGATGCTTACATGTGGATGATACCCAACACTCCCAGAGACTGACCCTGTGCATGCCCACCCACAGGAATGGTCTGGGGATCATTGGGGCAGCTTGACACCCACTCTACCTGTGCTCCCAGAACTTCATGAATTAACAGGTAGAAAGTCACTGCTGTGGGTAAGAAGCAAGTGAAGGAGCTCTTCTTTTAATTAAATATCTTAACTAATGATTATGAATTTACAGAAGACACTTAAGAGATCACCCGTGGACCACCAGTGGTCTGCCTAATATACTCTGTGAGGCAGTAAGATAGAAGGGAAAATAAAAGTTGAACCTACAAAGAATAATCTAGAATGCATCTCACTCAGCTCTTTCAGAACTGGTCTTCGTTGATTTCTGGATGAGGTATGGTTGATTTTGACAGTGTCCACTGTCCTCTCCTGCCCCTCATAATAGGATGCATAACTGTGATCTAAGATCTAAGGGGTTAGAAAAAACATTGGAGGCTCTCCTAGTCCAGCCTTTATCCAATGAGATGCTAGTTCACATTCAGAAATCAAGGCATTTCACTTCCCACCTTCGATCCAAGTGGAGACACTGACCACAGCTAAGAAAATTATGTCACCATCAAAGGTAAACTCACCTAAGGCCTTGAACATCTGCATTCCTCCATATTTTCCTTCAAACAGAACAGTGTTGTTTAATGGGTTGAAGGCACGGCACATTCTCACTAAAACCACTTCCAAGCAACCTATGAATAAGAAAATAAAGAAAATATGTATATATGTGTGATAATAAAGAAGTTATTATTGTATATAGGCCAAGAGACTTTAAAAAAGCTTGAAAACACACACACACACACACACACACACACACGCAGACACAGACGCACACGTTCAGAAATACCTCAAGAATCCTTCCCAAGTAAAAAAATAAAGCTTTCTTCAAGTTTATGTCTGGAATTAAAGATAAAATACACCTTACAGGTGGCTAAAATGGAGGGCAACAACAACATGTGTGGGAAGCATACACATTTTTCTTTTAAAAACTTTTTTATTTAAATTCAATTATTAACACATAATGTATTATTGATTCCAGGGGTAGAGTTCAATGATTCAGCAGTCTTGTATTAACACCCAATGCTCATCACATCTTGTGCCCTCCTTAATGTCCATCACCCAGTTACTCCATCCTCCCAATGCCCCCCCTTCAGCAACCCTAAGTTCGTTTCTTATGATTAAGAGTCTCTCATGGTTTGTTTCTCTCTCTGATTTGTCTTGAGCATACATATTTTTCTCTCTTTTTTTGACTAATATTTCTGAATTCACAAGGAGCTCTGCAGCAGAAAAGTCTGTCTCTTAACTTTGTAGAAGTTTTATTATTGGCCAAACTTGCTCCCTGCTTCAGTTTTTTTTTTTAATTTTTTTTTTAAATTTTATTTATGATAGTCACAGAGAGAGAGAGAGAGAGAGAGAGAGAGAGAGAGGCAGAGGGAGAAGCAGGCTCCATGCACCGGGAGCCTGACGTGGGATTCGATCCCGGGTCTCCAGGATCGCGCCCTGGGCCAAAGGCAGGCGCCAAACCGCTGCGCCACCCAGGGATCCCCCTGCTTCAGTTTTGACAACACTCCATGTATACTTCAGCACAGGATGACTTTACACAGGGACTCCTTCATGGTGTTTCTTGGGAGCACCATTTACATCTGGTGTGTTTGAAATGAAGTTTTCTTGGGCAAATGAGTTTTGGCAAAATGCTGAATATCATGTCACTTTGGAGAGGTATAATCAGCATTCACAGATCAAAGAGTGGGGGAAGTCTCCACACAAAGGAATTTGTTCAACCTTGATGCTAGCATTCCTGAGTTCACTGTTAGCCCAAACAGAACAGGACCCTTGTCAGCAGCCATAGGTGATGGTGGTGATTTTACTTACTATTATATCACTGGGGTCTAGAAAAGGTCCTGGCATATAGAAGGTATTATTTTATTATTTTTTAAAGATTTATTTGTTTATTTGGGTGAGAGGAAGAGGTTGTGTGACTGGGGGGAGGGGCAGAGGGAAAGAATCTTCAAGCAGACTTCCTGCTGAGGATGGGCCCACTTGGGGCTTAATCTCACAACCCATGAGATCATGACCTGAGCTAAAACCAAGAGTCAGACACTTAACTGATTGAGCCATCCAGGTGCTCCTACATATTTATTGAATGAATCAGTTTGCTGCCTTTGTTTTGCCCTTTCAACATTTACTGATGTTCTATACTGGTGATTTGGCTACACCCATGGTGGCTCAAGGGTGTCCATGGTGCCTTTCTTATGCTGCCACTTAATATTTATGTCTGGGCCTTATTTTCTTTGATCTGCTGATTTCTCTTTGCTTTCCCTTATATGTCACCTGGCACAGGGGCTAACACATAGAAGGGGATTTATAAATCTTAATTAAAAGACAGTGCTTTTCTGACCAAAACAATAATAGGTACCGTTTATTGTATATTTATAAGGTGGAAGGCACTTTCCTGGATCCTGACATTCCTTATTTTATTTGCTCCATACAATGCCATTTCAGGTGAGTTTTATTAGCCCTTTTTTATGGGTGAGTTACAGGAGGCCTAAGGAGACTAAGTGCCTTTTATACTAGAGTCAACATTTTTAAGCAGCCAGAGATGTTGCAAGATTATATGATGCAGTGGTTCTCCAGTGTCCATCTTTGTCACCGGTTATATCTGACACTTATAAATACAGTGAACTGGGTTCCCTTCTAGGAGATTCAGATCCGTGGGCCTCAGATGATGCCTAGAACGGTCAATAAGCTCCTCTAATGCTGCTGATGCAATTATAAGTTTGGAATTCATTATTTCTAGTCCATCTCTTTATTTTGAAAGGAGGAAACTACCATCTAGAGAGGTTCGCTCAAGGTCACATATCAAATGTGGCAGATTTTTTTTTCCTCAAAGAGTCACAAAAATATCTTCCAATCCACATGCTCTTCAAGAGCCTTAGCACTCCCCCATCAGGAAGAAGGATCCATGTCTCCTACCCTTGAGTCCAGGTGGGCCATCATGGCTGCCTTGACGAATAGGGTGGAATGGAAAATAACACTGCATGACTTTTAAAGCTAAGCCAGAAAAATGCTATGTACTTTGGCCTTGTTCTCTTGGCGTGCTAGCTTTTGAAACCTAGCAACTATGCTCTAAGAAAGTCCACGCCGTCTGTGGAGAGGCTGACATGCCTGGATAGGAACTGGGGCCTGCAGCCCCGGAGCCTTGGCTGAACTCTAGACTCCACTAACAAATACCGCCAACTCTGTGAGTGGATCCTCCCACCCTCAATCAAGCTGCCTTAGTGAACACCACATGGAGCAGAGACAAGCCATCCCTTGCTGAGCCCTGCTCACACTGGGGTTTTGGGAATGAAATCACTGATCACTGTCATTTGAACTAGGTTTTGGGGTCATTTGTACCCAACAATAGATAACTGATAGATCAAGGTCATGTTTGAGTCAAGGTTTGTATTGACTTTCATCATGTGGTGAAGCAGCAGCAGCAACTTATAATTATTCTGTCTTGCCCGGGTTCAGCGTATGACCAGCTTTGCCATCTATTGGCTTTGTGATATTGAATGCAGCCTTCACTTCTCTGAATCTTCCCCTCCTCCTATAAGATGGAAATAATACCTATGTCATCAGACTAAATGAGACGTCATGGGTAAACATGAACATATATGTGTGTTATCAAACACACACATGTATATATGTTATGATTATTACTATGGCCCAGGTCCATGGAGGTTAAAAAACACCAGGATGATTCTTATTTTATATTTTCAAAGAAGGGTCAAGAAGGAAAATTTGTTTGCTGTTTGGGTAATACCATCTGCAAAGTCAGTCATATACAGAGTTTCTTGAGCTACCTCCTAAGTGACTGTGCGAGTGTCAGAGAGCATGTGTGAGAGAAAGGGAGGGAAAGATTAGAACTCAGGGAGTTTCTCCGGGTATATACTGGCTGCAGGCTATCCTCATTAAAGTGATTGGAAATGACCACAGAGGCAGAGCTCTGCTAGCCTGGATTTTTTTCCCCCCAACAGAAGGCAAGTAGTGCGTTTTAGAGCTAGCTCAGCAATTCAGCCACCTTGACACGCTAATTACTTGCACTGCCTGTCAGGCTGGGTATCTCAACCTCCGCAATTAATAGCTCTACTTTCAATAAGCAAAATTGTATTTGACTTCAAAAGGGAACTGAATGAGTATCAGGGCATTTTTATTACCGAGAGTTTCCTTTGGGAGTTGGCTGACAGTGTGGGTGGTAAAAATGAACCACATATCGGAAGGGAGATTTTTCCAGAACCAACACTGATGGAAGGGTTGACGACGTCCTGGTCTAAAACAGGCCCTCCATGGATCTTCTCCTTGCTTACCTGACTTCAGAAGCAGAATTTGATCATTCTGACAGAGCTCCATGAAGCCCGTTATCCGCTTTGCGAACTCGACCACATACTGGATGGCGTGAGTGATCTGGATGGCACATTGCTGCCATAGTGCTTCCCTGGACTTCAAGAGAGAAAACACAGAATGTATACAGAGCAAGGAACATCTTGGAAAGTCAGTGAAATAATCAGTTTCCCTATCAGTGCTTCTCTTAGGGCCCAAGGCCGGAATTTACCCAATTCCTTTAAAAGAGGTAGACAATATTTTCCAACATATTGTTCTGACATGTTTGAACCTTGATATGCCACAGTTGTCAATGTGCTGAGACTAGAATAATGAAAACATTGTAATAATATGTAAGGATAGATATTTAGAGTCTCTTTACTCTTTATCCCAAACAAACTTTGTCCATTTTGTGAAAACAAACTCTTGCATCGAGGAAGAGTGATTTTGTTCCCAGGCTTCTAGATGGTTATTTTCATGTGCACCTAACACTAAACTTGTACGATTTTTGCATTGTATCCAGAACTTATGGAGATGGCTTTTTGGTATAAAAAGAATTTTACAAGGTAAAGTCTTCAAGTCAAATCACTCTCTGAAGTAATTTAAAATCTCAGAAATGTCTCTTGATCCTTAGGTTATTTTCTTTGGAATGGGAAGCATAAATCCATGTGTATGAATTCTGCCTTTTACTGACCATCGTAATATCTATGCTTTTGTCTCCTTATTTATATAGAAGTGGTAAGATTTAATTATTCCATTGGAGAAAAATCAGTATGTTGTAATCATATATTTATTAATTTATATATCTTTTAAGATTTTATTTTAAAGTAATCTCTACACCTGATGTGGGACTCGAACTCATGATTTCAAGATCAAGAGTTGCATGCTCTACTGATTGACCAAGCCGGATGCCCCTCATATATTTAGATATAGACACATTTATATTTTTTATTTAAAATTTCATTTGCTAGTAGTTCTTATAATTGTGGCTCTCAATCCCAAAGGAAAGTAATATGACTATATAACAGCAAATTCTCTTAAAAACTTCTTTAATGGACACAAAGTAATAATAGAAATAATAATAATGACTTATCTTTTTTCTCTTTGGTCCTTTTTAACATGTAGGGCAAGAAAAAACATTTAAGATGCTTTACTGCTTATCTCTGTAGCACAAATTTGCAACTATTATTACTGCTATAATTTCTCAACTGTTTCTCTTACTTGGCTGGCCCCAGGAAGCCACCATGAAAAAAAAGTCCTAAAGTCATTTGATGTGGGCATAGGCTCCCTGGTCCCTCAAATAGGGCACTATTTTTTAATTGGGGTGGTTTTGCCTCCCAGGGAACATTTGGCAATATCTGATTGTCACAACAGTGTACAAGGGGTTGCTACTGGCATCTCATGGGGAGAGACTAGGAATGATGCTAAGCATCCTACAGTGTACGGGACAGTCCCCACACAAAGAATTATCCAGCCCCAAATGTCAGTAACACTGAGGTTTGAGAAAGCCAGAAATAGAGAAATCCCAGGGAAAACATTTTCCTACTTTCCCAAAGTACCTTGCTTTGATACGCTTTAATTTCTTCATAGGTGTGTGTCTGCCATGCCAGCTGGTGTAGCTCCTCCATGGTGTACTGACATGTCTCCAGATGGGACTTAATGATGTTCTGTGCAATTCGATCTGTGAGAAGGAATATCAGTTTGAGGGGTTGTGAATAAATTCTCACTCTGCAAAGACACTAGCTGCGAATGTTTACTACAGGAATCCCTTTGGAGACACTCCAATTGCATGAGTGTCTTTAACACTACTATCTATTTATCTATTATCTATCTATCTATCTATCTATCTATCTATCTATCTATCTATCTATCCCCTATTGTCTTTTTATTTTATTTTATTTTATTTTTATTTATTTATGATAGTCACACACAGAGAGAGAGAGAGAGAGAGAGAGAGAGAGGCAGAGACACAGACAGAGGGAGAAGCAGGCTCCATGCACCAGGAGCCCAATGTGGGATTCGATCCCGGGTCTCCAGGATCGCGCCCTGGGCCAAAGGCAGGCGCCAAACCGCTGCGCCACCCAGGGATCCCCCCCTATTGTCTTTTTTAAAAAAATATTTTATTTACTTATTTGAGACAGAGTGGGAGAGAGTGCACAAGTGGGGGGTGGGGTGGGCAGAGGGAGAGGGAGAAGTAGATTCCTGCTGAGCAGGGAGCCAGACTCCGGTGAGATCTCAGGACTCCAAGATCACGACCTGAGTGGAAGGTAGATGCTTAATCAACTGAGCCACCCATATGCCCTTCAATTTTAAGTCTTTTAATCAAAATTTACCACCTTTTCCTCCCCCTTGAGTCAGAAACCTGAGGCCTTAAAAGTTGTAAAGTGTTCAAATGATTGTTTTTAAAATAAATACTAATGACAATATTTCCTGCTTTTCAGCCTAGAAGTCCACTAACAGTCTTGACATTTATAACCCAAAGACTTTAAAGTATTTTGAAAATCACTAGAGTCCCACTGTTTATCCCAGAAAAAGGGAATTTAAATATAACTTCAATGGCTTATATTTTTAAAGAGAAGATAAAACAATCTAAAAAGATAAATTTTCTATAAAGGAAAGAGAAGAGAGTAGAAGGCCAGAGGCTAGACACTCTGATATTTTTGTAGATTGGACTTTGGAACCATATCTTATATGACAAATAATGGGAGAGGGGATATAAATGAAATAGTATTGACTCATGAGGTGATAATTATTGAAGTTGGGTCATGGTGACCATTATATTCTCCTTTCTAATTTCTTATAAGATGAAATTTTTCTTTAAAAATGTTAAAGATGAGAAAATGATTACATTCATAAAAAAGTAGGAACAAACAAAGTCAGTCTTTTGGGCCATTCATCTCAAATGAGTTGTATTTGGCAATGTTTCTTAAAACTGAACATTCTGGTTTTGGAAGTATAGAAGTTGAACCAGACACAACAGCTCTCCTTAAAAACCTGCAACGGGCCCCTACAGTTAGACAGAGCTGGTAGGAGGTTTTCTTCAAATCCCCTCTGCTTTTTGAGCATATCAAGAGCGTGAGATCTTGGGAACCAAAGTACACAGGAATTCTAATATGGGCAGGATGAGTAGAATGAAGAAGACCAAATTTTCTGCCTGATAACTATTCTTGGCTCATACAGAAATAGAATTTTTCTAGTGTTTCAGGTTATGCCATTTCAAATGCAATTTCTGTTCTTTCTAAATAGACATATTTCATTCCTTCAGGATAACTCCCAAAGCAGTGTTGAGATAACTTTTTCTTTTTTTATTTTTTTAAAATATTTTCTTTATTTGAGAGAGAGAGAGAGAGTATAAGCAGGGGGAGGGGTAGAAGGAGAGGGAGAAGCAGGCTCTCCACTGAGCAGAGAGCACGATGTGGGGCTCAATCCCAGGACCTTGAGGTCATGACCTGAGTGGAAGGCAGATGCTTAACCAACTGAGCCTCCTAGGCACCCCAAGGTACCTTCTTTTTACCTTGCTAAGCTTCTGGTATATGTGGCATAAAGTATGTTGAGTTTTGGTGATGTAGGGAATAAAAACATGTAAGCTTGTGCCTCTAATGAGCTTTCCAAATAAAAAATCTTATATAGCCCATTGCCTGGTATATCAGAAACACTGAATAAATGGTAGCCACAGTGATCATTATTAGGATGTACTATAGAATTTCTCATTAGAGAAGCAATGGGATGACTCCAATTGACACAAAACAGAGATGTTTAATTTTGCAATCAGTGCTACTGGAGGAAGATATTTCAATATTTATTAGGGTTTTTCAATCAGAACCATTAAGTGCTAGATATAGAAGATCCTACAGAATGCTAAATTATGATTATAGGATGTATTGGATTCAGCATTGAGCTGAATGAATTTCTAGACTTTCATTGCTTATCATTCTAAAATCTCTTCTTAAAAAAATCCTATATTCAAAATTTTATTGAATATCCTCCTATGTTGTAAAAAAAAGAGGACAGGAATTACTTTATACATCATATTAAAATAGATTGGTATGTCATGGTTCATCATTTTTCAATTTCACTTGGGCAGTCTAATTACTTAGAATCTCAAAAAAAAAAAACCCATATCTATTCCTCAGTAAGTATATAATGAAAACATAAGATTTCTGTGGCTTTCTAGCTTTCAAACCTTTATCTTCTTGGTGTAGTCTGTTTTCATCTTCAAAGATATGCTGATTTGTCAGTAATTTACAGGCTTCAGGGTTTATAAGCAAAACTACAACTGCCACTCAAAATTGTATGAAAAACTCTTTATCTATTCCTTTATGACATCTCCTGGGGGCTACTGGCCAAAATTCAAAAAATCTCTAGCCTTCTGACACCAAAGTTTGGGGTCCTATGGGGTACAAGGAGAAGTTGGGCATAATAAATACATGGACAGGTTAAGCAAAATTGGAAGTAAAATCCACACACATGCTTTAGGACTCAGCTCAGACATGCACTCCCTGTGAAGATTTCCCTGCTTCCCTGTGTCCTCAGGTAGAGGGGTAAGTTTCTGTTATACTTGATTCTCATCTGACTGGGTCTTTATTCCACTCACACTTGCATTGTGGTTATTTGTGTGGATTTGTTTGTCCCATATCCTTCAAGATCATGTGTGCTTTTCAAGAACTGGGTTGCCAAGCCCAGCATAATGCCTTCACATACGCATTCAGCAAACATTTTTAAAAAATGATTATATACCAGGTTAAGTTACAGATTTTTTTAAAAAGGACATTGTCTTTTTTTAAGGGTCTTACAATATCATATATCATATATCATATCATATATCTTATAATGCTGTAATAAATGCCCTTGAGTTATTGTGGGAGCCCAAAGAACAATGTATCTAACTCAGTCTAGGGGAAGCAGAAAAATAAGATGCCTGTTGGTCTGGTCTGAGTGGGGGTTTGGCACATGGAAAAGACACAGGCATGGATAGAAAGCTAGTTAGGAGCTAGATAATTTCTGCTGTTTATAATCCTTACCTTTTACAACCAATTTCCCTTTTACTGAGGGAAAGAGTGAGTGACTCTAGACCCATTTTTATAGAGCTAGCAAATGGTGATTTGAAATCAGATCTGTCTTTTCTGGCAAGAACTCTGTAGTGCTTGCAGCATAGAGCTTGAGAGAGATGGGAGAAATGAGCCCGGGGAAGGAAACTGGCACCTAGGACCCAACAGCTGAGTAAGCCAGGCTGAGGAAGATGGATGTTATCTTTAGGAAACTGGGAGCTGGGACACCTGGGTGGCTCACTGGTTGAGCATCTGCCTTAGGCTCAGGTCGTGATCCTGGGATCGAGTCCTGCTGCTTCTCCCTCTGCCTAGGTGTCTGCCTCTGTGTGTGTGTCTCTCCTGAATAAATAAATAAAATCTAAAAAAAAAAAAAAAAAAAAGAGAAAAAGAAAAAGAAAGGAAAGTGGGAGGTAGTGGGAGCTGTGAAGCAGGAGGGTGATATGGTCAGGTTTCTGTTTTACAAAGGTGATCTTAGCCAAGACAAAGAAGATGAAGTGGCATGAGCGAGTACTCGAGATTAATCAGTCTGTGGTGAGAAGTCATGCAAGAGACGAGCCTCCGGATTCAGGACAGTTCTGAACCAGGATACGCAGGACTAGCAGGTGGCAGTGAGAGAGAGAGCCGCATTCACCAACGTTGAGTTAGGACAGGTAATATTGAAAATGTCCATCCACCCACCCTTTCTTCCATTTTCTGCTTTGTTTCACAAAGGATTTGAGAGAGCGTGTCCTGTCCTGTGTCAGACGATCTTCAAGCCTAAGCGCTCACAAGGGCTTGGTGGTCACACATGGAGCGCTGCCTACTATTTCCCACACCCCGTGGCGAGAAATAAAAGGCAAATCTCTGTTCGATGTAAGGGTTATTATGAATATCAAGGCCCGGGAAGGCACGGGGGTGCCGCGGTCCCCGGGAGCCAGAGCCGGCTGCAAACCCGCCCAGGCCCCCGCAAGGCTCAGGTCCCTAAAGCACGGGGTAAAGCGAGCCTCGGTCCCCTGGGAGCAGGGCCTGAGGCCGCCTTCTGTCCCCTGGAAAGATGCTCGGCCGTCAGAGGAGATGGTTTCCCGGGACTGAGAGGCTGCGGTTGTGAAAAGGGGAGAAAGGATTTGAGAGGAAGGGACAAAGGGAGCCACAAAGAATACAGTATGCAAAGTTCCTGCTAGAAGCCAAAGGAACTTGCAAGAGTCCTTGCCTGGAAAAATAGAAAAGGTAATAATAGTAAACGCGGCCCTCTCCAGGGAGCGACCACATGAGAAGTCCGGACAAAGAGACTGAGCTCAAAGAGCGGAGGATATGGAATCTTTCTGGGCAATCGCACACCCTTCATCCGTTTCCCGGACTTGGGTTGCAGACGCTGGTCAGAGCCTAGTTTTCCTCGGATTCCTTCACCAGCTTGGGCTGCGGAGTGCGCATGTTAAAGGGGGAGGGCGCCCCACTGTTCTGGGGTAAGGGTTTCTGGGGAGTATGGCCCAGATGACTGCCAAAGGGGATAGTCTCCCACCTGCAGAGGCAGTGAATGTCCATGAACTCTGCCCTGTTCTCCCCGGGATCAGGGATGATGTGGAAATGAAGAGTTAGCTACCTTTTCTCAGGAGTTAAGATTCTGTGCATGTTCAGTGAGATAGAGGTTTGTCCAATTCACTCCAAGTACGCAGGCTGCTTCGATGGTTCATACGATGATGTCAAGGAATGAGAAAAACAATCTGATATGCTCCATCTAGTCATTTCTTTTCAATCACCGGTGAGGTGAAATGCAAACACGGATGCCGCCAGGAAAAACGGTGTGTTCATGTCAAGTCTGTGAATCTTGTTTTTTATTTTTTAATTCCACGAACAATGCTTTGCTCTCACTTTCTGTCCACAGCCCTCTCCCCTAATAAAGTTGCTGTTTTGTTTTTGGAACTTTGATCCTGATACTTTTCTCGAAGAAGGTTGGTTGGAACTCAAGGCATAACTGACTAGCAAAATTCGTAACTCCAAGTATTAAGTAACTTTCTTTATGAGACAGAAACAGCGTCCGATTCAAATGTAAGAATAATCCTTAAAATAACTGATACAGGGATACATTTATGGCACAGATTGCGGCATACTTATCTCCAAACTCACTAAGTTGTATATTTAATTATATGCAGCTTTTTGTACACCAATCATACCCCAATAAAGCGGCTTAGAAAACTGATATAAGCAAATATACTCACTCGATCATTTTTGATGAAAAAAACACTAAAAAAAAATACTGTTAAAATTGTCACACTTCCCTGGAACTCTTAGGGGTAATCTTAAATCCACTTATGATGTGAGCAATAAGAAGAGAAAGATTAAATTTTTGAAGGGAACGCTAGAATAAAATTGATGGTAATTCTCAACAGTATGTACAAAAATTATAGAACCCTGGGGCTGGAACTAACCTCTTTCCTTTTCCAAATGGACTGTATCTAAATAATTCCGGAAGTGAATTGGCTCCCTAGTCTCTGAGACTTAAAGGATTTCCACATTCCTCCCCCATCCTCATTAGTCTTCATTGTGATCTGTTGAATAAATCTAAGGGGGTAGGAAGGAAGTCCTTCCTGAAGGTGTTTAGAGATGGTGGAGATGTATGATAAAGCTCACAAAGGTAAATGGAGTTTTAAAGATCAAGCATATCACAATGTAAAAATAATATTTTGAAGTAATGCTTAAAGACATACATGAAAAATAATTTTGCATACGAACTCATCTGCATAGTAAAGCAAAGTTTGGCAACAAGTCATCTAAATTACCTAATTCTAGGTAGAAAAAAGGCTATGTGTGTGTATTTCGGTGAGAAATAAGTAAACTGACAAGTAAGGTGACAATTTCTTGTTTATAACTCTAATGCTATAAAATGAGGACCAGCTTGCAGCTTCTAAAATAGCAAGTGACCTTCTGCAGCTCTGATTTCAACCACTCAGCGGGTTTTTTTCCACCAAAGGGGCTTATTTTAGCTCTCACTAGACATTTCAGCAAATGGTGCTCTCCAAAGGCTGTAGCATCTCTGACACGGATTACACAGGTGGTTTCATTAGAATCCCACATCCTGGGAGCTGGGAAAGTTGAGTATATCTTTAAAAACTGCTGCTTTCAGTGTTATTACCAAGAGCACCCGTGGTCCAACCGTACCAAGGCGAGAAAGCTGAGACTCCACGCTATATATAGCACTAGAGGGGGTTGCATCTGAACTTCTTAATTCTTTCTCCTCCCCCTCCTTTTTTTTTTTTTTTTTTCATGAGAAAGGATGGTTTCTTCTTGGTGAACTATACCCTCTATTCATTTTCCTCCACAAGGGATTTCTTTTAAACTTGGAAATATTCTCCCCAAAATACTATATCCCAGCCTCAATCAAAATGATTAATGAATTTTTAATTTATCACTTGCCTTAAGGATCCAGAGAACCACTCAATTCTCTGTTTCGTTTGTACTACTATTGTGAAAGTAGAATTCTTAGGGGATTCACTTTGAATTAATGCCAGGATATCTCTACGGACTTGCTCAAGGCAAGGTTTAAGTGCCTGTGTTAGGTTTTCAGAGTATCAAGATTCCTTGGAATCCACGCTCTGAGGCAGTAATGATAATATATGAGAACAACTGGTTGAGAGGTGAAACATTTAACCAATGTGTGTTTTGGCTTTTTGACCACGGACTACTGGTTTTGTAAGTTTTCTGTCATTAAATAGAACAAGCGTACTGGTTGAGGTGTCACAGGCGACAGTGTCGGAGACGATAATGTCAATTTCGGACCTTTCTGATTTTTTCTAATCTCCATTTAGAAATCGTTCTTTTTTCAGCATAAATAGAATTGGGTTGTTAGCATAAAGACATCAGTAACATTTAAGCTTAAAGCAGCCGTCTATTAGTGATGTGTAGCCTCAATTAAGACAGTTGTATATTTTTAGCATTTAAGTTTCTCAAATTCTTTAAAGAAGGGATTGGAGGCATAAATAACCTCTAACTCCTTTGTCGGCTCAGTTTCCATGGTCTAACCACTCATTACTCCCTCACCAGTGAATTAAGATAGCATCTGGTCTCCTTTTCACACAAATTCTATTGCTGATAATCATAACAAAAAATGGTCTAACAGATTTTTACTTCATGTAGACCTGAACCAAAATGTTTTTGGAATTTTCCAGATGTATTAACAAAATATGAGATTATGTAATGTGAAAAACAATGAAAATTTAGATTACCATTACTACAAGTAATAATAGTATCTGGGCAAAGACTGAATGAATGGATGGTTAATAAAATGGCTATTATTTTCTCAAATTTTGAGAAGCTCGGGTAACAGCACTTTTAATAGAAGGTAAGAAAATAGAATGTAAAGCAGAAAGAAAAACTGGAAGAATCTATATAGCATTTGTGTCTAAGCAGACTATAAGCCAAACAAAACAGCATCTTAAACAGTAAAACAAATTAACCATTTAAAAGAGTGCTTTCTTAATAATTTTATAAGGGAAAGCTGTTTGGGATCACAGGTGTTTTTGTTTTATTGCAATAGTGTATGTCTAACTTTTGGGAAAATACAGTTCCTTTTCTTCAAACTAGTTAATAAAATTAAGAAGGAATCTTTTATGAAAATGTTACATTTCAAAATTAACTTTCTTTTTTTTAAGCTCTTATTTATTTATTCATGAGAGACATGGAGAAAGAGGTAGAGGGAGAAGCAGGGTCCTTGCGGGGAGCCCGATGCCAGACTCGATCCCAGGACCCTGGGATCACGACCTGAGCCAAAGGCAGATGCTTAACCACTGAGCCACCCAGGCGCCCCTCAAAGTTAACTTTCATAGTGAAAGACCTCCTTCACAGAACAATCAGCAAACCCCAGCTTACTTCAATGTCCTGGAATTGACGAGTTCTAAGGGAGGAAGCCACTATGGACCCCTCCAGACTTCCACTTTGTGACCTTTGGGAAGTCACTTAACAGCTGAATATCCTGGTGTCTTTGGGTTTGATTTTCTCTCTACAGAAGGATCTGGCAGGAGAGACATCTCCTAAGAGCATGGCGACTAGAGTCTGAGGGGCTGCATGGGAATTTCTCTTTGTTTTGACTCATGAGGGAGATGTCTTGCAGAGTTACAGAGGGTGAGAGTTCGGCTCACGGTCTTAAAAGCACTTGAAGAGTCTCAGATGGAACAAACAAGAACAACGGAACCCAGAGTCCATTAAAATCTCTCCCTACTCTCTTCAAAAGGCTGCACCTCCACATGCAACCCGAAGGACAATTAGCAGGTCACAAATCATGAAAATCTAATTATGAATATTGCTCAGGGCATCATCAGGATTGACTTTTACTATCTGGATTTTGTGGACATAGGGATTAACTGTGAATTTAAACAGAAGACATCACCACTCCCTTTTGGAAATTAAGTCAATGTACTTCTGACCTAAGCTAATTCAGAGGAAACCTGAGGTAACCGTTACATTTTCAAACATTTAATCTGAATTTTTAAAAGTAACTTGATCACTTAAATAACACCATTAATAGGCTAATGTTTTAAAATAAGTGTTTCCTGAGTAGTCTAACACCAAGTCAGCCTACAACAAACCTGTCTGAAAACAAGAGAGCCATTCCACAATAGACCTTACAAATATGGCCCAAATTTAAATGGTACATTTTTTTCTTCTTAGTGTTGAAAGTATTTTTGCCACAGGAGAGTTTAGATCCTAAAATAAAATCAAAATGATAAAATGAAAATAAAACAAACAAAGACAAAAGTCTTTCCAAGCCAGGCATATTTCCAACAGGTCTCTCCACATCCGGAAGCATCATGGAAGTAAATCCTGAACCTGTTGACAGGGGAGGCTCTCAAAGTGGTTGTATACTATTCCAATAACACCAAGGTGTATTAACCTCCAGTGACCTGGCCGTTAAATGACATTTCTGTGTTCCATGCAGCCCATGTGGTACTTTAACCCTAATGAGCTCTTCCCAAAATAGGTGCTCAGAAGTATGGCTAAAGCAGTACCTATCCATCCTGACCTGTGGAAACGCAATTCAGGGCTCTTTCCAAGAGCCAGTGTCTAAGCATGCAATGCCTTGAAATGCCGCTCGACAGTGGAGGTGGTTTTAGAGATTATCTTATGAGCATAAACATTTCCCTCCTCGACAAAGGCAGAACCTCTGGAAATCCCCTTTCCTCTTCCTTACTGCAGAATATTTCATATCTACTATGGCTTTTGAAATTGAGTGTATAAAGTGGAATTGGTTTTCTGACAGCTTCTCAATAGCATTTTTTTTTTTTTTTTTGGTTGGTGGATTTTGGAGTTTTCTTATGAAGTTTTGGATTCGGAGTCAAAAATTAATCCCAAACTAGTATCTCTAGGAAAAGTCCACTGATGAAGATCAATTTTGCACAACTGCAACTCAAAATGGAAATAGTGAGTTAGAATATTCACCTAAAGTAGTGAATGCTAGCACATTAGGAAAGCTGTATTAATAGGGGTAAAGCATATAGTGACTAATATGCATACATGTACAAGTACTTGAATTGAATACATATCTCTGTATTGCTTATAATGTAAATCATCTTTATATTTGTTTAGAGGAGCCTTGCAGGTCACGAAGTATATTTGTATATATTATGCCATTTATTCCAGTAAATGCACAGGGCTAGATACTAGAGTGACTACAACATATCACTAGGTGATTTTAGATCTTTGTGAAGCTATTAAAGGTATCTAGAAAGATATGGATTTGAATGACCCTAGCAAAGAACTGTAGTTCTTTGTCCCAGGACATTCTAGAATAATGCACGGCCATGGACTGGTTAATATAATAGTGTGGCCGTGGTAGAGATCCCAGAAATGTGACAAATGGAGTTGATTAGTCCAGTCCCCATATTTGGGAAATTTCTCTTGAGACAGAAAGCAGGATTCTAGAAATAGCAGCCTCTTCTGTAGGTGGCAAAGAACAAGGGGATGTTAAAATTTTCAGAGGAGTGAAGTAAGACTCTCTCCAGTGACTAACGTGACCTGGTAGGCCTGGGGCTAAGGCTAAGGCCCCTTAGCAGTCAAAAACTTATATCTTCACTTTATAGTCTCCCCTTTTCTCACAAGAGAGGCTCAGGGAGGCAGTCAGGTTGGAATGAACCGGTGAGGACAGGTGGGTTTATCCTGACGATGTATCTGTACAGCATCTCATCCTTCACATTGAATGTACATGAACCCAGGGTATTTGGAGGTTGCTTGCCACTCTCTTCTTGAGCTGCCTCTGGTTATCCTTGATGCTCATTTTAATCTGATTTCTTGTTTTTGTTTTGTTTTGTTTTCAGGAGGGTGGAGGGAGAGAAGAGGCTGGTGCATAGTTCTGGTTTGATTATGACTATTAATTGTATCAGAGTCATCTCACCCCATGGGTTCTCCTGCCTATGAGGGAGGTGTGGCTGGCTACAGGCAAGGGCTTGAGCATCTTGAAGGACGGCCTAGTTGCCTGAAAGTCCCTCCTCTCTACCACTCTATACTTCTCTTTGGGAAGTGGCTATAACAGAGGGACTATCTGTATAGAGGGCTAAAGCTCTCACCAGGAGGTGGGAGAACCATAATCCTTCAAAGTCATTTAATCCAACCCACCTCATTTTTCTGATGAAGAGATCTGAGCCTCAGAAAGCAGAACTGATTTTGAACAAGTTCACAAGGCAAGCACATGGAATGAGGACTCTCCATTTCAATATACTATCCCTAATGTGCCTGTGGGATCCCTAAAGTGCAAGGGGCCTGTGGTTGGGGGAGGAGCAAGAGGTATTGGAAGACAGTGAAGTTCTCAAGATGTCTTCCCTCAACACAAGAAAGGGAGAACGAAAGACACTGGATTCTCCTTTCCCCACACTGTTTGAAGGACTTTTCTCACTGATTTGGCCTATTTTTATTTATCTCAATGACTTCTTAGACAATTGCTCCTGAATTGCATGTCTATCTGTGTTTGCTACCCGTGCCATTGCGGGAAGAAGGAAATATGTAGCTAGAGTTAAATTCTATTCTCTTTACCACTTCTGAATGAGTCATTAATTATGCATAGAGAAATGTATGTTTATGAAATATACATGTGAAAATGCATAGATAGATTTAAGCAGTTATAAAAGATTTATCTGTAGAAGCATATGTCATTAAAGGTGCCGCCTTAGACCATAGCACCTGCTTGGGGTTCTTAATAAGTAACAGTTGAAACATCAATGTTGATAGAATTCCCCCAAACAAAATGCACTAGTAAGATCTTCTATGTTTCTATATAGACTTAGTAGAATTAAGTAGTAGTAAAAGGGACTAGACACTCTCAGATCAATATCTTTGTAATCTCCTCTAACTATTAATACACAGCTTCTGGAATAGGTAGCTTTTTTTGTTTTTCAAAAAGAGGTTTATTGTCTAGTTTTTATGCTTAAAATTCCAGGCTCCATAAATAGGACACACAAGAAATAGGAAACTAAACCTATATTTAAGATTATATAGGAGAGACCAAGGAATTCGTATTTCTTTGTCTTTATCTTGAGAGAAAATTACTAAAAGCAACAGGAAATTCAGGCAATGTGTGTAAAAGGTAATTTATCCCCTTAGCCTCACAGCTAATTTGATGGATCCCCCCCCCACCTCCACCGTTTTTAAAAGCATATTGCTTGGTTATTTGAAATGTTTTGTTGCCTAGTACCTCACAGACACACTGTCAATCGTTTTTGAGATTAAATGAGCTTTCGTTAAGAGTATTGGTCCTATAGAATCCCCCCACTGATAAGAGCTACAGTGAGGAGCACCTACAAGAGCCTCCCCGTCCTTTTTTGCTTGCTCATGGGGCATCCGTTAGCCAGCGTCCTCTCCCTGCCACCAACCACTGCAAAATTTTATCCCCGAAGATATAACACATCCTCACGCCAGCTTGAAGTAAAGTTCCAGCTAAAACCAGTTAATACTCCTGCCTAAATATTAATTTGCAGCTTACTTTTGTCCTTGTCTTATTCCATGGCTTTTTCTCCTAGGGATTTTGAGAAGCCCAAGGATATAATTCTTGGAATGTTTCAGATTTTTCTGTTTGCTTACCCACATTTTGTTTTCTATTTCCAAGACCATGAGAATAAACCATTCCTGTTAAGAGATATGGCTGAGAGTAAGCAATAGCCCCCGTCTCCCTCACCTCTTGGAGAGACCATGGTACCATCACGCCCAGGACTTACAGTATATGACCCACTGAATTGCAATTGTTTGTGTTCATGACTGACTCTTAGCTGGTGAGGGCAGGAGCCGTGGTGTTCTGGTCTTGAAAACCTGGCACATTTCAAAAATATGTTTTTGAAAGAATGCCTGGCGATCTAGGGTAGTAGAGTGATGTGCATTAGAATTTAAGCTCTGTCACCTAACTAACTGTGTGTTCTAGGAAAATCCCTTAATCTCTTCATCTACAAAATGGGATGATTTCTCTCACCTGAACTCATTAGTGTGAGGCTCAAGATGGCTAACATGCATTTTCTATACTTCTTTCCATACATCAAATATTATTATCATGTCCTTAGCCTAAGAAGTTTGTAGTTTCTTTGGTACATTTTTTTTTATTTTTATTTTACTTTATTTATTTATTTATTTATTTATTTATTTATTTATTTATTTATTTATTTTTCTTTTGGTACATTGTTTTAGAAAGACAAGCTTGGATTTTCTGGGGAATATTCCTGACTTTCACGATAGTCCTTTAACTCACATTTTTGGGACCTGCATATTGTTGCTTATACAGTTGCTTTATGGTTCTTAAATATGTGGTTTTATTAAATGAACTCCAGGCTGTAAGACCATATTCCATATGAGCTATTCCAAAAACTGGCTTAAGAAACAGGTGCTTTTATGATAAATTCAATATCAGAATAATGTCCTGGTTGTACACAGTTCATTATTCCTTCAGAAACCAGGGGAAGCAGATCAGGGCTTCTAATAGCCAAGAATGATGTTCAAAAATTCTTTAGTGTCATATCGCCTTCAAATCACCCAGTGAGAATGTAGCTGAAATCAGATTTTCTATTTTGTCTGCACAGAGTTCTTTCTGTGACAGCTTGCCACCACCAGATTAGTGTAGATGCTCATTAATCAAGTCAGAGCAAAATGTCAGTTTTCTCACTCTGTGTGCTCCTCTGTGTAGCACCTAGAAGGATGGCAGGCAGGCAGCAAACGTTAAGCATGTTCTGCTCAGTGGGAATGTCAATTAACTTATGAGGGGCTCCCTTTGGTGGGAAGACATACATTATCATAATTCGGAGAATGGCTTTTGATGTTACTCAGACCTGAGCTCACATGCTTATTTTGCTTTTTACAAGTTTTGTGACTTCTGAGCCTTTCTTTTTTCATCTGTAAAATGGACATACACATACCTCCATAATAGGCATAATAACAATTGTTCTGAGAATTAAATGTAGGACATTGCTTAGCACAATGCAGGTGCTCAATAAAAGGTAATTACATTACTTGTAATAACCAGTAATGTCATTAATCATAAAGATATAAATAACATTGCAATACCAATTACATTAATAATAATAATAGTAATAAAGTTTATGCTTGATAGGTTCTATCCTAAGAACTTATGAATATTAACTCCTTCAACCAACACCCTTTGTTGGGACTATTATTGTTCTAGGTTTACAGTTGAGACCCAAAGAGATTAGGTAAAGTGCTCACGGGAAAGGGCACACTAAGTTTTGAACTCAGGCAATTCAGCTTTAGAATCAGAGTTCGTAACCACCATCCATATCACTGACGTTCTTCTGTCCAATGATTCTGCTGTGGATGTGGTGTTTTAGTGAAATGAATGACAGTTTTTTGGATGGTGCAAGAAAGAATAGTGTACCACGTTACTGTGGCTTGTCACCGGCACCTATGTTGGACACCCATACCAGGAGTTTGTGTCCACTAGATGGCATTGTTGTTTTAACGAAATGTGAACCAAGTCACTACGGTTTAGGAGCCTAAATTTGAGAACACTGGCAGCACAAGCCAGTTGTATTCCTGAAAGTCAGATGGAAGAAACCCCCAAACTTTGCAGCATAGCTACCGATCTCTAAAGACTAATGGTATCGAGAAATAGGAAAAATATGTACTAGTTTTTTCAGGGTGTTGATATCTGTAGAAAATCTGGATGAGTTTTGAAATCATCTAGTCCAAATGCATCAGTTCATAAATCTGTTTATGATGGGCCAGAGAGGAAAAGTTACTGGGAGGTGGGTACCCAGATTTGATGGCTTTGGCTGTAGTTCTCTTTCGCTAATACTTCTAACAGATTCTAAATCACAAAGAAACTATGGTTTCTGAATTCTTAGAAGACCTTCCTTTGGGATATGGGGCAGAAGATTGCCCAACGATTATGAGTTTTTGCCTCATTTTGCTTTATACATATGTTCAAAATCAATACCAGACTCACATACTTAGATATGAAGGAGGATAAAAGCCAAAAATGGTGTCTATTTCTTTTTCTTTTTAATATGTCTCCTTGGAAAGATTGAGTGACTCTGGTTTATTCATTTATTTAAAAACTTTTTGGTGGGGGGGCACCTGGGTGGCTCAGCGATTGGGTGTCTGCCTTCAGCTCAGGTTGTGATCCTGGGGTCCTGGGATCGAGTCCTGCATCAGGCTCCCTGCAGGGAGCCTGCTTCTCCCTTTGCCTACGTCTCTGCCTCTCTCTGTGTGTCTCTCCTGAATAAATAAATAAAATATTAAAGATTTTTTTTACATAAAGAGAAGGGGAGGGGCAGAAGGACAGGGAGACAGCGAATCTTAAGCAGGCTCCATCCATGCCCAGCATGGAGCCCAACATGGGGCTCAGTCCCACAATCCGGAGATCATGACCCAAGCCGTAATCAAGAGTGCTTAACTGACTGAGCCATCCAGGCACCTGGAGTGACTCCACTTTAAAAGACTGCCAAAACAAACAAACAAACAAACAAACAAACAAACAAAAAACCAAACTGTGCCTATTGGCTGACAATGCAGCTAGTGTATATTAAACACAGAGCAAGTAGCAGGGCAATGGCTAAGACAAAGGACTGGGATCAGATGGCTTGGGTGGAACCAAAGGACCCTTGGAAGGCCATGAGACACCTCTATGCCTCTGTTTCCACATCTGTAAAATTGGAATCATATTTTTACTCATAAGGTGTTTGTGAAAATTAAATGCATGTGAAGTGCCTATGTCTAGTTATAGAAACAAGGCTAAGAGTAGCAATAAAAATAGACTTTTTTTTTTTTTTGTTCTGCTAGCTGATGTTTAGTTTTCTGTGTCTCTCAGCTGTGAATGTCATTGTAGGTGCTCTGTCAACAACTTCTTTACTCACTGTCACATGTTACATTGCTAAAAAGGAGAAATAACGTTTCAGGTTTTATAACTGTGTAACATCACTTCTTCTTCAACCAGATGGTAGAAGTAGCCAAGATACATATGGCATGTACTTCATTATGTGTTCACGTCAACTTTATTTAAAACACTCGTAGGCTTTGGGCTCCTACTCACAGTTTAGACAGAGAAGGTGACTGGCATACAAATAATAACCATTGAACACTTGCTGAGTGACAAACATTGCTCTGTTTTGCAAGGATGAACTCATATAATTCTTACTACAACCGTGGGATCTAGGAACTAATACCTCTCCCTTTTTAAAGATAAGCAAACTGGGATCTGAAAACTTGCTCCAGCTTAAATAATAAGCCAGAGTCAGCGTGTGGACTCGGGTGGCCTGATTCTCAGTGACCCTGTACTGCCACCGCTCAGGGCAGGATGTGAGGAGGCGTTTCCTCCAAAGGTCCCTAAGACCTGGCTTGCTTCCACCCTCAACCCCATACCAAATACTACAGTGAAGCCTGATAGAGCCACTGTTTGCGTAGCTTTTCTAGGATCGTTAACATGCGACTTCATGACCCAGGAGGCTAATGTGTTAAACCTACATCAATATTTTTATGGCAGTTAGTTAATGAGATCAACTGGATAAACATTTAATAGACTTCTGAGCTTAAAACAAAGTTGTAACAGGGTCAGAAGACAGCATGCCTAGGATAGCGCACTCTTGAGGACCACTTCTTAAAGGGATCAAAGTTCACTGCAGCCAAAAGAGGATCGGGTTGCTGGTGTGATCATGCCTGTGACTAGCCCTGTTCACAGTAATGTATTTGTTGCTCATATGTTCTGTAACATTCCAGACTACCCTCTCTTCACTGCCAGTAATTTAGATGCTACCCCCATGTAGAATTCTTGGATTCAGATTCACAAGAGACGTAGCTGTCTTCTGGTCTACCTCTCTGCCCTTAAAGGGAAGGAAACTGAGGTACCGTTTGCTTCTGGTTTGTCCCAAGTTATCCTAGAGGAAGAGTTTGAGCCTTATTTCATTCAGGTATTACATACTGCTCTATATCCCTTAGCTATTTTATTTCAAATATTATCACTCTGAATACTTGCTGCAATTCTCTGGTTTCTACCAATAACATTTTTCCTTCAGTGATGACCCCAGATTCAAGAGAGCATCCCTTCTTTATAGATAGCATCTTTCTATCTATAGTGATAATTTCTTCTTCCTTCCTTTGCTTGCCATGAACTTGCACAGGGCTGGGGGAACAATGACATTTATCGCCCCCCTCCAAAAAAAAAAAAAAAAAAAACAACAAAAAACTTTTAAATCATATCGTTTTCTTCAGGAGAAGCTATGCATGCAAGTCATGGAACCTAGCCCCACGGCAACGACCATCCCCAGCAGGGCCCAGGAAGCTTCAAAGCAGAATTGCCAGAAAGGAGCTGGGAGGCGATGTCCCACTTACCGATCTCACCCATCGTTATCCCGGGCGCTAGCTGCCCGTTGTTGAAAGAGCTATAGGTAAACAAGTTGGGGACGGATGTGAGGTCATAGATAGGTTCTTGCTTTATCTGTTTGATTCCAGTCATGTCAAGTCCTGACTGATCAGGGGACGGTTGGCCGGAATCCACGTTGTAATAACCCTCGGACTTGGGCAGGTCGATGACGTGTCCGTTGGCATAGGTGCCTCCGGCCTCGCCGTGGAGGCCGCCGAGGCCGTTGCTGATGCCGCCGCCGTACACCCTGGCCAGCGCCTCGGCCTCCCCGCTCTGCTGCTGCCGCTGCTCCTGCAGCCGCTGCTGGTGCTTCTGCACCTCAGCATACAGGCTGTCCCTCTGCTTCTTGGACATCCTCCCGAACTTCACAGCTGGGGTGGAGGGTGGAGAGAAAAAGCAGAAGAGAACACTTGGGGTTATCACTTCCAGCACGTCCAATGGATCACAGAGAGCTGTCCCCTGGATAGCAGGTGCCCTCAGATCTTAGCACCACAAGCCCAAGGGGGTGTTCGCCGGCACCCCCCGTTTGGGGAAAGGTGTGTCTGTACTGGTTTATGTGCATTGTGAGCAATAAATCAAAGCTACAAAGAAATGTCAAAATTTAGCTATGTATTTCTTATGGCCATGGAATTAAAAGGCATATTTCCTGGTTCTTTCTTACGTGTGTGGGGGAAAAAATAATCCACAAACCCCAAATTACCAAATAGTACCTGCTGTTAAAACGTCCATCAGCATTCATTCTTAGCTTTCTCCAGTAAGCATCAGGGTTGCTGGATTCTTGGATGGGACCCTATTATTTCACATTTTCTAAACGGCATGTTGGGTAAGACCAAGGATGTGGGAGCAGGGTGATAAACAGCATTTTAAGGAAGCATTTGTCTTCATTTGGCTTTTGGGACCAAATTCAAAGAATCTTTGGAAAGTAGCAATTTCGTATATCCAGTGCTCAGCAAGTCAGCCCACAGTTACCCCTCCTTTCTCCTTCTACCGCCCCCAGGTTTTATATTGCCCAACTCTTCTGGAAAAATCCTCAGCCATTATAAGGAAAAAGGAGGAAGACGCTCTGTAAGTGATCACAGAGTGCTCTGAAGATGCTTTGATCTGAATTCATTGTTTCTTAACTAGGAGAGCTGAACCTCCTGACCCATTATGGATATTGACATTTTCCCTCACAAACTGTCAACTCTCAGTTTAGGCTGTGAATATTTTAAGCCAAGGGTCCACCTCGTCTGAATCATCAAACACTACGTCGTTCAGCCCATGTTAACAGTGCAGACTATGACAAGTTCGCACTTGGAGATTCCTCTCTGAGTTTCCATTTCTTTTCTTTTGTGACAGTGTTCCCATCACCTTTGAAAAAAGATTTTATTTAGTAATTTATTTTAGAGTGTGTGTGTGTGGGGGGGGGGGAGCAGAGCAAAAGGGGGAGAGACAAACAGACTCCCTGATGATTGCCAGGCCCAAAGTGCCCAGACTCGGGGCTTGACCTCGTAACCCTGAGATCAAGACCTGAGCTGAAACTAAGAGTCGAATGTTTAACCGACTGAGCCACCCAGGCACACCCCATCACCTTTTGGTATTGGGAGCCCAGGGAATATAGAGAGAACAAAGTGGAGGGTAGAAGCAGGTCCAATTCTTGGATTCATTCACTAGTGTTGGTGACAACAATTTCTGAGAAAAACTAAACGGTGAAGTGCTTAAGGACGTTCCAGCACAGGGGGTCTGTGGAAGAGATGTCCTTTCACAATGCCCTCCCCTTCGCCCGGTTCCATTAATGTTCATTTTCTCCTTCTGTGGGTTACAAGGCTACCAAATTTTATCTAAGCATGGGCTGTTCAGAATGGAGACCACATTTCCCAGCCTCCCTCACTGGCAGGTGCAGCTGTGTGACTAAGCTCTGGGTAGCAGGAAGTAAATGAAAGTGCTCCATATGCTCCTGCGAGTTGGGGCACACTGCTTTCCTCTTTCTTGCCTGATGGGTTGTGGATATGAGGGCTCAATTGAGAGCAGCCCAAACTTCCTGTTTCTTCTTAATCCTCCTAAAAGACTATGTTCTGGTGCTGCCTAAACAGAAAAACAAAGGAGCAATTATCCAGTAAGTTTTCTGAACGAAGATAATTCATATGTTTAATTCACAGCAAACTCCCCTTTCCACCTCAACTGTCATTTTTATAGAGTCCCAAGTCATTTAGATCACTGTGTTTCACTTTGTTAATAGAGACCATGGTCTTTATTACATTCTGTTTCTCATATACACACCTATTTGCTTACTAATTGCACTGACACTTCCAGTTTGTCTGTGGCCCAAATTCTAAAGATAATTTTAGGGAAAGTATTCTTTCTACCTTTGTATCTTTACAAATTATATATATACATATATAAAATTATATATGTATTATAATTATATATATAAAATAACATAATTTCATAAGTAAATAAGTTTATATGCGTTATATATGTGGATATGTATATATCTATAATCTTTTGGGGAAAAAAAACTTTTGTGTAAGAAAAAATAAACTAACTTTCGATTCAGGAAGAACCCCCCCCCCCCCAAGAAATTAATTGACACGCTTCTTTATTTGCTAACCTATTCTTTGCATCCATGTACGTTCAGAACAGCAATTTATTACAGAGCTATGCAGGTGGATACAGAATTTCTATTGTTGTAGATTGAAATTTTATTTTGGCTGGAGCAGATCTACCTTCTGAGTTACTTTAGTAGAATAGTTTTGTGTTTCTTTAAAATCTATAGAGAAAAAAATATTGAGGAGAAAGTCTTCTATCACAGACACATAAATGTGATGTTTCTTTTTAAAACCCTTTCCATGTAACGCTTGCTTTAGATTTCCATACACTCTATACTTAGGTGAAATATACAGTGCGGTGGATTGATTGCATTGATGACCTGATTCCTCTTACCTATTCCCTGAGTAAATAGTAACACCCTTTCATTCTTGGCAGGCACCCTATTCTCACCCCCCCCACCCCCACCCTCCACCCACCATCCCCCCCCACCGCCCTTGCCTCAGGGTCATGTGACCCACTTTGGGCCAATGGGACATTGCTATGAGTGACACAAACAGAAGTTTTTCAAAAGTGCTTGTGTGATTGAATATCTCACCAAGAAAAGGACGTGCCTAAACTAGCTTTCTGGAGGATAAGGTATGTGAAGCAGAGCCGAGTCACCTTGGTCTTTCCAGACAAGGCCATCTACCTTCAGCAGAGGCACAGACTGGCCTAAAGCTGGTGGCAGATGAATGAATGAATCCAGTTAAGACCCTCCATGTAATAATTTTAGGTCTGGAAATCTGCTGTTAACCACAGGTCTCATAACCAAAGCAAACGATGTCAAATACATATGCTGTCAAGACCTCTGCCCTGGTAAACATCTGAAAATCCAATCTTGAGTCGTTATGCTTTTTCCAAGGTCCTAACTTACAGGTCACTGAACAAACTGAAATATTTTCAGAGACAACTTAAAGCTCTCCTGTATTTTGGAATTATCCAGCTTCCTCCTAAACCAAGAACTTTGCTATTACTATAATAGTATTGTAGAATATATTTGCCATTTGCTTCCGATGAGCCAGTGTTTCAGTTGTGTGTCCCTTCTGGTAACAAAAGTAATGACATACTTGGGGAAAATCATTCCAGTACATGGAATAATAAATCTGAGAACTTTCCTGAAATAGATATATAATTCCTTTTCACTATAGGTAAAAACATTTGTTGTATTCATAGGCCTGTTTTTAACAAACGCTGTATTACTATTATATTTTCAAGTATTAGGGTTCTTCTTACCACTACTCATCAATCAGAATGGCACATATTTTAAGTGTTTGCCCCTCTCAGACTTGATATTCTGTTAATGATTTTCACTTGAGTATAGAGGCAGCCACTTATTAAATTGTTAGCTCTCAAACTCATATGATTCTGTATACATCGCAAGTGCTTTATAAATATTCAGTGATGATGGTATTTGTTCATGATCTGCTCTTATCACTTACTTTAATCCCACACTAGCAAAGAACAATTTTATGCAAAATCATCAGGAATCTTTTCATATTTATTTGGATTGTGGGATTCTAAACAGAATGGAAGATTTTGGAGTAACTATAAAACAAAGTCATTGGTTCTTTGAAGATTTCTACTTACTAACACATGACAACTAGATAAACGCTTTTCGCTTCAAGAGAACCGACTTATAAAACTATCATCTGTGACTTTCCATAGTCGTTTTGAAAATTATTTTGTTACAATCTTTTGGTTGTAAAGTTTTCTATGCTTACATCTTGCTGCTTACCAAGGAAACCGGTCTTAATTTAACTTTTTTCAATTTCAAGGATGTGCCTTTTTTATAGTGCTCTAAGCTTAGTAGAAAAGATCAGATTCCATCTACCCAACCCTATTCATAATTTAAAAATATTCTTTCTCCTCCCTCTCCTTTCCCAGCAGAACTTCCTGTGATGATCGAATGTTCTTTGTGCCTTCCAATATGATAACCACAAGCCACATGTGGCTGTTGAGCACTTGAAATACAGCTACTGGGAGTGAAGAAGTGAATTTTAATTTTAACTAATTTTAACTAGTTTAAAATTTAACTTTAACTAATTTTAACTAATTTAATTTTAACAAATTTAAATTTAAATAGTGACATGTGAATACCATTCTGGATATTGGACAATGCTGTTCTAGAGAAGTAGAAGGCTGATCTGTGAAACCTGCCCTTGTAGGGCAGCTACTGCTTTTTCATAGATGCATGTCATTTAGGATGACACACACTCAATTATTGTAAGGTGAATATCATGCTTTCTCCTTGAGCCCAATAGCTTTCTACTGACACCAATTTTTTTTTTTTTTTTTATGGTTGGTTGGTTGGTTTGTAGTAATCCAGCTGGAATAGTTCATCCTTATTCCTCCAACTAACATTTGTGAAGGGTCCATTAAAAAGAAAAATAAATAAAATGGTGGAGAAGATTTGGTGGGCATATACAGGCTATACACTCTCCCACATATATACATGCATGCCTTCACCTTTGTACACACATAAACACATGTGTATGCATCTCAAGTGGATTTGATTTTTCATGTTCCATCTAAATGAAATTAGAAAAAATTTGTTATTGTAGAGTTTTTTGCCTACTTATATACGTGCTGTGGCTAATAAACCACTATAGAAGTGGAAATTCAGGATATAACGAAAGTTCAGTGATATCTAGCTATCTACAAGTGAAATAAACATCCTTGGTGCCATGCATAACCGACAGAAGGCAAATGCTGATATCAAAATGAAGATGTCACTTTATGTCTGAAGGAACATGGGTAAGGTGAATGTGGAAAGAAGTTAGTGTGAGGGCATCTTACTTTGGCTACTGGTACTCCACTAAAGCACTTTGAAAATACTTGCTTAATCAGTAGAAGGTAAGTATAATCAATTAGTGGCAGAGGAAGTACCACCTCTCATTCTTGAGTCCTTACTAGACATAGGTAATCAACCATAACTCCAGGGCTTTTAAAATCATTGACACCACAAATGAGCCACTACGTATCAACAAGAGATTAAACCTATTCAGCTACCCTGGTATTAATATAATTTATTTGCTATAAAGTGCCCTATATAATCAAGGCTCGGATGAAACTTCCTCTATATAACAGAGTAAAAAAGAATTATTTTCTCTTAGGAAGAATCATTTTTTTCTTCTGCTGGAGCCTCTTATCCTAATTCCCAAGCACCACCCCCACCCCTGAGCATTTCTCCTCATTAGTTTGACATACGACATATTCAGGATTATCTCTGGACCTAAAATTAAGATGGATCATTACCTTTAATCCCTAGTATCCTTAGACACTGCATTGCTTTTACTTGCAAATTTAAGTGCTGTGGTAAATTTCTTCCTCCTTGAGAGTAGATTGTGGCTCTATTAAATAATCCTCCCACTCCCCAACACATTTCTTTTATGCCATGGGATTCAAGCAATTTTCTAGATTTTGAGGACATTGGACTATATATATGCCTGTCTCTTGCCCATGATTCTTTTTACCAGCACAGACTCCCAAGATCTCTACCCTTCAAAAGAGACACTTTCTTTTATTGTATAAAGGAAGAAGTAACAAAGACAAATAACCAATGGCTTATCCTTTTTGTGCAATTATTAATATATACTGCCATTTATATACTGTCAATTAATATTGGAAATGAAGTATAAAATCATCAACTTAAGTTCCCATACAATTTCACTAAATAAATCCTTAACCACTAAATCCCCACCCTCCACCTTCTTCACTTTAGTTATGTGGAAGTACACAGTGCCATAAATTTACCCTAGGAATAATTTTACACAGTTAGAAAGTTTAGAGAAACAAACAAAAAGTCAGTTAATAGAAAAGTTTTGGAAACATACCGCTGCAAATTTAAAAGCTACCTATAAACTGAAAGGGACAAGATCAGGTTCTTTCTTTCTTTCTTTCTTTCTTTCTTTCTTTCTTTCTTTCTTTCTTTTTTGGTCAATTGTGTCTCCTAGTGATACTTTTATGCAAGGCAAGTTTAGATAGGTTGGGAAGTAGAAAAAAGGTAAACACAAGTTTATAATATAAGTATTTGGAGAATGCAAGCTAAGGAGTAAGTAGTTTATATGTTTAGATATCAAGACTTTTGCAGAACTGATTTCATCCAAATGAGTAAAAGGCTCATAGTAATTTAATAACTCAAAAAATCCCTTTACATCATGCCATTTATCCATATTTCTTTAAAATCTAGAAGCCTGGCTGCCTGCCTTCCTTCCTTCCCTTTCTTTCTTCCTTCCTTTCTTCCTTTCATCCATACTACCTTGAACTTCATTAGAAGGAGTGTGACCAGAGGTAGAGAATCCACAATGATCCACATAAAAAGAATAAGTACCAGGGGAACTGTCTTTGTCTCAGAATCTAGGTAAAAGAGAATTCCATGGTCCATTCAACAAACATTTAGGTGCCTGCTTTTAACCAGACCCTGAGGATACAGTGAGAACAAGACAGAAATGCCTCCAGGACTCAGGGTTGCTCACAACCTGACACAGGAGTGCTGTAGTCAATGTCAGTGGGGAAATAATTAGTTTAGATAAGTGCTTAAAAATAGAAGCAATACTAGATGAAATTCTTTGTGTGAGTTTATTTGTCTTCTTTCATTAATCTAAGAAATTCAGTTGGGAATGCACCTCACCCTTTGGGGCCGTATTACGAGAAGGACACCACCCACACCATCCTTTTAAGACTTGGACTTCTGATTGCCTTTTTAATTTTCGTAATGCTTCAGAAAAGTCCATGTCTGCTAGTAGAACTTCTGGGCTTCCTACAGAAGTGCATTCTATTCCTTAACATCTCCACATACCAAGCAACTTGTGTACCAGTCAGAGGGACCCATGACCAAATGGTCCTGGTTTGCCTGAAACTGTCCCTGGTTTTGGCTCTAAAAATCTCACACCCAAGGGAACAGCTCATGCACAGGCAAACCTAGATAAGTGGTTGCTTTTCAGCCTAGGCCTGTGTGACTTTCACTTAACCTTGTCAGCACAGATTGCTCCATGAGCTACAGTAAAGTCTTTCCTTGCTTCCTATTTCATAGACAATACAATGTATGTGTGTGTGTGTGTGTGTGTGTGTGTGTTTTAATATGATCTTGCTTTTCCTCTTCATGTACTACCAGCACATGGTTTTCTTTTCTTTTTATCCCCAGTTCCCTTTGTCTAGAATCCTTCCAGTAGCTAAATAGACTCCAGCAAAACGTCCAATGTGAAAGCCTTTGAGTAAGAAATAGGAAGGCAGTTCCTTACCATCTCTTGACATTCCTAGGGCAAGACACTTCTGCAGTCGGCAGTGTTGGCAACGGTTTCTGTTGGTTCTATCAATTAAACAGTTTCTCTGCCTTGGGCAGGAGTAAGAGGCATTGTTTTGCTGGCTCCTCCTAAAGAATCCCTAGAAGCAAAAAGAGAATGTGAGGGAGATAGATATCCAGGAAGGAAAATGGAGACAATTAACGTATACCTTTGCTACATTTTCCACAGTGAATGTAATTGAGTTTAATTAAAAAGATTTTTTTTTTTGTACTTCTCCTTGGATAGCTTACAGATGTTTCTACTGGGGAAAATATGTACTATCTACAGAGAGGTGGTGAAGGTATCTTTCATTCATTCATTTAATCAATGTTTACCGAAGACATTTGTGAGCTGTGTTATTCTATGCAAAGAAACACATAACAGAGTTCCTGCCCTCACAGAGCAGTGAGAGAGGAGTGGCAAAGGACAGTGTCACAGCTAAGCCCAATATGACTCGATGGGGACAATAACACAATCTTACATCAAGAGTTTTAGGGGTGAGAAACTCGGGGTACTGGTCATCATAGCCATACCGAGGAGAGTGGGCGCAGTCTGTACCCCTATCTTCCTGGTTTCTAAAATGCATTTTTACCCATTTAAAAATTTTTAAATTTGGCCAGCATGCATCTGGAAGCACTGGTTGCTTTTTAAACCAGTGATATGCCTTATAATTAACCTCATCCTTAAATAAAGGAAACATGGCATATAAACTCTTCAATAAAAATAAGCAATAAATAAAAGCTGAACAGATGCTCTTTGCTTGGCTTCAGGCTATGGAGATGTAGAGGGTTTTCATGCAAGTAGGTTAGGGTCTTCCTGGTATAAACTTAACTGCCATGGACCATATACTACCCTCCTAAATAAATCCATAGCTGTGTTAATCATTTAAAAAAATGCTTTGGATTTTTTTTTCATATGATTAGTTATATAAAACTGCCTTAGTTATAGAAAACTCGACATAGGAAAATCTGGGTTTCCTTAATTATAACAGGAGGATAGAGCAGGACTGGAATGATAGCGTAGCAGCTAGTGAGGCACCCACCTTGGCCACAAAATTTAAGTACAGGCCAAAAACCCTCTTAATTGGAATAAGTATTATTTTAACACAATATATTAAGAATCAACATTGATGTAAAACACCCTGAAAAGTTTAAAGAGGATCAAGATTATCGATTTTTCTTTAGTTTTGGGCTCTCATATGATATGGTCAGGCACATGAAGAGAAGTTGGCCACTCTTGTGAAGAACTTTAGAAATGGATGAGTGACCTGGTATCTTTTTAGAGAGGAATAAATGACTATTGGTTTTGTGTTGTAAGCCCCAAGCCATTCAAAACAAGGACTAGTCTGGTGTCCACAGGTCCACATGTATTACTTATATCATGGACCAGAGGTGGCAGAATGAGATATCCATTTGTCCAGTTCATATGAATTCATGGGGCCCTTTAAAAGAGAGTTCACATCTAAGCCCCCAGGGATTGAAATGATGTACTCCCCATGTAAATGGTCCCCGACATATAATGATTCAATTTACGATTTTTTGACTTTACAGATGGTTCGAAAGCAATATGCATTCAGTAGAAACCATACTTTGAATTTTGATTTTGGATCTCTTCCCAGGCTAGTGAGAGGCAGTATGGTGCTCTCTTGTGATGCTGGGCAGGGCAGCGGCCCCAGCTCCCCGTCAGCCCCATGAGCACGAGGGTCAACAACCCATACACTCACAGCCATTCTGGTTTTCACTTTTAGTGCAGTATTCAACAAATTACATAAGATATTCAACACTTTATTATAAAATGGGTTTTGTGTTAGATGATTTTTGCCCAACTACAAGCAAATTTAAGTATTCTGAGCACATTTAAGGCAGGCTGGGTTAAGCCACGATGTTTGGTAGGTTAAGTGTATTAAATGCATTTTTGACTTAAGATATTTTCAACTCACAGTGAGTCTGTGGGGACATAACCCCATGCACATCAAGGAAAATCTGTACCATCAAAGCTGTCAGAAGCCATAAATTTGGCCCATCAGTCTTGATAAAAGATGACTTGGAATTTACATTCTAAGAAAGAATTGGTGAGTTTTTTTTTTTTTTTTTTTTTTTAAATCTTTGGATACTCCAGTGCCACTTAGCAAAAGAGCTGACAGAGAAGACTTTTGAAGTCACAGCTACAGGCCTAATTTAAGGCCAAATTGACATTAATTACGAGGCATTTCTTGCTTATCTGTTGCTCATTATTGCAAATGAGGTCTTTGGCATGAAAAAGAGATTCTGTTTCAAATTTTATTGAACGAGGAGGAATTTGAATAAGTGCGCAAGCTGAATTGATGTTATTTGAAACGGGTTGTTTATGTTGACTCAAGAATGGTTTTATGAAAATTCAGAGGTTGATACTCAACACGCTGATACTGACATCTTATTCTGAACAGAGTTTCTTGAGTTTTCTATTTGGAGAAAAATGCAGCATATTTACACATGTGGGTTTTCCCATGAAATAAAAAACAGTAGTGTCGTGTACAATGTCATTTCGGCTACAACTTCAGAGTATGCCTCTGAATAGCAGTGTAATTTCTAGGATTGTCTCTTCTTCCTTTAAGTAGAAAAGATGCCATGGACCTACACACTTGTTTCTGGCTATTGACCTTGTGGAATATATTTGTTCTGTGGTTAAACCTTGTAGAAATTACTGTTTAAAATGCTTTGCTTTAGGGACGCCTGGGTGGTTCAGCAATTGAGTGTCTGCCTTCAGCTCAGGTTTTGATCCCAGTGTCCTGGGATCGAGTCCCACATCAGGCTCCCCATAGGGAGCCTGCTTCATCCCTCCGCCTTTGTCTCTGCCTCTCTCTGTGTGTCTCTCATGAATAAATAAATAAAATCTTTAAAAAATAAAATAAAATGTTTTGCTTTTTAATATGAATGCAGGCTCCTATTTTGAAATCAGTCATTTTCCAAATAGAGCTTATACAATGAGACACAAAACATCTACACTTTGACACTGATCTAAAAAAATATATTTGGTGGATACTTTGTAAACTAGACCAGAGGCCTTAAAATTGCAAAATAAACCAGCACAGTGGTGGAAATGTTTTTCTTGGTGGCCCTGGATTCCAAAATTATTAGCGTTTACAAAGAAAACTATTTGTCTACCTCCCAGAGATAGTAATAACTTATTCTAAGGAGAGTAAAAAATTACTGACTTGGAATTTTGCTTTATTATTATTTGCTTTTTTCTTCTGATGAGTTGAAAAAATTGCATTAAGGTGGATAACATACAGTCCTCAATTGTAGGTCTGCAGAGGAACAGAACGCAAGGCATGTCTCATGATATTCAAATATGGATTATCACTAATCACCTTTAAAGCAGGTCAGGATGTCGATGGGTTAGTTATATTCATTTTATTCTCCCCTTTCCGGATCCTTTTCCCACTTTGTTTTCATTTCTTTCTTTCTTTCTTTCTTTTGCTGAAGTTTCAATTTCAGGAATCATACTTTTTTGAGACTATTTTGCCAGCATTACCACGTGACAGCTATGGTATGTTTTATTTCACGTATATTTGAGTCTATTAGGATTAAGGGTGCTTCTTAGAATCTATGATCATGCTACATCTCCTTAAGTCTACTGATTTAAAACAATTTTTTAAAAATTTTTAAGTAATTTGTCCATCCAACATAGGGCTCAAACTCAAAACCTCAAGATCAAGAGTTGCATGCTCTACCAACTGAGCCAGCCAGGTGCCCTTAGTCTACTGATCTTAAATGAATGATTTGTTCTGTTTCCATATTTGATCAAAAATGCAACTTTGCCAACATAACACTTTTCACTCGCAGAGCATAGCTGCATTTTGTTTGTTCTGGTGACATACTGCCCTTGAAATTAGGTGTGGAATTGTTTTTTATTTCCCTTATAGTATTTAGTTTCTCACTCTTGTTTTTTTCCCTTCTAAGGAAGGATTTTAAAAACATACTGTGAAGTTTCAAGTTTCTCTTATTTCAGGTTAACTGTATGTTAACTGCTATTTTCAACTTTATATTTTAAGAGCGACTTGTTCATTGGAATTAGGTTGTCTTTGGAAGGGTTGGTTGGATCTGTCCTTGGAGAGACACACGGGGTGGAGAATGAAAAATCCTGTGTTTTCGGCCATTCTTTTTCACTAACTAGATCAGTGATGCTGGCCAAATGACATGGTCTTGTTTATGCTTCCTTATCTCATTGAAAAATGAGCAGGTTGGGGCAGATGATTCTTGATTAATTTAGATATTATTTGGTATACTTTTGACATTCCACGCTTCTACTTTTATTTTTCTGGGATATAAGAATAAAGGATGACCATATGCATATTGCAACTGTTGCCTGTGACTTCTTTCTCAAGCAGATAAATAAATGTAGCCCATCTGCTTATAACTTTAAACTTTGTTTCCCCTTGTAATAAATGCCCCTGAGTTGACTGAAGATAGTACTGTTAAAACAGCAAGAAGCAGTATTTCTCTCTCTGTAAATGTGAATAATTCAAGATTTAAGTAACAATCCATTTGTAAGTAGCTGCTGACCAGGTGGGCAATCACAAAAAGCTGAAAGGCCCAAGGACAGAACACCAACCCACCCACACACCAAGTAGAAATTCCCGAATGTCAGCAGCAGCCACAAGCATCCTTCAGTGGGCTCCTTCTTGAAAAAGCTGTCACCACTTGCAGGGTGATGTACACGAGTGCCTGAGGCAAACACGATGCTGTCGGCGGTGCTGTGTTAAAGTCCCCTACCTTGCAGCCTTCACACGTGATGACTCCGTAGTGGATCCCGGAGGACTTATCGCCACAAATTTTGCATGGTATCACTTCAATTTGTGCTGAAAGGGGAAAAGAGACATTCTGAGCTTCTTCCTTTTGCTCTCTTATCTCCCTCCCCCCCCCCCCGCCCCCGCGCATGACCTCAGTGTCCGAAGACCCTGAGGCTTAGGGTCACCCGCCACTGTTTGCATGGCTTCTCTAAGCTGCCTCTAACTAAAAGGGCATCCAACTACCAGCACTTGCTTTGTTATTCCAAAACTAAAAAATATATAACCAGGGACCAGAAGTTTTCTAAATTCTTAGTTCACTGCTTTCTCCTTTTTAAACTTGATCTGGTAATTAAATTGACTCAAAAATCCCTTGAACCTGTGGCTTTGGTTTTCTTACTTTGCATTTCAAACATGAAGTCACTGAGAGCTATCACACTGCCTTTTTTCAACAGCATTTTAAATAAGTAAATAAAGCAAAACTGGAAGGGGTGGCGGTGGCTTTATGCATTATGTGGCTGGATGTTTGCTTGTGAAAATGTCAATGGTGACAATACTTACTGAGTATACTCTGTATGTCCACGAAAATAATAAAAGTTGTTGACACAAGATAGGCTATATTGACAGAAATAATTTCGCTAATAAAACAAAATTAATACATGGAGAAATCAGGGGAAAAATGATACAACATGTGGCTACTTTGATGTCAATACCAACAAAATAATTTCGTGGAGATGAGGACATTTGGGCTGATGTTGAAGATTGCTTACAATGAGATTATGCTGACGTTAAAGGCAAAGGGCCCAGCAGAATGGAGTGGAAGAGGTCTGGAATGACAGTGACTCGTGATCATTGGGATAGACAGCTCAGCTCTATAGGAAACGTGGGCCATATGGTTGGATAAAGGGAGTGATATGATAATGGAGCTCCTGGGAGTTACATAGAGGAGTTTTCTGGCCATAATGATTCAAGGAAGGGAACAGGGTGAAGACATGATAGAAGCATGGTTTGGGTCCCTTAGAAAGGTGGGTTCAGCAAGCTAACCAGAAATAAGCAGAAGACCAACTAAACGACTATTCCAAATCTGGTGCTAGGAGATGAAATTGTGGATTACATCAATAACAGGATAAATAAAGAGGAAGAAGGAAATAGAAAGACAGTTCAATCAGAATAATAAATGAAAGAAAAAATCCAGAGGTAGAAACTGATGGAGAATCAAAGGTGACTTCCAGCTTCACCCTGGAGGGTGAGGTTCAATAACAGGTTTGACACAAATGGGATTGTTGGTAAGGCAACTCGTATGTGTGCACGGGGAGGCACCTGTATGTTGAACCTTTTGGAAAGATGAGTTTAAGTAATCAGTATCGAGATTATGGATGAATTCGTGAGATAAACTTTATTTAGAATGTAGTAATTCCTATGTCCCTGGTAGTATTCTAAGTGTTGTTAAAATTGTACACACCAGGAAGAGCTGCTATTCCTGTTCCAAATTTAAAATAATTATGCAAAATATGCCTCAAAATGCTTTGTACATCAATCTGCCATTTGGATGCTTTTCTACAGTTTCCCACCCTGGAATATACAAAACAGATAAATGCAAGACATAACCTGTTTTTTTTTCTTATTGTTTTACATTTTTGAAAAAGATAATCCTTAGCTTTAGGAGAGCATATTCAATTTTTTGAAATTAAATATTTTACAGTAAGTTCAAGTCATCTTTATAAGCAAAAAATTCAGTGTTATGGGCCTATTTTTCATATGAGAAAACTGAGGATCCAAGACATTAATGATACCCTTGAGTTGATTTGGGAGATGGCAACCAGAAATTATCCAGTTTTCCCAATACTTTGTTTAGTAACCCTTTCTCTTCCTATCACAGAGATACGATATGAATACAATTTTGAATTCCTATATTATCCCAACAGCACCAGCTAAAGAGATAATGATAAAAACATGAGAAGATGAGACAATAACTAAAATAGTTATTAGCGTAAGTATTTATATTGCTTCTGTTTCTTCAACTTTCAGAATTCATGAACTGGTATTTGTTTTCAAGGTTTAGTGATACGGGGAAAAAAGTGTGAGATTTGACGTAATTTTCTTCTGTTTTCCTGGATTCCTGTTCCTAATCTGTTAATGGTTGGGTCCATGGCTAAGATAAAATTCTTATATTGTTATCTGGTTTATAGAGTTTAGCTGACAAACGACAATGATTTGTGAGGATTAAATGAGATATTTCATGAAGAAGTGCCTGGCAAACAGTAAAGAGCTACAAAATGTCAGTCTTTATCAGCATTAGAATTATTGTTAGCTGGTATTTCTAATGCTATTGGACAAGAATTATGATACATCATGTTATTATTCCTTTATTAAAAATCTTATTTAAAAAACTCAAATGAATGACACTATACATTATTTGTATTTTTTTTTTTTAGTAATAACCTTTCAGACAGTGGATTCTTTATAATGATTACAAAATTGACTAAAAATACCAGGTATCTACTGTACAGTTAGTTGTTAGGCTTATATGATTTTAAGTCAGAGGCACTCTTTGCATAAATTACTCCCCAGGGAGTAACTTACACGTGGGGAGAATCTGCTTCAATAACTTCTTAATTATAAAATGATCTAACTCTAAAGGAAATGAAAATAGAGGTAATTTGCCCCCTAGGGTGTGAGAAGATGTTTTTGAAAGCCACAAAGGTTATCTTATACAACTCGGAAAATACAAATGGGATAAGGAATGATTCGATAGAGCATCTGCATATTTATACATATTTATTATCCTAGCTCAACATGTAATCCTGAAGAACTATAAACATTTTAACAGTATTTTTAAAGAGAAAGAAGTCACTTAAAAGTTTATATGTGTTTTGCTATGTGTGGGAAGGGATTATCGACTTGGAAAACCTATGACCGTTCTTACCTATTATGGTGGAACAGGTCATTTGAGGTTCATTAGAGAAGATAAACTTAAATAATTTAAAGGACTAATTCTGTTCCTTTGCTCTCGTTTAAAATAAATAGTTGCTAAGCTACAACATCATAGCTCATACTAGGTATTTTATAAAGCACGTCTTCAAGGCAGAGTATTTCAGACACTGATTAGGACAATACATGGCATTTTTGCTCCAATATAATAAACACTTCTAGTTGTCTTGCCATTAGTCCAGCCATCGTCTCCCAGGCAGTTATCTTGCAGTGGACGCAGATCTGCGACATGCTATTTATCATGGTTTCAAGCTGAACATCTAGGGAGGATTTGGTGGCTTGGATCACACCAGCTGTGAGAGTGAAAGCACCATAAGGAAACTGAGGGAGGAGCTCAACTTTCCTACTCTCGTGTGACTCATGGATTAATTCAACAACAGTGTTCTCTGAAAGATGAGCATAAAGGAGCCAGAATGCCCTGAGAGATGGCTTGAGATGTGCTCATTTCTCAGTTTTTCCATTTCTTATATCTTCTGCTCACTTACATTTTTTCTATCGATAGTCCTCTGTGGAGACTAGAGTGAAAATTTTATTTACCCATTCATTTTTGTGTGTGTATAAAAGTAATCATATATAGTATTTTGGAAGTGATCTTTGTATGTCAAAGAATAATCATGAAAGATTTAACATAATTTGATGTTTTACCTTATATAAAATCACTTCATGAAGTACAATTAATTTAATACCCCATGATCTGGCAGGCAGGTCCTATTCAACAATTATAAACTAGTCACAGTTTGTCTCTTCTTTGAAGATGACAGTTCTCTCCTCTCCCCGCAGGACCTCCTGAAGGCTCTTCCTTGCTTAGCGCCCCTTCCTACAACACTGCAAAAAACCACTGTGTGTTCAGTTCTTCCTGATGATCAAAATGTACATGTCTTTTTGTTCTGCTCCCTCAGAACCCCCTGCTGGTGAAGGCAGGTGTTAAGTTAGATTAACTAATCCAGGCTAATGCATTCACTAGAAAATGCATCACTTTGATGCATCGAAATACCTTAATTCTTAAAAGAACCCATCAGGAATGGTAGTAAGAGTGGACTGTTAAGGTACTTTCTAGTTGAAGGAAACATTTTTACTGCTTGTGTTCTTGTGGCTCTCAATTCCCTATTCCATCTCCTATACTTCAGCCCAGCCATTTTTATAGTCTGGGCATTTTAAGTATAATTGTGGAAAGGGTCTAGGTAGTATTTTACTTTTTTTTTTAATTTTCTATCAAGACCAAAAGAGAATTTGTATAACTCTTAAAAAAGCAATAGTCCTAATTTTCTTTCTTTCAGTACAACCGAGAGTCAATATATTCCCTTTTGTAAAAAAGGCTTTAAACCATACTGATTTCCCATATTTGGGGTGAGAAGAAGTAATCAGAATCTTGTAACTAGGGTGGATATATATTTTGGAATAGGTCCCCAAATGATTCTGGTACAATAAGGTTCCTATTGAGGATTAAATGAATCAAGTTATGAACTAGGAATTCTTGGTAGCAGGTAAATTGCCTGCAAAAGAAATAAAACCCAGTGACAAGCCTATGATCTGAAAATTCTAAGGAATGACCAGGAATTCCCTATTTTCCTGACCTTTGGTTTGGGCTATACTTTTAGCATCTTTTTTTTTTTTAATAATAAATTTATTTTTTATTGGTGTTCATCTTTTGTTTTCTGTCTTTCTTTCTTTCTTTTTTTATTTATGAGAGAGAGAGAGAGAGAGAGAGAGAGAGAGAGAGAGAGAACAAGCATGAGCAGGGGAAGGGACAGGGAGAGAATCTCAAGAAGACGTCCCACTGAGGGTGGAGCCAGATGCGGGGCTTGACTGCAGGACTCTGAGATCATAATCTGAGCCAAAATCAAGACTTGATGTCCAATTGACTGAGCCACCCAGGCACTCCCCTTTCTCTTTTCCTGAAGGGAAATAAGGAGTATCTGCCCCATCTACAATAACTTCCATTCCTGGATACTGGGTTTGCGCCCGAGTGTCTGTTTCCCAGAATTTTACAGCTATGCTAAAAGTGGGCAGTGCAAGAAAAACTTCTAATGTCTGAGTGAAGAACAGTTTGCACATACAAAACTTCCAATAAGGATGACTATTTTGGTTAAAATTTCCTTTACACATGGTCTCAGTAGCCCAATTTGTAGCTTACCTATCATTTGTGGCAAGTGGAAATTAAAATCCATTTGTAGTTTTTCCCTCTCTCACTGGCTGACTGATAAGTTTATACCCCTATTTGGCATACAATCTTCTGATGTCACATAAGAGCAAACCTATAGGAGCAAGTATTTCTAAGATCTGGTTCCACTGTAACTTTGATTTATCAGAAAAGAGCCCCAAGAATGAAGTATGGAAAAATGAGACCCTCAGGAAAAAAACAAAAGTCTTTGAGCTTTATATCATGCTACGTGGTGACTCTAAAAGATTCCTGACATTGGGATCAGGTAAGTGTTCATATATGTTTCATCAGGGCACACAGCATCCTAATCCCAGCTTTCTGCTTAAATGCCAAATACAGTGCACGTGATTCAGTGCACTCTCTTTCCTACTAGAATTCCTCTAATTCCTCTATCAATATTTGGGATATCCCTATCTTCTTAAATTCTCCTCTGTAATATTCTGAGTGGTAGTCTGTGTGAGCCTTTGGTTCCATTCAGTTTAGATAGATAGCTATTGAGTGACCTACAGATAACATTTATTTTTATATTATTCTATCTGTTAATGACATGTCATTGGAAGCCAGAGCAAGAATAAATTACTATCATATGAGAATGGCAAAATATGAATTTTTCAAAGTCATGATTTATAGGATTATCATACATATGAACAGTCCGCCCTGAAGAGTTGCTTGCCTACTCTCACTCCTCAAAAGCCTGAAACAACAGAGAATGAGACCAACAAAGGACAGTGGCAGCAATTAGTGTTATCATTAATAGCAATTACTGATAATAAGTTAAATATCCCCCTTGGAAGTTGTAGTGGTTTTAAACTCAACAATTTATGAATTAATTTCCATTAACTACATCTTGTCTTATAAAGGTTTTTATTTTAACAAGATAATATGTGTGTAGGAGCTGACATCATTCAGGATAAAAGCAGTAATGTGTCCTGTGACCACCTACGGTGTGGTCTGCAGACCAGGGGCATTGGCATGACCTAGAGGCATGTTAGAAATGCAGGTGATCTAGACTTAGCCAAGACCAATTGAATCAGAATTTGCTTTTTAACAAGTTCCCTAGGACAGCATTCAAGGTTGAGAAGAACTGCTCTATGATGTCCAGGTAATTAGAGTTGTTGCTACTCTGAGAACTAATGGAATTTTTAATTTCTTTGGCATTAAGGGAAATGAAAAACTTTTTAAGATTCAGGAACAGCAGTTTCTGCTGTTGTCTGTTAAGTATTTCTCTTTTGTTCAAAAGGCAGTAGGATACTTGAAGGGTTGGTTACAAAAAAAACTTGGTCATTAATTGACAAGGGATGAGAAAAAGAAGCCAGTGTATTTCCAGAAACATCTTGCATTACTGTAATTAACACCCAGTGTACTGGGTTTCCTTTATAGATTTTAACGATTGTCAGCTGTGGTGACGACATCTTCATATTGTAACACTGTGTGGTAGTATGTCCTCCCTCTTTTGTGGACCTGCTCTTGAGGTTTGGCCACTAGCTCACTTTCTGGATGTTCTGCAAAAAAACCTCTCCAGAAGATTTTAGAAAGTAGTTTTTCTATTTTAAATTTTTAATTGCACAAAGTTTACTTCTTTTGGTGGAGATAAGGAGGTCAAACAGTATTTGAAACAGAGATGATCTCATTTCAGCTCTCCATGGTAATTCTGAAGATGATACATTTGGAAAGCTGCCCCAAATGTGGAGTCATATTAGTTAACAGAGCTCAGTAGACATGATGGCTACTCATCGCATCCCTCCCACCTATCATCACGCTGTCCTGAACCGTACTTCTCAAAGTGTGGTCCCTGATCAGCAGTACTGCATTACCTGGGTGCTTGCTAGAAATTCGGGTATTAATTTCTACATTAGACCCATATAATCAGAATCCGCATTGTAACAATATCTCTGCAATTCATGGGCATGGTGAAATTTGAGAAATTCTGGAAGAAAGAAAGGGAAGATGTTCTACAATTTAACTCTCCAAGTGTCTACCCCCTAAACCACAGCTCCATGTGAGGAGAACTTTATCTTAAAAAAAGAAGACATGGAGCACCTGGCTGGCTTAGTCAGAAGAGCACGTGACTCTTGATATCAGGGTCATGAGTTCGTTTCCCACATGGAGTGTAGAGATTACTTAAATACATTTTAAAAACTTAAAAGAAAGATGACATGTATTCTTGATAACTAATTTTTTCAGTTATAAAAAGAAAACAGCGATTTTTTTGCTTCAGCGAAAAACCTGTTTCTCTGTAGTTCTCTCTTTTGTTTCTGAGCCTTTCTCTAGTCTTCATTTAGCAGAAATCTTCTACAGAAAGCTTATATTTACGTGGCACCCCCTGGCGTTCTCCAGGAATGGAGAACTCCACACACCAGGTCACACAGATGACTCAGAGCGAATAAGCAGACTTTATTCCCTGGATAAAAATATAATAAGATAAAAAACCCCTCTTTCTGAAAGATGAACAAATACAGCTTTTCTATGTTAAAAATCAAATTGCATTAAGAGAATGAACAGGTAAATTATGGACAGAATGAAAATATTGTAAAACATATATCTGACAGAGGACTTTTATCCAAAATATTCAGAATTTTCAAAATTCAAAAAAATGAGCAAAAGCCCAGAACAGACATCTCAGCAAAGAAGGTGTATGAATGGCAAACAAGCATATGAAAAGCTGCTCACATCATAGGTCATTAGGGAATTACAAATTAAAACAACGTGATGCCACTATACACTTACCAAATGACTAAAATCTAAAGAAAAAACCTGACAAAACCAAACGCTAGCAAGGATTCAGAGCTAAAGGAATGCTTATTTGTTGCTGGTGTGAATGCAAAGTGGGACAGTCACTTTGGAAGGCAGTCTGGCAGTTTCTTAGAAAACTACATGGTCTTACCATATGACCGAGCAACTGAATTGGAAACTCTTATCCACACAGAAGCTTTTGCATTAATGTTTATGGCAACTTTATTCATACTTGCCTCATAAATGATATATCCTTTAATACATGAGTGGATAAACCAACTATAGTACATCCAGACAAGGAATATTATAAAAAGAAGTAAACTATTAAGCCATGAAAAGACATGGAAAAGTCATATGTACATATTGTTAAGTGAAAGAAGGCAGTGTAATTCCAACTATATGACATCTTGGAAAGGGCAAAATAGAGACAATAAAAAAATCAGTGGTTGTCACAGATTCAAGGGATGGAGGGAACATAAATAGGTGAAACATAGAGAATTGTTAGGGTAGTGAAATTATTCTGAAGGATATAATGGTGGATACATGTCTGTTCATTTGTTGAAACCTATAGGATGACACAACACAAAGAGTGAACTTTAATGTACAGACTATAGTTAATAATGTATCTGTACTGGCCGCAGTAACTTCTTACTAGACACGTCTCTAGAGGCAAGGGACACAAAAGCAAAAATGAATTATTGGGACTTCATCAAGATAAAAAGCTTCTGAACAGCCAAGGAAACAATCAATAAAACTAAAAGGCAACCTATAGAATGGGAGGATATTTGCAAATGATACATCAGATAAAGGGCTAGTATCCAAAATCTGTGAAGAACTTCTCAAAAAAAAAAAAAAAAGAAAAAAAAGAATTTCTTAAACTCAATACCCAAAGAACAGAAAATCCAGTCTAGAAATAGCCAGAAGACATGAACAGACATTTCTCCGAAGAAGACATACACATGAAAAAAAAAAAAGAGAGACATTATAAATGGCTAATAAACACATGAAAGAATGTGAAATATCCTCATCATCAGGGAAATACAAATCAAATCACAATGAAATACCAACTCACACTGGTCAGAATGGCTAAAATTAACAAGTCAGAAAATGACAGATGTTGGAGAGGATGCAGAGAAAGGGGAACCCTTTTGCACTATTGGTGGGAATGCAAACTGGTTCAGCCACTGTGGAAAACAGTATTGGGATTCCTCAGAAAGTTAAAAATAGAGCTACCCTATGACCCAGCAATGGCACTAGTAGATATTTATCCAAAGGATATAAACATAGTGATTCATAGGGGCAAATGCACCCCAATATTTATAGTAATGCCTACAATAGTCAAACTATGGAAAGAGCCCAGATGCCCAACAACAGATGATTAGAAAAAGAAGATGTGATATATGTATGCAATGGGATATTACTCAGTCATCAAAAAGAATGAAATCTGGCCATTTGCAATGATATGGCTGAAACTAGAGGGTATTATGCTAAGCAAAATAAGTCAGTCAGAGAAAGATACCATATGCTTTCACTCATGTGGAATTTAAGAAACAAAACTGATGGAAGGGAAAAAATAAGATAAAAACAGAGGGACACAAACCAAAAGAGACACTTAATTCTAGAAAACAATCTGAGGGTTACTGGCGGGAAGGGGGTTGGGGGAACAGGGTAACTGGGTGATGGACATTAAGGAGGGCACATAGAGCTCATGTAATGAGCACTGGGTGTTATATACAACTGATGAATCACTAAATTCTACCCTGAAAATAGTTAACTAACTTGAATATAAATAAAATCTAAAATAGTAAAAGAGAGAGAGAGAGAGAAAAGAAAAAAAAATAATGTATCAGTATTGGCTCATCAATTGTAACAAATATATCACACTCATGCAAAGTATTAATAATAAAGGAAATTGTATGTGTGGGGTGAGTAGATATATGGAACTCTATTCAACTGTTCTATAAATCTAAAAAGGCACTAAAAATTCTATTAATTATTTAAAATAATTGAATTACAGAAAACCATTTCTCTTGATGGAGGTAGTGAGAATCATCTGAAACAGCCCAACAAAGACAAATCAGGAATACTTTAAAAAACATTTAATTCAGCAAGCAAGTGTTCATTTTAGGCCACAAATAAAAGTAAATCCAAGTTTCTATTTTCAAAATGAATACAGTGATTGTACAGCCCTACACAGGTCTAAATCATTTTTTGAATGCAAGGCAGACTGGGATAGTGCTAGATGAGCATGGAGTAGAAGACACTGATTTCAAGTAGGGGGAAGCTCGAAGATTTGGTTGACGAGGTGGTTTTGGGCCAGGTCCTAGACAGTGAGCAGCACTTCAGGTGGTCAATATATAGGAAAGTGGCAAAGTTGAAATTGGTGACTAAAGATTGAAAGAGGAAAATCCAATTATGAGAGTAAAGTTCTAGACAAGATATTTAAACTTATTTTGGGGGCCTAGTTATTGGGGTTAAAAGATCAGTAAATAGTAGCAGAAAGCTTTTAGAACTATCATACTAATATGCTTTCTATCTCTAGTCACATACACCAGGTTGAACTACATGAAATTACCACTTTTTTTCTGCAGGAAAGCACTCAGTATTGGCAATTTCATATGGCTCAATGCAGTATTACTGTTTACTATGCTCTAAGAAATGGTTTATATACTACTTTCTTTTTAAGAATACTTGGAAAAACAGTCAACAGGGACATATATGACAAATATGAAAATAAAGACATTATATTATATAATGAAGATAGAAAATTTAAAAGTTGGAAGAGGAACATTAATTACACACACACACACACACACACACACACACCCCAAGAAAATCCCGAGGAACTGAGATTTGGGATGGAAAGCATACAATACGACTTCTCATTTTCTTTATTGATACAAGCTGTAGAGACCATTCCTCAAATTCTTAGCACTTGTTCAGAGAGTTCAAAAATAAGAAAAAATATGTCTTTCTCTGCTTGGTGGCAAAGAAAGGCTAAATCTCTTGAAGTATGTTAAAAAAGAGACAAAGCAGGACCACAGGGAGAAGAACTAGGTTATATTCTAAAAGGCAGTGATCAGAATTCAATTTCAATGCCTTTGCTCTGGAAAAGAGAAACCTTATAATATAAAAATGGTATATCATCCTCTTGTAAGGTATTTGGGTGGATTATTGTCCTGCGAGAAGACAGTGTCCACATAAGATCAGAATGTTAGCACCATATTAACATTTTTCCCCCCTGATGTCATATGTTAATTTAACTGGCTCATTATGTCCTGTAATTTGCTTGGATGACCAAAAACTGAACAGTGGTATTAAGTGTCATGCTTTCATATTTACAAACTTAATCTGTTTTTTAATATGTGCTTAGCCATTGATGCAGCAAATTAATTACATAAACAACTTTAGAACATATATGAGGTATTTGCATCTGTTTTATGTGTCAGAGAGAGACGGTGAAAGAGACAATGGAATGGAAAATGAACAGTCACTACAAAGACTTCCTTTGCCATCAGAGGGTTGATTTAGGGAAAAATTTGCATGAAGAGACATTCCAACATGACATAGGGAGTTTTCACTTATGGGAAAACACCTCGGACATATAATGGCATCAGCGACTATTTCATAAGAACTCAGATTTTAGGCACTCATTTTTTTGGATTATCTGCAAGAGCTTTGATTTTGTTTTTAACAGATAATGCTACAATAGCAAAATATATTGCAAGCTTCTGCATTGAGAATTAGACTATCATATCATTTATGTTCTCTCAAAGGCATGTATGGGTTCATCCTTACATAAATAGCCTTTACAAGAAAAAGAGACATGTAAATTTTAAAGGAAGGTGTTCTCATCTTCACACAGCACCAGAAATTATTTTAGGGGTGAAATGATAATTCCGGAAGTCACTTTGGAAGCTAGGTTTTATAATTTCCCCCCCATGCTAAACATCACAAAGGCACTCTATCAATGTAGGCAAAGGCTTAGCCACTCAACAAATGGAGAATTATGAGTGCCCAGCTCCCTCGAAGACTGAGTGCCTGTTCTGCTGATACTGCACACTTTCCCTAAAGAGATTACCAGCATAATCCTAAATATTATAGGACCCAAGCTATCTTATTTTTGAGCTCATCAGATCCAGTATGCTGCACGTAATCCGTCACAGCTTTATTCAGTGTTTATGTAAGCTGGTGCAAGAGTTGTAGGAACATTGGTGACCAAAGTACCAAGAACAAATATCGTGATATTCAAATTTCACTTTAACAAGTTTCCTTTATTTTTTTCCCTATAAGTGGAAAATTCACAATCATTGTTTGATAGTTTTTGATAACATCTGCATGGAGACATTTATGGTTGACTTATTTGTTAGCTCTGTTTCTTATATATTAATTTCTATCAGAGGCCTTTTGAGGCTACCAGTGAACTGAACTGGTAGGAAAAAGAGAAGGTTTTTTTTTTTTTTTCTTTTTTTCTGTCATTTCTTTAGAGGTTTGAGTTACCTCAAAGCAGCAGAGATATTTCTTTGGGGGGAAAATAATAGAGGAAAAAAATTGGTGAAAACTAGAAATTGCTGAGCACAGTACTAAGTATTTTACTGTAGTAGCTTTTTAAAAGGCTGCAGGCTTAAATTTGGATATTCCTTTTAATTCCACTAAAATTTAAAAGGAAAGTAAAATATTTGTTTCTCTTTGCAAAATGATAAACACACATTTGCTCATATAATTCATTTTAAAAATGCGGCGTGTGCATGTGTGTGCGTAAACACACACACACAAGCTTAAAATCAAGCATTGTGTTTTATGAATTTTACAACAGCAGGAAAAATTCCTGTTTCTTTTTCTCACCAAATCAGGGTAGAGAGGAAAACTTATGTTCACCTGTCAGCCTCTGCTAATTGTAATTCAGACTCAAAGAGGATTAAGTGCATAGACGTTAATACGTCCAGTGTTATTAATTTCTAAACAACAATAGCAACAATATCCCGAGTAAATCTGTCAGTAGTAAGGATAAATAGTCGTTTAAAGACTCCATTGATGTCAGAACTGCAATCTGCTGGTAATGGCTTATTTCTCCAATACAGTCTTTAAATACATACATTTTGAAATCAGTGAATAATTTCATTGAAATATCCATACCAGGAAGCTGTAAGTGTGCAAAGAAGTAATCTGAGTTTACATAATATCTGAAGGACTTTAGTTTGATTAGTAACTTTTTTGAACAATTGCAAGGTTTGTATTATTTGAAACAATTATGTTAATTTACATTTTAATATTTCCCAACTGTTTGTTCCTTGCTACCTAGTAATAGCAAAAAAGTGGCAACACATCATGCATCACATTGCCCTGATATATTTTTAAAACAAATGCTCAAAACCGGTCTCAAAACATTATGAGATAATGTGCATTTGGGGAACCAGCTACTAACTTGTAAAAAATTATGGAGAAATATTCAAATATGATTCACCTTATTGTTAATAATCCCTCAACCATATAGATTTCCTTTTTGGAGACTAGGTTTCTTACATATGAGAAACTGTCTGGCATAATAATAATAATGTGAATTTTTAAAAAATCAGAAAAGTAAAATGATAGTAATAATAGGAACGCCAATGACTAAAATCACAGCTACAAAACTGTGACAAGGATATTCATAGAGTTAACTTCATGCTAGTGTAATGTGGCAGGTGACTACCTGAATTCATTCTCAAAACTTATGCATTTGATACTTCACTGCAGGATATGATAATACTTATGCATAAATATGTTCTCCAGTGTAAAATAAAGCCTGAGTGACTTATTTATTATAGACATTCTCAAGTCAGAAAATATTTTATTGTGCTCACACCTAGCCATCAATTCATTTTGCTGAGCGCTTACACATGCTTCCTGTTTTGCCTGAAGAATAGTTTGTACAGCTAAGCATCAGAAGAGAGAAGAAAATGCAAAACTCACCAGTGGCGTCAGCTTTGGTTTTGAGCTCGTTCTCACACATTTTGACGTATCAATTAAGAGTCTAACTGAAAAATATTGCACTTCTCACTGGAGGGCTGATGACCGCCCCAATGTTACTCCACAACTAGAATCCCAACAGACTGCATTAATGAGATTAAATGAAGGAGGGAGTTAAAGGCATCAACTGTTCCATTTCATTAAGGAAGGGTGAAGGGCTGCCCAGGCAAGGAAGGCAAGAGGGAGAATATTGGTTTTTCCTTTTGATACTACTTATTCACGGAAGAAGGCAGTGCTTGCAAAATCACAATCAGCACTTTATTTATTTATTTTTAAATATTTTATTTATTTATTCATGAGAGACATAGACTGAGAGAGAGAGGCAGAGAGACACAGGCAGAGGGAGAAGCAGGCTCCACGGAGGGAGCCCGATGTGGGACTTGATCCCGAGACTCCAGGATCACACCCTGGACCGAAGGCAGGCACTAAACCATTGAGCCATCCAGGGATCCCCACCATCAGCAGTTTAAAAACATTATCCACCCCCTACCCAGAACTGTATGGAAATGTATTATTTCTGCACTGAAATTCTTCTTTGTTCTCAGCCCTTTGGAAGTAGATCCAATGGGCCTATGCCATGTGACACGGGTCATCTCTATGATTATAGGAGTATAAATTTCCTTCAGAATTTCTTTGCTCCCATGATTTTAGACCTTCTGTTGAGGTCCAGGGATGAAGGATGGTGTAAAGGTATTACCATGCTCCTGTTCTTCCAAATGCTGGATCTCAGTTGTCTCTGGAGCACACAGGTATTTTACAGTAGAAGAAAAAACACATGCCTTATAACATGTGGTTGACCATAGAGCCTGGGAACCAGTCTGAGAACTCAGCATCAAATGTGTCACCTGACTTCAACGCTGGAGTCTAAAGTGACTTCATTCTTCCTGCATGCCTCGGTGCTCCCACTTGCAAAATAAGAACAACAGAGACACATGGACAGAGATTTCTGATCCTCAGCCCTTGCCAGTAGGAAGGATAAATATATAACTGCAAAAATTGCTTTAACTTCCATAGAAAAGAGCATGATCGTTATGTGAGAGCAAAATGCTCATGAGGGGCAGCTTTATTTAAGCTTCTCTTAGAGTTACCAAATTGATTCAGTGATGAATCTCAATCCTCTCTCTTTACCGTCACCTTACCTCTGGGACAGCTCTTATTTTCTTTTCACTAATCACTTGTCAAAAATGGTTTCCTGATTTCCTTCCCTTCTCTTCCTTTCTTCTCTTAAACACCTTTTTTTTTTTTTTTTCCTGGCCCACATTGTAGTAGAAACTGCTTTTCAATAGGAAGAAAGGCAAGAAGTGGGGCAGGTGGATAGAGAAGACTGTGCGAACCCACAATATCATTGTCAGCATGGTGGAGCTGAGACCAGTAGTTTCTAGCTTTGGATGCCCATTGGAATAATCTGGAATACTTGAAAATATCGATGTCCATCGATTTCTCTCTTACCTCCCATTGATTTTTTTTTTGTGTGTGGGGCCAAGGCATCTGGAATTTTTAAACATTTCCAAAGTGATTCTAACGGGCAGTCAGGACTGAGGACCCCTTGAAATGTTCCTCAGAATCACCAGAGACACATGTAAAATGTATAGATTCCTGACCCCCATCAACTATTGAGTCAGAATCACCTGAGGAGGAGCCTGGGAAGCTATGCTAATAAGCACTCATGCACTTGCAATGCTTAGGTAAGTTTGAGGAAAACCCTGGACTTTGAATTAGAACATCTGGTTTTGAATTTTTGAGGGAGTTCTTAATTTTTTTCTGTGCTTCAGCTTTCATAGCTCTAAAATAAGATCACAACTCCTGCCTGCTAGATCATTGACCACTCCATCCACCGTGATCACCCCCGGGATCCTATTTCTCCACCACTCATTGGTACTGGTGTTCTTCATTAATCCTTTTTAGATGCTTACATTTCACCTTGACTATAAGCTCCTTAGGGATAAGCGCTCTCTGTGTGTTTCCCAGTGTCTAGCATAGAGATTCAATAAAATGTATGGAGCCCATCAGTGCTGAGTATACACCTACTGATTGCAGAAAGGGGGGGCCATACATGAGTCTCACTGTCTAGTCCCACCATTCCCTTTACCTCATGTTTCACTTTTCTGGCTCATCTTTGGGGTATATTGGCTTATTTTCTTGCTGTTCCTTAGTGGAAATGAGAGAAGGTTAAGAAAAAAAGAGCTTTTTTTTTGCCTCTTTTTTAAATTCCTTAATCATAATTGGTTGTTAGCATAGGAACATGGAGTTTGGAATAAATAACTTCTCTTGATTTCTTCTTTTCCCTTAATCTACTACTTTCCCCTTCATCCCCTTTGTCATTGCCTCCTTGGACTATAGTCCCATTGGTTTACATCTTCCTTCCATCCTATTGGTGGATCTCTTTTTCTCTCCTTAGAAATATTATCATTAGTTGACCTCTCCTGCTGGATGGGTCTTCCTTGAACTCACTCCACTGTAGGCAGAGGCTATTCTACACTTGTCACACCAACGTGGCACTTGGACTGTCCCTGGTATCCCAAGACATTTCTAGTGGGATGGAAAATTTCTTAAAAAACACACAAACACAACTCCCACAATTCAGGGAGGAAATGAGATGAAGCTTTTTAAATGAAAGAAATGTTGTAAGAGGTAAATAGCTTGATTTCATAGGAAACTGTTCGCCTTTGGCATTGTGGTTCTCAAAGTACAGTTCCCCAGATCAGCAGGATCGGCAGTAGCACCTGGGAGCTTGTCAGAAATACAAAGTCTGGGGCTCTGTCCAGGTCTACTGAATCAGAAACTCTGGTGTGTGTCGGGGAGAGGGGTGTCCAGCATTCCATGTTTTCACAACCCTCCAGGTGGTTCTTGTGCACACTCCAGTTTTGGATACTCTGGTTTACAGCATGGGTTTTCCGATCAGAAGAAGTGAGAGGTAATTCTCACCACCATCACAAACTGGTGTGTGGTTTGGACAAGTTGTAAAGTCTTCTGACTCCTCAGTTGCATCATCTGTAAAATGGCCATTAGTACACCTACCTAATGGGAGTGCTGAAGAATTTAAAGTGCAATGAGATGATTCCTGTATTCAGCACAGTCCCAAGCCCAGAATAAGCACTCCGTGACTGTGCACCATTACTCTGATATTACCTTAGTGGATAATAGAATCTTGTACTTTAAAAAAGCTCCACTCTTTGTTTTTACAAATGTCTCAAAACTTAACTGCACATTGGAATCACTTGGGGGATTTAAAACAAAAAAATTATCCTATTCCCAAGAGACTCACTGCAGACTAATTCACTAAGAAGTTTTTGAAGTGAGATCTGGCATTTTCATTTTTATTTACAGAAGATACCCAGGTGATTCTGATATACACTGTAATACTGGTATGTAATACAAACTGGTATGTATTAAACTCAATATTGCCATGAAAAAGAGGTGTGAGATGAAATGATTCATTATTTCTATGATTTTTCCCCAATTCAAAGGCAGAAAAGTATAGAGAAATGCTTAATGTAGGATCTAGAGCAGAGTTTCCCACCTTGCCATCGCTGACATTTTTAGGCTGGATAATTCTTTTTTTTTTTTTTTCTGGAGAGCTTTTCTGTGAATTGTAAACATCCTTGGCCTTTATCTATCTGCTAGATGCTAGTATTGTCCTGCAGTTGTGACAACTGAAAAGGCTTCCAAATATTGCCAAATATCCCCTGGGGGACGAAATAGCCCCCAGTTGATGACTCCAGTTGTTCTTGAGTTTCAGTGTCTGTACACAAATCCAGGCTTTAATATTTAACAGCTATATGATTATAACAAGCTACAAGCCCTCTGTGCCTCAGTTTCCACTCTCATGAAATGGAGATAATAATAATAACCACCTCATGGAGTTCCGTTATGCTGTTTGAAAGACAGAAGAGAAAATGTATCTTAGGCACTGAAAATGGTATCTAGAGCAAGGTAGATATTATAGACTGAATGTTTATGCCCTCCCAAATTCAGATGCTGAGATCCTAACTCCCAGCATGATGGTAGCAAGAGGTGAGGCCTTTGGGAGGTGAGGCCATGAGGTAGAGCCTCATGAATGGGATTAGTGCCCTTCTCAAAGGACGCCAGAGAATTCTCTTGTTCTCTCTTCACATTGTGAGGATTATAATGAGAAGTCAGCAGTCTGCAGCCTGAATGAGAGCTCTCATCAGACCCAACCATGCTGGCACCCTGATTTCAGACTTTCAGTCTCCAGAACTGAGAGAAATTCACTGTTTGTAAGCCACCCAGTCTATGGCACTTTGCTGTAGTAGCCTGAATAGACTAAGATAGCACATATTCAGTAAATGTCAGCCATCATTTATGCATATGTGTGTGTAGATGTTAGTTATAGATGTATGTATATATATAGCATGTGTATGTGTTATGATATATATATATATATATATATATATATATATATATATATATACGCACACACACACATATCAATAGTCTTATTTTGATTCCAAAAAAACTGGGGAAACTCTTTCCTGAAGTCTTTATGTATAAGTTGTATATCCATTCATCAATTTATCCTCTGAGTAATGACTCAGAATGACTAAATACTTGTATACATCTTAAAGTCTATAGCTGGTGTAGGAGACAGAGAAAATGAAAAGCATGTCAGAAATGGAGCAGGGCTGTTTCTACCCTTTTGTAGCTATGCTTTTCTAAGAAGTGACTTAACCTTTTGGACTCACTGTTTTGTCCTTGTAAGGAAAATAACGTAAGGGAAAAATGACTTTCATGTATTTGTTTTAACAATGTGAAAGCATATGCGTCAATATCCTGGTATACAGAAGGCACACAATAAACATTTAATTGTGTAATGTAGGAATCATATTAGTGGGAAACAACATGGCCATTATTTCTGTCTTCATGGAAGTCATGGACTTCAAGTGGCATCATTTCATCTAAATTGACAGGTAAGCAGTGAAAAGTTTCTCCAGCCATGAAAACCATTTTGTTCTGTCAAAATTGCATTTGCAAAATGAGGTTTCTGAACAATACTTAGTAAAATTAAACATATACTTAAAAATAAATACACTTTAGTGTAGTTAAAACTATACATTCTCCAGAAGGCTAAAAGAACGGATTATCCTGATGGTTTTATAAATGCAATATTTACGTGATTGCTCAATAGCAAACTTGTAAACATCTTTGGCCTCTGTCCACTAGATGTCAATATCACCCTCTAGCTGTGACAACCAAAAATGTTTCCAAATCTTCCCAAAAATCCCCTGAGAGACGCTTATCTTGTGCGACCTATTTAAGACAGTTCAACATTATACTTTTTGAGACACTGTACAGTAGTAATTATTGCTTTAATCAGTAGCTAAATTATTCTGGTGACAGAGCTTGTAAATATTTAACTTTGATTCAAACCTGTATATAAAAATATTTACATTTCCAAGCATTTTCTCTACAGTGCTTCCATTTATTTTCCATTCAAGGGCAAGTTATATAGACAACAGAATCAAAAACAAAGAGACTAGCAATATGCTTACTGGATGATGACATTGGTACTAGAACCCAAAATTAAAATGGCAGAAATCCTGAGCTTTGGTGGTTCATATACCAACACATTCCTAAGTTTCCTTCCAAAATATCATGTTTTAAACTTTAAGAAAATGAATGGGAATAACTTTCCAGTTTTCTGGAAAACTCTAGATTCCTTTCATTTTTTGACTTATTAGATTGATAAAATATACAGATTTTGGAGAATAAGTAATCTTTTATTTGCATAAAAAATACTGACTATTTTAAAAGACCAAAGTCTTTTAGACTTCTTTAGAGCAGTTTTAGATTTAAAATAAAGTTAAAAGATAGAAATTTTCCACACACCTATTGCTCACACACATCCAAAACGCCCCCCATTATCAACATCCCTTGCCATAATGATACATTTTTTTTAAACAAGGATGAACCTACACTGACACATCATAATCACCCAAATTCCATAATTTACGTTAGGGTTCACTCCTGATGTTGTACATTCTAGAGGTTTGCACAAATGCATCATGATGTGTATCTATAATATCATACAGAATATTTTTGCTGTCCTAAAAGTCCTCTGGGCTCTGCCTATCAACCTTCCCCCCTCATTTCCCCAAACTGCCTCTGATCTTTTTATTATTTCCATTGCTTTGCTTTTAATATTTCTGATATTAAGCAAACACTATCTAATTCAGTAGAAATCCAAGCCTTAGGAGCTGACATCTGAATATTAGGATCTGGCTGAAATCTAACTTCTTGAATTCTGACATTTGTTCATTCAGCAAACACTTGTGTGTTGAATGCATCCAATACGCTGGCAAACTGAGTGAAATACCTTCCCTTATGAATTCCCAGTAGGTAAGCCTATGGTGCAGGAGAGCCAAGAGATTTCCCTGGTTCTCATGTGGCATCTGTTTGATTATGTTCAACGATGGGAAGTTCAGCACTTTGCAAGACAGCCAATTTCACTATTGCAGAAGAACGGCTGATCAATCAATTATGATTTCCTAAAGCCCACATGTTGTAGTATGAGCACAAGGCTTGCATAAATAAAAATAGGATGTCCCTGTTGTTCTGTTGGTCTTATCAGTATTATAAACACTATCAAGGGATGCCTGGGTGGCTCAGTGGTTGAGCCTCTGCCTTCTGCTCAGGGTGTGATCCTGGAGTTCTGGGATTGAGTCCCACATTGGGCTCCTTGCATGGAGCCTGCTTCTTCCTCTATGTCTTGGCCTCTCTCTTTCTGTGGCTCTCTGAATAAATAAATAAAATCTTAAAAAAAAAACACTATCAAAAAGTGCTTTGGGGGGAATCCCTGGGTGGCTTAGCGATTTAGCGCCTGCCTTTGGCCTAGGGCATGATCCTGGAGTCCTGGGATCAAGTCCCGCATCAGGCTCCCTGCATGGAGCCTGCTTCTTCCTCTGCCTGTGTCACTCCCTGACTCTCTCTCTCTCTCTCATGAAAAAGTAAATACAATCTTTTTTTAAAAAGTGCTTTGTGGGGCAGCCCGGGTGGCTCAGCAGTTTAGCGCCGCCTTCAGCCCAGGGCCTAATCCTGGAGACCCGGGATCGAGTCTCACATCGGGCTCCCTGCATGGAGCCTGCTTCTCCCTCTGCCTGTGTCTCTGCACCCCCTCCCCCCATGAATAAATAAAATCTTAAAAAAAGGGCTTTGGGTTAGTTTGTCACTACTTCATTTTTGGCATCTCAAGATGAGTGCTGGTGATACAGTTTTAACTCCCTAGTCCTGTAGCTCTGGTCTGTAATTTGTTCTTAGGTCTTGCTATTGAGGGTCCTTAGTGCATATGTGTATATATGCATATATATATATCACATAATACATATCCATATCTGTATACATAAACTTATATGGCATAAATACTTGCCTATATGTAATTCATCTTTCTCTGCCTATTTCTGGATATGGGGCATTTGAGTTATTTCTAATATTTTGGAAGCTTTTTAGTTTGCCAGGAACCTCAAAGATTATTACTAAAGAAGAATCTGTAATTTCCAATATAGCATTCATCTAGAGACTTGTCTTCACTTAAAGTGGCAAATTTCACTCTCAAAAGCCACTATTCACTGGTGAACTTCAACACTGCCTTAATGACCCTTGTACCTCCTTCCAGTCTGAAAGTCATCCTCCTGAGTGGAGGAGACACCATTCTTAAAAATACGCAAACAGATTAAAACCATAAGAACATTTGCCAAGGTATCTTAACTTGGAGGTTGAGTTCAGATAAGCTTCTTCATAAGCCTGTATGTGATGGAGACTACTATTATCTGGTGCATGAGAGACAGCAGTAATTTTGCATGTTGCTCAACATGCAACATCAGAGGATGAGCTTTGATTGTTCTAATCTAGGGCATGTGGCTACAATTTGCTGCACCTGGGGCCTGCATTATTCTAATACTCTTGCATGGGCTTCATCCATACCAGCTCAGAATTTTCTAGCAAAACCATTCTTACTTCTTAAGAGCATGGTCTTCTTTCATTGTGGTCATCAAGAAAAGTAATTTTGTTAACATCAGTGATTTTTAACTCTAGATCTCTAGGCTCTGTCACATATTGCTATTGCTTAGATTTTATTATTATTTTTTCTTTCTGTACAAAGGCACCAACAACATAATTTACTTGAATTCAGATACAGTCATTAGTGGTAAGCCAATTCAGTTTTGCTTCAATACCGCAAAGGAGTTGTGTATCTCATCTTGTATCTTCTAGGGAGCATATTCACCAAGAGACAACTTAACAACCAGATACAGTAAATTTACTTAAAAATGTAGAAAGTCTAAGAATGGTAGCATTATCTCTGTGTGTGTAGTCCAAGTTTCTATTAGTAGAAAGAAATATGTCCCTAAAGTATCCTATAAGATAAAACTGTTTCCCTTCACTCATCCTGGGACACCTTACACATTTTACAGCCAACCAAAATGACTATTTCACCGAACAGAATAAGAAACAAATGGAGAGTGTAAAACCACATAAACAAGTCACATGTTGGTTAATTTTTTAAAAAAGATTTATTTATGTATTTATTTATTCATGAGAGAGAGAGAGAGAGAGAGGCAGAGACACAGGCAGAGGGAGAAGCAGGCTCCATGCAGGGAGCCCAACGTGGGACTCGATCCCTGGTCTCCAGGATCAGGTCCTGGGCTGAAGGCGGCGCTAAACCGCTGAGCCACCCGGGCTGCCCCATGTTGGTTAATTAAATGTAAATTTAACATCCTCAAAAAACAAAATCTTCCCTTTCTAACTCAAAAGTGAAAACAAGAGTTTAGTGTGATCTGAAGTCAAAAGCAGAAAATCCAGAGGAGTGATCAAAGGCAAATATATGGGGAACGCCTGGCTGGCTCAGTCAGTAGAGCATGTCACTCTTGATCTCAGGGTTGTGAGTTTGAGCCCCACATTGGGTATATACTTAAAAATAAAATCTTAAAAAAAAGGCAAATATATGAAACCATTCACTGTTTCCTCTTTTCTTTCTTTCTTCTTTCTTTCTTTCTTTCTTTCTTTCTTTCTTTCTTTCTTTCTTTCTTTCTTTCTTTTTTCTTTCTTTCCTTTTCTTTTCCTTCCTTCCTTCCTTCCTTCCTTCCTTCCTTCCTTTCTTCTTTCTTTCTTTCTTTCTTTCTTTCTTTCTTTCTTTCTTTCTTTCTTTCTTTCTTTCTTTCTCTTTTTTTCAGATTCCATTTATCCATTCATGAGAGACACACAGAGGCAGAGACATAGGCAGAGAGAGAAGTAGGCTCCCTGTGGGGAACTCGATGTGGGATTTGATCACAGGGCCCTGGGATCATGACCTGAGCCAAAGGCAGATACTCAACCGCTGAGACACCCAAGTGCCCCATTCACTGTTTTCATTTGTCGAATCCCTTCCAGGGCCCACAGAAGTAACGAGTAGTAGCATCTAGCTATTACTGAGAACTTAATACGTGGTAGGCATGTGTTAAAAGCTTTAATTGCATTCTTATCTATTGTTCCAACAACTCTGGGAGGTAAGTATGAGTACTCTCAAGTTGCCTGTGAAGAGTATGAGGCACAGTGGGGCTAGGACATAGAACTTTTCAGTGGTGTTCTCAAATGAGGTCCAAAGATGAGTAGCCCGTGTTATCTATCACCCATTCCTCTGTACCTGTTAAAGATGCACATTCTTCGGCCCACCTTGGATCTACTGAGGGGTGGTCCAAAGACTCCAGGGATGAACATTAGACCAATCTGTATTTTAAGAAACCCTCTAGCTGATATTAATGACTGCTAAAATCTGAGGACTGTGGCTTCTAATACACCCTTAATAATAGTGGATCCATTTCTGTTCTGATATTTAACCCTATGTTCTAAATCACAAGCTATAGACTTGTTCACAAAGATGAGTGATATTTAAGAGCATTACGATTAAGACATACTTTTTACTATTAAGTATTAAGCATTGCATGTTTCTTCGATTCAAGGAAGCCCTAAAGGCCTGTTTTCCAGCCTTGGTAGTTTCTGGAGGACTAGATAATTCCAGCAAACAAGGACAAGCTGCATATTATGCAAGCTTTTCCTCTCTTTATTTTTAAGGAGCAGACTGACACTGGGTGATCTCCCTGCTGGGGGCAAATTAGTGACTGCCATGCTGGAGACAGTATCCATACTGTGAAAGATGGAGCATGTCATCGTTGCTGGGATTAAGATGCCACAAAATGTTTCTCTTGGGGATACTGCTGGTCCATGGGAGGTTTTAATAACCAATAACACCATGAGTTTTTGGTCTTAGAGTTGACCTAGGATCCTCTTAGCCCTCATGAAATTTGATTACCTATCAATCTGTGTGTCTGAGTGAGAAAATATTTGTGATTTATTTTCTCTTTTGAGAAAAATAATCTTTTTTTAAAAAAAGATTTTATTTATTTATTCATGAGACACACACACACACACACACACACACACACAGAGGCAGAGACATAAGCAGAGGGAGAAGCAGGCTCCCTGCAGGTAGCCCCGATGTGGGACTTGATCCCAGGACCCCAGGAACACAACCTGAGCCAAAGGCAGATGATCAACCACTGAGCCACCCAGATGCCCCTCTTTTGACATTTTTAATCATATTAGGCTGGGGTGGCATTTTGTCACCAATATTTTTGCTTAGTATCATTAGTACTTTTACTACCCTTCATGTGGAGCATTACTTTGGGACTGAGAGATTTAAACTTCAGTCTTCCTGAAGAAAGGAGAACAAAAAGCAGTACATGCTTGTGATGATCTCTCCATTTGCTTCCTAGGATTAAAGGGTTATTATATACAATTTGGAGACTTATTCTGTTTTGCCAGAACAAAAGGTAAAATAATGCATGGAGATACAATTTAGTGAATGCAGCAGCATCTGCCCTTCCATTTTATTTGTATTTTGTTTTTTTTTTTTGTCCTTAATACTTATTAGGTGTTCAAGTAGCTGTCTTAAGCACTATTAAGTGGCAAATTAAAGTTATTTTTAAACTGCTTGAAAAGCATTATCAAAATATTGCTGTTTGGGAGGTCAACAAAGCCTGGGGAATTTTTAGTGATAAATGTTATATCAAAGACTTAAAAGACTTCTTTTCTTACCCTCTTTAGGCATTTTTTTTTTCCTGGGCTGAGATAAAATCACCAAGTAGAAATAATTGCTATTTAACACCACCACATTTACTAACAAATAATAACTGGATGGTCTAGAGGAATAAACAGTGAATTATTGTCTTATGGTTGAAAATTAAAGACTCTCCCTCGTTGGCTAAGGACTTTTTCAGATGAGTAGGGCACAAATGCTGCAGGGATTTTTCAATAAATAAAGGACAATACATATCTTCAACTTTGTGACAGAAATGCTCATAGAGTGAATAACCCAATTTACCAATGCTCTTGCAGCTAATGGGCTCAAAAATAGTTAATGCTTGGAACCTAAAAATTATCTTTTGTTTGCTAAAGGCAGTTGATGGGTGATGTGTTGGAGAAGCAGCCACTTTAGGTATGTTTCAGAAAAGTGCTTATTTTGATTTTCTGAAAAAAGACTAAATGGCCTCACTGAAGAGTTTATGTTGCTTAGGGTATGGAGAAGAGGGAATTGTTAGAATACCTTAAAACAAGAAAGGATTCAAACATTTACTCAAAAAAACCCTATCTATTGTGAGACATAAGACAGAGCTAATCAATATTGAATGCATCCTGTCTTATTTGAGATTCTAGATCATTCGTTCTGAAAATAACAATGGGACTTTTTTTTTTTTTTTTTTACACAGGATCTTATCCTATATAAATGATAGGGATATACGAATAACAATGTTTTACTCTTCACCTCACATTCCACATGTAGGAAAATAATACCAGTATGCTCTGTTCTGTTCATATGTAATAGAATAAACTCTTCACAAAGACTGAACATTTGTGTCTCCCCAAAATTCACATGTTGAAATCTTAACCTCCAATGTGGTAGTATTAGTGGGTGGGGCTTATAATGAGGGCACGGAGAGAGCCCTCGTGAATGGGATTAGTGTCCTGAGAGGCTAGAGAGCTAGCTAGCATTCTTTTCCTACCATGTGAGGATACAAGAAACCTACAATCCAGAAGAAGGCCCTCACCAGAATTTGACTATGCTGACAACTTGGTCCCAGACTTTCAGCCTCTAGAACCAGGAAAAAAAAATCCTATTGTTTCTAAGCTAGCAAACTCGATGATACTTTGTTGTAGCAGCCCAAATGGACTGACACTCCTCTTTCTCTTTCCATGTCAGCATTAATGGTTAGGACAGTGGTACTGAGCTATTTTCAGTTGGGGCACACTTAGGCAAGGCCACTACCTCAGTGCTTCCACACCATGCCATTCTCTCCCACCTTCCAGTAGATTTCCATTCATCTATGTACTTCCAAAGGTAAAGCAGCAGCTTTATGATGTGATCTGCTAGTCTGAATTTCTCATAGAATAATAACTTAGAGCCATCTATAAGTACTTTAATCACATGTTAATTTTAGTTTCTGAATATCAGCATTTTAAAAACTCCTTGTAATCCACTGAGTTACTAGTATTACATAAACATGAAACTCTATGGACTTGTCATTTGCCTATTACAAAAACTGAAAATAAGAAGGGCTTGTAATATTTAATTAGAGATTGGCCTTGAGGAAATGCATGGCCCTCCCAGTGAGTTGAGGATCACACTTTGAAACACTGGTTTTCAGGATGGGCCCTGACCTGTGCTCATGTCCTAATCCACTCAAAAGATGTATACTTTGTCAGGATGATCAATCCCTCTGCATCGAGGTTTCCCCATCTATCAAACTGGTTTGATGACTCCAACCTCATAGGGTTGCTGGAGGAATAACGATATCCTGTGGTAAGGTAATTGGTCCATGCTTGGCACACAGAAAATGGTCAGCATATGGTAGTATTTATTACTAAGCATGAAAACTGCCCATCCCATAGCTGAGCTTGCTTCCCAAATACCAGAAGAGAGCGCCAACTCAAGGTATGCTAGGTACCAGCAATTTCCTTGCTACTGGAGAGTCCTCCAGAGAACCACTCCTAGGGACACATATGTTTTGGGGTTGAATACCTGAAACTCCTAAGACCTGGCACATCATATGTCAAGAAGAGCTGTTCCACAGACCATGCATTCCTCCTCTGGAGGGGACCTCACCTCCCAAGCTAGTTCTTGCTCTCCATAATCACACGACAGGAAAAATTACACCTACTGATTAATTCAGCAATAAATTCTTATCAAATGCATACTAACTGCCTAGGCCAGTACTCATTTACACTCTCTAGTTATGCAGCTAACAAGTTGCCTGTTATTTTGGGAGAACATTATAAGCACTATCATTCTTACACTAATTATAACAGCAATAATAGTTACCATAAATAACAATACTTTATATGGCACATTTTTATGTACATTTCTACGTGCATTTTAAAATTTGAAAATGTTCACCATTTATAAATGAAACCAATTTACATAGTGAAGAATTTCTTGGCAAAACAGAAGGAAAGGTATTAAATAACCAGATATGGAGAAAGGAATTGCTGTCTAAACAGTGGAGTTGTTCAGACACACACAGAAAGGTGCTCTGTGATTCTGGGATTGTCCATGTTTACTCCTCTGAATGGATGGCTCAGTTCAGACGAAACAGTTGATGGCCACAACAGCCTGTTAATAAGGTCAGCTGCAAAGAGTGGACTGAAACTTGTCGCCATGTTGTGTATCCTGTCATCATTAGGGCTTTAGAATCATGCTATAGCAAATCTTTCTCAGGCACAACTCAACAGATTATTTTCTTGCCACCAAAACTTCCACCCACGCTGTTTTTACTAACATAATATACAGTACCGAAAGGCATCATGCATACATCTTTGAAACAATACAAGATTCATTCATTTGGGCACCTCTGAAAAATTATTGAATGCTTATTTGTGCTGGGCTTGGGAATTCAACCAACCGTTTACATAACAAATTCTACATCTTATGATTTTAATCTGAGGAAAAAGCACAAAGTCTCAGCAAAAAAAGCCACCATAGAAGCTATTTTATTCTGCCTGGAAAAACACTGGGTAGGGTGCTCTCTAGGGTTGGCGGTTTCCTGTAAGCATAGTGAGGGTGGTGGCATTGATGGACGGTCAGGCTGGGAATCAGATCTACTGTGATGATGGAGCTGGACTCCTGGTCAGCGGGATGTAGAGCAGGAATAGTTGGTGCTGAGTGGCCAGCATCCTGCTGACCATGGGCTAAGCTAAGTTCAAGGTCTAGTGTTGCTTCTAAGGGGAGAATGTGGTTCTTTCTTATTACTATAGCTTGTGCCAAGATTAGGGGGTTACTTTGCTTATTCTGCATGTTTATTCTAAAAGTATAGTCTTCTGGTGGCTATAGACTAAAGCTTGGAGAAAAGAAAACTCCTCTACCTTCATTCCCCCACCAAACTATAATAAGTTGTTGGGAGGCTAGAGGGAAAGTACCTGCAGGAATACAGTTCCTTATTTCTTTTGCTCTTGATCACAGGTCTCTATAGAGATGTGAGTAAATAGGATTTCTAGCAGTGTCACATGGTATTAAGTCCTTCTACAACGAAACTTTGGAAATCTCATAGGAAGCTTTATAGCAAGAATCGAGATACTTAGAGTTGAGTAGTAATCTCTTTTAAAGCTACAAATTTAATATAAGTGTCCTCAGGGAAAAATAAACATTTTATTGATACTTGTTAGAACTTGTATATGCATAAAATATCTCTGATATGATAAATGAGAAACTAGTAATACTGTTTGTTTCTGGGAATATGGTTAGGGATGGGGGGGCATTTAATGGAATACCTTTTGAACCATTAAAACACTGTGTATATATTACTCAAAATATTTCCTATGCAAAATTCAATTCAATTAAAATTTAAAATAAAATCCCAAAAGTTGTTAAAATATTCTCAAATAAACATTACTTTTAGTAAATATATAGTACTTCACATGGTTTGCGTTAATTCATTGAATTTTATTGTAAGTAGGTATTTAAATTGTTTCTAAGGCTTTTTTCCCTATAATAAAATGCATATTTCTGTTTTTCTTTCTTAGATTCTCATCAAAGGAATAGCTAGAAAAAAGGGGATAATTATTTTAAAGTTCTTTGAAACACTGAGCATGTTATGAACATGCCTATCTCATTATACTCTTTCTGATACTGTTATTAAAATTTTAAAACAGTAATTGCTGACAAAATAGATGAAAAATGGCCTCTTCATATCTCAAAGTTGTAATACAATAACGTATTTACTCCAGATTGACTTCTAACTACCATTTAATATGAAATTTTGGTTCATGTATGTTTTGTATCTGAGGAATGCAAATTACCAAAAGCATTAGTCTAAGAAAATTATAATTTTATTTTTATATGATTTTATTTTTTAAAGAAGATTATAATTTTTTTTTTAATTTTTTTTTTTTTATTCATTTGTGATAGTCACAGAGAGAGAGAGAGAGAGGCAGAGACACAGGCAGAGGGAGAAGCAGGCTCCATGCACTGGGAGCCCGACGTGGGATTCGATCCCGGGTCTCCAGGATCGCGCCTTGGGCCAAAGGCAGGCGCCAAACCGCTGCGCCACCCAGGGATCCCAGAAGATTATAATTTTAAAGGGAAATCTGGTCAACCCTAGGTAAAAAGTCTTTAGGTTTCGCATGATTTTGGTAAAGTTTGCACTATTTTAGTTCTTCACAGATAAACAATGCAGAAGATATTGTACTATACAATAGGATTATACTTCAATAAAAGATTTTTATGTATTGATGTTTCTACCTCTGACATTCATCTTTGGAATCTTTTACTATCTTAATATCTGAATCTATCTTAGTAATAAAACTATACCAAAGCCAACAGGAGATCTTCGAATTGGTTCAGTTCATGTTGCACCAAATGACAGGTTTGGGACCAACTGTGGTTCAGAGGATGATGTGAAATGACCATAAATGATAGGCCTCGTGGTCCATTAGTGATCTCAGGGACACCAAGTGCCCTCAGGAGGGACTTTGTGAAGGTCTGCATCTTGACTAACTTCAGGGAAGATGGCCATAGCATCTCAGTGGTGAACAGGGAGATTTACTTTAATTGACTTTGAATACAACCTTCACCTATAGATAGACAATTCTCATAATTTGCATAAGGACACAAAAAAAGTCTGAAAATATCTCATTTCTGGTTTCTCCTATATCTGAAATTTCCCATTTGATTATTTATTCATTTGTTGAAGACATTGCTATCTCTAAGGTATTACTTTTAAGAATAAAATCATCTCTATAGGTCACTGGTATTGTGAACTAATTGTTTAGGGGTCAGGAGCTCAGCAAAGCTCTAAGTGAAGAACACCCAGGATGGGTAGGTTTTAATAGAGAAGGGATCAGGGATATGTCTAGAGCTTCCCTGAGTGCCATAATTGAAAAGTAGTCTTTATGAAGTAGTGGCAAAGTTTGGCTATCTCACGAGATAACATGAGACCAGCCAGGAGATGGCAAGATAAGAAGGGAAATTAGGAATTTGTTAAAGAAAAAACTCAACCCCTCCACAATTTGTCTAGGGCTGGTCCTTGTCTTTAATTGGTCTGGGGAAGTTCCATACCAGTAGTTTCTAAAGCAGCTTGGGTTTCTGGGGTGTTTGAAGTTTGCTTGGCATAGTCTGGCTCAGACATGATCATGAGGCAGCTATTAAGACCCCAGATGCTCAGAAAGGATGAATACCTACCATTTGCTTTGACATGGATGGAACTGGAGGGTATTATGCTGAGTGAAATAAGCCAACCAGAGAAAGACAATCATCATATAGTTTCACTCATATGTGCAATATAAGAAATAGTGAAGGACACTATAAGGGAAAGGAGGGAAAACTGAGTCGGGAAAAATTAGAGAGGAAGACAAACCATGAGAGACCCTTAACTGGGAAACAAACAAAGGGTTGCAGAAGGGGAGGAGGATGGGGAGATGGGTAACTGGGTGATGGGCACTAAGTAGGGCACATGATGGGAGAGCACTGAGTTTTATATGTTGGCAAATTGAATTTAAATAAAATATTTTTTTTAAAAAAGGATCACAGATGAAAGTCAGATATGGTGTAGATAAAAGGCAGAGTCCTGGCCCTGCCACAAGTCACTTATACGACCATGTCACTGAATCTTAATTTTCAATGTAGCTATAGTACTTACAACACACTTAGGGTATTTGGAAACTACCACTTTTTCTGTTTCTATAAATTTGATAACTCTAGGTCCTTTATCTTAGTGGAATCAAATACCATCTGTCCTTTAATGGCAGGCTTATTTCACTTAACTCAAGGTCTTCAAGAGCCATCCAAACTGAGAATTTCCTTCCTTTTAAAGATTGAATAATATTCCCTTAAGTGTATATACTACACTTTGTTTATCCATTCATCTAGAGATGAATGTTTGGGTTACTTCTACCTTTTGACTATTGTGAATCATGCTGTTATGAACATGGTATATAAATTTCATTTTTAAAAATTTAATGTATTTGTGGTAAAAGTAAATTCCATATTTTTTACCTTGGAGGCCAATGAATAATAGCTGGCATTTCAATTCATGGGATTTTTGTGCCTTATGGAAAGAATTTTTGGAGTTGGGAGCCCAGTGTCTAGCTATATACAGTCCAATAGAACTTTCTGCACTATACACAAGCCCATTCTTATTTAGTTAGAAGTGCAGTCCAGGTAGAAAAAGAATCCATTACTGGTACCGTGGGCCTGTCATCTAGTCCTCTGTGGCTTAAGGAGATTCAATCATCTCTTTCTCTGAAGTGTAGATGGACAGGGGGCTGTCATGGCCTTGAAAGGGAAATATTTGGCAGGTTTGCACAGTTTTTGGAGGAAAAGCAGGGTAGAAAGATGATCTCTTGGCAGTTCATCTTGTAGGCATTACAGACTTTTAGAGCATTATAGGGCCTTTGGAGATCACTAATCTACTCATGCCCTCCAACCTATGACTACAAGTAATTGATATGCAACTTATTGTCCAAGAGAGTGATTAAGTTTTATATCAGCACAGTCCAATGGAACTGTAACACAAACCACATATATAATTTAAAATTTTTCTAGTAGCCATATTAAAAAGTAAAAAGAACCTGGTGAAACTAATTTCAGTATGTTTTATTTCATCTAATACATACCAAATGTTATCATTTCAGCATCAATGTACAAATTATTATTGAGATATTTTATCTTCTTTTTCCATATGAAATCTTCAACATCTGATATGCATTTTACATATACATCTCAATTTGGATATTAAGTTTTCAATGGTTTAATTTAAATATGGTTCTGCCAAAACAATATAGCTGAAATAAATAGAAAAATATTTTATACTGTTTTAATATTTAGATTATAATTAATTAAAGTTAAATAGCATTACAATTTTAATTTTTAGGTGCATATTTCTGGTGCTCACTAGCCACAGGTGGCTAGTGACTGCTATTTTGGATAGTGCAGCTCTAGATAATACTTCTTTTCAGTAACAGAATTGAGGCTTGACATTTGTAGCTGTGTACTTATGCTGGTATTACTTCTACTTTCATATAGAGCATGGTTCTCAAAGTGTACTCTAGTGAATGGCAGCATCTGCATCACCTGGGAACTTGTTGGAAATGCAAGTCTGAGGGACCCTTCCTAGACCTATAGCATGCCAGCTAGGTGATTCTGATTCATGTTAAAGCTTGAAAACTACCGCCATAGGTTTAAAGGTTTTCCTTGGAGTAGGAGATGCCAAGACAACAAGAGCTTCTAATTTATTTGCAGTGCTGTCCAATAGAACTTTCTGCACTGTCCAATATGGTAGCCACTAGCCACATGGCCATTGACTACTTGAAACATGGCAAGTGCAGATAAGGAACTAGGTTTTAAATTCTATTTAATTTTAATTACCTTAAATTTAAAATTAGTTAACCACATGTGGCTAGTGGTTATCTAATGAGCCTGTCTTACAGACAGGCATGGGGTTCAGTAACTGTGTAGGATCATTGATCCAAACCTGGAGTGAGTTCAGGGTTAACTCAGGTAGAATCTGATTAGGCAACAGCCCTGCCTTTTCCAGGGCTACTCCCTTAAAACAGAGATGAAGTGGATTCACTGAACCGGTGTGTGTTCTAAACCCAGGATTACTGTAATCAAAACAACCCATAGCCCACTGCTTCATGAAGACCAAGAGACTTACTTTTCCAGGTCAGAGGTAGAACCACAAATTCTGACAAGGAGGCCATGGCACAATAATCTCATTTTGTAATTAATGATTGCACAAGCTGTTCTCTTCCTTTGGCCCTTGAGTTATTGTAACTGACAGTCTATTAATTTTTTAATGGTACAGGCAATCTCTCCGTGCTTATGGTGACCTTTCTTATTTGTTAATTCTCTTTTCTAAAAAATGCTTCCTGGAGCTAACAAACATCCCTACCTTTATCCTGGACCCTTTCTCCTTCCACAGTTCTTGAGCAATTACTATGGTTTCCTTGCACTTCCAAAATACAAGCATTTTCCATAATGACAGAGAGAAAAAGAAAATGACTGTGTTTTCAGGTACTAAGATGGAAAAACCTTGGTGCTATGGCTCTTATTACCTAAAATGAGAGTGGATGAGAAGAAAAGTGGCTTGATTTTTTTTTTTTTTTTTTTGTTCAGATCAGCACACCTTCCTTAAACCAACCTAAATCTCATGTTTCCCTGGACATGAGTCATGTTTGATCATATAGCTAATATGGGTCTATGAAATTGGGATGTGGTTTCTGATGATCTGTACCTGGCAAAAGAGAGGAATAGCCCAGCTCACGACACCACTGGGGCCCAATGCAACATGCTTTGTAATGTAGGTACACCCATGGGGGTAGGACCTCCTCAAAACAACTCCAGCTTCTGAACCTAATCCCCATCTGCTTATTCTTCCTATCGACAGGAGACTTAATTTGTACCTAGTTGTAAATGCTAGAATTTGTATGATGACCATGCCATTTTTATTTGTAAGTAGAACAACAACAACAAAAAACACACCATATAATGCACAGAGGGTATCGTATAAACTGATAAACTTGCAAAATAATTCTGTCTTTGGCCAAAGGAAAGTGATACAAAGCTGTTGTTTTTAATATGGCTACCTGAAACCTTCCCAAACAATGGTCTACCTCATCCATCTAACGCTTTAATTGGCAGACAGTAAAGTCTGATGGGAAAATAATGATCTCTTAAATACCTGAGAATGAAAAGCAAATTAAGTTAGCACAGTGTAAAAGGCAAGTAATTACATAATGTCAATCCCATTTTATACTGTTTAGTCTTAAACAGCATACAAAGAAATGGCATGTTTAGGAGAGAAAAAATAAAACTACCTCTTTCGATGAGTTATACTCTGCTTACTCGGCTGAGCAATGACTCTACCCAATGAGAGGTTGCCTGTACCCAAAGTCTTCTCATTCTCCAACCTGTCCTAATATGCGTCAACCCATGACAGGGTGACCATCATTTTGAGGCAAGGATTGTTTTTTGGTTCATAGATGTGTTTCTGAATAGGAAGATAATCAGACTGCATATGGGGCAAGAAGAGAGCATCACAGAGAGCCTTGTGTGGCTGGGAGAGAGATTCAACTGAGGGAGGGTCCCTGATCTTTGTCTGTACCCAAGTCTGGCTTTGTGACTTCAAGTTGGTTTTTATCATCTACCCAAAAGGGACATTCTCAGGGACTGGGTGTGCAGAATGATCTGTTGTGATGACAGGGAAGCTCCATACACTCAAAAGGGCAGGTCATCCGAGAATGAAGAAGGATGAAGGGAAGGTGACTGGCTTAGTGGATTCAGGAGATCAATGAACCAACTTGCTCACTCTCCCAATGCTCTTTTTCCCATTTCTCCCTCCCTCCCTTCCATTCTTCTTCTTTCCCTCCCTTTCTTTCTTCCTTTCCTTCCAAGTGGAAATACTGGTAATTTATATATATGTAGGTGTGAGTGCATGTGTGTAGGTGTGCGTTTTCTCTGAAAAAATTTCACAAAATTCAGAGATCTAAAGAAGAAAGGAGATGCAACTAATCTTATTTCCCAGAGAAAAACCACTGTTAAAGAGTTTCCAGTGTATTTTTTGTGAACTTTTTCCTGGCATATTCTCATCTCTCTCTCTCTTTTTCTCTCTCTCATATGTGTGTGATAATATAATGTAAAATAAACTCTATCAACATACAAGCTATATATAAATTGTACATAAAATTTCCATGATCCTTTATACTCAGATATTCCTATTTCTGGGTGTTTCCTAACAGACAAATAAGAGTCAAGGTTCTTTTGTTCAAAGTTGAATTGAAATAATCCTCAAGAACCTGTAAATGGGGCTTCAAATATGAGGAGGTGTGCTGATAGCTCTGGGTCCTCAGATGTGTCACAGGCAAATGTTAGGCCATGTTCATAAATGTACACCTGGTACTAAAGCTTCATTCATGCAAAAGGCATAGAGAATAAATTAGGGTCCATCCAAGAGAGTGTTCCCTATTTCAATTTGTTGATCTCCTACCAAGTAAGTTTTAATCTCTTCAAAAACATACTAAAGCCTCACATATCCAGAATTTTATAGGTTGAGCCTTTGCAAATTCCCGTAAAATGTGTGGTTGTTGCTCTTTCAAGCATTATGATTTTTCCACGGGAGCCATTTTTCATGAAGAGCTTTCTAAAATATGTTACATAAGTTTTATTTTTCTTTAAACTAGTATTCTGAACAGGATTCAACTTTTTTTTGTGAAGGTTCAGCTCCCTTTTAAGGATCCAGTGCACTGATGGAACAACACACCATGGCCCAGATCTTGCAAGGTATGTGGAAATGTTGGTCTCTACACAAAAATGGCTTCAGATGGCTGTGCTTTCTGAGCTCTCATCTTCTATTTGCAGATCTCTGTCTCTTTATTTATGGACAGTCTATTGCCCTTCTGGCTGAATCAGTGCATTTTCCTGGAACAACAGCATTAACCCTTTCTCTCCATCTTCTACGGAGGACTTGGAAACCATATAACTGAGCTTGCTGGAAATGTGTGTAAAGCAGAATAAAATAGGTAAGTAAAAATAGACTCAGAATTAGGTTTATCCTGATTCTTCATGGAAGAATGAGTTACGTGAGGTTAAGAAAAGAGCTTTGTTGCCTGTTTTGGTTATTCGGAGGGTTTCTTTTTTGAATTAAAAAAACTTTTTAATTAAAAAAATCAAGTCCTGAGTATGGCATCCAGTATATGCAATCAATACAGATTTGTCAAATTGAATGAAACTAACTTTCCCATGTGTATTTGGGGAAATGACATCACCAGATAGTTGAGTTACAGGTGGATGAAGGGCTATACTTGGACGCTGTAAGAATCTGTGTGGGCCCTAGGGTAGAAAGCTGCTGTGATTGTCACCAGCTTGAGAAACAGTCTAAACAAGGAAGACCTTCACAGGCCTGTTACTGATAGCATTCCCCAGTTCCCTATCACCCTTCACCACTGAATAATGGCTTCTAGAACATCCTTGGCAGGCTCACACTGCCTCCTGTTGATTTTGAAACATGTTACTGACCACGACTAGCTAGCCTGGGTCTGACTTCTTGCATTACATGCAGACAGTATCTGCTGTTCCCTCTTGAGATCCTCCACTTTCTACACTTCGCTGGCCCCTAAGTCACCTATTCCTAGAAAATTTGCCCAACAGTGAATGATGAAAGAATCACATTTTCTCGAAAGAATCACACTTCACCCTTGGCTATTTCTTACTCTCCAATTCTACAAATTGTACAGTAATGTCATGGCATATGTTTAAAAATCTGGGGGGTTGGAGGTAGACAGAAATATGGGAGACCTCCCTGGGCAGTGCTTCCTAAACCCTAAAGTACGCACTAACATTTTAAAATGCGGATCCTAGTTCAGCAGTTCTGGTATGGGCTTGAGAATTTGGATTTCTAATACATCCTCCTAACTCTGGAAACTACATTTTCTCTAACAAGACAGCAAACTCTTGTCGTTTCTGAAGTTCTGCATTTCCACCATTTATTTTTCCATAAAGCTGGAAGCAGAAGATTGAGAGTTCCTGGGAAAGTACGTATGACTGGCTATGGTCAGTTTCTGAACTATCAAATTCTGAGCCACTCTATAGAGTAATCCACTTCCCATTTTGTTAGACCAAACAGAAAACAAACATAAATAATCATACACTGTCAAAACAATAACAAAAAAATCGACCATCATCTCATTTCACAAACATACACACAGGTATACACACACACAATCTCTCAGTAATGTTCTAGGCATTAGAAATGATGAGAAACATATTTGGCTAAGTGTAGGAGTTAGGACCTCTTCCACTTGTTGTACATTACTAAATGAAATGTAGTTTATCTACTGGAATCCCTATGATGTAAACAATTTAATGTGAATACATTTGGCTTCCAGCTGTCAGTGAATTTAGGTAAATCCAGCCTTGAGAAAAACATGCTTTATGCAAAAAACAATTTCAAATTCCATGAAAGCACCTATTTATTATCTTAACCATATCTCTCTAGAATAGTTAAATGAATAATCAGACCAGTCACGAGGACTTTATGATCTATGTCCACTTAGTACCAACTACCCACCTTAAATTAGAATGTTTATGACTGTCTTATTATTTGCTATGAATCTGAAGTTTTCTTTTCGTTGTAACTAGCGGCTGTGTAACTTTTGTGTTCTCCTAAAACAGTTTGAAAACTAAGAGACTTCATCTTAAAAAGAGAATTAATGAGAAGATCATGATGTTTTGTTTCTGGATAGACACTGATTCCCACCATGGAAAGCCATTCATTCACATGCATAGGCTATCATGGTCCCAGTTCAAGACTGGGGTCACTTAAAGGCAATATAAGGTTAGTTAAACTGTAGAGTTCAGTCATATTAAAATTCATTTCACAAGAACTCAATTTAGCTAGAAATTTCAGGGCTTTCTAGTATTTGGTTGAAGAAGTCTCCATCTTTCCCCCTTTTTGCTACCATACGATTGGCTCTGAAAATTTCCTTTAAAATAGCCAAATGCTAAAATTAGGAAGCTTTCCAAAGTGAAAATAGAAATAACTCCTAACGAGCAATAATGTACTGCCACAAAGTACCATTTGGTGCCTTGTGAGGGACAAGCTGAATGGATGAGAGCTCTCACTCAAAGTGACAGCAAATCATAGAAAGAGCTTTACGCTGTGTAAGTCAGTGTGCATAATATTTTATATATTTTTTCTTATTTAATCCTCCTGACAATTCCCATTTACAGATGAGGAAATACAAGATTATAGAGGGTACATAAGTTTCCCAAAGCTAAGTATAGAGTCAAGGTATAGACTACACTACAACTTTTAGACTATAATCCAGACTGTTAGTAAATATTGTTATTATATGATTGATAATTTATATTACATTTTAGGACTCATAATTGATCCATAATTGATCAACAAACATATCTGAGTGCCTCCTATGGCCCAGACACAAACCTAGGCCCTGATCTCAGCTGTCAACAAGAGTGCATTTCATTCCAGAAGGGGACGCTGCTACTCCTAGTACATTTAGTAGATCTAGTGCTAGGATCAGTAACTAGTGCTACTACTTCTACTACTATCACTGCTATTGCAACTTAAAGCTTGCTATGTGCCAGGCAGGATTTTAAATGTTCTCTAGGATTTCCTTAAGATAGGTAATATTGTTAGCTTCATGGTACAGATGAGGAAACTGAGGCACAGGAGTATTAAGTAACTTACCCAAGGTGACACAGGTAGTAGGTGAAGGAGGTAGAATTAGAATGGAGGCATCCTGACCCCAAAGTCCACGTCCTTAGTCACCACAGAAAGCTAACCATTTAAATTATTAAATTCAGTAACAGCATTAATATTTAATGCTCTATAAGGAATTAAAAGCAAGTGTGCAAATTACAGCACAGAAGAATAAGATGTACATAATAACTGGACATCCAACATCATCTCTGGGTTTGCAAATAATTCTCTGAGGAAGACCAGAGGCTTGCAGTTTTGGGGTAGAGTGCAGAGAGGGTCAGCTCAACCAATCCTGGAGAGGGGAGAGAATGGGATATGCAGACGGGCAGGTGAGAACCTCTAGGATGCTCTCATTTTATGGTTTTTCTTTACCTTTTAAATTTAGTTTCATGGATGTGGAGATGAGGAAGGAAAAGTGTGAAAAAGAAAACTAATAAAAAAAAAAAGAAAACTAATATTTATAGAGGTAGGGTACTTTGCTAAATGCATCCCATACAATAAATAAATAAATAATTCTTATACATGTCCTATGAGAGAGGTCTTGACATCACTTAAAGAATGCAAAAACGTAGGCTTCCAAAGTGACTTGCCCAGGAGTCCCACAGCAAGTAGGTGACAAAGTCAAGTTTTGAATACAGGCCAGTCCTGGGCTCTTATCACTGAACCATCAGGACCCTATTTGAAAAGAAAACTCTAAGTCATGGAGTGGGGGCAAGGACCTGTGTAGTCTTTTCTTTTCTTTCTTTCCCCACTTCCTTCATTTCACTTCCTGCCCATCCTATTTGCAAAATTACTGAATCCTTAGATTAAATCTAACTGTGGGAAAATTATTCCAAAAAATATTATGAACCTCAAACATGGATATGTTTTTGAAAGGAATGTTTTTAAAATGCTCTGTAATAAGATGTCCAACCTATACCACTCTCTCGATGTTAACGTGGTATTTCATTTTAAAGAAAAATTATAGTTAGAATCATTCTTTTGCCAAGCATGCATGTAAAGTCTTTGCTTCTTTCTGGGTTTCTTGTTTTTAAAAAATCTCATCTAATGGTCAGAGCCAAATCCAAAGGAAAACAAGAAGAAATAAGAAACGTTAACAGTGAAAGCAGGCCAGAGAAATATACAACTGTTTTCCTCAGAGGATTAAAAGATATCTTGCTTTGAATCACTCTGTACCCATACAACAAGGTAATACATGTACTTTAGCTGACTAAAACAAGATTCCATTGATAGCCTAAAAGCTCCGAGTGTTCTTATGTAATGAATATACTATTTCATGTACTAATGGCCCAAAAAGAAGGAGAAATGGTTTTTATCTTTCCTTCAGAAGAAAAGTTAACTGAATGATGAATTAAGAATATAATTCCCTTGTTCTAAATCAAAGAATACCCAACCATAACAAATGATGATCTATAATAATCTTACATTGTATATAATGCATTTATTAGGATGAGAGGAAAACTCATTTCCATCAATAGCTTTGGCTCTTGAAAGCATTATTTTATGTGGAGATAAAAAAAAGGGGGGTATTGATTTTTTTTTTAAAGACAAACTCAAAATTTATTGACTCTAGTTTGCCAAGGTCAATATTTTCCTCATAGAGCAGTATGTCCATATGTTTACTGAAGCACACAATCAAGTTTTATACTGTTACACATATTCTGGAGATCCTATGTTGTAGACTGAGAATCAGAAGGAGGCTTATCCCAAATCTCCCATTTTTTATGTGAAGAGACTGATTCTCACTGAAAGGGAGCTCTAATCGATTCAAACCCAAATCCCAAAACCATCAAACCATCCATACAGAGCACTGTGGGTCAAATAGGCTGGATTTCTTTAATTATTTTATCTTTATTAATTCCTAAGTGTTCCTATAATTTAATCACATCACTGTCCATTTAGATGAAGTGGTTAATTTTTATTTATGGAGAAAGTGAAGCCCAAATTTAAACAATCTGTTTTGCAAGGAATTTCTTATTTATTTATTTTTTTAAATTTTTATTTATTTATGATAGTCACAGAGAGAGAGAGAGAGAGAGAGAGAGGCAGAGACATAGGCAGAGGGAGAAGCAGGCTCCATGCACCGGGAGCCCGACGTGGGATTCGATCCCGGGTCTCCAGGATCGCGCCCTGGGCCAAAGGCAGGTGCCAAACCGCTGCGCCACCCAGGGATCCCCTGCAAGGAATTTCCAGCTAATATTGGTACTAAGAAAATACACACATTGGTTAGGAGCCCACTGGATATCAGACATGACTTTTAATATGGAGCATTAGATATAGAAACTGAAAAATGCATTTGCATTGACATAGGCAGGAGAGGGTTATGCTGTTAATTTTATGATTAAACCAAAGTTAAAAATTGTGCTCAGTCTGACCCATCTCCTGTGTGATGCTAGCACACGTTACTAGCATTTCTTCTACAATCTCTTCTCTACTCTAAACTCAAGAACATGGCAAAATGCAAATAAAAACATTTGCCAGACTCCCAGAAAAGATCCAACTTTGTCCATGTGGAGTCGTATGACACAGAAGCAAAAAAAAGAATTCCAAAAATAAAATCCTCTGAAAACACACACATAACACACACACACACACACACACTCATACATACACACTTTTATTTTTCCTGAATCAATAAATACAAATAAAAATAAGTGAAATAGATTTCTTTAAAAAAAAAAAGATTTTATTTATTTCTTTGAGAGAAAGACAGAGAGCTCAAACACGGGGAGCAGCAAGTAGAGAGAGAGGGTGAAGCAGGCTCCCCAGTGAGCAGGGAGCCCGACATGGGGCTCCGACCTCCGACCCCAGGATCATGACCTGAGCTGAAGGCAGATGCCTAACTGACTGAGCCACCCAGGTGCCCCCCAAATATATTTCCTTACAATATAAGCTATCTGTTAGTTTTAGAATGCATATGCCATTGGCATCTATGAACTGTTAGCACTTTGGGAAATTATAGACATTTTCTTGCTGTATCTTCTGTGAAAAAGTGCTGTGGGTGGGGCTGGTGAGGAAGGGTGAACAGCTAGAGCACCGAGGATTTTTAGGGCAGGGAAATACCTCATATGCTATTATAATAATGGGCACATGTCATTATACATTTATCCACACCTATAGAATGTACAGCACCAGGAGTGAACCCTAAGGGAAACTGTGGACTTTGTGTGCTTATGACGTGTCCATGTAGATTCATTTGTTAAATAATGCATCGTTCTGTGAGTGATGCTGATGATGGGGGAAGCTGTGTGTGTGTGTGTGGAGAGGGGGGCCAGGGATATTTGGGAAGTTGCTTTACCTTCCTCTCAGTTTTACTGTAAACCTAAAACTGCTCTAAACAAATTCTAAAAAGTAATGTCTTAAAAAAACTGCGGTGTAGATTTTTTAGAGTATATTTATTAATTTTTTAAAAAAGATTTTACTTATTTATTCATGAGAGACACAGAGAGAGAAAGAGAGAGAGAGGCAGAGACACAGGCAGAGAGAGAGAAGCAGGCTCCTTGCAGGGAGCCCGACGTGGGACTAGATCCCGTGACTCCAGGATCACGGCCGGCCAAAGGCAATGCTAAACCGCTGAGCCACCTGGGCTGCCCTAGAAGTATATTTAAATGTTCATAAACCTACATCGGATGAGAACTAAGTGATCATATACACAAGCCTAAAAGTGTTAGTTGAAAGCTAAATATGACTAGGTTCTTATGGGGGAGAAACAAGGCACCAATTGACAGGGCACAGTAGCCCCCTCCCCCACCGTGAGGAATGTGCTCAGAGACCTCCGATACCACAAACTGTGGGCAGTCCGAACCTTATGTATACTATGGTTATTTTTAAATATACATGCATACCTATAATAGTTTAATTTATAAATTAGGTACAGTAAGAGATTAATAACAATAACTAATATAAGGTAAAATTATAACAACATGCTGTAATAAAAGTTAAGTGCATGTGGCCTCTCTCAAGCTATCTTATTGTACCATATTCACCCTTCTTCTGTGGTGATGTGAGATGATAAAATGCCTACGTCATGAGGTGAAGTGAAATGAATGGCGTAGGCATTGTGAGGTAACATTAGACAGCTGTTGATCTGCCAATACTTCAGAAGGATGATCAGTTGACCACAGGCAACTGATACTGTGGAAAATCAAAGCTTTGGATAAAGCAGGGTACCAGAATGCCAATGAAGTTATTCTTTATCATAACCTAGAGGTTAGGACAAACAAAAGGTAGAGTGTGGCTGTCATCTGCATTCCCTCTAACATTAAAAATTCAGTGAGAGAGGAAGAGGACTTACTAAGATTGCTGAAAAGCAACAGATCTTTAGTTTGACAAACCTTGAATAATTTATGATCTGGTTGAAAAATCTGGTAGCCGACACTTGCTTATATTGTTTACAACTAAACTCCATATAGAATATGGTCATTTAACCTTTGGAGAACTCCATTAACTTTTGCATTTTCACACATTCCTCTTTTGGTCCCTGATATTTTTTGAAATTAGGCTAAGGAGAGTGGCTTCTAAAATTGGGAATAAAAAGACGTACTTAAGGTAGGCAGATCTTCAGATCCATCCTAACTTATAAGAATCTGTTGATGGGAGGATCTCTGGGTGGCTCAGTGGTTTAGCGCATGCCTTTGGCCTGGGGCATGATCCTGGGGTCCCGGGATCGGGTCCCGCATTGGGCTCCCTTCGTGGGGCCTGCTTCTCCTTCTGCCTGTGTCTCTGCCTCTCTCTCTCTCTCTCTTTGTGTGTGTGTGTGTCTCATGAATAAATAAATAAAATCTAAAAAAAAAGAAAAAGAATCTGTTGATGGGGAAGAGTCAAAGTTATAAAATGTTACCAATGCCCTCAGTAAAGCATCTGCTTTTGAAAAATGGTCACAACTATCTGTATGAGATAACATTTTTTAGCTTCAGGCAACACTTTGTGCACATATATAGACTGGGTGGTTCTGCCATTATTCTGAGGGTCTCTGGTGGGACCACTGCATTGGTTTTGAGACTGAAAAGGAGAATGGAGGCCCCGTCCACCAGAGATGATATATCAGATGGTATCTGAATGATACACCAAAGCCCTGGGTATATCATCCCATTGCCTTATATCATGAATGGTTGTTTTATATGTGACAACACAACTTTACATCCATTGACAACCAGTCCCAATGCCAGAAGCTTTACATCATTTAACTGGTGATCTCACTTTGAAGGCAGCCTCCAGATTCATTCCATTTCTACTTCCCTTTTCTGCTTCCCTTTTGCTTTTAACTCCTTTAGTCTAAGGGTCTGCAACAATAGCCACTGAAGAGAGAATCTCGACTGTTGGCAGAGTATGTGTCTCCATTACCAACGAACAATGAGTTTAAATGGAATTAACTCATGTCTAGCTAAATATGTTCTTAATGGCTTTTGTCCTCTGTGATATGGAGCTGGAGCTGATATGACGAACAGTAGACTCTCGCATAAACAGATAACCTTTCCAATGCAATGAACAGCACTGCTCTGAAAGCCTAGCATACTGCACTACCGGGAAGAACAATAAGAAATCAACATTTAAATAAGTGCTTGCTACATGCCAATCATTATGGTAAGTCTAATTTCATAGACTATCTCATTTAATTCTCACAACCACCCCATAGGTGGTTATATTATCATAATACTCATTTTATGCAAGGAAACTGAGGCATAGAGAAGATAAATATTTTGCCCAAGGTCATGCAGCCAGTACAACCCCAGACAGATCGGCTCCAAAGGACGTCTCCACCACTTCATTATACTGTCTACAGACCTGCAGAAATGATAGAACTGTATTAAAAAAAAAAAAGAAAAAGACAAAACTCATATAATTGGTAAGATTAAATAGGGATGAGAATAAAATTCTGTATGATTTGCTACACAGAGTCTACCAAAAATAGCCTTTTTAATGATATCAGTGGTCTTTAATTTCTAATCTGGCCAGTCAGAGTCTCAAAGTTGGGGAGAATGTTTATTATCAGGACTAGCACACAGACGGACGACACAAGTTAAATCCTCTCAAATGTTTTCTCGCCATTGTAGAAGTCCTCGTGGAAAAGTTTCCATTTGTACCAGCTCCACACATAGATAACATTTGCATAAACTTGAGCAAAGCCAACAAAATTCCGAGCCTGTTTCTTAGTGAATTTATTTTCTGGCTGGGCAAATGCTGAGTTCTGCCTTATAGAGGGAAGAGGCATCTTTAACTCGTAGACTGCCCATCAGAACTAACACATACTTGGATTGAGCCATCAGAGTCCCCCAAATTTGAGAGGTTCAGAGCTAAGTAGCATTTACTCCTTAGATGCTATATCTCAACCATAAGCCAATGCCCTCATGTTAGGAAGAATGAAGCTGATTTACAGTCTGAATTGTTTGTCTTCCATAACTGACAGACCATCAGCCTAGGGACAGCTTCTGGAAATCTATTTGACAAGACAAAATAATTATTTGGCAAATAAATAATTACCTGTAGAATTACTAAACCAAATAAAACACAGATCATAAATATTTGGAAATACAAATAACCCTGAAAAGGGAGGAAAAAGGGCATCTGTTTTGCAGAATTGCATTTCCTGTACAGGAAATGGATCAGTGGATCCATAGTGATTGTCTGGATGTTCAGGGAAGATTCTTGGGGCATGTGAAACTTTGAGAACTGCCTTCTGTGTCTATGCGAGTTCTTCTGTAGTCCATAAACTGCTTTATAAACCATCTACTTAGGCAATAGTAAATTTCTAAAGAGAAACATTTACATAAACCATAGACTCAGAAAGGAGGTTTGTGTCAGTTCTTAAAGTGCTAAGCCTTGCAGACTTTTGGGGAAAGAGAATGGGTAGAGGAAGCTAGGTATGCATTCTCTACACCTTCCATGTTTACACATCAGGGCCCAGTCCATATGCTGTATAGCTGCCTTACACGTCAATACAACCCTTAGGACATACAATCCCAAGCAGAGATCTGAGCAAGTAGTATAAGTTCTTGAGTCTTGAAGATACAGCAACTTACACCTTACTATCCTTTTGAAGCAGGTTTTGATATCTACCAAAGAGTAGATCTTTTTCCCCCAAAAGATCAATGACTGTGATTTATCTTATGTGTATATAGGCTTCAGGAGGTTGCAAGCTCAAGTACCCTCTCAGGCTTGGATAGGTAACATACGTGGCTAAAGGGAGTTGAGTGCAAGACAATAGGGCATGGTGGGGACTGTGGTAAACTAGTAGGCACTTGCTCTGTCCACAGGGGCAGCTGCTGCTCAGATCCAGCTGACTATTGCTAAGCAAGAATCTAGACACAAGAAGCACCCCTAATTTTTTGTGACAGCTTCTAATTTTTTTAAAAGATTTTATTTATTTATTCATGAGAGACACACACGCACAGAGGTAGAGACACAGGCAGAGGGAAAAGCAGGCTCCATGCAGGGAGCCTGATGCAGGACTTGATCCCGGGTCTCCAGGATCAGGCCCTGGGCTGAAGGCGGCACTAAACTGCTGAGCTACCCAGGCTGCCCAGCTTCGAATTTTTTAACATTGGTAACTGATTTGGGTGTTTTTAAAGACTGTTGGGGTTGAACAAAAGAATATTGTTGAAGGTATTTTGCAAACAGACTTCCAATTTGTAACCTTTGTTGGATTTTTTTCAATTTAATAATTTGTTCACATTATTAAGTGACACTTGCATTCCTCACCTGCCATTCCTAGGCCATGGGCTCTGAGCCATTTTTCTAACATTGGTGGCAACTTCCACTGGTCTACTTACCCTCTTGGCTAAGTTCTTTGTTGTACACATAGTAAAAGCCAACCAGAATTTGATAACAGAAAGTAGGGAGTAAATTACCACAGAATGGGCTAACAAGCTCATAATTTCAAGCCTAAACTTTTGTCTTATTAAAATCATGGCCTAATAAACTAAGTAAACCAGTCATAAACATTTTCGATATAATATAACAGAATGCAATATTTCTTTCATCCATGCTGGAATTTCAAGAAGAGATACACATAGACACTGGACAGGCAATAGAATATTTATATTGTCACCAGAAATCCAAGGAATCTGACTTTTCTTTAAACTGATTGATATGGGTGAGAATTCTTTATTTCACTTCATGAGTATAAACTTAAGAACTCAATGCTATTTTTTAAAAATGTAAAATAATCTACACATTTATAAAGTGTGTAGCAGGTGTCTGAGTTTCCAGAGCTCTGGAGAAATAGTAGCACAAAATATATTATCAAATAATCTACCAGAGGAATGTCCCATGCGCTAATACCTACTAGTAGTCATGAATTCAACACCAAATAATGTTGGCTCTTGGGAGGATCGTTTTATCAAGAGAGAATTTCACTGAAGATAAAACAGACTGGGGCCTTTGAATAAACTGATGCAGAGAGATCTGTAGGGAGAGTGGGATATTTGAAGAGGGGGATGTAGGCTCACATTTTATCATTAATGCCTCTTGCTCCTCTGCATTCTGGTTTGAGGTCTACATACTTTTCCCTCTAAAGCAAATTGAGGTATTTCCTATCAATTCATTGCTGGCAAACCTTGCTTGCTAATGGAAGTCTGCTTTGGTCTTAAGTTCCTGGGATAAGAGATGAAAAAAACAAACAAACAAACCTGGTCTCCATAGTAAATGATCTCTTCCCATCTCTATCCCGAAACTAGTCTGAGTTTTATTCATCAGCTGATGTAGGAGTGAGGACATAGAAAATGTCTGTGTATAACTCAAGAAAAGGAGACCTTCCAGATCCTATTTCATTCCCCCACCTTCGATCATAACCAGTTTTCTATGGAATGGTAACATTTTTGGTGCCTGAGATGCATAAGTCTGTTCTGTAGGGCTCTGGATCTTTAAGAAGGTATGAGCTGGGGTTCTCAAGATGAATTTTTATAAGGGAAGAGAGAAATACATTCTTACTTCCACTCTGGGACTCAAAGGAGTTATGTAGGGTTTCTTGGGTTCTCTGCTACCAATGTCAGGACTTGAATATTTAAGGTAGAACAAAGGAGTTAGTCCCTTTTCCCATCTGAACTTCTGGCTTTATTCCACAGGCTTCATCTGCATCTGGAGATTCAACGGAGTATTTGATTCTAAAAGAGCCCATGACTTTCCATTACTGATTTTGGGACTTACTAAAGAATTTTTCCTCACTACTACTTCTGCTGTTATAGAAATTCCCATTTTGTAGTCAGAATAACTGAGGCATGGTTTATTTCAGTGACAGTCCCAAGGTAAGGTGATATCATTATAAATCATCGGCACCTAGAGTGTTCTTGCCACTAAACTGGATTGATTTCTGTGAATTATTTGGGACCAGCAGCTTCCTTGGGTCCCCAGAGGGAGCTAAAACTAGCTATTTGATCTACCATCCCTTATGAATGAATTTTAGTGGCCTTAATGCCTTCCTTGGAAAAAACAGTATATTCCTTAAAAATCATTGTAGAATTGTTTTAAAGGAGCTGCACTAACAGGTAAGAGCAGTGACATTTTCTCTCTAAGCTTTCCATAGCCACCATTACTTAGTATACCAAAAAGACTTCAGTGTCTTACACTGTCTTGCTGGCAATAATTCTTGGAAAGATGATTTTGGATCCCAATCAAGGGGCAAGATCAGAGAACTAAGTCAGAGAACAGCAAATATTGTGTGGTCTCACTTATATGTGGGATCTAAAAAAAGCTGAACTCATAGAAGCAGAGAGCAGAATGGAAGTTACCAGGGGCTGATGGGAGTGGGAAATGGGGAGATGTTGATGAAATGACACAAAATTCCAGTTATAAGATGAATAAGTTGTGGGGAATCTAATGTACACCACGGTGACTAGAGTTAACCATATCATATTGTATATCTACGAGTTGCTAAGAAAAACCTTAACCATTCTTTTTATAACAAAAACAACAACATGGTAATTACCTGGGGTGAAGGATGTGTTCACTAACCTTATTGGGGTAATCATTTTGCAATACAAATGTGTATGAAATCATCACATTTTATGCCTCAAACTTGCCCAATGTTATGTGTCACTTGCATCTCAGCAAAACTAGGGCTGGAAAGTGAGCAAAACCAGAAAACTAATTTCACTTTTTTTGAACATTCATGAGAATCTTGGCAAGAGGTAACACTGGCTTACCAAATTACATAGAACATAGAACATCTAAGTGTATTTCATGCATAGTTTGGAGACTGTGCTACAGGGGAATTCCTGTTAAATTGTCTGATGACTTCCTCATCCCTCCAGTGATGCTCTTGTTGAGGCTTATTACACCTGTGTCATTTCCAAATGTCACCTCCTCCTAAATAAAAGTCTTTTAACGCTATTCTGAAATGTCTTCCAATGTTCTTTGGAGAAATATGTCTCTCCAAAGGAACACAAACTAGCCACTGACAGAAGGGAGCCAAGGTTGACTAATACATGTTGAAATAAAAATCTTGTATTTTCCAATTCTTACTGTGGATGTTTTATAAGATACTCCCATTGTGGTGATGTGACATGGTAGGAAAAGTGCTTCTCAAGCTCAGGAATGCAGTTTACATTTCTTAGGCAAATAAAAGTTCTTTTCCATCTCTCATTTATCTACCAATTTATTTGCCATAAACACTTGAACTCTTGTGCATGACAACATCATAGCTTTTAATAAGAAAAAGCATGGCTCACCCCTAGAGTTTAGTTAGCCCTGAGGTGACTCAGGAAGGAAAGTTTTGGGAATTCAGCCCTTTGATGATGCTAAAAGATGCTGCCAGGGGTGCCTGGGTGGCTCAGTCAGTTAAGTAGCCAATTCTTGATTTTGGCTCAGGTCATGATATCAGGGTAGTGAGACTGAGCCCTGAATCTAGCCTTACATGAGTGTGGAGCCTACTTAAGATTCTCTCTCTCTGCCTCTCCCCAACCCCACCCCACTGACACTCTCTCCCTCTCTAAAAGAAAAAAAAAAATGCTGCCAGAACTTAAAATAAACAAAAGAGAGAAACATAAACAGAAAAAATGAAAGTATGCATCTGCAATATGTAAACTATTGTTAATGTATAAATAATAAATAGTAATTTTGCTATTACTCAATACTTAATATCGAGCTAATTTTAAGTTCCATGTCCATATGCTGGACTTGCTGAAGGTCAAAACTGAAAATGTCTGAAAGAGCTAAAATATTATGTACTAAATGTAAATTATTATTTTTGATGAGGCAATAATGGAATAAGCATTAGAAAAATCATGAAAAGATAAGAACCTAATGATCAGATAAAATTTTATATTTATACGTAAAATGACTACAGAATATAAACCGGCTTGCTTGGAAGAGATACTCATCTACAAATATATATAAATATATAAAATCAAGATTAGCAGGTGCTCTTTTTTCACATGCAGACAATTACTAACTGCTGAGCTGAAGTAAGGCAGAAGGAAAGGGATACGGACATGCAGAAACACATCAACTGGCAGAGGGCTTGATTGGCAATTGAAACTTGTGCAAATGAGTTAGGTGGCCTTCAGAGGAAAGATGGAGCCCAGTGGTGATTTTAAGCATAAGAGCCTTCACTTGAAAAGACTAGGGGCCTGTACCCTTTCAGCTAAGTCACTGGTACCCAGCATTGATTAGGTATCTTTAAAAGAATCTTTAAGTCAACTTCTAATATTCAAAATAAAATATTTTTCACTGCATTTTTATGGCACAATTTTAAGAATCCATTTGCAAGACACCTGTATTGCCTGGTTGTCATAACTGACTTTTGAGAGTCCTTCAGGCCCTGCCTAAACACACTCCACTAAACCAAATAAAAGGTAAAAGGACCATCCCCAAAGAATATGTTGTTTGCTTCTTAATCACACTGTCACTGTTCTCTCTCACATAAGTATTCTAAGGCCTAATATAACCTATACTTCCCTGACCTTCCTAGAACCCATAAAGATTTTTATCTTATGATCTTGGTGGTCTTTAGAAACAAGGCTAAAAATTTAGAAATAAGATTGCTCTTGGCTGACCCCTACTGGCCTAAGACTTTCAATACAGAAAAAACAAAAAACAACAAAAAAGGCATCAAGAGAAATAAAAAATGCCCAGAAGGTGGAGAAGTGTTTAGTTCCAATTTTAGTTCGGTATCATTGCCCCCCATTGTACAGCGTTGGGAACTGAGGATCAGAGAGACTAAATAACTGGAAAGTAAGAGAGCTGCGACTTAAGCTCAGGTTTGTCTTGTTTCTGAGTCTGTTCAACTTCACTTTGCACCGAGAACAGGTGTCACCCTCTCTACTTCCTCTGAGGAAGTGTTTTTTCTCTTGATTTTGAAGATGATCTAACACTCGCCTCATAGTCTGGAGCACCAGTTTCTCTTAAATGGAAATATACTAACTACTTTGCCTATTAACTAGTATGTTCCACGTGAAGATGCATGTCCAGTGACACCTATGATCACTCTCTAGAGCAAATGTAGGATGAGGTGAATGAAAGTAGGTAGATTCCCAAAAGAAGACTTAAGACTTATGGTCGCTCAGTATTTAAGCTCCTGATTCTAATTTATGGCAGTGATAACCTAGAAGGCAGAGGGAAAAACCACCAAATCCATTCTCAAAAGGTGGATGGGACTCTTCTACAGAATCATTTTGACATAGTGAAGAAATGAAATCTGATTGATAGAATGAATTTCAGAAAGAAAATGAAGAACACAAAGAGAAAGAAAACAGCAAAAGTCAATTGCTTCCATGCATAAGATACATAGATCATGTAAACACACACACATACACACACACACACAGAGGCAGCCTTTCTCATACCCTGTGAATACTGGAAACCCTGCTGCACTAGCCTGGGAGGTATAGTGTGGTGGATATGAGCATGGATTCTGCAACCAGTCTACTTGGATGCAGAAACTGACTTTTCCCATTACAGGCTGTGTGTCTGGAGACAAATTAAATAGCATAAGTGTGCCTCAGTTTCCCCATGGTTTCATTACAAGTATTGCAATACATAAAGCACTGGCCTGTACGTGGCATGTTGTAAGCACAAGTTAAATGCTAGCCATTATTATTATATCAGAATGTTCTTAATAAAAGGCTTTTGGAACCCTACTGGCATGAAACTAAAAAAAAAGGGGGGCGGGGGCTTTCAAAATACCATTTTCTTAGTCTATCAATCGCTTCCATGGGCAGTATAAAAAAAAATAGACGCTGATGAAAATTTTCAGTTTAACATGAAGCTATTACAGACTGATGGGATAGTTTTCCAAAATGAAATCCAGAGGTTTCCCTGCTAGTCTTAAAAAAAAAAAAAGATATATGTTTGCATTATAATCATGGTGACATGTACAAGGACAATTCTATTTTCTCCCTCCTACTGAGCCGTCTTTTGTCCACGATGAAATCTTGAATTCCCTTGAAGTCCCTTTCTCCCTGAGCCTAGCTAATGCTCTGGTCTGCCACTGGTGCCCTTATGCTCACTTCTGTGATGTTTCCATACTTCAAGGCGGGCCACAGAATGGCTGGCGTACAACTGGGAATTCCTGCAAGGCTCGCCAAGTGAACGGTGATTAGCTGCTACAGACAGGAGCCAGGATCAGGGTACATGGTCCCAAACAATGGAGACTAACATTCATCCACAAAAGCTTTCATCTCGAGAACATAACCTCTTGTGAGATATAACCGGAAGTCTCAAGGGTAATTGCATTTTACTGGAATCAAATCTAACAAGTATTTTATAATTAAAGATCATGCTGGTTTCCTTTACCATCACCTGCAACTTAATCATGTACTTGAAGCTTCCCACAAATAGCAAGGCTGTTTAATATTTATTGAACATCCACAATTACTCCACATTTTGTTTCTCTGGAAACACACTCCTTTGGTCTGACTTTTAGAGACCTTGAAGAAGACCATTATTTCATTAAGAAGGGAGGCAGAGAAATCCTGGGTGATAATATCATTAACAACACAAGCTTACATTTCACAGCGACTTTTCATCTGCAAAGTGCGACCACATGCCTTCTCTCATTTGATCTTCACAAAGTTCTGTGTCTGATTTGTCCTTCCTACTCTGTGGAATGTAATATTCCTTGTATCATTCAGTAAGGAGACTGCTCTTTATCCCTCCCCCTTCAAAATTTCAGGAGGCAAATCCCTAACTTGTAGACAGGAGAGTGGGAGTTTTTTTTTTCTGGTGCCAGTCAGAGCTTTATTTTTTTTTTAATTTTTATTTTTTTTCAGTCAGAGCTTTAAAAACTGGGCTTTTTGGAATACTTAGCCTATTCCTGGGTGAATGTCCAGGCATGTACAATGATTTTGGAAGCCTGTAATAGTGAAGAAAGTTACCATTGGTGGAACATTCTGCAAGCAGTCTATAAGAGCACAGGCTTTGATGTCAGGCAGGCAGACACAAATCATCCTGGCCCTGCCACTATTGGGTAGATTTTGAGAAAGTTTTTCACCTTTTCTGGTTAAGAGAGTAGCAGTGCTAAGCTGCCTGAATGAACAATCAATTTAACTGAGAAGAGAGTTGACAGCCAAGCAAATGCAGCCCTCTCCCTTTCTCCGTGAACCACCTCGTTTTGTTTTGTTTTGTTAAGATTTTATTTATTTGACAGAGAGAGAGAGAGAGAAAGTGCACAAGGAGGGGGACCAGTAGGCAGAAGGAGAGGGAGAGGGAGAGGGAGAAACAGGTTCCCCACGGAGCAGGGCACCTGATGCAGGGTCCTGGGAATATGACCTGAGCTGAAGGCAGACCCTTAACCAGCTGAGCCACCCAGGTGTTCCCATGGACATTGCCATTGAGAATTTCTAGAGACACCACTGAGGCTGAGCCTCAGTTTCCTTGTTTGTAAAGTAAGGAGAAGAATACCTATTTTTTTTTCAGGGTAATTTTGAAGAGTAAACAAGGTGATTCTTTTTGAGTAGAAGCATAAAAGGAGAAATTTTGCAGTTGCTGTTATAAAAAGAGCGAGGTATACTTCCTGCCCTTTCTGTACAGTCCAGATATTTGAGGTGTCCAGACTCATTTTACATGTGGCTCAATCAACTTTTAAAGGAATCTGGACATATTTAGAGTAGTTGGGATTTTGTTTTGTTTTGTTTTGGTTTAGTTTTTTTTTTTTTTAAAGATTTTATCTATTTATTTATTTGACAGAGAGATAGAGAGAGCCAGAGAACACAAGTGGGGGGGGGGGGAAGGAGGGAGAAGGAGAAGCAGCCTCCCCACTGAGCAGGGAGCCCAAGAGAGGGCTCGATCCCAGGACCCCGGGATCATGACCTGAACCGAAGGCAGACGCTTAACCAACTGCGTCACCCAGGCACCCCATGATTGGAATTCCTTGTAATTCTTTACTTCCGTATTTTTCCTGAACAAATGCTCCTTTGCCCCTGACCAGTGCCAGGCTTTTCAGTCCCAGACAAGCTTAGCACGGAGCAGCGTGACTGGCACTGGCTCTCCCTGACAGAGGACTCCTTTCTGGAGCATAGCGCCCTATCTTTTTTTCTCGTTTATAATCTCAGCAGTCACTAGAATTAAAAGATTTCCTCCTTTCCTGCTAATGTCAAAATCACCTCCCTGTAGGCTTGGATTCTCAACCGTATCGCTAGTTTGGGGCTTCTCCGTGGTCTTTCCAGGTTCCAGTTGCACGCGATGGACTTCTCTATCAGTTCCAGCAGGTCCAGGAAGGCTGACGTAGTTTGCACAATTCCGACTGGAAGCCTCTGTCCCTTTACCATCATCTGGCTGCACTACAACGTGGACGAAGTCATGTGTGTGGAGACCAAACAAATCTGCGTGTTCTCCCCGGATGCCCTGCTTTGTTTCAGAGCTCCTCACCCCCCCCCCCCTTCCTGCAGTGGTTTATTAAGGGCATATTTAAACGAATAGAGGAAAGAGGTAGGAAGGGAAGGTGTCTATGAGGCGAGGAGGAGAAGGTTAATTTGAAGATAAACATTCAAGGAAACCAGCTTGAGATATTAAAGTGACACAACAAGGTGGCAGGATATTGGCTCTTTCTCTCGTAACCCTTTTCTCTAAATTAAGATCGTGCTTTTTTATTTACTCAATATTGTGTTTGCACAGGACTCCTGAAAGTGACTCAGCGCGGGCGCTGCTTGCTGACAGCACAGTGGGAGGCAGGGATGTGCACAAGCTGTCCTTGCCCCTCTGGGGGAAGGGGGTGGGATGAGGACAGCGCCGCGATCAGGCAAGCGACAACGGGGAGGCGGTCCATCCAGGCTGCGGCTATCTGGAATGGACATCGTCTTCGTCCTGCTGGGGTGGTGCGGGTATCATAATGGCTCTTCTGTTCCTTTAAAATGCTGCTCAGATAATGGCCCGGCCTCCCACGCCTTCGGAGAGGGTGCCTCTAGCTTTACGGAAACCCAATCCCCACCACAGACCTTATTTCCCCTTGCAGCTTTGATACCCTGTCCAGCCAAGCTACCCTCTAGGGACGCAGTAGCTGTTTCTTTGGATGCGCTCCGCGGTGCTTCTGGAAATTGCTTCAAGAGCACCTGAGGACAGAGGTACCCCTGCCCTCCCTGCCCCTTCCCTCTCGCGGCACACTGATCTCGTCGAGGGTTTCATTAGTGAAGTCCTCTAACATTCATCTACGGAGACAAGCTGGCAGTTCGCTATCGCATTGAAAAGCGACCAAAAGGAGCTGGAAACCAGACTGTAACCGGGAGAATTTTTGCCAAGTGCTTTGTCCTTGCCACTTTTTGAAGCAGGGTAAGTCATTAGCGAGCCCATGCTAATTGAATTTGATTTAATGTCAACACTGTCACAGTCACATAGAGGACACCAATAAAATCCCAGCCCTGTTTGCGGCAATCATTAGGCCCAGTTTTTCTGACAACAAAAGTTCAGTCTTTGGTTGAAGGTTGTCCCATCGAGCTTCGAGAACACAGTGCTTTCCTGGCCTTCCATGGAAGAAATTCAAGCGCTGAAGTCATCATTTAGAGTGGAACCAAAATTGAATGGGAAAAATCCACTTGTACAAATGACACAAGTGGCTGATTGGCCCCTGGTCAGTATCTGATGTGTAGCCCCTTCAAAACAGTTACAGATCACACTTGAATTTTTTTTTTTTTTTTTTTTTTTTTACAAGATGTACCAGCTAATTAAATGTCCAAAATGGCACCCGGTACACTGTTCAAAATGAAGACTGATGGGAGTTAAGATGTGGAAAAAGCACACTTGAAAACTTGCCAGTCTTTTCAGTAATCGAAATCCATGCGGAGCCTTTGTCACTTCTACCTCAAGTTATATATTTTATAGGTTGGGAGAGCGGGCCTCCTGATGAATGACCAAAATAATTTAATACCAAAAAAAGGTGACATCTTAGTAATCTACAGTCAAAAGATTCTGAAGGGTGAAAATTACCCATTGAAATTCAGATATAATTTGCTGATTCTTAAACAGTCATTCGATAAGCAATTTCCTCACAGTCTAGAAATTCTCATCCTTTGTGCCACGTACATGAGAGGAAAATTGGGGCTATATTTTAGGAAGTGGCACTGGGATTTATTTGAATGTAACATTGTCCTGTTACACCCGGATGAGAATGTAGGAAGTAATGAAGTGAATCCTGCTGAGGAAAAAGGAGATTTCAGCTGATTTTAGCTAACTAGTCTCAAAACTGGCCCCAAGCAAAGAAGGAAGAATATTCCAAGGGGTTTTCCTTACCGGTTTTAATTTAGCTCCAGGCCATTGGCAGTGTGGTTCTGCTGGTTTTGTATCTCGTTGCCCTCACAATCACCCTGGTTTTTTTTTTTTTTTTTCCTCCTGTGACCTGCACTTAACCGATGATACCATCACCTCATCAATTGCCAATGCCACCAGTTCAATAACCGGATATCACTGTGGGACATCTCTCTCAACGAGAAGCAACTACAGGTCTTGGCTTTCTCCAAAAATAGCCTGCACCGCCATGCCAGGTGCATCCCAGATTTCTCAGTCATCCAAGCTCAGGTAAGGGACTTTTCATCCCTGCCCTTTCTCTGAGATGCTTTCGTGGTCAATGAAAGATTGTTTCCTGTGACTGTGGTCTTGAGACATAATTGACAAGAATGTTTTCTCCAACGCCGGTACCCATGACTCCCATCTTTCTTTAAAACCAGTGACAATCACCTATATGAACAAATGTTACCTGTGCTCCCCTTTCCTGTTCAGTTTAGTGGCTTGAATTTTAAAAGAGAGGGAGAGAGAAAAAGAGAGAGAGAGAGAGAGAGAGGTTTTCATTTCACATCACATGGCACAATAAGAGTTCCTCTAGGGAACCTGCTTTCACTAAACCCTGGCAAAAGTTGCAAATTGATAGCTCAGGTAGAGATATGGTACAATTTGGAAGCCCTTCTCAGGCAGGGAGAGAAGATTCCCAGAGGGCTCTGTATTGTGCAACATAATGTAAGGGGGGAACAGGCAAGAGCTGTAGGTGGGAGGGAGAGGGATGGAGATGGGGTCAACCTGGAATGTTGGCTGAAGGAATGGTCCCCTCTCTACCCTGCTGGGGGGAGATGGTTTGTGACCCTCACTGCACCTGCACTGGCCACCCTGTACTTCTGCCTCACCTTTCCTCCAGGAGGATAGAGGGCTACAGTAAAGCCTACAACCCCCTATTCCATCAAACAACAGGAGCAGGACATAGTAGGGATGAAAGTTATGTTAGACACCAGCACTCTCATTTAAGGACCTTTTCAGTTCAAAGTTTACAAGAAAAATCACTTTTCTTTCTACCATGAGCTGGAAAGGGAATTATGACAAAACACTCCCAAACTTTTGGTGATGAGAGCTGCTCCCAAGAAACGGCTATGTTTGATTAAATACCATCGTAGGTTATGGAAGTGAAAAAACAGGATAAAATTTAGTTTTAAAAATGTTTTTGATACTGGTATATTTTTTAAGAAAAGAGGTAAGATGGGGAATAGAGAATTCTACATTCTTTTGAGAAAAACAACTACTGTCCAACTCTAGTAATTAAAAATGTTAGCTTTTTAAAATGGACAGGAGCAAATGCTGTGGTAAAAAATACTCCCCTTGCCTACTGTGCACGCAGTACTTTAACTCCTCAATTCTCACAAGCGGCTGCAATACTCCATTACTCTAAAAGAAGTAAATAATTTAAGGGACAAATGATTAGTCATGATATAAGTGAAGTACTTTGTTTCTAATGTAATTTGGACAATATATATTTAAACTCTCTTTTTTCTGAACAGTAATTTTGTCCAACTTTACAATGATGAATAAAATTATAAGATATTTATAGTGTACATGGTGATGACTTGATAGACCTCTACATTGTGAAGGGCTTCCACTTGTGGAGTTAATTAACACATTCGTCACCTCACATATTTACCTTTTGTGCGTGTGGGTGTGGGGGGCATGTGAGAACATTTAAGTTAAATCATAGAGTTAGAAAAGTGGTTGCCAGGGTCTGAGATAAATAAGATCTGGTTATCTAATGTATGACTTGGTGGCTACAGTTGATAACATTGTATTGTAGACTTCAAATTTGCTAATAAGAGCAATTTAACTGTTTTTAGGAAACTCTGACTGCTGTAGATACCAACATCGACCACACGATGTCACCAATAACTACAATACGAAAAAAGAGCTCTGGGGAAGAACTTTAATGCGTGCATTTCCCCATAGTTTAAATGATTTTCTATTTTGTTCATGAGCCTTCTTTTTATTCATGAAACTACAAACACTTAATATCCATCTATTATTATATTATTATTTATTAATTTACAAACATAGTGTAATTCTCAGGATGTATACCTTTCTAAATTTAAGATATTAATAATGACATTTTAAAATTAGCTTTTCAAAAGATCTATTTGCTTATTAGCTTTCACATAGGTAACAATGATATAATTCAGGAGTGAGGAAGAATTAATCAAAGACTATGTATTAAATATTATTTATCAAGCCCTTTGGTGAGTTTTAGAAATAGACATAACACACACAGCTGTATTATACTGTAGTCTCAGTCAATACTGCCTTCTGGTATTCTTATGTGAAAGTTGGGAAGGACAGGGAAACCTTACCCCTTGAAATTGTACCAATCATGTTTAATATTTATTACATAATTATACTTTTTGGCATAAGATAAGCTTAATTAAAATAATATTTCACTACTCTTCATGAAGCAAAGCCAATCTTTTCTACCTCCAATTGTTTTCACAGATGTATTCTGAATATACAAAGTTAAAAAAAGTACACACATTGGGATGGTAAAACCCACTTTTTTCTTTGAAATGGTTTATCATAATATTATGCTTAATTACGCAAATATGCTGGAGGATTTTTTTATGGGCACAACAACCAAATTCAAATACATTAAAGATAACAAATACATATTCATTCACACATTCAGCACATATATGCCTGTATGCAAGTTTCCATTAACTTAACAAATAATGGCATGTAACGATACATTAAAAAGTGAGAAAGTGTGGAAGAAAGCTATTTGTCAAACCTATATGGAAATCCCCTTTACTAAAAATAACTCTAAGTTCTAAGGAATAACAGTTTTTTATAGTTGTCAGTTATTCTCTATGTCATTCCCAAAAAGAGTTCAGAGGAAGAAAGAACTTTAATGTTATAAGATTGATACAGTTTCATGAGCCCTAAAAAATACCAAGTGAAGTTTTCAATTATTAGAATGTATATGCTTTTCCTCTTTAAGGCATACAGGAGAGGGACAGAGAATAAACAGCATGACCTTAATAAAACACTTTAATAAGATCTGAAAAAAATGGAATAAAAATTTAAAATGTTCAAAATATTTGGCAGACAAAACATGTAAGTGAATTTTTTATTGACTGTGCTGGATGTTTGGCTTTATTTATATACAGCCAAAGAAAGAGAAATTTGCATTTGAATTATAGTTGTCAAAGAGTCATATTTGCAAAAAATTTAATATATGGTTTCTCTATAATTTCCCTGAGGTATGTTTAACTTTTTTATAAACAAAAATATCAAAATTTAAAAATTTTTAGATAATTTTTGAGGCCTCCAGGTTATTTCAAGAATGAATTGGGGCTCAAAAAAATTGCACACATTTTACCTTTGAAGCAAAGTATCTGTGACTGGTCTTTACATATTTCAAGGCAATACATCAAATTTATGAAATAATCTTACCCCCAGAGACACCATAAAGTACAATATAAATAGTTATTACCCTTTTTTGTATGTAATAAACATGCTTGAATTGGCTTCACATTTTTAAAAAACTTTTATTTAAATTTAATTAAATATAATGTATTATTGGTTTCAGAGGTAGAGTTCAATGAATCCTCAGTCTTATATAACACCAGTGCTCCTTACATCACGTGCCCTCTTTAATGTCCATCACTCACTTACCCCATCTCCCCTCCCTCCAGTGACCTTCACTTTGTTTCCTATGATTAAGAGTCTCCTATGGTTTGTCTTCCTCTCTGATTTCATCTTTTTCTATTTTTTCTTCTCTTCCCTAATGATCCTCTGTTTTGTTTCTTAAATTCCACATTTAAGAAAGAGTGAGATCATTAAAATTGTCTTTCTCTGATTGACTTACTTCACTTAGCCTAATACCCCCTAGTTCCATCCATGTAATTGCAAATGGAAAGATTTCTCTTTTTTTATGGCTGAGTAGTATTCCACTGTGTGTGTGTGTGTGTGTGTGTGTGAGTGTGTGTGTGTGTGTGTGTGTATCACATCTTCTTTATCCACTCACCTATCGATGGACATCTGGGCTCTTTCCATAGTTTGGCTATTGTGGACATTGCTGCTATAAACATTGGGGTGCAGGTGCTCTTTTGGATCACTACATTTGTATCTTTGGGGTAAATACCCAGTAGTGCAATTGCTGGGTCAAAGGGGTAGCTCTATTTTCAACTTTTTGAGGGACTTCCATACTGTTTTCCAGGGTGGCTGCACCAGCTTGCATTTCTCCCAACAGTATAAAAGTGTTCCCCTTTCTTGGCCTCATTTTTTAAGCTGTCATCATAATGAACTTTAGTAAAAAACAGCATTGACATTTTTTTTTTTTTAAAGTAGGCTGCACACCCAGCATGGAGCTCAACATAGGGCTTGAACTCACAACCCTGAGATCAAAACCTAAGCTGAGATCAAGAGTCACATGCTTAACCAACTGAGTTACCCAGGTTCACCAGCATTGATATTTCTAATAAACTTTGACTATGGCCACGCTACATAATTTAGTATGTATACACTTAATATTACACATTTCTATAGGTGTATGTGTACACTCCTTATTCCTTTGAATACATTCCTTTTTACAGTCCCTTATCAACAAAAAATTAAAAGATGACTCTCACATATTTATAAAAACTAAAAAAAAAATATGAACTTTCTAAGCTAAAGCTTGAAGTAATGGCAAATAGGTCATTGTATTCATAAATAAAATCAAGAAAATTTGGACTATACCAACAATTTCCTTTTATTGTGGTCCATTAAAATTTTTTCCCATCTGTGTGTTGTGATTGAAGTCGATTGATATATGCTTTATTCATATGGTAACATCTCAATAGTGTATATTCATTCCAGGAACAAAAACTCTTCAATTAACAGAAACCTTAATATTGGGAAATTTACTGTAATTTCTCTAGCAGGGGAATATCTCTTATATGTTCTTTGAAGAATATTTCTTGTAATGGGAACATTTTTGATGTTTACGATTTTTAATATTTGGTAAAATTATGATGAGAGATTTTCTAGATGCGGAATTGTAACACTGTAAATATTCTGCAGAAACTATAAATATTTTAATATATATTTGTACTTAAAATATAATCTTAGATTTAGATTTTAACTGTTCATCCAATCTAGATGAAAATGCTGATTCAAATCAATCTAACATGTTTAGGCAAATTTCTAGATTTTGGGTTGGAGGGAGAAGAAATAATTACTAATCTCATAGTCATTTTTTTTTTTTTTTTGCTAATTTTAATCATTACCAGGCGACCTTTCTTTATCGGCAATATAATGACCTAAAAAAAATCACAGTAATTTTGCTAGATTTCTATTTTCAGAAAATTTACATAAATATTTGCTGCAGGCCAATATGGAAACAGAATACTTTTCACCTGAACCAAGCAGCTTTGTGGAGTGCTGTCCAGTGCTGAATTTTGTTTTGTTCGGCAAAACTGCACTTTTAACATGAGAAAGATGTTATAAATGTGTGAAATATTTGGATCTATTTGGAGTATTGAGAGCAGGAAGAAATGGAAAATATGAATAGAAATGATATGTTTGATTATTAAGCAGGAGAATTTGTGTGTTTAAATTACAGAGTTATGATTAGTGAACATATAGAAAGCGTCTGAGTTGTTAAAACTCTGGGTTGTAAAAATAAAATGACACTAGGCTTAAAAGCTCTGTGACAAGTCATCTGACAGTTCTTGGTGTTTGCTCTGTAATTGGTAAAAATGTGTTTTCTTTCATGGCACTCTATTGCAAAGGAAGCACAGATATTTTCAATATATTTGAATAAAAGTACCTGCTCACTCAAGGAAAGAGATATGCTGTTTCAGAGTATTGAAAATAAGACTGCTGAGTCTTTATATTCATAAGAGGTATCGTTTTCTTTAAGATTAGCAGACAAGTTTCAGAAAGAGGGGAGGTTATAGTGCTGAATTACATTTGATATGTGTCATTGCTTTGGAAAAGATGGTACCCATCAAAACTATGGTTTCTTTGTAGATTCTGATTGTCATCCCCCAACCCACCCCGCCCCATGGTTATCATGTTCTTATTCCTGAGAGCCATAACACTGGAGAATCTACTTTTCATTCCTTGCTATTGCCTTTCTCTTCTTCCTCTTTTCCCTATTTTAGTTATGTGAGCTTAATTACCAAGAAGAATATGTGAATGTCCAATTCAATTGCGTCTCAGATGAATCTTGATTCATCTCCTTTGGAATTCACTCAGCTCTTCTACAACTAGAGGGTTTCGTCAAATATGTGGCACCCCTGCCCCAAATGAGGCAGGTAAGCAACAGCTTTTGGAAAACCAAAACCCACAGATCAAACTCCTTTTTAGCAGAAGTTTCTGAGTTATTTTAGGTTCCCGCATAGGCAGATAATTCATATCAAGTGACGACATCAATATGGTTCCATATTGATGAAATACTGATGATTTCTCTGAAATACTGATGATTTCTCTGAATTAATTGGAACTATTAGCCTTACATCTTACTGCACTTCTCACAGCTAACTGAGGAAGAGGTCATCAGAAGCCTCAGAGAGTTATAAAAGATGAAGATTTAGGGGGAGCATAAAGAACCACTGTAGAAATACAAACCTATTGTTAATAGTATAGAAAAGATAATAAAATGAACACTAATAAAATAATGGAAAACAGCAAAAATAACATGTTCTTAAAACATTACAAGAAATGCATATGTAGTATACCATGACTTTCCAACAGCTGTATGAAGCAGGATTATTTTTGAGATTCTAACTTAAAAAGTTTAGATTTCATAAAGCTGGGAATAGTTGGAGACGTAAAGGCATTAATGGAAAGAGTATATTGAATAATACATTTCTGGTCTTGAATTTTAATCATTTACTCACTATTCCTTTTAACATTTTAAGTGATAGGACTTGGTAAAGGACAGAAGAGGGAGCAGATTTACCCCTGGGTAGGATACTGTTCCATCAACCTCAAGAGATAACAAGTACATAGATGATTATGGTCTTTTTCACTAAGACTTTGTCAGTGCTTGAAAGCAAGACTATGATGCATGAAGTATTTCTATAGAACCTTTTAACGGGGAGTTTTAGGATTGGAGATCATCAGATCATCTTATTCAAAGAGCACTTGCCATTAATCAGGGCCATTTCATTTGAATTAGACAATTTTGACATGAACATAAGAGAATGTCCTGAAGGGGATATGACTTATGCCTAAGTATAAAGAATAAAACTAGGAGATCTCACTGACAGGAAGGCCATGGGTCAACCCCATATAATCAGAAAGAGAAACAGTTTGCTAACACACAAGCAGAAAAGCTTAAACAAAAATGAATGAAAAAGATGCTTTTTAAGGAAAGGCATATTTTAAGATATTAAGACAAGTTTTTATATCGTACTTTTTGAAGAAATGCAAAGATAAATACTCTTTATCTTCACTTGACTTCAGTCTCTAAATTGGACTGCTTACAAGTCATGTGAGTGCCCACAAAGTGAAGTGTCTTTTAAAATAAACAAAATAACATTGATCTGTAAGATACAGAGTGCTTATGATAAAGTTTGACACTAATATTAGCCAGCTAAACAAAAGCTAGGCAGTAAACAGTAACCAAATTCATCTTTTGTGTGATTTTAATCAACGTTCTGATTTTGATATGGATACGCCTCAACAATTCACTCTTCTCCTACCAAGGTCACTAAATGTTAAGCTAAAGAAGGAATTGTTAAGAGTATCCCAATGGTTCTCTCTAGCAATTCTCAAACAGTAAATTTATTTGTGTAAATTTGTGAATAAATGGATTTTGCTGGGGAAGCTCTCTTCTGAGTGCATATATTGTGGTGTGTGTTTGCAAAGGGTGAGTGCCAAGTATTATCCTGATATCTAGTATTTATGTCATTAGATCCAAAGTACCAGATTCAAATAGCACAAATTGGAACCACCACCGAAAGAGATTTAACAATAAAATAGGAAATTTTAAAAAGATGCCTTATTTTCTTTTCACATATCTGACAAGTGCCGTTTGCATTAAAAATATATTCTTTGTAAGACTCACCACTGCTTGAAGATGCCAGTGAATCAATATTTACTCAACCCACACTGAGAAGATGTAAGTAGAAAGATGTTCGGATGTTTGCTGCCAATCAAAAAGCCACAGTTTCTCTATGTCACCAATCTAAGCCTAAGCTCCTGGCATCTTTACATCCTTAAGAAAAGGCACTAGAACTGAGATATAGATCCTTTAAATCTCCACCTATCAGTGCTTTGTCTCTTATTTTTAAAAATCCTCTTTTCATTTCTAAGTCCTTTTGAATCCTGGTGGATGCTATTTAAGAAAATACATAAAAACCGTGTTTACATTCATTCTATTTACCTTCCACCAACTGGATATTTACTGACTATTGAAAGAATCATGGTCACCTATACAAAGTAATGAATACAAAAATTCAAAAGGGCAAGAAAAAGAGAAAACAAGAGATAAAGCAGTAAAAATAAGTTCAGTTCTTTTCAGTGATATCCTCAAATGAAGAAAATGGTGGGTTTGCAAGTTAACGCTATTTATAATTTATGCAATCAATTCACAGGGAAGTAGGAATATAGTAGATGCAAGGAAGGCACACTACATGAGAAAATAGTTTTCTTGGAAAACAATTCTAATAAAGAGGCATAGCTGTCCTCACCTTGAACATGAGGCATAGGCACAAATTATTATGCTTCATTTACTCTTTCTCTAAGATAACGAATTGTGGCTAACTTCATAGCCCTACACCTATTATATAGCACAATGATAATCTCTGTAACTACACCATGAAGGAGAAGGACTGATGTTAGGATGCTGACTTTACAGACTTAGAAGGCTTAGCGTCTGGTCTAAGGTGACATGGACAGGAGGTAATGCTAGCTAGCAATTGAACTCAGGTTTTCTGATGCATAGTTTAGAATCCTTGATATTTTCTGGTACAGAACATTACATATTGGACATTGATGGTTAGTGTTTAGAAGATGAATGTGAAGTGTGAATCTTAAATTCTCCAGTGGCTGTTCTCTTTTTGCCTACTGGGTCCATTCTCTGCTCCTTTGTTTTGTTTTGGGCCACAGGTGGCTGACATTCATGAGTGAATGTCAGTCACAACACTGGTCTTTTTTGCATTCTGGCTTCTTATTGTATTCAGCCATTGGGAAGCACCCACTGTCACACCCACTTGCTTTGGCACAATGCTGGCAGTGATGACCTCCCTCATCCCCACTAGGTTCTAGCTCTAGCTCATAACAGACTAGCCCAGGAGCATGACTTCCTCTTTTGCTAATTTAAGTGCTCTGCTTCCCTTGCTGGTTTCCTCATTCTGCCCATACCTGTGAACACTGTCCCTTCTTTATGAGTGTCTTCAAGACACATCGCTGTCAAAAATGCACAATTTCAATGTAATCATGAGGAAATATCAGACAAAAACCCAATCAAGGGACCTTACTGGCCTTTACACTTCAAAATGTCATTGCCATGAAAAAAAAAACCACACACACACACTGAAGACATACTACAGATTGAAAAACACTAAAAAGACACAACACCTAACTAAATGCAATATGCAATGTGTGATCTTGGATTGGACTCCAGACAAGATTTAAAATTTTTGCTATAAAGAACATTATTAGGAAAACAAGTGAAATGTAAATAAGGCCTGTGCATTAGGTAATGGTAATGGTAATGTATCATTTTTTAATTTCTTGATTTTGGTGATTGTAGTGTGGTTATATGAGATAATGTACTCATGTCTTTTAACCTTTATGTAAATCAGAACTTTTTCAAAATAAAATATTTTTAAAAAATTTTTTAAAAAGAGTTTTCAAGAATTCTAGCTAAGTGAGCTGTTTCATACCAGGACCTTCACTGATTAGGATTCTAATCTCCGTGTTAACTGCTGCCTACAAAAAAGGATAATCTCAGCATTCAACCCTTTCATTGCTTCACAGCCACATGAGCCACCATGGTGAAGTTCTGGGGAGAAGCAAAGATGGCCACCTAGCTCATCAGGTCTAAGAAGGGGTAAACCAACAGAAGACTAAGGTGCCTCCCAAAGCATTCAGAGCCCTTGCTTTGCTCTCAGTTGGGATTCACAAATGAATGCATATTTATAAATTTTTTGGTAGTCGAGATAAAATGTATCGATTAATGTCATGTATAACATATATAAAAATTTATTCACATCACACACGCATGCAGAGATTGCAGAGATCAAATACATAATAAAGTCTTCCACTTTAATTTTGCTTCTTTGGATCTAACTCCAAATTACCAAAAGTAATATTTTAGCATACTCATATAGGAAAGATATGGAGTCACACCTAACATAACTGGATTAAATAGGATATTAGATTTGATATGCAGCACATTTGGGCATAGAACATTCCCTGGCTCTAGGGTAGTGGAGTCAAGATTTCTAGTGATTTGGAAGATACCATCTTAGCCAAATGACCCAGGTAAACACCATCAGCAATATAAGATACTGGCATCACACACCAGCCCTTGATATAATGTACTGAAGAGGACACAACATCACTTCTATGATATTTTGGCTAAAAATGGATATTCAATTTATTCATGAGAAAACATCAGATAAGCACAAACTGAGTTAAGTGAGATTCTACATAATATCCAACCAAGTAGTTATCAAAAGTGTTAAGGCCACAAAAAACAAAAAAGACTAAGAGATTCTCACGGATTAGAGAGGTACATTAATTAAACAAAATGTAGAATTCTGGATTGGAGCCTGGAAGAGAAGAAAAACACTGGTGGAAAAACTGGAGAAATTGTTAATATTAGGGGAAGCTGACTACAGGGCATATGTGAACTCTGTACTATTTTTGCACCTTTCTGTAGATCTCTAAGATTATTTCAAAGTAGAAAATAAAACATTGACAGAGATTCATTCTTCTTAATGAAACTATTAAAATTCTATCTTTAATGTTTTCAGTTTTGTGCATAAATGTAGCACATTAAGTCCTAAAATGTTATTTTATAGGAGACATAAAAGGTTTGACATTTTAAACTCATATTTATTTAGTTGGCTTTTATAGGGAGACATCAAAACATGATTCTATATGATAAGAGGATTTATGCAAAAATAAGATATTTACTTTGAGTATCTTTCAAGAGAATGTGGTACTTTATTCACTACTTCCTCTGGTAGTCAATTTTACTTTTGATTGACACTTAGGACAAGATCTAGAGAAACATACAGTGCTGGGAGGGATAACTTGATCAGTTCAAATTCCTCTCATCTCTGGAAAAGTCTCAACAAGACATCCCAAGGAGAAGGAGATTCCCACTACGGCAATTTGGTGCTAATATTTCTTCTTCTGGTTCCATCCATTGGGATTATGTAGAAAAGCAGGATGATTTTCTTACACAAAAGTGAAAGAAAAGTTGTATCTACTGGAGGCAACATGATCTTTAATTTGATTCAAGGGCAGAGAGGGGCAGCAGCTTCATATCTACTCCATAGATTGAAAGCCAAGGCCACTGAATTATGCTAGATTTCAGGCCTAATCTTCATGACAGATGTACATTCAGATAGCATCATGGCAAATGGTACACATTTCAATAGTTCTTAGAGGATCATGTAAGACAAACTTAAGCCCTCCTGATTGTAGTGAAGAATTATGTATTCACCTTACTTTTTATTTTTAGTGGGGAAATTGATTTTGAAATTCTAGGAGGTAGTAACCATTTATACCCACTGTATCAATCCTGAAGATGTTTGAGTTAAAATCACATAGTATTAGATTTCAAAAGGATGACCAAGGCCTTTTGATTCTTCTTTAAGATTTATCCAACAATCTTCATTCAGTCTCTTTTTTTGGTAAAATCTCAAATGTTTTTTACCAAAGCTAAAATCTTATGAGAATATATATATCTTTGATTAAAATATAATTAACAGATAATATTCTATTAGTTTCAAGTGTAGATCATAGTGATCTGATATTTTTATACGTTACAAAATGATCCCCATGATAAGTCTAGTTTCCATCTGTTACCATATGAAGTATTATAATATTGTTGAGTATACTCCCTCTGCTGTACATTACATCCCCATGACTTATTTATTTTCTGGATGGAAGTTTGTACCTCTTAATACCCTCTATTAGGTAGAAGAATAATAAGTAACCCTACCTATTTGGTCTGCCCCCCAACTCTGGTCCCTTTGGTAACCAACTTGATCCAAAAGTCTATTTTAGTTTTGTTTTATTTGTTTGTTATTTGTCTCTTTATTTGATTTATTTCACTTAGGATAATACACTGTAGGTCCATCCATGTTGTTGCAAATGGCAAGATTGTGTATTTTCTTAAATCTATGAATAACCAACCCTACTCATACTTCTCTCCCTGATATTTTCAATTCAATAAGCTGCTTTAGAGTTTGAGGTGATCAGAGCACAGCAATTGTTTATACATGGAGCCACAGTGCTCTTTGACTCGCTTTACGTAAGATAACATTCTTGTGTTTTTGGAGAATTTAAGAGATTGTGATATAATGTGCCTTACACTCTACCTTGGATTCTGAGTGCTTTCATTACACCACACTCACGAGCATATGATAGATTAAAAATATCTTGCACTTGAAGTTGTGGGCTACAATTTGAACTTTGTAAACTTAGCCTATAAGGAAAATAGCCAAAGGATGCTTCCAGAGATAGATCCTTACTCTTAAGTGACACGTTGTTTGAGAACTATGAGGTTTTAACATGTCACTGAAGAAGAGTGAATAGAAATGAGTCAATCATAGAGGAAACAAATGCTCCAATTCTCTTAACATTTTCTCAGCACCTTCATTATAGTTTTTTTGAGATATGTGAATTTCAAGCAGGATTCACACCACATGATTATTCAATATTAATACATTCAAATGAGATTTTATAAATGGTTTGCAGTGTGGTTGTGTAACATTTACATGGAATTCTTAAGTTTTTGCCCAGTGTCCCTGCTCTAAAGACCCTGAGAGTACCAACTGAACCACTTTCTATACGACCTTGAACAATGTCTTTTAAAGAAGCAGGTCTTGTTTTCCTTATAAACAAGGAAGGATAACAGTATTACATCTACTTTATGGAAATGTGATAAATATTTCAATATTGCTATCAAGGTATATTCATCTCCTTGGTGGGAAGATGTCAAAGAAAACCAGAATATTACTATTATTATCATATCTAGCCTGAATGAACATTAAAGCCCAAAGGTCCTGCCTTTGTGTATAAAACTCCAGTATGAAAGATCTAAATTTGTTTTTAAATTTCATCAACTTTCTAGCTCTATCAATAATGTGCAAAGTCAAAGGTGAAACTCTGGCTATATTAAAAAGAAAAAAAAATCTCACAGAGAGAAAAACAGGCAAGGAAAGATGGTGGCCGAGGATATTGGGAAATGGGTTTCAAGGGCCATCAGCGGGATGGGGGGTGGTGGTCCCCAGGAATTCCACAGGAAATAGGCCTCATTTTCCCATTCTGGCAGAAGAAGCTCTGAAATGTCTGCCTTCCATTAATTATTGCACCTTGGATCTAGGGAGGCAATGTCTAAAGACTCACTCTATCCCTTTTAGGGTTTTAGAATCTACTAGTTGGCATTCTGATGAAGAAGGTAAATAAAACAGCTTGTTCAAAAGATGCAAATATGCAAGGAAATATGGCTTACAGAGATCCTATGCCTTGGATTTTTCAACCAAATAGCCAATGCCATATATTCTACCCCACTAGTCCGTCACGGTTATGAAATACTGTCTCCTGAGTTTTGAAAATACAGGTACCAAATATGGCATTTTAAAATTGATAACTATGCTCTAATTCAAGAGATTGAAGTCTTAATTAAATGGGTCAGTCACACTCTCCCTAGAATTTTCTTTTCATAATTGTTGCTAACAATGACCACTTACATGTGTCTGCTTTATAATGAACCTCTCCAAGGAGAACTTTTAGCAGACAAGCTCTCATATCCTTTCAAGAGCTTAAGTCCCAGGACAACTGGCAAGTAACCAGTATTAAGGCTTACATAAAACTATGTTACAACACAAATTTGAACATCTCCTGAAGAGAAGTGGAGCAGATTCTCGTTATTTCTCCTTCTATTTCTTCTCAGCACTATGCTCTACCTTTCTCACATTGTATTGTCATGATATTTTTACAGTCTGTCTTTCCCCAGAAGAGTAGGAACCCTGACGGTTGAATAATTTGATCCATTTGTTCCATATTAGGGTGTGCTGAATTGGTGAATGAATGCAGTTTATCACAAAAAGTGAATCTTCTGTTCATCAGAGTTCTAACATCTACATATGTGTCTGTTTAAATATAATCTTAAAGTGGGAATGAGAGCTAATATAAGGTAGAAAAAGAGAGAAAACTGAGAGAGGTGATGGGCATATGTCCAAGAGGTGCCAATCCCAGGACAGTAGATTTCCAATGCTGCATAATAGCATTCCCCAACTCTTGACAGTGGCCCCCTCCTACTTAAGTTCAATTGAATATCCTCTCCATCCATAGGCACACCAACTGGATGGAACTACCCGAGGAAAAGTCACAAAAGAAAGGTAGTTTTTCCTCCTTTATCGAATATTAGTTGACCATAAAGTTCAGGGTCCATTTCTGGGTTCTCTATTCTGTTCCACTGATCTATGTGTCTGTTTTTGTGCCAGTACCACACTGTCTTGATGACCACAGCTTTGTAGTACAACCTCAAATCTGGCATTGTGATGCCCCCAGATATGGATTTCTTTTTTAAAATTCCCCTGGCTATTCGGGGTCTTTTCTGATTCCACACAAATCTTAAAATAATTTGTTCTAACTCTCTGAAGAAAGTCCATGGTATTTTGATAGGGATTGCATTAAACGTGTATATTGCCCTGGGTAACATTGACATTTTCACAATATTAATTCTTCCAATCCATGAGCATGGAATATTTTTCCATCTCTTTGTGTATTCCTCAATTTCTTTCAGAAGTGTTCTATAGTTTTGAGGGTATAGATCCTTTACATCTTTGGTTAGGTTTATTCCTAGGTTTCTTATGCTTTTGGGTGCAATTGTAAATGGGATTGACTCCTTAATTTCTCTTTCTTCAGTCTCATTGTTAGTGTATAGAAATGCCACTGATTTCTGGGCATTGATTTTGTATCCTGCCACGCTACTGAATTGCTGTATGAGTTCTAGCAATCTTGGGGTGGAGACTTTTGGGTTTTCTATGTAGAGTATCATATCATCGGCGAAGAGGGAGAGTTTGACTTCTTCTTTGCCAATTTGAATGCCTTTAATGTCTTTTGTTGTCTGATTGCTGAGGCTAGGACTTCCAGTACTATGTTGAAGAAAGACAGTCTCTTCAATAAATGGTGCTGGAAAAATTGGACATCCACATGCAGAAGAATGAAACTAGACCACTCTCTTTCACCATACACAAAGATAAACTCAAAATGGATGAAAGATCTAAATGTGAGACAAGATTCCATCAAAATCCTAGAGAAGAACACAGGCAACACCCTTTTTGAACTCGGCCACAGTAACTTCTTGCAAGATACATCCACGAAGGCAAAAGAAACAAAAGCAAAAATGAACTATTGGGACTTCATCAAGATAAGAAGCTTTTGCACAGCAAAGGATACAGTCAACAAAACTCAAAGACAACCTACAGAATGGGAGAAGATATTTGCAAATGACATATCAGATAAAGGGCTAGTTTCCAAGATCTATAAAGAACTTATTAAACTCAACACCAAAGAAACAAACAATCCAATCATGAAATGGGCAAAAGACATGAAGAGAAATCTCACAGAGGAAGACATAGACATGGCCAACATGCATATGAGAAAATGCTCTGCATCACTTGCCATCAGGGAAATACAAATCAAAACCACAATGAGATACCACCTCACACCAGTGAGAATGGGGCAAATTAACAAGGCAGGAAACCACAAATGTTGGAGAGGATGCGGAGAAAAGGGAACCCTCTTACACTGTTGGTGGGAATGTGAACTGGTGCAGCCACTCTGGAAAACTGTGTGGAGGTTCCTCAAAGAGTTAAAAATAGACCTGCCCTACGACCCAGCAATTGCACTGTTGGGGATCTACCCCAAAGATACAGATGCAATGAAACGCCGGGACACCTGCACCCCGATGTTTATAGCAGCAATGGCCACGATAGCCAAACTGTGGAAGGAGCCTCGGTGTCCAACGAAAGATGAATGGATAAAGAAGATGTGGTTTATGTATACAATGGAATATTACTCAGCTATTAGAAATGACAAATACCCACCATTTGCTTCAACGTGGATGGAACTGGAGGGTATTATGCTGAGTGAGGTAAGTCAGTCGGAGAAGGACAAACATTATATGTTCTCATTCATGTGGGGAATATAAATAATAGTGAAAGGGAATATAAGGGAAGGGAGAAGAAATGTGTGGGAAATATCAGAAAGGGAGACAGAACGTAAAGACTCCTAACTCTGGGAAACGAACTAGGGGTGGTGGAAGGGGAGGAGGGTGGGGGGTGGGAGTGAATGGGTGACGGGCACTGGGGGTTATTCTGTATGTTAGTAAATTGAACACCAATAAAAAATAAACTAAAAAAAATAAAGAGAAGCTAAAGAAAAAAAAAAGAAAGGTAGTTTTGTGGAGTGTTATAATTCAAATGGAATATAGCAATCAAGATGTCCACATCACATGAAAAATAAAATACATAAAAATAGCATTTTTTATAAATATTAAGGAAAAAATACATACTGCTTCACAAGAGAGTTAATGCATACGTGATCATCTGCTGGTAATTATTTGCTACTGAGGACAGGACTAGAATAGGTCATTTTCATTTTGTCTTATTTTAGTATTTTAAAATTTTCACATAATAATTGATAATCACACCTTGAGTTCTAGAAATTTAAAGTTAATAGGAAAATACAACATGAACCAATAAATGCTCCTAATATGAGCAACGTGAAGGAAATCAAACGTGGTATTTTATCCTCGTTAAAAAATCAGAACCAAAACTAAAATCAAAGGACAAGACTGAATTCCCATCTCCATGCTTCTGATTGTTGCAATTTGTATACGAGGTCACCTGAGTTGTGAGGCATATCACAAAGAGTCCCTTGCCATTACTATAATTCAAGATCAAGTTCTGGATGGCTGTCTTAATGATAGTGGGATTGTCTGTCAAAGCACAATCCCTCCCTGAGTCCAGATCACATATTTGGGTAATATTTACATATCTTGAATACACTGCTGTGTGTTGGATGGGATGTTTTCCACTGAGAGTCACGGAAGTTGTGACTTAAATTGGCTGAAATAATTAAGAAATTTAAGTCCTTTAAAGCATCCAGAGGCAGGGGATGCCTGGGTGACTCAGCGGTTGAGTGTCTGTCTTTGGCTCAGGGCGTGATCCTGGAGTTCCAGGATCGAGTCCCATATCGGGCTCCCTGCATGGAACCTGCTTCTCCCTCTAGTCTCTGCCTCCCTCTCTGTGTCTCTCATAAATAAATAAATAAAATCTTAAAAAAAAAAGCATCCAGAGGCAGGACAAAATCAAGGCCCAATAGTCTTAGCATTCTGGCACTGCCATCTCTAAGGGTTGTTCTTCCAGTTGGCTTTTCCCATGGTTTCAAGATGGCTGCCAGCCACACCTTCAGTTACCTGCTTCCTTACTTAGGACTCTAGAAGGGCACCAGCACCTCCCCCTGATCCCTGCCCTAAGTATGGGATGAAAGTCCTTTCCATCAGTTTACTTGGGCCAATAATGATGTTAGAGAAAGCCCTGTGGTGATTGGCTTAAGCATCTTTTCCAGAACCAATCCCAGGCAACAGAGGGTGGTTATTTTGGCCGATTTAGACTCCTGATAGGAATAGGATCTACAGTGTCTGAGTCTTATGCACTACCTGGGAAAAGAGTTTGTCCCTGGGGTTACATAAAAAAGTCAGGGAGTTGGGTGGTGTGGAGTTCTAGTAAATAGAAGAAAAGGGGCCAATAAATACTGAGTGGACAAGGAATAGTATCTACTATATGGTAGTATAGTGGGGAAAAAATCATCGAGCTATGAATCAGGGCACCCAGAATCTCTTCCAGGGGCTGGTCTTAACAAATCATTTGACTGTGAGGAAAGTCATAAAACTGCTGGGTTTCTGCTATCGCAACAATAGCAAACTGGTGTAAAAATAATTCTATGGCCCCATTCAGCTCCATTATCAGATTGTTACTCATTCCCTCCCTCCCCCACCCTGGCTGTCTGCTCCCCAGAACACAAAGCACCCACTGCAGCATATAGGTAAATACTTTTAAAGGAGTGACTTTCCTGGTGAACTTTGTTTTTCTTTTCCTCTTTCTTTTCTTTCTTTTCTTTTCTTTTCTTTCTTTCCTTTCTTTCTTTCTTTCTTTCTTTCTTTCTTTCTTTCTTTCTTTCTCTCTTTCTTTTTCTTTTCTTTCTCTTTTCCCCCCCATTTATCTCATGGCTGATCAGCCAATTGCTATGACCCAGCAAAGCAAAACAGTGTGTGGTGCAATTATCTGGGAAATATAAGACCATCTCTGCCATCAGATAATGCAGGGAAGGGTGGGCTTTGTTTCCTGAACAACCTGCCTGGTCACTGTGGATGGTCCCCAAATCCGCAGATAAATGGACAGCCCTCCACTTTTCTTTGGCTGCGTAACTCCCGCTCTTTGTGAACCAGGATCAAACTCCTTGCTGTAGAGATAAGATCATTTATGCCACATTTTAAAAGCAAGGGTTCCTTTTGAAAGGCTCATTTTCCTCTTTTAGTATCATATAACACTCTTTCACTATCCCAGAGGGTCCTAAGACCTACAGCAAAGGCGCTTATGTTTCTACAATAGCATATATCAATAATAAGTATAAGATATAAATGAATTGAATTTATATAAAGCCTCTGTCTTCCCACAAATAGTTTCAGAAACTTACAGAAATCATTTCAACAAAAGCCTTCCCATTGATGGCTATACATACATGCTGAAATTTCTGAGAATAATTATTTTTTATTGGCATCAAAATTACGAAGCAGAAAATAATAGGGCCACCAATTTGTAAAAAACTTGGTCTCAATGAAAGTAATTTAAAACTTGCAAATACATGCAAATAAAGAACCATTGATAGTTTATGACTCAACTAATAAAAAGAAATCACCAAATACATTTTTTAAAATGCAAACACTGCTTAAATTGTGGAATCAACTGTAAGAGCTTGAGAGGTGACTTCTCTGAGAAATTTCTGCTGGGCTTACAGATGCTAATACCTTTTTATTTTCCCACGCTGACATCATATGCAAACTACCATGTCAAGAACGCATTTGCAGAATACATAAGTAGCGGAATGAAACATTATTAGTTCTTATTTGCAGCTGCTGCCAACCCCTGAGCCCAAGCTCTAATTGGAATTACAGTGAATTTAAAAGCTATGGACACTCCAGGACCTGAATAACATACACGGAGCTGCCATCCAAGACCTACATTCTTTCAAAATGCATACTTCTGAAAACTCAAAGTTAAATAAACCCCCAGGCCTCATGACTTTGACAAATGCAGAGTTTTAAAGATACTTTAATAGGTGTGAGTTCAAATCTTTGCTATGTGTGGATCTTTTTCAGCAATCATAGATTTAAAACGGAAACATGCCCTAGACTTATATTTACTCAGCTTCTCTTTTTCTTTGATTAAAAGTAATTTTTAAAAAGCTGTTGGTTTCTGGATTCTTCTCCATCGCAATGAGCAAGCTCCCACTCTAAATGTTTCCTGATTACTGGCTGCTTCTCAGGCTAATAAAAGCTGCTAAATCACTGCTAGGACAAAGGTCCCCAGTGTGGCGCATGAAAAAGAAGATTTACAGTCATATGCTATGCTGAACCGCCTTGTCAGGCCAACACAGGGCCCTGAGTCTGTGACAGGCTAAAACAAACCACACGCCAGATCTTACATAAGAGGCAGTGGGGCTCCAGCCTCAGTGTTTAGGAGAATAAACTGGAGTGAGAAGGAGGCAGAAGGGAAGATGAGTGGGGGCCAGGCTGTGCAATTAGCATGTGACTCATTTTAGTGACCGATTTCCTCAGATAGCTGATTTTCGGTGTTGATTTGCTTCTTTGCTTATTTTTTCTAACTCCTCCTCTATTCACCTCTTAGGCACACAGGCACACTTACAATCACACCTGCCAGAAACAACACCCAACCATTGGGGTAACTGTATCGTATTTGGCCATATTAACTACTATAGAAAGGAGATGCCAGGTGAAGTTCTAGGATGACAAGATCTCTTTTGAGCAGGGACTGAATTCGTAATACCATCTTACCAGCAAAGAAAGGAGGGGGTACACTGCTATGGCCTGGTGCTACCAAAGAGTCACTGGTCATCTGAATTTTCAGGCTAGTATTTCAACTATCTGTCTACTTCTACTGGGACCTTTGTATTAATTCATTCCTCAACAAACAAACAAACAGAAAGCTTGTATTGAAGCTATGATCAGATAAATGCTTGTGAAAATAGATAGTGGACCTCTATTCTCCTTTTTTTTTTTTAAGTTATTCAAATTGCATCTGGAAGAGGCTGGACTTCAGGTAGTTCTACACTCCCTTCTAAGGTTTAGCTGTAGTTAAGCAAGGCTGGCTATGCCTGCTCATTATTTATGCAGCTTCCAAACAACAAACTCCTGCAACTGTCCAAAAAGAAACGAAAGAGCCCAGTGCTTGGGTGAAGCATACCTTTCCCTGAAGCAGGGTAGGAGTTCGCAGATAAAAAGCAATGATGATTGGGCCCAACCTGGGCTTCTCAGGTTGCTATTGCAGAAAAAGGAAGGAAGTCCAGTTCAAGATGCAAATAAACCACACCAGGTGTCAGAGGCACAATTCTAGTCCTAGTTGTGATACTAACCAGGGTAATCTCAAGCAAATCACTTTACTCTTCTGGTTCTGCTGCCTCATTTGTGTAATAAAGTGTGATCTCAATCAAATCACTTTACTCTTCTGGTTCTGTTGCCTCACTTGTGTAATAAAGTGTGATCCAATCAGTAGTTCTCCAATTTAAGCATAGGTCAAGATGGATCACCTATATAGATCTTGTGAAAGCACAAACTGTCGGGCCTGGGCTCTAAGGGTTTTGATTCAGCAGTTCTGGGATGGGGCCCTGGAATTTGCATTTCTAACAATTTCCCAGGTGATGCTGATGATGTGGGTCAGGGAACTACTCACTGGGAACTACTGGCCTAGATGATCCAACAGATCTGTAGGTTCTAGGGTGCTGCATGTCATTTCATGTGAACTAGACTTTCTTTTGTATGTTGTTTATGCCAGTCAGGAGAATTGAGGAGTTGTCATAACTCAGCCTCCAGTGGTTTTAGTAGAATATCACAAGACTCCAGTTTTCTTTGAAGTCATTCATTTGATAATTAAAACAGAAAGTGATGACCAGTGTCTACTTGAAAGTGCAAGATGATTTCTTTTATTTTTTTTATTTTTCTTATTTTTTAAAGATTTTATTTATTTATTCACGAGAGACACACACACAGAGAGGCAGAGACATAGGCAGAGGGAAAAGCAGGTTCCATTCAGGGAGCCCAATGTGGGACTCGATCCCGGGACTCCAGGATCACGCCCTCTGAAGGCAGGCGCTAAACCGCTGAGCCACCCAGGGATCCCCAAGAGGATTTCTTAAATTGGCAATCTATCAGTCAATATCTATAAAAATTGACCTGCAAAGATATAGTTGGAAATTCATTTGTTGATAAATTCCTGTTCAAAGACTGTGTTCTCTCTTTGTATCTTTCTTTTTTACATTTAAAATCATGTTTGTTACATACATTTCAGCATACTGATTATAGTTAATAATGCTGCATTATATACTTGAAAGTCACTAAGAGAGTAGATCTTAAATGTTCTCACTATAAAAAAGACATAGTAATTAGGTGATGTGATGCAGGTGTTAGCTAATTTTGCAATGTAGAAGTGTATCAAATCAACACATTGTGCTCTTTAGACTTGCACAGTGTTCCTGTCAATTATATATCAATAAAGCTGGAAAAATTTAAAAAATAAAAAATATTAAAAAAATGAAATCACATTTGTTATATAAATACACCTGATTGTTGAATATGACTCTAGTTCTTGGTAAATAAGTGTTGGTCCGTGCAGTCACAGGTGAATCACGTGATGTTAATTCTGATTCTAGTTCTGTTATTAGCAAAATATAACCATAGAGAAGTTATTTCACCACTCTGGGTCTCAAAAATCCTATCTATAAAATGAGAGTATTCTTGACTTGAATCAACAGTATTTGTTTATGGTTTTGGATTTCCAAAATGTGAGTATATAAGATGTAGATCTGTTTTAGAATATATATATATATATATATATATATATATAGAGAGAGAGAGAGAGAGAGAGAGAGAGAGACAGAAAGACAGACTAGATAAGTCCCATCTGGTAGCTCTAGATTCAGGGTTAGATCATTGTTTAAAGAATTTTCTCTTACCAGAACTAAATTTGGTTTCCCTGCTTTGCTTCTGCTCCCTACCCTTCTGTGTAAAATCCTCCAATGGGGATCCCTGGGTGGCGCAGCGGTTTGGCGCCTGCCTTTGGCCCAGGGCGCGATCCTGGAGACCCGGGATCGAATCCCACGTCGGGCTCCCGGTGCATGGAGCCTGCTTCTCCCTCTGCCTCTCTCTCTCTCTCTCTCTCTCTCTGTGACTATCATAAATAAATTAAAAAAAAAAATTAAAAAAAAAAAACACAGGCAAGGCGACAATTTTGGGATCCCTGGATGGCGCAGCGGTTTGGCGCCTGCCTTTGGCCCAGGGCGCGATCCTGGAGACCCGGGATCGAATCCCACATCAGGCTCCGGTGCATGGAGCCTGCTTCTCCCTCTGCCTGTGTCTCTGCTTCTCTCTCTCTCTCTCTCTCTCTGTGACTATCATAAATAAATTTAAAAAAAAAATAAAATAAAATCCTCCAATGGCTTCTCATCATTCTCAGAATAAAATTCAAATTCTCTAGTAAGGTTTCCTCTATCCCATTTGATCTAGATAGTCTTCTCATAGCTTCCTAAATACTACAGTGACCTTCTTTCTGATCCTTGAACATGGCCACTTGGTTTCCTTCTCAGGGCCTTTGTTTCAGTACCTTATGCCTGAAACGCTCTCTGGGCTGAGTCTTTCCTTTGGTTCCCATATTCGAAGAGATCTTTCATGACTTTCCAATCACTTTCCATCACTTAATCCTATGTCAGCTGCATAGCACTTGATACTGTCTGTTTTTCTTGTTGGGTAATTACATCTTTATCATCTGTGTCTGTATGCATTTCTTCTTGAAAATATAAGTCCTGTGATAGCATGAATCCTTTCTCTATTGGTCCCCCGTTCTTAGAGCCTAGCGAAGTACATAGTGCATTATTATGGTCAATACATTCATGTTGAATGAATGAATGATACTATAACCATGATGTGGGAGAAATCCTTTTGCTCTGTATAGAAACATAAGCCCACATTAAACTAGCTAAACACTTATATTGTGCATTGTATGCTGGGCATTTTTTCAAGTGCTTTATTTATTAGTATATTAACATTTTCTTAACATCTTAACTACATCTTAAGATGTAGTACCATCATCATATTTCACATTTTACAAATGAGGAAATGGAAGACCAGAGAAATTAATGGACTTACTAAAAGTCAGAAAGCCTATAAGTACATGGTCAAGATTCAAATCCAGGTTGTCTGTTTTCAGAATATGTGTTCCTAACCATTATGTAATGGATGCTAAGAAGAGGCTTTTAAGATAAGTACCCCCTCCAAAAAAAAATCCATACCAAATTATTACCTCATTTATGCTTATTCAGTTCTATTGATGAGACCCTCACCACTTCAGACTCAGCCCATTTCATTTATTGAATGCTCTGATAAGTTCTCCCTTATACTGTGACCCCAAATTTCTCCCAATATTTCCTCTACCTCTGGTCCTACTTTTATTCCTTGAGGCTGACAGAACAAATTTCATCTCTCTTCTACAAGAAGACTCTTTAAAATTTTGGAAGCTATTTAGCATTGCCTACAAAAATCTTCTCTTCTCTATTCTGACCATCCCTTATCCTTCTGATGGCCTCTTGCTTAGTAATACTTTAGCCCTCTTACTATACTGGTTGCTCTTTTAGTCTATATCCTCAAAGAATTTGGTCCCAGCATTGAATACAATATTTCTCCTATGATCTGATCAACACAAAAGAATGAACAAATTTTCTCCATTCTTATTGATAATACAATTCTGTTAATGAATGTTATTAATAGAATTTATAGATGGGGATTAACAGAAAAAAATAATGGCTTCATTGATAGCCAAAGCGCCTACAGATTCCAACTTTTGTTTGAAAATTTTAATTCGCTTGCAATTTCTATTTTGCAGTGCAGCAAAATTCTCTTCTCTTTAATTGCACAGCTTTGTGTTAAAATTACACTTTAGCTTTTATTTTTATTTTACTTATTTATTTATTTTTTTAAAGATTTAATTTATTTATTCATGACAGACACAGAGAGAGAGAGGCAGAGACACAGGCAGAGGGAGAAGCAGGCTCCATGCAAGGAGTCCAATGTGGGACTTGATCCCGGGACTCTAGGATCATACCTCAGGTCAAGGGCAGGTGCCAAACCGCTGAGCCACTCAGGAATCCCGTACTTTAGCTTTTAAATAAAATAGTATCTTAAGCAAGTTAATCAGTTGAAAAATAGCACCTGTATCTGAAACTCTTAAATCTTTTTCAGACTTCTTTTTCTACAATAATGTTATCTCAAAGTGTGGGCCACTGTCTATCCGTGGGCTGTAAAATCTTTTTAGTGGATCACATATTTCTTCTCCTTAAGTTAAAGAAAAAAAATACTGTGGAAAATGTGAAACATTCAGAAAAGTGGTAAAAATAATATAATGAACTGACAGGTGTATGTCATCCAGCTTCAATAATTATAGTATTATGGCCGATCTCGTCTCAACTATACCTCACCTACTCTCTCTCCTCCTGAATTATTGTGAAACAAATTCCATGTGTCATATCATTTCATCTAAAAACAAGAAAATATAAGCACTTTTTATTTAGGTAACTACCAAATGATTATCACATCTAAAATAAGTTCCTTAACACCATTACATATTCAGTCAATATTCAAATTTCCCATATTCTTACAAATAAACTGTACAACCAACATTTTAAAAACTGAAAATAACTGCATGTTACACTATATGTTGGCAAATGGAATTTAAAATTTAAAAAACTGAAAATAAGAGAGTACAGCACATGTAGTAAGGGTAAGCATGATTTTATGGTGCTTTAGTTAATTCATGTGCAGTGTGTGTGCATACTGGGTCATGAGGAAAAATTTCAACAGCGGGTCCTAGTCAAAAAGTTTAAAAAAACAGCTCTGGGTGTATAGCAGCATTATTTACCAATATAGAGTTCTGATACATATTTTCCTTTCTTCTGGTGGAGTTGACAAAACGAGCTCTAGACTCATCCATTCACTCACTTTGTTATTGGACAAACCTCTGTACATCCCTAGGCCCTCATTTAGAAAGTAAGTGGGAGGAACTAACTCAAGTTTTCTAAATTGTGATGCTCAGAGCAGTGGATCCACTGGGTGGAGAATGAAGGCTTAGAAAATGCCATATACCACATCACCAACTTGAAGATTCATGATGTATATTAATAGCATTTAAGAAGACTCAGAAAGAACAAAATTGCTTCTAATATCTAACCTCCCTTTTTATTCCCCAGGAGTTTTCTTTCATAATATTAATCAACATCCCTGGATGATCTCAGAAAAGCCCCTTCCAGTCCTAATGTTCCATATACTGTAATTCTGTGGTCTAACATTATGTGATACTGAAGAGTTAATGTTTTTATATTGGAAAGGCACTGTTTTGTTTTATTAGAGAAAGATAATCTGTGAAGAATATCAGAAGTACAGCCCTGAAGTTAGTGGTGAGATTTATACCTCAAAAAGACAATTGTCAGGCACCTGGGTGGCTCAACTGGTTAAGCATCTGCCTTTGGCTCAGATCATGATCTCAGGGTCCTGGGATCCAGCCCACATTGCTCCCCGCTTAGCAGGAAGCCTGCCTCTCTCTGTCTCTCTCTCTCCCTGCAGCTGCCCCTGCTTATGCATGCTCTCTCTCTCTCTCTCTTTCTCTCTCTTGCTCTCTCTGTCAAATAAATAAAACCTTAAAAAACAGAGAGAGAGAGAGAGAGAGAGAGAGACAACTGCTTCCTTCTAGAGTTGCACCATGGGTTATCCTGTGGATTGAGACAGTAATCAGAGTTTGGAGACATCCCTCTGACCGTGATTGGTGCGTGTGCCCTGCAGATAGCCTGCCCACGCTGCCATGTTGACGCTCTTTCCAGAATTCGCTGCTAACCCTGATTGTCCTGCTTCGCCTGGAGTTTGTTTTGTAACAACTCTCTCCAGTTTGTCGCATCCAGGCTGCCTTACTGGCTTGTTCTGGATTCCCAGAGATTTCATTTTGGAAACAGTACTTTGTTATGCCCTTAACAGTATTCTATCCTCCTGGGCTACCGCTGGCTGGGCCACCCTTTGGCCACTCTGTGTGACCAAAAGCAAAAAAGAAATAAAGCCCTATTTTAAATGTATTTGAATAACAACTAGTTCTGTGCTCTAAAAAATCTTTGGCAGTTCTATCAAATCAATTAAAAATATTCATGTTGTGAAAAGCACTCCATCGTAAAGTTTTGAAAATCAAACAATGATAACCACTATCATTTTTCCAGGACAAACTTCTCGAGCTGCAATTAACTCTGAGAAATTTTTATATGTATTATGAATACGCCTAGGATTAAGCAAAACTAAATTATCTAAGTCTGTAATTATATTGTATAAATTTAGATGCCTAAATTTCCAATAACGTGAGAATAACTTTAATTTGCTTCAGTGGGCATGCTTTATCTCTAGATCAGCGCTGCCCATAGAGTGTAATGCAAGCCTCATGTGTAATGTTGAATTTTCTAGAAGCCACATTCAAAAAAATGGAAAAAGAAACAAGTAAAATTTTAATAATATTTTTAGTTAACCCAGTATATCCAAAATATCATCGTTTTAACATGTAAGCAATATGAAAATCAACAATGGAATATTTTGCTGCTTATTTTATTTTATTTTATTTTTTTATTTTATTTTATTTTATTTTATTTTATTTTATTTTATTTTATTTTATTTTAGTAATCCTCGAAGTCTCCTGTGCACTTTATTCTTGTAGAACTTGTCAGTTTCAACTAGCCATATTTCGCTACTCAACAGCCACATGTGGCTAGTGGCTGTCGGAGTGAACAATGTAGCTCCAAATGTTCCATATATTTGTTCTTAGGCTGCCCTTTAGATTTTGCTGTTTATGACCAGCATATAGGACTGATCCAACAATTACTTTCTTCCAGAATAGTTGTATAAAAAGGAACGAGAAAACTGTTCGAAGTGACATCCTTTTCTGTCAAATGGACTGTCAAGTGGTAATTGAAAGGTGGAAGGACCTAAAAGTTAGCATTGTCCAATTAAGACGAAGCTGCAGAAAGCTAGAAATAAAAGCTACCTTTCTTTCACTGGAAACTAATAGAAAAGTAGTTCTCAACCTGGCTAGGCTAAAAGACCACTTGTGGAGCTTTCAAAACTTATAGTTACCCAAGCACCACCCTTGCTCTGCTAAATGAAAATTTCCAGAGATGGAGTTCAGGTCTAATCTGCAGTCAAAGTTAAGAACCACTTATCAGTGGGGGAAGAAGGGGGGAAGAACCACTTATCAGTGGTTCAGTTAATCAGTGGTTATTAGATCAGTTAGGGGTAGAAAGGGTGAGAACTCACTCAAAAGGGTGAGTTCTGTTCTTCACTGTCATCTAGAATGTATTTGGAAGTGACTTTTCTCTCATCATATTTTAAAAGCATAGATTGGTTCTTTTCTACTTTAATTAAAAAAATACCTGAGTTTAAAACAAATTCCACGTTTAAAACATCAAATGAATTAACAGTGGAAAGATACAAAATACGCCAAAATACTTGAGAAAATATCTAACTATATTTTTTTCATTGGTATTTATCTAATAAATTGATGAAATTACTTACTGTGGCCAGAAGAAAGGGAATTAGAAATAGCACACTACCCGTAAAGTGGTAGAATGAGAGAAGTAGTCTCAAAGAATATGAATGGGAATGTAAACATGTACAACTTTCACAAAAAATAATTTAAACAGTAGATTAAAAGTCTCTAAATACTGGTGTAATTTGGTCCATATTCACTTTTTGATGTGGTCAAAGACTTAAAGGGTTTGAAATTTAAATAAAGGAGGGGAATAGCATTATTTGTAATATGTTCTATTTGAAATATCATTAATATCCAATAATGGCATAATTATTAAATATATATGATGTTCTCATCATATTATAGATATGAAAAATGAAAAATAACTAAGATCATGGAAAAATCCTTAGAATACTTTAAATGGAAAAGTGGGATAGAAAAAAAAAATTAAAAAAAAAAAAAAAAAAAAAAAGAAAAGTGGGATAGTAAGTAGGATACTAAACTTGTTTAAAGGATAATCTCAAATTTGGAAAACAAAAGTATATACACACACCTAGAAAAGGAGGCTGGAAGAAAATATACTGATATACTTTAAAGTGCCCACTAAGTTTGTTAAGTTTTCCTTTATGTGTTTCTGCATTGTCCACAATGACTAGTTAGCACTATTGAAAGAATATGTAGTATATTTATATACACAATGGAGTACTACTCAGCCATCAAAAAATGAAGTCTTGCCATTTTCAATGACGTGGATGGAACTAGAGGGCATTATGCTGAGCAAAATATGTCAATCAGAGAAAGACAAATACCATTTGATCTCATTCATATGTGGAATTTAAGAAACAAAACAGAGGATCATAGGGGGAAGGAGGGAAAAAATAAAACAAGACAAAATCAGAGAGGGAGATAAACCATAGGAGACTGAATCATAGGAAAGAAACTGAGGGTTGATCGAGGGCAGGGGGTTGAGGGGATGGGTTAACTGGGTGATGGGCATTAAGGAGGGCACGTGATGTAGTGAGCATTGGGTATTATATAAGATTGATGAATCACTGAACTCTACCTCTGAAACTAATATTAGATGTTAATTAATTGAATTTAAATTTAAAAAATTTTAAATGAAGTTGGAGAAGAAAAAAAAAACGAAAAGAAACAGCTACTGTTTTCAGGGTAGCTGTCTTGTGCAGGGAGCAGGAGGCCACCACATACATACTGGTGATTCCTAAAATTGTGCAGTGCACTGTTTGTGTAGCTGTGGGCAGCAGCTGAGATTATGTTGTAAATCCACTTATTTAAAAAAATAATAAATTGCAAAATAAGAAACACTATAAAGAATTAATCTGGACAAAAAATACTGAATTCCATGGGATAAAGGAATCTTTTCTAACCAGAAAGCTCATTTTCGGTATATGGTTTGTTCCTGTGTTTCCATGGGATAAAGGAAATCTTTCCTAACAAGAAAGCTCCTTTCTAGTAAATGGTCTGTCCCTGTGCTATTTCTGAATTATATATTTTTTACACTTCTCAGCCAATAGCTGTTTCAGAGAAGCTGAAGTTATGAAAATATATTTTAAATATAAAAAACAAAAAGAACCTCTTACCTCAACAAAGGTAATACCAATTTAATGCAAAAAGTAATGTCTGCGAGCAGAGAATAGGCAAAGGCACAATAACAGCCAACTCACACACATTAGCTCATCTGCCTCCTTCTCCCGCCCTGTCCACCAAGGTCATCCCATTATTGGTGATGTTACTGCCCGAAGGGCTCATGCTTAAAAAAAAACCCAGGGATTCATCCTTGCCTGATCTCTCATACCCTACACTCAATCCATCAGCAATTCTCTTGATTCTTTCATTACAAAGTATATTAAAAACTCAATATAAAAATAAAAGCCACAAAACATTTTCAGAGCCACATTTTTCATCCAAGTCACTACTTTGCAGCCTGGATTATTTTAGTAGCCTGCTAGCAGGTCGCCCTGATTCCATTCTTTCATCCTTTCAGCCTATTCTCAGCAAAGAGATCTCTTTAGAATGTAAGCCAGACCATGTCACCTCTATGCTTCACCTTTAAATGGGTTCCCATCTTATGTAAGATAAAACTAAATCCCTTACAATGATGTACAAGATCCTATGCAATCATGGATCATAGTAATCACATGCCACTCTGCCCCCTTTTACTCTCTGACCTTATCTCCTTGCATGTTGGGGTTCATTTAACACATCAGGTGCTCTCCTACCTCAGGCCCTTTGTACTTGCTCTTCTCTCTGCTTCGGATGCTTCTCCTCAGCAGATATCCACATCCTTTACTCCCTCACCAACTTGAGAGCTAGGCACAGATCTCACCATTTCAGTGAGGTGTCCCTGACCATCCTATTTAGAATCATGCCTCTTGAGTCTACTATTAGAATTTCCCAGATCAGCTGTAACAAACCTCCAATTTTGGTTCCTTTATGTTAATGCAGTCCCTTACACTTTCAGCTGACCTTTTGTCCTTTGTTAACAAAGGTTTGTGTTAAAAAAATGATTAAAGAAGACAATTTAGGTGATACAAACAAACTTTATTTGACACTGTATAAAGTGGACAATCTCCATTTGGAGAACTGCAAAATGGGGCAGAAGGCAAGATGCTTTTAGGGGATAAAGAAAAAAAGAATAAAGAACAAGGAAGAGAAAATTTAAAAAAAAAATCTGACCAGTGGGGACCACAGAGTTAACGTTGTTTAGGATGAGGAAGGATAGGGAAGTCAGTAGAGAGCTCAAAGTTGGCTTAGTGTTTGGGGACTGACTGACTGAATACATGCTGTGTTTTTGTCAAAGGGAGCATTTTTTAGGGACTTGACAGTCATCTAAGATTTGGTTTGCTGGTGTGGTACCCCAGGCAGGAGTGGCTCCATCTTGGGTCTAGAAATCTATTTCGACATTGATAATCATTAAAGCTGCCTTTCCTATCTTCCCACCTTTAAACTTTAATATACCTCACCACCCGTCCTCCTTCTAGCCTTCTTCCTTCCAAGGAAGATCAAAACTTATTTAAAGCTGTGCTCTGTACTCATGCTCAGATCCCATTTTTCTTCTGGTTCCCACCCTCTCTACTGACCTATACACATACTCAAATCTCTCCTCTTAAGACAAAATGAACTGTAAGAGACTCTTAATCATAGGAAACAAACTGAGGGTCGCTCCAGGGGTGGGGGTGGGGGATGCCGGTAAATGGATGATGAACATTAGGGAGGACATGTGATTTAATGAGCACTGGGTATTATATAAGATTGATGAATCACTGACCTCTACCTTTGAAACCAATAATAGTACATTATATGTTAATCAATTTAATTCAAATACAATTTTTAAAAAATGAACCAAAACAACCCAACAGATTTTGATCCTGACACTCCTCACTTCTCATTCTCACTGTCAAAATTCTCAGGACATAGCTCTTTCCTCTACTTTTATCACCACTAATTCAATTACAAGTGACCTAAGGTAACTGAATCTGAACCTCCAGGTGTGGGTTCTGATTATATGCATTATGCAAAAAGAACAGAATAACACCAGCACCAAATTCACAGGTGATTTCAAATGCACAACGGGCTGAGAACCAGTGAGAACTGCCCCATCTCCTGCCAGGCTGTTTGCTACCTCAAAATTTTTCTAAGCTTGTCAGTGGTTAACCTTCCAATGATCAAAGTCAGTGGCTTTTTCTTCTCTCTGCCTCTTGAAACTCTTACCAGTTTATGCTGCCACTGATTATGTCTTCCTTCTCAAGCCCACCTCTTCCCCCCACTGGCTTCTGTGACCGTGACCTCCACAGGTTCTTCTCTTTCTTGTTGCATCCTTGTTAGCACCTCTTTCTCCTGCCTCCTGAATGCAGACAATCCCTCAAGGTTCTTCCCTCAGCCCTCACCTCTTATCTCACTATGTTCTTGAAATAGCAGCTGTTTTAGCAATTTCAACAGTGACCTTTCTGAAGAGGATTCCTCAAGCTCTGGCATAGCTCTCCTTTCTTGGTGTAGACCCAAATTTCTACCGTTTGCTCACCGTAGCCTCAAGTCTACCATATCTAAAATCAAACCCATTATTGTTCCCAGTAACCACAGTTTGAAACCTCCAAGTCCTTTTTAGATTATTTTACCTAGATCGTCCCCAATAATCAAACAGAAGCCAAAGCCCTTCAGTCATGTCTATGTCTGTCTTTTTTTCACAACCAGGAAAACTCTCACTACTACCACAACCACCTGCAAATATCTTTCTACTGATAGTTTTCCTCTTTTTATTTTTATGTATTTGTATTTCATTAGATGCATATGCCTGAAATAAAATATTGACTTTGACATCTCCCTGATTTAAGAAGCTCTACTGTGATCTATTTAACAGTGGTTCATGTACATGTCCCCTGAAAAAATTTTCAGGTAAAATAAGAATCACTAAACTAATTTCCATATTTCAGATTATTATTCTCATGCTCATTATAAATCTATAAGAAGGATGTATGAGCTGTTGGCAAACTTAATTGACCCCAAGATTTTTTCCCCATCAGAGGAACTGTCCTATCATACCGAGACTGTTTTTCTATTTCTACTATTTTCTACAACTTCTCTCCAACTTCCTCATCTCTCTCTCTCCATTTACACTGGTTTGTTCCTCTTCTGGGGGGTAGTTTACTGCTTTCTGTGATTTTCAAAGGCCTTTCTAAGACATTATCTCTTTTACACAACTTCTCCTAATCACCTAAAGTGGAGAATTGGCTTTGTCCATCTACTGGAACAGAGAGTGACTAAGCCATGGTATTGTTAGATATATTTACTATAAAAATAGACTTGGGTCACTTCAGAGAGTCTAGTGTGTTAAATTTCTTTTTTGCATAAATAGCAAAATACAAAAAAACTATATTTTTGTATATTTTTGTATACAACAAGTCACTACATTATTACTCCCACTGGAATGACCAATGGTGACAGAAATCTCCATGATTTACCCAAGCTTTTGGGTTATAACAGGGCATCCAAAAGGTGCTCTTTGAAACACAAAATAAGTGGAGATTATTTTTAAGCAAATTAAACCATGAGCTCCCCACAACCTACCACTAATTATCACTTTGAAAAGCAAAAGGAAGGACCCCAAAATAAGTGCTGTAAGAAATCCTTGTGACAATGGAAGTAGAAGAGAAGAACAGTTCACATTTCTATAGCAAGCATGTTAACATTTCCAAAGAGCTTTCAGATACATTGCCACATTTAAGAGCCACAATATCCTGTATAGTGAATCGCAATTTAAAGACGAAGTAAGCAAGCTTCTGAGGAGTTAAATGCCTACCTAGTCTTTTCGCCATTGCACACAACTAGTTAGTGGCCATGCTGACTGCAAATTCTAAAGATCCGCTTTCAAGGTTTCTGTTTATTCCTCCAGATGATGGGGAGCTGGCTGTGATCTCTGTCATCCTTCTGCAGGCTGGGGTTGATTCCACTGATGGAGCTGGAGAGCTGGGGGAAGGCTTCCTCTCTCAGATCTCTGTGCAATTGGAGGAGAGAGGACCCTGTACGATTTCTGCCAGGATATGTGTGGTAAACACACACACACACACACACACACACACACACACAACCCAAAGGAGAGCTGGTGGTGATGGGGACCCAGAATCAAGGCTCCCATGAGCTGTAGAGTATTGCATGAGAGCTGAGTAAGGCAGGGGAATAGAGGGCAAAGCAAACCCGGAGGGAAGAGGGAGAAGAGAGGAGGCTCTGAAGGTAAATGATAGCACAGAGCTAGCCCTCTAAATCAGGAGCACATCCCCCCGTGTTCGTGTGCATTTCTTCATTTCGACCCACCGTGTGCAAATTAGAAAAGTATAAAGCAATCACTGGAGCACATCGCTTCCCCCATCTTTGGTTTTCACAATTTACAGGAGGGAATTGTGCAATTGTACACAGATGTCCCGTGGCTGCTGGCAACTAAAGAACAGTCTTTCCGTGTGTGAGTGAAGAAAAAAGGGCCTGCTGTACCGGTGTGGGCCTTTTCAGCCTCCCTCACGTGGCCAGATAGCAATCAACATGAATAGCTGTGTCCTCAAATCAGAAGGAAAATGATAGAGAATGGAGCAAACAGGGGCGCCGAGGCAAACGGCAAGCCCCAGAGTGCTTGGAGGAGGCGGGGGCGGAGGGCAAGTAATGAAGACAAAATAAGAAAGTGAAAAGGTATTGTGTCTGCTGACAGTACATTTTGCGGGGCTCTTCTCCACCAAAGAGAGTCACTGGCACAATATTCTGAAAGATTCCATCCAATTTAAGCCCCAGGTCAAGGGATTGGAAACAAAATCCTCCGGCAGTTTGAGTCTCGCTGGCTTCAAGGTGTTCTACTTAATTGCAAGCCCGCATCACATCCTGGTTTACACAGATAGAAGAAACTAGGCTTCGTATAACATGCATTTAGCTGAGACTGTGTTTCTCAGGAATTTCTTTTCATGCTCAGATGAAGTGATACTAACTTCCTTTGCATTACTACAAAGGAAAACATTTCCCAACTCTCTTTTAAAGATCATTGATGAAGGATTGTATTAGCTTTGGATCCTAGCGATTAGGCATGTATTATTTACTTCAGTTTGGTTGTATTTGAACACATCTGCTTCGGTTTGACAATTCCAACTCTTTCTTTCTCTTCCATCTGGCTGAGGTTTTTATTTTTCACTCCAAATTGCTTGGACTTCTGAATCAATATGTTTTTCTTTCTTCTCTGTATCACTTTTTATTTTCTGAAACATCATAACCACATTTTTGAGTTTTCTAATCCCAACATCGGAAGTCTTTGCGAGTCTAGTATTTCTGTCTAGTGTTTCTGCCAGAATGCTTTGTTTCCTTTAGCATTTTGGTCATTTTTGATTGCTAACTTAATGTTCCTTACAAAGTTCTGGTGGATTCTTTGAGATCTGGATTGAAGTGTCATTTTTCCAGAAAAGATTACATTTGTTTTCGTTAGGTATCAGAAGGTACTGGTAATTATTTAAAATATATATTTTTAAATGGGATTAGGCTGCCCCCCCCCCCCAACACATACACATATGTAACATAAAGTTGTGGGCTGCAAATCCACAAAAGAACTACTTTATGGTGATTAATTCCAAGAGAGATGTGTTTTTCCTCTAATGTTAAGGGATTAATGGCCCTTCCCAGTTTTATGTGGGGGTCTCTCATTAGAATCCCCATTTTGGGAAGTTTCTAAGAGTTAGTTTATCATTTTAAACTTTCCTTTAAATATAATAGTATAGTAGTAGACTCTACTTCTTTTTCTTTTTCCATTTTGCTTTCACTGTGTGTGTGTGTGTTTGTTTCTCGAAGTCTTTCCTTTTTTGACTCCATGTACTCTTGTTTTTCGTTTTCATAGATTGCTGGTCGAGGTAGAACATGGTACAACCAGTACAGAGAGATATTTGGGAATATTTAGTAAAATAACAATTGCATTGAAATTGGTCCTATAGATGTACCTGCATGCCTACAAAATGATATATTTATGAAGTTGTTCACTGAAGCATTGTTTGTAAAAACAAAAGACAAAAAACATCCTAAATGATCATCAATGGAGAAATCATTAAACCAAATATAGTACATTTACTCAGTGTAATACTATGCAGCTCAGAAAAAGAATAAAGTTCTCTGAACTAATAGTGACACATTTTAAGATATATTAAGTGAAAAAAGTCAAATTATAAAATAGAGTACATTGTATATTATACTTTTGGACAATGAAAGAGAGAATTACCAGTATAGTTGCTGTATGTATTGATTTGCTTAATGAATATGTACCTAATACTTTTCTTCTGCCAGGAGCTCTTCTGTCTATTTTTTATGACTGTCAACCCAGTTCATCCTCATTTAAGATACTTTAGGTAGATTGTCCTCATTTTTACAGATGAAGAAACTGAAAACAGGTTAAGTAATACATTGCTAGAAGTAGTAGGATACACAATAAACTAATAAAAATGATAATCTGCTGGTTACAGCACAGTGCAGTAAATGGGGCAGGCAGAGGTAGAAACAAGAGATCTCCATGTATATTTTTCAAAAAATGTTTTATTTATTTATTCATGAGAGACACAGAGAGAGAGGCAGAGTCACAGGCAGAGGGAGAAGCAGGCTCCCTGTGGGGAGCCTGATGCAGGACTCGATCCCAGGACCCCAGGATCATGAGCTGAGTCAAAGGGAAATGCTCAACCACTGAGCCACCCAGGTGCCCCATGTATACTTTGTTTCTATCTATCTATCATCATCTATCTGCATAAAATCCAGCATTTTTACTTTTCAGTGCAAGTTACTTATTTCACCATATTGCTAAAAAAGGAAGTTGCAAAGAGCAGTCTGTAAATCCTGTTTATTCTAGCCCTTCTTTTCTGTTGCACTGATGAAAAACATCTTTTCATACAAATAAAATACTTTTTTCTTTATCGTTTTCAATTAGAAAATGCTGATTGCCTTTGTGTCTGGGAGAGATTCAAGGACTGAAGGAAGAAACAAAGTTGCTTTTTCTCTAGAAACTTTTTCTTTTGAGGGGTTGGGTGGGTTAGGCGATCTGGTAATTTAATTATAAAACTTAAGGTTGTTCTAGAATTGTGCTTGAAAATCATGTTTTACTTTTGCCCACACATGGAAATCATAATAATAAGCGGCCCCATCTCACTGCCTCTGTTTCCTACCACCCTTTATTATCTGCTTTATTTTAGTTCAGGGTGTTTACCAATAATCACCAGGTGTATATTTTGGTTGTCACATTTATTTGTTCATGATTTGTCTCTCTTACTGAAATAATGAATAAAATGCTTTATGAGGGCAAGCCTTGTCTGGTTTATTGATGCTATAGTCCAGAATATTTTCAATAAATATTTACTGAAATTACTAATAGAAAGTCCCAACTTAATCTCTCTCTATAAATATATACATTCAAAGTGAGCAGTTTTTTACATAATTTTCTGCTTCTTTTATTTGTTCTCATCCAAATGGCAATCAACCTTTGAATGTTGTACATTCATTTTCATGTTCTTAGGGAATTAGTTTCTCTAAAGACATTGCATTTCAAGGGGTGTTACAAAGAGAAACCAGTAACTTCTCAGTGAAATCCAGCACAAAACATACCAAGAACTTTAAGAATACAGGCATGTGGTTCTCTTTGATGTCTGCTTCAAATTTTCTGTTGTGGTTCTTAATTTATTGCTTATTTTCACAGGTATTGATCAACATATGAAACATATTAATGAACTCTATTCTACAGAATTTGTTTTATAATTTAACTTGATGTTTCCAACCTCATAGAAAAATGAACTTTCCAGCATTTGTTTTTATATTTCTATATCATCATGAGTAGAGCAAAGGATGTCGCAATTAATTTTGTTTTTGTGTTTAATCCCAAGAGAGTCCATTGGTAAAGACATTTCAGGAATAAAGACAAAAAGAGCCACCATGTTCTCTCCATTGAGATGGCCATTATTATCTCTTTTGGATTAAGGAGCTGGGGATCAGGGAGGTTGTTTAAATTGTCCAAAGTCAAACAGCTACTTATCAGCCCAGTTGGGATCCAAACCCAGTTTTATCTGACTCCAAAGTCCATGCTCTTAATCACAATTGGACCACTTCCCTTTTACTATTTAGCTCTTCTTTTTAACCTTGTTTATTTATTTATTATTTGCATTTTTGTCTTTTATTGTAAACTACTCAAAATTATCTTAATGAAGTAGATCATGCATAATAAATACAAATATATAAATAAATGTCTCTCAAAGTTCTGATTTTATTTGTATACTAATTGAAATTAATAATTATTAATACATAATGGAAATAATAATTGAAGTACAGAGTATTTATATTGCTACCGCTGGAGCAAAACACTAACAGAGAAAGTACTTTCATAGTAAATTATGCTAAATAGATGCCCTCTTGGAAATGTTTTTCTACTTTTCAAATCCTCTAATTTTGTTTTCTTTTACTCATCTTTAATTTTTTTTTTTTATTGAAGGGGTGAATAGTAAGCAAATGCAGATACATTTCTCCAGCGGTACCATTTCTTTTCATTATTTTAAAATTACTCAAGTGTTCTTCTTGAGAACGAGAATATTGTGTGTTTTATCAGTTAACAAAAATCTTTCTATTATTTCTCTGTCTGTGCTGCTAAAACTCATCAAATGACATTTAAAACTTCAAATGGCATGAAACTAGTCAGCAATGAAGCTCTTTGAAAATGTTTCATTTTTAAACTAATGAATAAAATGCTTACTTTTGAAGCAGAATGAATAAAGTTAAAATGTCATTCTTGTTTTTAAGAAAACAAACACCTGCTTGAGGATTTCTCATATTTAACCATAGTTGAGGGTTTCATGTGGAGGAAACAAATTAGCCTTTTCAAGTTTCAGGAGGCGCTATGGGGACTTTCTTTTGAGTAGACAAAAGTAAGAGAAGAAAATAAACCTCTTAATAACTAGAAAGCCATGTGCAGGAAAATGTCTTTGCTTTCAGATGTTTAAAATATTAATGTCTCACTCACCTCTGCTTACTACATAAGTAAGAGAATGTATGGTCTTTATTCTTCAAATTCCCCAAGCAAAAACAGATTTTTGTGCCAGAAAGCATGTGGAAGAGATAATGATGAAGGAAGCATTATGATGTCCTAAAAATATTAGATTAGGAGAATAAAAGTTTCCATTCTACTTCCAGCTCTGTTCTTAACTGGTTTGATAACCTGAAATGAGTCATTTAGGCTCTTGGGGCTCAGTTTCCTTATTTGTAAAATGGGTTTTATATCTGCCTAATAGATATATCACTGAATACTGGGGGAATCAATTCAAATAAGTGAACTGCAAGTGCAAAGAATAAAAGTTCAATATCAATATAAGAGAGAATTCTTCCTTATGTGGGTCATGAGCATGTTCACACATTGGAGGAAAGCTTAAAAATTCTTCCTTTTCTATGCACGTTAAAAGCTTTTTGAATGGCAGGTATTAAATTTCTGTTTTTATCCTGTCTCACCAGGTGACCTTGGGCGAGTCAGCTGATATTTCTTCTTTGTAGTTTTTACATCTTCAGGATTTCAGGGTCCCCCCTCCTTTTTCATGCAATGGGAACAATTTAATAAATGACTTCAGCTACACAATCCATTTTTGGAACCTTGAAGTTACTGACTTGGTCTTATTACTGCAGGACAGTCAGAGTGAGCAACTGATTTAAAGTAATATAGCCAGTGGGTTTCCTTCAGAAAGTGAGAGGAAGGGAGAATTTGAATTGTGTATAAACTTTAACTAATTAATGGTGCTTTAATGTTCCCAAAAGAGGTGAAGAATTTCAATGAATGTGTATTTCCAAGGACTTGTATCAACTCAAAAAACTAGTTGGCTGACATAGTATCTTCTCTATATCATGGTACAAGATTAAGTCAGAGTTAATGCAATTTTCCCAATCTCCTCTTCCTTTTCTACTTCCTCTTACCTTTCCACTCCTTCCCTATCATCATCATCATCATCATCATCATCATCATTAAATATTGAATTGCTATTCAATTTTAATGTAGTGCCTCAGCTCCTTTTAAGCACAGTAAATATAACTGCTGATTCCTCCCTTTTTTTCTCCCCTTTTTTAAACCTAAAAATAGATGTTATTTTAACTACTTAAACCTGGATTTTCACTAACTAAATCTGGATTTAATTCTAACTATCTAAACTACAGGCTAAATAAGGTCTTGTCTTTTCTAAGTTGGAAGTAAATTTAATGGAAAAATTTAATACTTTGTGTAAGCAGAGCAATTTGTGATATGTGATGAGACTTTATTTTTTATATATGATTACGTTGCTTCCATTTGGGCATTATCTGTTGAGTCAATGCCCTGAGATTGTCCTAAGACCATGATTCATTATTTCTTATATCTGTAACTTACAGATAATCAACAACAACAATCCTAAAATGCTACATTATTTTATTATTGAGTCACTGGTCTTTAGATTTAGTTCCTTACACACAGAAAATATTAAATAGACTTAATTTGTACACCTCTAATTTATGAATCCCAACACACATTATTAATAGGTTTCTTTTATTAGCCAGTTACTGCCTTCTTCCAAATTTGGATAGCTCTTGGGAATGATTTTCACATTATACCTTGAAATACTTCTGAAGCAGTCAGGCATTTTTTTCCCCTTTTATTGTAAATATGCTTACCGTGAAACAACAAAGGGAGTTTCTCTAAAATCTGTGCAAATACCAAAACCATTTCTCAACTGTTCTTAAATCAAGAGATAAAAGTGGGAGGTTTTGATTTCATGAGGGTAAAAAGAAGCCTCCTGAGGGTATATTTCAATAGAAATAGGAGAAGAAACTCTGGAAAATTTACCCCAACATTTTTTCATCTGTCATCCTAAGCATAGCACTACAATCCCAGAGATATGGACGCATATTCTCATTAGGCAGAGGCTCCCTTGATTTAGCCACTCTAAGTAACTTAGAAGCAGGTGGGAAAAGAAAACCGGGTAGTTTTTATCTGATGAACAATGTAAATCCCTCTCCTGCGATACAACCATTTGTTTTTTATCTCCTTTCTCTATGTATTTTACTAAAGTGAACAGAACAGTATGTCTCTTTTTGTAAAAGGTAGACACACACACACACACACACACACACACACACACACACACGACCAATGTTGCTTTGGGAAAGACTGCAGTTTTCATGTAAAAGAACTGCATGTTTCACCTTGTTCTCCAGGGCTCCAAAATGCCAATCTTGTGATGCGCTGTCACAACTTATGCGTGACTGACTGGTTACAGTGCCCGCTGATCTATATGGAGAGGTGAGAATTTGTCACTGTGCATAAGCAGAAAGATCAGTCAGATACAGTGATAGATCTGTTCTTTGCCTGGATTCGTCTGCTGCTATATTAGGGTAGCTCGGCAGCTGCCAAATCCAATTGTGAGACTGGTTTTGTGGTTGAGAAAACAGGAAAAGAAGAAATGATGTCCTGACATAGCCACTTTGGGGTATAGTAGCTGCGGAGCGAAAATATTATTGTAATAATTACATCAAAATATTCTATATGTACCATAGGGGGGACAGCAGCTGCTTCAGCATCTTGTCTCAGGCACTGCAAAAAGAGTTCACATATTTGGCTTTGGGGTTCAAGTTAGCATCTGGGGTGTAAGTGGATGGACAGGGTCACACAGAACTCAATCTGACTTTTCCAGGCCTGCTAATTAGAATTAGCATTTATAATTAAAAATTAAGCCATCATGCTGGTGCCAGGGGCAAAATATGGTCAAATGACCCTTAAACAAGATGCAGTAGTTTTCTATGAACATATTACAGATTTTGCAAAACTCATTAATGATGCTAAAGACAATGTGCTCATTAGATTGGAGGGTATGAAATGTGCACAGTAGCTTATCTGCTTTTGTGTTCATTCACTCAGCTGTGTTCATTACTATTCATGTGGATTAAAGAGGGAAAAAATAAGATCAAAGAAATAATATCAAGCCATTATCAATCATATTTAACTGGTGCCCTTTGACAATCAACCTTCATTCAGCATTCCATACCTGAGAGGAACTTCTTGCTCACAACGCTCTTTGCTCCCTAAGGGGGTGCTAAAAGGCATTTTGTTTATTCTTTATTTCTTAATGAACCTGGACATTTTAATAATAGCAAAGAAGCAGGGAACACAGAGAAGAGATACTTATGAACTAGCAGGAGAAACGTCATCAGAAAAGTTATATTTGGACTCAGTCTGGTGGAGAATACTCAGTGGAGACATGAATACTTTTTGTCAACAGATCAGTTATCCAGATGCCACAGTGGCCATTCACTATTCGGATGGAGTATTTTTGCCATCACTACATGACTAAATTAATGAGTCAATGGTAAAATGCCCACCTTTAAAGGGCCCTCTACCAAATCCATTTGCAAGGTTTTTTTTTTCTTTTCCAAAAATGTGACCAACTTATACTTTTTCAGTAAGAGAACAAAATCAGTATTCTTAAGTGTCTGAAATTTCAGCAGCAATGCATACATTAAAAGAGAATTAAAAACGTTTCTCTAGGTTCCTTCTAATTAAGGAATCATAACTACTGTAGTTCATGGATATAATAACAAAGCCAAACTTGTAAGAACTGGTGCCATTATCTCCTTGGACTGACATTCAGTCCTGCAATCAATTTAAATAAGCTTGACAGGCCCATCCATATTAAATGAATTTTTAAAAAGTTAGGGGGTAGATTGAAAAAAGAACAACAACAAAACCAAAAGCATGAGAGCTTATTAACTCTTAGAGAACTGCACTGTGATTAAACACAAAGATGTGGAAGACATTCTGCTGCTGTCTTATTGCCATTAGCATTATTCTCGGTAAGAATGTTGTTGTCACTGACACTGTTCGTAATTTTTCAGGACATTTTACAGAACGTTTCACAAATGCGGATCTCATCATATTCCTGGGGTGGGAGCAGCCAAATGAGGACTCCTGTAGAACTATAAAGAAAAGTCCTGCAATATTTTGCATAAATATGAGGAAAGCCACAGGAACAACATTTTGACACTGACTGGATCCTATCAGAGGAAAGCATCTATCACTTTGCTTCAAGGGGAAATTGCATTTGTGAGATAATTCCATAAAATGGATTAGAAAGCCTTTGAACAATGTTTGTGCAGAGCAGAGGTAGCAAACTCAAAGGGCTAGGCAGGTAGTTCAATGAGTGAAACAAGCCCAGTAGGCTCTAGGAATAGAGAACGCATGCCCAGCTAAAGAGGGAAGCCACTTCTCGGTTGCAGTTGTTGCTCTGTAAGAATAGAAGCCCAAAGGTCATGACTTTTTTTTCAAAGAGAAACTGGAAATAGGATTTCTGTGACGTTTCCTGCTTTGAAAATGAGCCCAAGCCATAAACTAACCAACCAAAAAACCAACAGACAAAACAAAACAAAAAGTGCTGTTGGGATTCATCACACCAGCTGCCATTTGCAATTTACAGAGCATGTTGTCACATTATCCATGTTTATTGAGAGTCTCCAGAATATGAAATTCACTACTGATGCTCTGAAGGAGACTGTATCAGTTGAAGACGAGGATTTTAATCTCAAAGAGTATGATGCATATTTGGAGAACCAAACCAAGTAAAGAAAGCAACTCTCTGACAATACTGCGTAAGTATGACACAGCATTGCACTCCTCCTTCTAATTAGTGATAATATGAATAGATCAGACTTTTTGAGGAATAAAGACCAGAAGGAGTGAATGAAACTGTAGAGAGAAAATAAAAACTAATCTTGGAGTCGTACTTTGGGGTAAATATTAGACCTGGTCACTGAGAAAAAGGGAAGAAGTTGAGTAGGCCAAAGGACCCGTTACATTTTAAATGGTCTTCACAGACATACATTTCTAGGCAATGTGACTGCTGTTGAAATAGGATTGAATTTACACTGGGTCATTTCCGTGATGTATAGAATAGCTCGGTCAAGAATTATAGAAATATTCAGGTTTTGATTCTTAGAAACTCATATTGACTGCAGAGATCATGGATAGCTGATCAAGGATAGGTAAGCTTGAAAGAAAATTTCTGATTGCAAACAATTCCATAGCATTATATGTTCTTTTACTTTTATTCACAGTGACAGTGTGTCAGCTTAGATGAAAAGAAACACTGAAGGTTTTTCATGGGCTTCAAACATCACATAGTATTAATTCCGATGAAAAAATTTCAAGACATGACATTAAATGGCAATAATTTTGACACTGAATTTCAAGACTAGGAATTTATCACTCCCTCCATATAAATGGCACCCCATCTGCACGAAGACTTAGCAGTCTTTATAAAAGATGATCATCCAAGATTTAGTGTGTTTAGACTCAAATTTTACTAGTAAGAATGGAGAGAGAAAAGCTAATCTTAGTTGACTTATATTTATTTTTCTTTCAAAAGAAGATATAAAAATGTAGAGCTTATTTTTTTCTTTTGTATATTAAAGAAGCCAAATAATAATACAATTCTATTGCCATCTTATTTAAAGAAGGCAAATAAATAGTGGTTATACATATCTGAAGCTCAGATGTCTGAACTTAGTATGTCTAAAACCTATAAACTGATCTCCTAATGAAACTGCATTTTACAAGGGGATAAAATGTCATAAAACAACTAGCTTGATATTTGTGAAATGGGAATGTCATTCTCTCAGGGAGGGAAATCCAGCCTCCTCAGTACTTCCAGATCTTCACTCTATGCTTGGACGTAATACGTAGACAACTGGGAGCTTTGGAGACACTTGATTTGGCTGAGTATTGCACTCATTGTAACTGGACAGCTTTGGGGTTATGGCTGCACCTTAAAGAGCAGGACTTGAAACTAGCATTTTACCTTGATCAGTTATTGTCACTTTGATACAGTAACCAGTAAAATTCCAGTATTTAGGTTGTCAGTTTACATCCTTAACCAGGTAGACCCTAATCATGCTGACTGACCAATCTCTTTCAGAGTAAACTGCCCCCCAGCAAAGTGCTCCCATATACCCAGAGTCTCCTCATGAGATAGTTAGTGTCTTTGGGGGAAGCATTATCGTTATGTTGCAGGAGAAATGTTGAGTTTAAGGGCATAATAGTCTAGTACCTCATGAAACAACAAAGAAAAGGGAAGGGTTATAAATAAATCGATTTCTGGGATGAACACCACATTTAATAAATGAGAATTGTAAGAAGGAAGATATCATTTAAAAAAATGAGCAAACAAAAAAATAGAATAATAAAATAGATTTTTAAAAATGAGCAAAAATTTGCCCACATTAGAAATGGAATCACCTTGGGCAGCCCGGGTGGCTCAGAGGTTTGGCGCCGCCTTCAGCCCAGGGCGTGATCCTGGAGACCTGGATCGAGTCCCACATCAGGCTCCCTGCATGGGGCCTGCTCCTCCCTCTGCCTGTGTCTCTGCCTCTCTCTCTCTCTCTCTCTGTGTGTCTCTCATGAATAAATAAATAAAATCTTAAAAAAAAAAAAAAGAAATGGAACCACCTTGAGGCCGGGGTACAAGAACTACTGTCTTTAATTTCCACCTAAAGGAAATAATAAAATAAATAAAGGAAAATGAATACTTTCAGGCCATAAGCCACCAGTTTTTCTGATTGGTTGATGAATGCCTTTTGGTCACCAGCATAAATGGTGAGGTTTGACAATTTCTCCCTGCTTCATTCAATGTCCATAGATCTACCTGACAAGAAAGACCAAATTTCCTCTTCATATGGCTGTATGACCAATTTCACTTGCAGAAAACTTTGTGAAGATTTCACAGCAGCATCCACAACTTGGCTGGTGTTATCCTTTAAGATAGGGGTTTCACTTTAATTGTTGGGACTTTATTTAATTCAGGGCATACCAAATATGATAGTTTTGATTTTGCTAAACCCCCCCAAAAAAGATAGAGAATTTATAGCCATTTCTCAAAAGGAGTGCATAGAACTGTTTTCTTCCTTAGCCACTAAAACCTAATAGGGAGCAAAATGTTTTTTTTTTTTTTTTGGAAAACATTTTGGTTATGTGTATCATCTTTCATCATACTTGGGCTGGACTTTGGATTTATCTCAGAGGTCTGTAGAAAGAAAGGGAAGATCAGTTTTTTTTTTTAATTTTTATTTATTTATGATAGTCACACAGGGAGAGGGAGAGAGAGAGGCAGAGACACAGGCAGAGGGAGAAGCAGGCTCCATGCACCGGGAGCCCGACGTGGGATTCGATCCCGGGTCTCCAGGATCGCGCCCTGGGCCAAAGGCAGGTGCCAAACCGCTGCGCCACCCAGGGATCCCTGGAAGATCAGTTTTTAGAATAAAACATGAATGCTTGTATGTTTGGGGTGAGAAAGAGAGTACACCACACCTTCGCCTAGACATGACATCAGTCTGATAAACTTCCATGTGATACTGCTCTGGAGTGTTGCTAAATTAGTTAATCTACCAGTTTAATGACAAATCCACACATTTAGGACAGACACTAATTTTTATCCCCCTAGATATCATACATATGCTCTTTTACATATAGATATGTAATAATGAAACTTACACTCTTCTATATTTATTCTTTACTGTGTATTAGGCACTGTTGAAAACACTTTTAAAATATTGCATATTAGCTCTTTTAAATGCACTTACTATTTTATTTCTCACAATAGGGCACTCAGCTTTCAAAGACCTAAAAAGCCTCAACTTTCAAAGACCTAAATATCGAAAAAATATGCAGTAATTCTATAAGAAGCAGAGACTATGGAGAGGTTTTATTTTATGGTTAACAACTAATTCAGTAAATCTGATCTTAGTGTTGTATTTTTCCTAGTATTCTCAGCTTATTGGTTCCTTATTTATCTTCTTTATTCTTCTGTTCAATCTTCTTGCCGTACAAACTATCCTTCTTTCCTTTCTTCCTCATTTTCCCAATACCAAGTCAACCTTCCGAAGTCTTGGGTTTGAATATCCCCTACATTCATGAAGAAAATAAAAATTCTTGTCTAAAAGTCTGTGCTTCTAAATTCTCTGACAGCATGAGGAATTATTTTTGAAATTATGAAACATTTGATACTTGCAAAAATACTTTGTTCATTCCTCAACCATCTTCATGGAGGGAAAATACGGCACCCCTCTCTGAAAAGAAATGATCAAATAAAGAGAATATAGTCAACATTTTGCTGAAAGAAGCTTCATAAGTTTGAATCCTGCTGGTCTGCAACCCTAGCTCCAACACTCACTACATAGGTAACTTTGAAGATGTTATTTAATCTCTCTTAATCTTGTATTCTTATCTAAAACATGACAGTAATAACAGTATCCACTTCCTTGGTCTGTTGTGAAGATGGAATATGGTCACGAGTGTAAATCTCTTAGCACAGTGTCTGGGATACCGTAGGCACACAAGAAATGTCAGTTACTCCTCTCACCAGTGCAACAAAACCTAAAACCACACACATGGAACTAGCACCTGCTATCTCTTCAATAAATGCTGGTGCAACACTGCCAACAAAGAGGAAAATAATTTCAGTAATAATACAAAAAATAGAACACATTACATTCAGAAGAATTAATTTTCAGTTTGGCCCCAAAAGCTATTGAAAATCCAATTATATCCAGAGTTAGAGCATAAAGGCTGCTTTAGGTATATCCATAGTCTGTCTATCTATCTTTCTCTTGTTTGTTTGCACTTCACAGGTACAAGGGGTAAGAAGACACTTGCCTGGCACACTAAATCCTGGATTGAAACATCTAGGGCTGTTGCCTTTCCCACTGCCAGACACACATCTGTGAGAGGCGAGATTAGGGGAACTTAAGACAGTGATGCCTGAGGCTTGCATTACTAACCATAATAAACAGTTTTCTTTTTTCAGTAAAGCAAATATGAAGGGAGCAGCTGTACTAGAATAGTATTTTCACAGTTACTTCTAGTAATAACTGCACTTTAAAAGTGTTTTCAACACTTGGACTATAAGAATCCTCTACTCCCTTTATGTAGATTACAGTTTTTACTGAAGTAGGGTCATTTCCTGCTCAGTTTCCCCTTCAAGATCTCCCTGGTCCTTGCCCCAATAGAAAAAAGATCTCTCCTTTTGTGTCACTTAAGTTTTAGGGAAAAGGAAGTGACAGATTTGGAGTGTCTTTTAAAAGCAGATAGTTTAAAAATAAAGTATGGCAAACTACATTTATGGTCATCTGTTGATAGTCTACATAGATCTCAGTCTTGGAAGAGTTGCTCTGAAACTCCATTTGGAAATCATGTGCAATTACGTCATCACTCACAACATGGTGTTAACAGCCACCTATCTTCAAGTGCATGGAGTCGCCTGCCTAACCTATAAACATGCTGCTGAGAGATATACACACAGAGAAATATTTTGGAAGAATGAAAATATTCTTAGTCAAAGTCTGGCCTCATTTGCAGTGACAAAATGGATTTGAAGGAAAATTTCTAAACTCATAAGAAACCCACATGGAGAGCAATAGTAGCGCTTGAACTCGGGCCTTGGGAATCTCAGTCAAAACACTAATTGCTATGGGCTCTGTTCTCTCTTCTGTAAGACCAAGGGGTGAATTAAATGCCACTGAGTTTATGAACTCTAAAATCATTCTTCTCAGTAATAAACATGGCTGTCTTCTTATGGTATAGTCAGAAAAAAACAATAATTCCCTGAAACTCTTTTTTTAACGATTTATTTATTTATTTATTCAAGGCAGACACACACAGAGAGGCAGAGACACAGGCAGAAGGAAAAGCAAGCTCTCTGCAGGGAATCCGATGTGGGACTCAACGTGGGACTTGATCCTGGATCCCAGGATCATGCCCTGAGCCAAAGGCAGACGCTCAACCACTGACTCACCCATGCATCCCAATTCCCTGAAATTTCTCATCATGCTATCCCTCTTCCTTGCTTTATTTTATTTTGTAGAAATTATTACCATCACAACACTATATATTTTACTTTATCATCATCATCATTATTGTTGTCCTTCTCTCCCTTCTGGAATGTAGGTTTCATTAGAGCAGGGATTTCAGGTCTTTTCTGTGTACTGCTGTGTTCCCAGATCCTGGAATAGTGACTGGCACATGATAGGTGCTTAGTAAATACTTATAGAATGAATGAGTCTTATAATTGTTCATAATTTAGCTTACTGTTCCCATTGTAGAGACTGTAATTAAAACTTCTTGCATCCTATCTAAAAAAATAATGCTTGAGAATAAATTTCTAATTTAAATTTGAATAATAATCAAAGTCCTTTCACGCTGAAAGATGTATTACTAGTAACAGATAATGGTCGACTGCTCAGGCTAATGGTTTCTAGGTCCAAATTCTCATGGGTTTTCTGGCTGGCTTTAATTAATTAGGATGTCTTTTCTCAAACTGTCTTTTGTGAATAGCTATAAATATATCAACATATAATATTAGCATTGGAAAGGAATTTAGGTCTTTAAACCCAATCTTCCACTCAGTGAGGTTTATGTTTGTAAATAGCCCTGAAAGTCAACCATTCCAAGCTCTGCTTAAGCACGTCAATGATTGAGTCCAACACTGCTCTCTTGGACAATTATTCCTTTTTATGAATGGAAATCTGCTTTCTAGTCACTTCAACTCATAAGGCCTGGTTCTACTAGTGTCATAGAATGTCTCTCTCTCTCACACATTAAATCTTCATTGTCTTTGTTTTTTTGTGGGGAGGGTATAGGGCTTGGTTGATATTTGTCATTGTTATTTATTGTCTTGTTTGTTTTTAGGGTTTTAAAGCATATATTTCTGAAAAGTATAATCATCTGCTTTTTCTTCTGATCAGTCATGAGCCTTCCATCTCTACCTTAGGTATCTCTTTTATATTATTACAGATATATATTTTTTGTTTAAAGATTTACTTACTTGAGAGAGAGATTGTGTGAGTGAGAGAAGGGGCAGAGGGAGAGAGAATCTCAAGCAGACTCCCAGCTGAGTGGGGAGCCCAATGTGGGGTTCTATCCAAGGACCCCGAGATCATGACCTGAGCCAAAATCAAGAGTCAGATGCCCAACCGACTGAGCCACCCAGGTGTATATTTTAAAGTTAATTTTAATTACATAAATTAAGAAAATGGAGGGATGCCTGGGTGGCTCAGCAGTTGAGGGGCTGGCTTTGGCTCAGGGCATGATCCCAAGGTCCTGGGATCGAGTCCCACATCAGGCTCTCTGCAAGGAGCCTGCTCCTCCCTCTGCCTGTGTCTCTGCCTCTCTCTCTATGTCTCTCATGAATAAATAAATAAAATCTTAAAAAAATATTTAAGAAAATGGAAATCATGATAGTAAGATCACAAGTCATGGCTGACACTGCACTGCACACCTAAGAAAATATACTGTTTCCAAATTTCTGGCACAAACCTTAATTTTTGGTAGTTGACAGGAGGCTTATATTGGATGTCTTACATATGCATCCCCAGTAGTATGAAAAGGTCATGAGAAATTCTGAGAAACAAGTGTTTGAAGAAAACAGACCCACAAGACTGTGGCAGCCTTGGTCTGCAGAAGTGAGAAAGGACAAGCAAGTACTACGAAGAAAAAATAAAAACTGGATCACCCCGACTGGATATCTAGATAAGTCTCAGGAAATCTTTGGGTTTTTTTTCTCACTGAAAAGTGTGTTTGTAAACTAGAGTAATGCATCTCAAGCTGCCACATAGAATCATTTGGATATCTTTGCTAAAGTGGATGTTCGTTAAATTATTGGGCCCCCTCAGTTAGAGACTCTGATCCAGTAATGTGCCTTTTAAATAAATTCCCTGGTAGTTCTGATGCAAGCCAAGAGCTGACCACATCTTGAGTGGTTCCAAATTAGGCAACTCTGAGAGTCCATTTTGGTTTTCTTACTGTGAAAATAAGTATGTGTGAAAAAGCTATAAATTAGACGGGAGCATACTTTACTTTTTCTTAAAGTTACTGTATTACGTCTTATATTTTTCTAACCAGTGTTTTTACAATTTTGTTTTCCTTTCCTTTTGAAAATTCAACCACAGTTTTGTTTGCATTTGTCTTCTCAGTCAGGGTCTCTCAGTCTTGGCTCTGTGTTGGAATTACCTGAGGTACTTTTGGTAAGAGATTCAAATTTAGTTGCAGATTTCAGCAAACAAAGGGAAACATTCATCAGGCTGCTGCTAGAATGGGGATGGAAAGCAAAAACTGTAGAATTCTCTGTTATAAAAATTGAACACGGAGTATTCTTTAATTCGCTCATCTTCCACCAAGAACGTCTGAACTAAAAGGAGGTTTCCCACATACCTGCTCCCTTGCTGTGTTGATAATTCTAATTTGAATTCTAGTGGAAATTCTAATATGTGGTGCAGTATCTTCTTGTCTTTTTTAAGAGGGACCCAGGAATAAACTCCCGCCTGGTTTAATAATATGTGAAATGCAAGATGGGAAACTGATGATCATTTGACCAATTATAAAGATAAATCTCTAGCTCTCTCTAAGAAAGAATAAAAATAAAGTTCCATCACTCTACTGCCTGACTTTATTAACTAGTTTATACAATGGTTTGGTTTCCTGCTGATTTCTAAAAAAAGATCTCGGAAATGACTTCTCCCTGCCTTGATGTTAGAAATCCATTTTATATGGTATGTAAGCCTTTAGCCAGTAATGAAAAATCAATATAACCTCCAACTCTTTATAACTTCTACATTTTACTTACAAAGGATTTAATCAGTCACAGTAGGAATTATGGCATGTAAGTACTCTCCTCTTTCTCCATTCAGTTGACAAAATGAGATATTGCTTGTTTTCTGAAAATTGTAGTTTAACATCATCATTCTTGTTCTAGAGATGATATAGTTAGGGTTAATCCTTTATGTTTATTTACCAGCATTAGGGATGTAGATCATTGAGTGAACTCAGCATTAAATAAAATTAAATATAACTTAGTAATTTTTGAATACTGTGTTTGCCCTGAGCTTTGTGCTAAAGCCAATCCAAGGTGAAACATAATAATTTCCCTTTCTGAAAGTCCTCCTTATTATATATCATTAGTATCTAAGATCTATCCTCCAAAAAATAAAAATTAAAAAATCAGTAGGTTTCCAGATGTTATCTTTGCAGGTACATAATACTGTTTTTCTCCCTTTCCCATTGTTTGAATATAAAATGAAGACAAATAATATATAATTTTTTGAATTTGCCTTTTCATATTTGAGCTATGACGGTTGATCTAAGTTTTGATTACCAGACAAGGGAAGAATCAAGAGTGGTTAGAGAAAAAAAAAAAAGTATTTACATTATGCAAATATAGACGAGACCACAGAGGTAGTTTGAGTGAACAATAGAATAAATATTTAAACATCATCTTCTATAAATTAGTTAAACCTTTTCATGCATGTATTTAAATCATCAGCTCATCTTATGGGAAGGAAATGAAAAGGTCAGCAGAAAATAAAGTTAATTAGCTTCTCAGCAGAAGTCAAGACCTTTGGATTTCTTTCAAGATCTCTTAAGACTTAGTGTCTATGAGATGATGATGATATAGTTGTGGTATCAATTATCTATAGCGAGTTTCCCCCCAATTTCATTACCCATCACATTTAGTAAAATTGAATGCCTTTTTGGACATTGCTCTGATTTGGGTTGATCTTAATTGTTCCTTTCTCTGAAGCAATCCCACCTTTCTTTAGGTCTTTCCAGTTCCAAGACAGATTAATTCCCCTTTCCTATGACCTCACCTGGTAAATCACACTGCCCTGTAATTGCAGTGTAGGTCTTATCTCTGGCTCTCTGTATGGGATATGACCTTTACTTTATTTCTCTTTCCTCCTTCGGAATCTAGCACAGGCCCTGGCACATAATATTTGTTTTTTTAAAAAAAAGTGGTTAACTCAATTGAATGTAGCCATGGCAATAATTTCCACGCTGCAATTCTGGTGTGTAGTACCATTGAGTTCTTCTCAAGAGTTTTTCATAGTCAGGAATTAAAGACTACATATAACCCTGAACAGCTTCAGCTGCATAATCAATTCATCAACATTGTCTAGCCACACTTATTACTAATTGTAGAAGAAAGATTCAACAGGAAACAAACAAAAAAAGGATTGTTTATTGTTATTAAACTAATTATATTTAAGAAGTGTTTGGTTTAATAGTCTTCTAGAAAAAAAGAGTCCAGCTGGAAAGCTAGTCAGCATAACAAGTTTTTCTTTCTTTTTTTTTTTTTTTAATCTTAACATTTGATTATGGGGCACTAACAATAAGGACAAAGATTTTATTTGGAAAGTGCTGGCTAGAGTGAAATGTTCATATATGTAAAACAACATCGAAGTGGGACAAACATACTTTTAAATCAGATCCTTGGCCTGTAAGTATGAATTTGTGCTTTGCATCTAACCCAGTGTTCAAAGGTACAAGAAGGAGATCTGGAGATCTTTTCTTCTTTTATCCCACGGCACTTCTAATGAACTTTTGTCAAAGGTAGAGGTGTTTACTTATTTATTTAAATTTTGTTAGTCAACATACAGTGTAATATTGGTTTTTGGAGTAGATTTCAGTGATTTATCACTTACATACAACTCCCCAGTACTCATCATAGCAAGCATCCTTCTTAATGCCCATCACCTATCTACTCATCCTCTGCCCACCAAAGGTAGAGGTGCTTAAAAGAGAGAATGAAAATGGGCAGATTAAGGAAATGGGGAGGAGCATTTCGGTCAAGTAAATTCTTTTAAGAAATGGGGGGGAAAATTAAAAGAACTGAGATAAAGTGAATGGAGAATATAAAAAGAAGAAAAGATGGAAAGAATTATAACAAAAGAAGAGGGAAAAGGAACCCATCCCAAGGGGGAGACATGATTCAAAAACAAAAACAAAAATAAAAGTGAAAAAAAACAGGAAACCAGACATGATAGAGAAAAAAGGATATATTCTTATGGAAGATAATAGAAGTTGAAAACATAAGACTAAAGATAATACAGGCTTTATAGACCATATATAAATTAAGCCTATTGTATAGAAGAAAATTTGAGAAAATCAAAGCAAACATCTTGAGTCAAACATCAAGAAATATCAACTGAATGCTTACTGCTTGTTCAGTACCTAAAATCAAACAGCACCCTCCCTATCCTATAAATCAGTGTGTTGTTCTAGGTGAATAGGATTAGAAACAGAGCTGGAAGCCAGAAAAAGATACTCACATGCATTTTACGTTTTCCTTCCCTTTTTTTTTAGGTTAATAGTGATTTGCAGTGACGCCCCTATTCATCAAAACATTTCCTTCCATTCTTTAGTTTATTATCTGGGTACAGTAGAAAGCCAAACAATGACTTTAGCTTATAGGCTGTTACTTGTGAAGAATAACCTACACAGATTCTGATTTATGCTGTTTCTCTTTTTGGTAACCAGTTTAAAGAACTGAATACCACCACCGTCCTCTAGGGAAACAAGTCACACACAATGCACTGCATTAAATGATTTATCTTAGCAAAATCAAAGAAGTAGGCTTTCTCCTTTTTGAGGTAAACAACCATCCACTGCTGAATTACCAATCTGTGATCAGTGCTTGGTTAATAATATGAACTCAATTTCTCGGCCTTTATTTGACCTACATACGGATAACTTAGAAAATAATGCAAAAGAAAACACTATATAAAATAATTTCGGTCAGTATTTCCTGGAGAAGAGGAGATCTCTATCATCTATTTTCCTAATGCTTGTGAAATTTTGATGTCAGGTACTCTGGATCTAAAAATGCTTGATCTCAATTATTATATTAATGATGTATCAAGTAATGGCCACTTTCAACATGCTCGGTGGAAATCAATAAGTTTAGCACAGTGCAATTCTCCAAAGATGATCAATTTTTCAGAGAGCTGGAAATGTAAAAATGAAATTGAAGGTGTGCTGCTAAAATTCAACAACTATAAATATTCTTTGAAAAGAAAGTTTTGTCCATCCATCCATCTATCCATCCATCCATCTCTGCTTTGTTGCAAAAAAGGTCTTAAGTGATTGCTCAATAAATTTTTACTGAATGTATCAGTAATGTGACAATAGAAAACAAAAGCCAGACAGGAACAGAACCAAGGCCTGTTGGCAGCAGTGGCAGGAGACAGAGGAGGTAATACGTAACAGCACATTTATGAAAAATTGGAATATTACAGCAATGTTGCATTACCAGTCCTTGTAATTTCATAGTAAACTATCCAAAGGTGCAGCATTATACTTTCATATCATTATAGATAGAAAATAAGGTGTGGTTCAATTTTCTGGGTGCATTCATTCAACATTTGTGTCAGGTACTATATTTTTCAATAGGGATAACAGGGTGAAAAATCCGTTTTGTGACAATCCAAGATTAGGGAAAGAATGTAGAAACCTGATTCTTTTGGTTTGCCCGTATTACTAACTCAATAATCAGATGACATCACCATGAAGTTTCAGGAGATTCCTATGGAAAAGTTCTAAAATAGATTACTGAAAGCTCTGCTATTTAGTGTAGCATCCTAAAGCTGTGCCGGTCCTTTAGTAAAGACATTATCCATTGTTGAAACTTTTATTTGCTGTGAAGATTCCTTTTAAAGTTTCTGCAAAGGCTCACTTTTGCATGTGTTTGGAATTTATTTTTATCAGATTTTAAAATCTGAATTTAATTTTACACAGCAGAGTAAATTATGGCCCACTGATTTACCCAATGAAAGACCATGGGCTAATCCTTTCGGATTATGGTGAAAGAAAAGGAACACTTTAGTTAATTATAGAATGAGTTTGCATGATTTATCATCCCCAGATCTGTTATGGAAAACTTTCAAGGGATTCAATATACATGTGGTTATTTTTCTAGATGATACTGTTGTTGTTACAGCTGGACTTCACCATCTGAATCATCTTGGGTTTATGATTAGACCCCTAAGTGAAACATTATTTTGAATAAATCATCTTCCCAGAATAAAAACAAGAGTTTCGGCTCAAGCTTGGTGATTAATGAAGTGGTACAATCAACTTTTAGTTAATGGCAGGATTTAGAAGCTGGGAAGTTGTTATGCTGATGTATTTTTCTAGCTGATAGAGAATGCTAGTTAGCATCCAGCTAACCAATAAACTGGATATAAGTCACATGAAGATCTTTGCTCCAATACATCTTGACCTGATTAGTTAATCTGCTAAATTACAGAATTTGACCCTTTATTTTGTATTCATACCCATCAGGCCTAAATGGTTGTGAAGCTGTAGATAGTAAATAAATGAAAGGATGTGAAAGACTCTAAGGTTAGTTAGTGCTAAGCTTTAGCTATTCCCAGACAAGATGCAAGATCAACATAACCACAGGCAGGTTCATAGGATGCAGAAAAGCAAGCCAGCTCTAAAAATATGAGCAGCATATTAAATGCATTGCAGCTACATAAGGCCAACTTTTTAAAGTGCAGACATTATATTTGATTGCTCCCTATCAGATAATAATAATATTGCTAGTTAAGTTCCTGCTACATTTGGTATTTATTGCCTCATTTAATTCTTGTACCTCTCCAGTGAGGAAACAGGGGGTAGGACTCAGACAGGAAGGAGGGCAGAATGACTCTTAATTTCAAAGCTCAATCTTTTTGATTTTTTTTTCCTTTTCTAAGCCAGTATGTCTTCCACTACTACACTCCTATAGCCATCCACAAAAGTAATTTGGGCTCTTTGCACTAACAACTTTATATTTGTGTGGTAAAATTGCTTGTGAGCGACAATTTATTGGACTCTGCGGCCGCAATAGATGAGAGAAGGAATAAGAATGTCTGGGTTCTGGTCTTATCCGCCCACTGATTGCCTGGTTAAGCCGCTGACTTTTTTTTTTTTTTTTTCCCCTGCAGCATTGGAAAAAATGTCTTTCTTCATCTTCTATGAAATCCTTAAGGGAAGGCTATTTTTCCCCCTCTTTCTCTTTCTAAGTCTTTATGTGTTACCTACCTGTGGCAGTTAGTAAAAGTGGGCCTTTCACTGCTGCAGAAGGATAATAAATAGTACGCTCTTGTACCTGCCTCTCGGAGGTATTTTAATTGATATGTAGTTAACAAAGAATGTGGTGATATTCCTGGAAATTGCTGTGAAATGTGAATAAAAAATGATCAACGGGACCAACAGGCACAGCTTGTCAGGCATGTTTTTAATTTGCATTTATGTAACTTTCCTATTTCTGGGCATCCGTGTGAGGACACATCTAAGAAATTAAGCGGGGAAATTTATTTTTCCAAAATGTTTGCTGACCTTCACAGTACAAAAACCAATGAACCCGAACTTCCGAGACGACAGACTGTCGGGAATTGTAAAGATGACTCGGGCAGTGCATTGTTCCTGCGGGAGGAGCTCAGGCCTTCCTCTAACAAAAAAGTCTAAGTCAGCATTTACTTAGAAAATTTCTTTTAAAAGAGTTACAGAGGCAGTCCAGAAGTATCAATATTCCCTGTACAAACTCATATCTTTGTTCTGTTCTCTTGCTCTTGTGCCGTCTCTCTCTTTTTGAATTTCCTATAAAAGCTAAATTAGGTCTCAAGGGTTCTGCACCACTAAGCAAGGATCTCTTCTAGTCCATTGTGATGGAAGTAAATGTACTCAGGAGGGAGATGTACTTGAAGGAAAGGCTAAAGTATCTCCCTTCATTGAATTCTCTTATCTCCCACACAAGCTACCCACCCTGACTTCTCTAAATACTTGCCGCCAGTGCGCACGCGCACATGCACTCCAACCAGCCCTCTGCAAAATAGTGCAGTAGGTAGGCTATTTATCTTAAATCGGCACAACCTTTCTGTGCTTGCCCCGTCTCAACTCTGCCTGGAGAAGATGGAAAGAGCTTTCAAGTTTACAGGCCCTCGAGGTCTCTTTGGAGACCCTACGAAAATGCGTTCTTGGGAAAGGCTTTGGTAAACTCATTTACTGGGGTATAAATGATTCTGAAGCTGAATTTCTCCATGGTATATGCCTTACAATAGAATTCAGGAGCAATCAGACTCTTCTTGTGATATCTGTGACCCTTACTATATTGTTCTAATGAGTCTTGTGTTGCTGGTGTATTGTAAGATATGGGACTAAGGTTCTAATAAAGTTGGAGACACCAGGCACAGAGTAGGGGACAGATCTATTCAATTTTAGAATCACCAAGGATATTCCAGGTCAGGATTCTGGAATCACATGGTCTTGAGGTAGAATCCCAGTGTGTACATCTTACGCCTGTTTGGTTTTGGACAGGTTCCTTAATCTGTACAAAACTCCGATCCCTTTATAATCAAAACAACATAAAAACAATACTGATAATAAAGTATTATCCTTAAAGGCATGAATCCATGGACTTGGAAATTTGGAAGTACCCTGGAGACAATCTGATTTACAGATGAGGAGGTCAGCCCAAGAGGTGACCTAGGATGCATAGTCAATTAAAGGTAGCAAAATGCCTCTTGATTTAAATTCTAGAACTCTTTCCACTAAGTCCCCAGAAACCAGTCTGGATTTTGTAAGACAACAAATTATCATTGTGTCGGATACTGCTGGCACTTGTGTGTGAGCCACATATTCTCAAATTAAGACACGCTGCCTCAGAGCCAGGTGCAGTGTATGGTCATTGGTGGCAATTTTTTTTTTTTTTTAATGAATGTTTATAATAGAAAGGCATGCTTTCAAGTGATTTCGAATGATCATCTTCTCATCCCAGATGTTCAATTAGTGGCAATGAGACAGGACATTTTAATATTGTGTGTGACACAAAGAGAAAGTGAACCAGAGCGTTTTTTCCCAGGCCACTCACCTAGCTTTGGCCTGGCCAGTGTCAGGCAGGCATCTGTTGGTCAGGCACCCCTGCAAGGGCCTCTGAGACAGGGAAGGGAGATTAACAGTAGGATCTCAGCTTGCAGCATCCTCTGGCTGTAAGCGAGTGATAGGGAGAGGAGAGAGCATAGCTGTTCAAACCCTGCATTCAAATCCCAGCTCCTTTAGGTGCTACCTGGGTGACCTTGAACAAGTTAGTTAACCTCTCTGTGATTCTGATGATTAATTGAAGTAATTAATATAAAGTGCTCACAAAAGTGCCTAGAACATAGTAAGTGATCAATAAGAATTCTCTGTGATGTTGAAGAAACCTAGATTCATGCTAGGGGAATGTGGACCTTATAACACATTTATATTTATATAACATTATTTCACCCCATCAGTTATCTTGTAGTGGCATTTAAAAAAAATACGCATTTTTACATTTTTTTGGGAATTGGACCCTAAATAGTAAGATAACGGTTTTTGAAAGTAGCCACTGTTTGCAAGAATACTGGGTTAGCTTTTTAATCTTTTTAATTATAAATGTCCAGTAAGAAAATATATATTTTTTTCTGGATTCAAAAAAAGTTCATCAAATGCTTTTCAAACATTACAGCATTTATCTATATAAAACTTAGCATTCAGAAATAGGTTCTGCCTGAGAAAGCAGGTTTTGGACTGCTAACAAGGTGCTAATATCTGCACCACAACGCTGTACTTTTCTGCCAACTGACTCGGTTTGTATTTAATTAGACCATAAGATGCTGGGCTGAGTATAGTGCAAGTTACATAAGTCTCGCAATTTAGATCTCCCGATGTCAGTACCTTCCGTTACAGCACAAAACACCACTGAAATTATCACATTCCTGATGGGGAATCTTAGAAATGAAATGATAAATACAAACATTCATTTGTTTTAAGATCAAATAGTGAAGAATTTGAATTTTTAAAAGTTGCAATGCATTTTACAGGTGTGCATTTGAAAGAAGATTCACATGATATTTTTGAGGAGTTTTTCCTAATGGAAAGTATAATTTTTAGCAAGGAGAAGAGGAAAGATTCAACTATTTTAGATCCTTTGTGAGATCTTTATAGGTCGTGGTAAAGTTTGATAGAATAAAATACTGAGGAACTCCTGTTTTAAATGTGGCAAGTTCCTTCAACACTGCAAAAGAACAGAACAACCCTCCATAGCTATGGGGAAAAAAAAACCATGATGGATATAATCATATTTAGTGAAATGGTATATGGGGAAACATTGCAATTTATATCTGGTAAATGTTGTTTCTCTAAGCCTTTTCAACTGATCGCGCTAAACAAACATACATAAATATAAGGAAGAAAAGCACCAAACTATCATAACAGTCTTAAACTTCTTCTCTGTAATTGGATGCAATGTTATACAAAGTCAGTGTTTTGAGATCATGTTCACCAGGTAGGTTAGGACCCACTAGATGACAATAAGGACACTTACTAGGGAAAAGTTTTAGGGGGCCAACTGATATATCAGCTAAGCCTGGTGACAGTGGCATGAGCCACACCAAGCCTCCAGACCTCCTCTTTTTTATCTAGTGACCCCCAAATTGTTAAGAGGCAAATTTTAAATGCAGAAGCAGTCAACAGTCACATATTTCAGTTTTTTAAATAACTGGTATGACATAAGACTGATAAATCACTGACCTCTACCTCGGAAACCAATAATACATTATATGTTCATTCAATTAATTGAATTTAAATTTTTAAAAAGTGATAAATAAATAAATAAATAAATAAATAAAAGTTCAAACACCAGGCCCCCAACCTCAATTCATCTTAGAACGACAAAACTCTTAACTTGGAACTCCAGCAGCTCTCAGCTCTTATCTCAGTCTAACCAAATTTCTACTTCCCAATGAGATCTCTCTGGGAAAATTATGCATATGCTATAATTGGTCTGAGATTCTCTGAGCCTCAGTTTTCTCATCTGTCATATAGAGATAACAGTATTGCACATCTTTTAGTGACAAAAATTCAAAGACACTCCATGAAGATTGAATAGGAGGGCACTATGCTAAGAATTTTACAATGTTCTCTCATGTAATTTAGCCCTAGCAATGACTCTGTGATGCAATTGTTATCTTTATTTTACAAAAAAAAAAAAAAAATTGAGGCCCAGAGAAGTTAAATAATTTGCCCAAGGCCACCCAGTACTTATGGGAAGTTGGGTTGGAACCTCTCTCACTTGAATGCCTGAGATTGTAAATAGCTCCCGAAGAGGTCAAGGACCACCTGTAGTAGCTGACACATAGTAAGGGTGGAGTAGATGTTAGTTTCTTCTCTTACATTTTGATTCATGGGAGGTGGTGTACACATATGATTTTTGCCTTATAATTGTGCCCTCAAACTTGTCCATTCTGTCCTTCCACCTGAGAAGTTTCTCTGTGATTCCTTGCTAATAAAAATCTACACAATCTGAAGGGTTTAGTTCAAGTGACCATCCATAAAATTCATTCTAATCACTGTAACATTGACTTTCTCACTTCTGAACTCATCTAGCCTTTACCTGTGAAGGAATTCTTGGGCAATGTGGTGTGCTATTAGTTAACAATTTACATCCATCCTGTTGAGACCCCAGGGTTTCACTTCTCAACTCTCAAGAAAAGTGACAGCATTTTCCTTTGGTTAAGAACACAGATTAAAACAAAAACAAAAACAAAAACAAAAACAAAAGAACACGGACTCAGGTGGCAGCCTGCTCAGGCCTGAAAATCCCAGTTTTGCCATTTATTAGATGTGTGACTTTGGACGAGTTACTTAACCTCTTTGTATCTCCATTCTTTTACCTATCAAATGGACCTAATAATAAACACTATTTTTTCATAAGTTTACTGTGAGAATTACCTGAGTTAATATTTGGTAGGAATTAGACCTGAACACGATACATTGTAAGTGGTATAAGATACTTATTTTTTTTAATAAACAAATTTTATTCTTTGGATATTTTCTGACAACTACATAATACTTAAAACATACAAGATATACCAAATATTTGTTCATCAGTTAGCTAATTGGCCAATTTTTGAGTTTTCTCATCCATAATTAATTTGAAGTTTCAATGACCTATTATGCACGATTAAGGTAAAGAATTGGGAGTTGGGGATTCCAAGTTGTGTGACCTCAAGTGGCTCAAAATATAGAGAAGATAAACGTGAGAAGTTATACTGGGATATTAATTAATCACTCACTATGGGAATGTGTATAAATAATGTACTGCAGACTCATTCTATTAATTGTGGCCAAGCTGCCTGTCACTTCTCAGATATATGTCTCCTTGGCTAATGTCTAAACTCCATGAGGTTTAACAATTCTTTTTTATTCTCTTCTATAGTGCATTGTATTTCGACATATCTTTAATATAGTATGATTCCTTTAATGCTTGAAAACGTTCACTCTTTCAACATTCATTGGGTGTCAGTTTTTGTGCTGGATGATGGGAATACAAAGTTCAATAAGGCATGGATCCTTTCCTCGGGAACTTGAGAATTTAGCGTTGGGGTCAGCAAACTATTGCCCACCCCAATCTAGCCTGACACCTGTTTTTGTAAATAAAGTTTATTGGGATACAGCCATTATCATTCATTTACATGTGGACTATGGCTGCTTTCATACTACGTCAGAGTTGAGCAGTTGTAGCAGAGGACACATACGCCATAAGGTCTAAAATATTAACTAATGGGGGCTTTATGGAAAATGTTTGCTGACCCCTGGTCTGGTGGAATGTACTGAAGTGCCTCTTTTTTGAGAGGGATATTGTTTCTATCTCAGGTTTGTTGATTCTGAGGTTGGTGGTCATCCAGAACTTCTACAGAGATCTGGTATTTTAGAAACCTGAGTGAAATGAACAGTTGATTATGGTCCAAAGCCTCCCAGAAATAACTGTGCCTCGTTATCTATGAAAAGTTAATAGAGAACAGCATATCATTCTTGGTTCTTTTTAGAGTTTGAGATAGTTATTGCCTAGGTACCCAATCCAATGTAGTTCCTAAGCTATTAGGGTATCAGGTTCACATGGACTGGAAAAAATATGATGGACCACCATGGAAGAGGAATCACAGGTCCTGGAGCATTCCCTTCAACTAAAACTTTTGTAAAAGCACACTGTATAGTATATACTATATAACTGCAAAAGATACAATTTCTGAGGCATTTTAGATTTTATAGCTTTAAATAAAAGTTATGAATTTCTTCTTAAATGTATTAATGAAATCTAAATCTCAAAATCTTTTGGTATCTGTATCATACGTTTGAAAGGAAAATGCATAAATAAGCTCTTCTCTAACAGGGATTTTATAATGTATATTTTTCTTCTTCTTAAATTCGGACTTCCATTTTACCTCATCTCTCCAGAATTTTATTCTAATGTTAACATTTTCATGTCTGAAAGTCTTTTTAAATCACCAGGTTATACTTCTCAGAGAGAAAAACATATTTATATATTTAAATTTAGCATTCCTCTCTCAACAAAACACCCCTGTCTTGGATGTGGGTTCTAAGCGGTAACAATTCCTCTGGATTGATTTTTTACTAGAGCTTACCAATACAACACAATTGATACAAATTACACAAAGATATAACAAATTTTATATTTATCAAACATAAGAATAAATCTTTGAAGGATATTCATCCCTTAGTAAGTCAGATAGGGCTTTTTTCCTTCCACTTAAATCTGGTACCTATGCTTGTCTCTTGTTTACTACTAGAATATAATAGAGCTTAGCATGACTTCTCTTCCTCTTTCTGTTTTTAGAAATGTAGGTGTTGAAAAATGTATTCACATAAATACGTAGATAGAAGTAAAACTAATTTTGCCATAGCAATTGAGTTCACTTCTTTAAACTCCTTCTGAAATATACCTTAAATCACGCAGCATTCTATTATCAAAAACTATTTTTAATGGCTTAAACTAACTGATAATTTGGTTAAATCTTCTTCCAGTTTTGTTGAAAGTCAGGAAATGGAAACTACCTGACTTGTAAAAGGACATTTTGCCCCTTCATTAGAATCATTCACTTTCTCAGCCTCAAAATCAGTACTTCAAGTTGTGTCTTTGTTTTAGAGCGATGGCAATTTTTCCGTCTTGGGAACCACAGATAACACATAATAAGATTTGAAAAGAATGAGTTTGGTCTTTTGTAAAGTGGAAGTGGGGTTATTGTGTAAGGGGAGGTAGAAAAGAGGAGCCAGCTTTCTCAGGGAATACATATGAAAACTGAGGACCTGTGAAGGAATACTTTTTAGAAATCCTTCATGTACTCCTAGGGAAGGATTTCTCAATCTCAGCACTGCGGACATTTGAGACAGAATGATCTTCGTTTTGGCAGCTATCCTGTATATTGTAGAACGTTTATTGCCATTCCTGACCTTTACCGACTGGATGCCAGTAGTGTCTCCCCAGTTGTGGCAACCAAAACTGCTTTCAGACACGGCCAAATATCTCCTGAGAGACAAAACCACTGTCTGTTTTGAACCACGGCCCTAGGAGTCTAAGCACCCATGGATGAAGCCTACCCCAGCAGTGAACATCATACTGGAATTCTGTCCTACTGGATACCAATGAGTTTCCAACAGGCTCAAGGGCAAATTGGGATTCCTTATCTACCTCAGAGTATAGGAATATTTGCAAATTTCCCACAACCTCACCAATAGGAATTGGTTCTCTAGTTGCTTATATTTTGAGACTTGAGTGTGTCTGTGTTGGTGTTCTTTAACATCTTCAGGAATTGTAAAGCCCCACAGTATTATCAGGAAATACATATGGACTAGTTTATTGGAGGTAAAATGAAGGCAAGTCAATTAATTTTTCTATATAAGCATCCTAACCTTTCCTCCAATATTTGAAATAATATATGTCTTGAATTAATATGAGCCTTCAGAGACAAAAAGGGCAATATGCATCCCCATCCCCTTTTTAAGAGACGTAGCTCAGGAGAGTGTCAGGAGAGAGAGAGAGAGAGAATCTTAAGTATGCTCCATGTCCCAACGTGGAGCCTGACGCGGGGCTCGATCTCACAACCCTGAGATCATGACCTAAGCCAAAATCAAAAGTCGGAGCTAACCTGACTGAGTCACCCAGGTGCCCCAGGTCATTCTTAATGAGAACTTAGATAGAACCTTTCCTTTCTCAATGATGGAGAAAGCTTTTTTAAACTGGATATTATTATTATTTACGTTATTGTTATTTCTATTACTTCTTGTGAATTATAGCATATGGCTTTCAAAAGTAGACTGCAAGCTCTTCAGAGGATGGGAGTGAATCCTATCACCTCTGTATCTTCAACACCTAGGATGGTGCCGAATGCATAAGAGGTCCTTGATAAATATTTTGTTATGAATGAGGGAATAGTTGTGCAAATATCAAATAAGTTAAATGTCTTAATGAGTCATTGAATTTTCACCTTACCCCTATTATTGTACTAGCTGAACTCGGCTAAAACACAACTAAAACACAATGAGTTAAAAAAGATAAGGTACAGCCTTTCTTACAGTGCCAAAGAAACGAAGCATTCACCTTGACACTTAGGATTAATCTAAAAAGAATATGTGAGAAATTTTGAATGGACAGAGAAGGTAATGACAAACTAATTATCTGATATCTTAAAATCTATAGGTGACTTTTAATATTTTGTATGTTTTTTGACAGTTTTCTTTTTTATGCATGTTATATAACTTAGATCACATAATACATTACCATTTTGTATTTCAGCTTTTTTAAAAAAAATTATGAAACTTTAGGTTTAGTGAGGTCAGGCATGATGTCCTTCTTGCTCACCATCTTATCCCTAGGACCTGACACAATTGTCAGGTATGTATAAACACTTAATACTATTAAGTATTGCAGAATATTGCAGAATATTGAACATATGGTAAATACATACTAGTATAACAGTGAATATATACTATGAAAATATCTCATAAAAAAGCATTACAACAGATTTTCCCTGTGTTGAACACATCATGATGAGAGTACTGTAAGTCTTTAGGCACAAGTCTTTAGGTGTAGAATCTTATTGATACTTTATTTCCTCTGCCAAAAGGTGAATTACTAGACCAAAGAGTATGATCATTTTTAAGGCTCTAGGCTCAACGATGGTATCAATATGAACACCTACAATAGAATATGAGGGTGTCCAGGTCATCACATACCTGCTGTAATTTGACAGGTAAAGATGCCTTCAAACTGTATTCATTCTTTAATAAGTGAGGCTGAGCTCTTTCTCACCAAATGTTTATTAGTCATTCACATTTCCTCTTTTTGGAAAGTAGTTGTTTATGTTTTTATTAGGGACAATATCTTAAGGCATTGAAATCATATCCTTTTTTTTAATACTTTATTTATTTATTCATGAGGGACACACAGAGAGAGGTAGAGACACAGGCAGAGGGAAAAGCAGGCTCCCTATGGGGAGCCCAATGCAGGACTCAATCCCAGACCCTGGGATCACGACCTGAGGCAAAGGCAGATGCTCAACCACTGAGCCACCCAGGTGCCCCGAAATCATATTCTTAACGTGTTAAAAAGGGCCCTGTTTAGTTTATATTTGGGGATTTCCTTTTGCCCAGCTACCTATTTGGACCTGTCCTGCAGGTCTGTACAAATGCTATGTGGCTCATCCAGGTGGTGTCTATAGAAGCTCACTGAAAACTACAGAGCACTAAACATGGGCCAGAAATTACTATAAATTTTACCTGCTATTACATTTGTAAAGAGATGAGACTGCATCTGTCAGCTCCTCTCAGGTTTACATAGTTCCTTTTTTAATGTTTTCAGAATTATCCTTAAGAGCAGCTACAGTGCAAAGACTGACAGAATTAATGAGTATTAGGAAACAGCCCTATTTCTAAAAGACAGAGTAAGCGAAGCAGATATTTTACATGAGGTAAAACAGAGAATCACCTGAGATAAGCCTACAATTTTTCTCAACATGACATTAGTAAACACACTAGGTACTAAATATAAGATGAAGACAACCCAATGTGGATTCTGGTGCAGTCCATTTTCTTTCTAATAGTATCTGTAGTCAAATTTAGTCTAGTGTGGGAGTCAGGACCATTATATAATAAGATCAATTCGAGTCCTAGAGAATAAACAACAGGATAAGGATGGTGTTTCGAGCTATGTGTTAAGGCACAGCTTACTGAAGAGGCCTGAAAAATCAATAAGAGTGGACTAATAATTGTGCTTTTAAAGAAATATGAATGGAGTTCACTTGAAAAAATAAAAATTAACCATATAAATGGTAGCTCGATGTAGGAAATATTGTGTTTCAGCCAAAATGCAAAACACATTATATTCCAGTATTGTTAAGGCATAGCAGAAGTCTGTATTTATATAGAATTAATGCCAAATTTAATTTTTTTCTTTAAATGTCTGGGCACAATTAGACCTGGCTCCTTCTTAGGTTTTCAAGGTTCTTTTCTTAAGAAGATATTTTATGCTTGGACAAGACATTATTGGATAGGATGATAATAGGCCTTTGATACAAATGATGTGCTGATGAGACTTTCAATCCTGGTCAATCACAAACCTAATTAAACTCAGGTAGGTGGTATGCTTGGCTCTTCAACCCATTCCTTTGCTGAAGTGCTTATGGTCAAAGATAGATAATTCTTCTGAGAAATATAAACATTGTAAGAGAAAACCAATGAGCTGAGGGACAAATGAGTAGATGAACATTACAAACTGTAGTGTAAGTGCATGTTGGTTACTGAATGAAGAGGAATTTCATATTTAAAAATCAACAGTCTTTATTGCTACTTTCCATAAAGTTGTTTCCTTCTTTGAAGTAGATTCAGAAAAGGTTAGGATCTTAGTAAAGGAAAGGTCTGTAAATAAACAATTTTACTCAAAATTTAAAATCTCTGTAAAAGAAGATATTTGAGTTTATGAAATTAAATTTTAGAATCTTCGAGAAAATTTTACTCTTTATAGTTTGAATTCGCTATTATTTTTTAATGGATAGTTTCTGTTTAGAATCTGTAGATATGTCCATAATACTTATTTGAATTTTTCCTGAGACTGGTAAATGTCATTATCATTACTTCAGGAATAAAAACAGCAGACAAGTGTTGTTTGCTCAAGGGGATCTTGTGATTGAGTAAAAAACAACTTTATTCTTAGCTATTCTTTATGTGACAAAAACACCCATGAGAATTCTCGTAAAATTTTTATCTTTAGGGCCAATGCTAGTCAAATGGTAGTAGAGGTGCATCGCACTTACCAAGTATAAATATGATAATTGCTTAGTCTGCTATGTAATCGATGTCTGCTATGGGTGCAGCAGTTGGCCAAAAAAAAAAAAAAAAAAAAAAAAATGTTCAGCCTAAGAAAGAAAACACAGAGTAACAAAAATAGAACTGGACTTAGAGTCAAAAGCCCTCAACTGAAGTCAAATTCTAGTCTCAACCTCTTTAACAAATAATTATGGACAAGCCATCTATTTTTCTCATTTAGGAAAAAAGGATGTAATCAACACTGGACATCTGAGAAATTCAAGTGAAACAAAAATTATCCAAGGAACTCTTAAGGAATTTTATAGGAAAATAACTTTCCTTGAGACGATCATCTTAGATGGCATTGCCTATTATCTATTGTAAGTACTCAGTAATCTAGATTCGAAGAATCGCATGTAAGCATGATCCACCACTGAGGGCCAGCTATAATGTTGTCATATGTTCGTTTTTATTTTTTGCTCATTGCACTATGATAAAAGAGTCTTTGTTTGACCTAAATCAACATTCATGTCAACCATGTTAGATAACCTTTCAAAAGTCATTAATGAAATTGCAGTGGAAAGAAATTCAGAATCAATTTATTTCATTACAAAAGAACACTTTCTACAATAAATAAAATAAATTCTAACTAACTCTGACATGGGTGGCAGCCAGAAGTGACCTTCAGTAATACTGGTAAACAGAACAAAATAAAAACACAACTGGAAAGGTGTTAATGCTACCTTATTAGCATTCCTATCATTGATATTTCTGAACTGTCTTGGGAAAGATGCTCCTTTCCTTTGTTCCTTTGGTACTTAACTTTTTTTCTTTAATTACAAGAATGAAAATATATGTGCAAGGGTGGAAGTGGAATTAAGCCTTTTGAAAGGTAGTCAGCATTAAAAAAAAAAGAATATTAGACTGTTTATTCTAAACTTAATTTTAGAGCAAACTGACAAATAGGTTAGGAACCTAAAAATTTCAAGATGAATTTATCTAAACTATTTGGTTAAAAAAAAGATTATTACCAAGAAGCACTGTACCTTAATGATACGATGTGTTTTTCCTGAACAAATGTTCCTCTATTTAAGCAGACTGTGTGGCATTTGCTCATATTCAATAACTGTGGAAATTTGGAACAAGGTTTCTTCTTTTTATTTTATTTTTTTTTTAAGAAAAAGTGTTTAATTCCTTTGCTATGTGCCAGGCACAACTTATGTACGAGTTAATAGGAAATGTTCTGTGTAATGAATTTATTATTTGACCTGACAATAATAATGATAGCCAATTATTCACTAGCAACTCAACATGTCTAAGTTATTTCAACTTGTGTATTATTGTTTGATTCTGAGATCTGGAGCCAACAGCTGCTGGATGGTAAAATATGACTTGCATGTTCATTCCAGCTCAAGCAAGCGATAAACTGAAATTTTTACTTGGGAAATTTAGAAGAAGGGTCTAATTCATGTTAATGCAGTGTTATGAAACACATAGGAAGTACTTTAATGGCTCATGCCTTGGGCAGGTGAAATTAAACATATTTTAAACGTGGCCCGATAAATAACTAGTTACAATTATTTTCATTACACTATTTAGACAAATAAAAATAGCACTACTGTCTGAATTTCCCAGTCTCAGAATTAATTACAGGCAACAACACATTCTGATCCCATTTAACAAGATTGTCTTTAAATAGTGTTTTTAATGGAAAGATCAAAATAGTGGTTTAATGTTTACTAAGTACTAGGCATATTTCCATAACAGCCAGAGTGAAAATCTAGACTCATCTTACATATGTCACTTCAAGTAAAGCCACTGTTCTCCACAAAAATTCAGTCTACATTCACCACCCAGAAAAGCACATCGGCCCACGCATAACATGAAGTGGATCTGTGTGTCCATTGTCGAGTAACATACCAGCACCCTGAGAGCACAGTAAGAGGTGAGGGAAGAGGTGTCCGAAAAACAGCTGCCTGATTAAATAACTCTTCGATCCAAGCTTCTAAAAGTTAGAGGGGTCTTTGTGTGCTCTCTCTTCCAATCTCTCACCACTTTAGAAAAGCCCCAAGGAATGGGGTCATTAAGCCACTTCTTGAATTCTTCGAGGTCCAAGAAATAAACAGATCAAGAACAACAGCCATTCTATTATCAGGATATGTTACAAGAGAAGAGCACCATTCCCAGTCTAATACATTCCAAATAAAAACCAGGATCTAAATAAATATACGTAGTTTTCAAGATAGAAAACTTATGCTAACCATGTAAAAATTTGAAGGCGAGGTTCGTGCTAATGCAGAGGGTTATGACCATGAGCGAACTTGGCCGCCTGGAAGTCTCAGATGGTGAATTCACTTTGTGCGTTCCCCCCAACCCACGGTCTGGCTTTCAGCTTTGTAGCCTCAGAAACTTGATCTCACCCGTGTTTCAGAGTGGATTAGATCTTTGCATGAGAATTCAAGTGAACTAAGCTCACAAGAGCTAATGTAATAAGACCAGAATGCCAAATTATCACTTCAAAATGAAGAGCTTGTTGAGGACCTGCCTGGATACTTGTTTTCAGTTTGATCAGGGATTTATCTTAGAGATAGTGCTGGGATGGGCATGACCAATAGTTGCTTCATACAGTTACATTTTTATTACCATGTAGGAGGCCAAGAATATTCCTTTTTTTACATAAGCTTAAGAGGAAGAATAGCTCAAAAGTCAGCAAAACCATTATGTGCTGATTTGATAGTTTAATGTTCGGAGTTCAATCTTATATCCAAGTTCTTAGAACGGAAGAATTTGAGGAATATCGCTGCGGCCCTCAGATCCTGCCTGCATAGTCTATTACTTCAGCAGAGTTTCTTCTCTCTGATATCTGGTAATCTAAGGTATTTTGCAGAGCAGATATGGCTACTTTCTGGTATTATCTTAAAGGTTAAAAAAGTGACACTCTGTAGGTATCAGCCCATCTCCTTATTTTATAAAAATAAGAATTTCTCTTATAAAAACAATGTCTTAGGACACTGTAAAGTGTTCCCTCTCCCCTTTGTTTCCCCGGTGGTACTATTATTATTTTTTAAAAATTTTTTTAAAAATGTATTTATGATAGTCACAGAGAGAGAGAGAGAGGCAGAGACACAGGCAGAGGGAGAAGCAGGCTCCATGCACCGGGAGCCCGACGTGGGATTCGATCCCAGGTCTCCGGGATCGCGCCCTGGGCCAAAGGCAGGCGCCAAACCGCTGCGCCACCCAGGGATCCCTATTATTATTTTTTTTTACAAGCCATACTCTTAAAAAATATTTGTCTCCTTCAGTACATTTTCTTTTTGTAATTCAAAATTGCCTTAGAGGTTTCTTTGAATTGTCACTTGCAAATCATTTACCTAGTAAAAGTTTTAAATAAGAACAATACTACTATTTGTTCTACATCAGGATATGCTCTTTTTGGAAGAGTTCTAGTGTGATAAACTAACTTTCACATAGTACCAACTAAAAAGACAGCTGGGAAATACAACAAACAATGAACTAATAAATTTCATTTATGATGAGCAAATTAACCAAATTTGGACTTCTGCTCATCTTTAGGGACCTATTGCAAATATCCCTTCCCCTGGGATAGCTGTTCTGATTATGTCCCCACTGCATTCCGTTCTGCTCTTGCTTTGACCATAGCTTTCACTCGCCATTTGTTTACCAAATTGGACATTCTTTTTATTAATTTTTAAATATTTTATTTATTTGAGAGAGAGCATGTAAGTGAGAAAGAGCATGTGTGTGTGTGTGTGAGAGAGAGAGAGAGAGAGAGAGAGAGCACGCATACGTGGAGGGTGGAGATAGAGGGAGAAGCAGGCTCCCTGCTGAGCAGGGAACCAGAGGCAGGGCTCCATCCCAAGATCCCAGGACCCTGGGATCAGGACCTGAGCCGAAGGCAGCCACTCAAAACGACTGAGCCACCCAGTGCCCACCAACTTGGGCATTCTTGAAGTTCAGCTCTGTGCACTGCTTTGAGTAGATGCTCAATAAATCCTGAATAAATCACATACACTTCTATTTGTGTGTGTGTGTGTGTGTGTGTATCTGCAAAAGATGAAAACTTAGAGCCTCTCCTTTTTAAAATTAAAACTGAAAACTGAAACACTTGGAAAGATAATCTTAGTCTTACACTAGAAAGTGCACCTTATTTTGCAGTCCGAGAAATGAGCTGATCCATGATTTTGACAAGGTTTTTAGAATGGGGGAGGATGAAACTTAGCTGGTTCCAAATAAGGAAAGAAATTTGTATTTGAAAGTGATATTTAAAAAACAGAAGATTAAAATAAAATATTTTATATTTTTTTTTGTGGCCAGTAATACTTATTTATTCCATGCCAAGTGAGGACTATAAATGCCAAGGCCTTTTAAAAAAGCTTTTGCTGTTTTCTTTTTAAGGATGATTTTGTGCCCAAATTCAGAGAATACCTTTTGCACTTCTGATTAAATATTAAAATATTGTATATCTGCTGTTGTCACATGATCACAATATAATTCTAATGAAATTCAGGTGATGGATGTAACAGTCTTTAAAGAAGGGTGCTTTACTGAATAGTCATAAGAAAAATTTTTAAAAATATTATTTAAACTGACTTCTTGTAATATTCACCAGAAAAAATGCTTTCCTTTTTTTTCTTAAAGATTTTATTTATTTATTCATGAGAGACAAAGAGAGAGAGAGGCGGAGACACAGGCAGAGGGAGAAGCAAGATGCATGCAGGGAGCCTAATGTGGGACTGGATCCCGGGACTCCAGGATCACACCCTCGGCCGAAGTCAGGTGCTAGACCGCTGAGCCACCCAGGGATTCCCAAAAAAATGCTTTCCTATGTGATAAAATCCATGTAATAGTTTTCTTTAAGCAACCCAAATCTTTCATATACACCACGGTACCAGGATAGTGGGCTCACATGAGTACAAAGTGATGACTAGTAACAAAAAATATAATTCAGTAAACAATCAGATTAATTTTCCCTTCTTTGCTGATGTCTATAATTCCTCTGAATTAGAGAAATATAACCCAGGACCACATGGTATGGTAACTAATCACACACAAAAATGACATCAACAAATACAGTTTGTAGCAAAGTAATTTACAAACTCAGCATACCCAGCCAGTTAATAAAACATTCATGCAGAGGTGAACATGCTTAAGTCAAAACAAATTACTTTTGTTCTTTTATAAGAGCATGTTTCTGGATAAGTTTTTAGCCTCATGTTTTGGAAAAGGTGACATGTTCATTTTGGCCTTAAGAACCTGCCTAAGCCAAGAACATCCCAATTTAATTTTAAAATAAAATTTATCATATAATTATAATAATTACTACAAAGTTATATTCTATTTCCAATATTTAAGAAATAAGCACTAACCAAGAAAAATGCATGTTAGATTAAGTATAAAAAGGTATATTTCTACATGTTATTTTTAAATATTTTCAACGCTTTACGACGCAACATATAAAGCAATGTAGGTGAAATGTAGTGAATAACATTTTTAACTCCTCAGATAAGCATGACTAGAACTGTACTTATTAAGGGGAAAACAATCTAGGACTTGAAATACTGATGGCCAAAGAGATGTATTTTGAAAGTGAACAGAGCGAGCCAAAATTCTAAGTGGCTTGCAATGCATAATAATTTTGTGACACTCTGATCACACTATTTCTTTTCATAAGAACCCACCCCTTCAATGCCATTAGTTAACCACATGGTTATTATATTTAGCTTGATTCACTATAAATGCCGTTATAACACCTGTGGTTTCCCTCATTAAGAACTGAATGGATGGGGTCAGGGGTTGAAAGGGCAGCATATGTGCTATGAAAGAACTAGTTAACATAGCCTATTATATTGGTGCACTGGTAAATCTCATTTCTATTCATCAGATGATTAGTTCAATCAATATTTATTCCTCTATGCTCCCTTTGTCTTGTGCTACAAAGGAGGCATCCTTCAATTCATGGCATAAGCCTTGTTATCTATGAATTTGTAGCTTAATTTGAGAGGGAATATTTTATTTATTTGGCAGTCCTGAATTCTTTGATTCCTTTCCTCTCTAATTATCATTAGGTAGTATAATGGAGTTTTGTGTAGATTATTTATAAATAGATGCTATTAACAGTTTCTTTTTATGCGACTCAAGTACCACATGTATTCATTTCTTCCTTTTGAATGCTCTGGAAAGTTGTGTCTGTTTCTCTAAATATGTTTGAATTTGGAAGTCTGGATTGTGAAAGCAAAGATAAGAATGATTTTCTCTCTCAAATATTCATTCTTCTTGTCTGAGTGGGTGGTTATAGGCACATACATATACATATTGTGTATCAGTGTGTATCAACAGACGCCTCCAAAGACTGCTATTATCTGCTAGGGATTCTGTTAAGTCAGAGATTCTATTCAAAGTAAGATAAATATTTGCAAGAAGCTGTAATTGGAAGATGATTACAAAATTACAGGAATAATACTTTATGTGTACAGTGCTCATTTTATCAAAGGTCATTATTCATTATATTACAAAAGATTTATTTCATTTGTCTACTTAATTTCTATCCTTTAGATAAGAATGGATCGAACAGTAAAACTACATTGAGACAAAATATTAATTATCAAGCACAATGTCCACTCCTTATATTTACTTTTTTGTATATTTTAACATCACAATAAAATGTTTCATTACATTAAATTTGTGGCAGTATAATTTAAAACTTCTATGTTGTGTTGCCTTTATAGAATAGATACAAAAATGACAGTTTTAAAAAATTCTTTTTTTTTTTTTTTTTTTTTTTAAAAAATTCTTTTCTCAGTAATAGAACAAGAAAAAAATATGTATGTACTAAGTCACCTCAATCACTAACAACTTCTGCACGAATAATACACATGCTCATCATCTTTGATATGCTACAATCTGGACAGAATTTGGTGGTTTTAACTTTGGAATTAATTCTCCTATTTCCTCATATAATTATCTGTAAGGCTTAAATTTCACCAAAGTACAGTAACAATAATGTTATTGTTCACAATTTAGAACCTCACTTTATTTACAAATTTACAAAACACCAGCAGACCTACCTATGTAGAATTTTTTAACTTGATAATTTACTAGAATAATTTTAAACTCTATATTAATTGAATCCTATACTAAGTCCTTCAAGTTAAAGGTATATTATTCATTGCAGTGGAAAAAATCTAGTTAATGTGCTGTGATTCACATTTCTATTTTTTTAGGACTGTTGTTAGTAAAAAGTATAAAAACTACAATGGTCACATTACTTTTCTAAAAGGTGGATACACGTTTATAAAATGTGATATAATAGCTGAAAAGAAAGTTTCACTTGCCTTTTTTTATCTAGAAAAACTTGAATCATGTTAAAATCCTGGTGCCAATTCTATCTATATATGCTAACTTCAGGGAAAAAGTAGGTATTATGACACAGTTCCAGCATCATTTTCATGAAGACCAACCCTAAAAGTTAATATTTTCTTGGTATTGTAAAAGTCCTTGGTGCTGTAAAATTAGGTTTCATGATTCTGTAACATTTAAATTTGAAATACAGTGTATTTGCATTACATTCACACCAGATAACTGCTTTTAAGGCTGCTAATAGTTTAGTATTTAACAAATTGTTACCAAAATAAGTAAATGTTAACATTTGTATTTGACTAAGAGTATAAAATACTCGTTATTTACATTTAAGCAAAGCTTCACATAAACCACTTTAATAATGATTCTAGAAACCATCTTCCAAGGGTTTTCTAAACAGTATAGCAAAAGCTATACTGCTGTTGATGTAAAATCCAGGACTTCTAAGTTTTAAATGAATTCTAACAAAGGAGTTTTAATCTTGTAGTCCTCATGTTTATAAGGCCTGCTGTTCAGAATTTCTCCCTTTATGTTTCCATTCTGGTTTCCCAGTTCCTGATTATCTGAACATCTAGAAAAGTAAAAAGCCTTGGTGCTACTAATACATATCCCAAAAGCTGAGAATGTCAAACACGTCTGTGCCATAGTAGCTGTAGATTCACTCAGGATGATGGGGATGGGGGGAGGAGAGAGTCCCAGGATGTAACCACCTAAGAAAATATTTTATTTTTCTGGCTTAATATTTTTTTCCAAAAATACTTGACATAGAGATTTAGAATTTTTCTTTAAGCTGTTTAAACATTCACTTTTCAGTAAGACAGCTTACTGGATTACTTAATGAACAATTATTAATGGACTATTGACAGAGATGTCCTTCCAGCAATTTTTTTTATTATTTGTGGATGGTGGGATCTTGGATAGAAATATTTAATTGGAATTTGTGGGAGAAATTAAGATAGGAATTCTGGTTAGCAATATTTAACTGGAATTTGTGAAAAAAATTAAGATAGAGAATTCGTTTAGGAAATCTAAAGGCCTGGCCGGCAGGACATTCAGAGCTCCAGACTTCCAAAGGGCTACCATACCCTTGAGAGCAAGCTGCTGCTTTTCTAAAGTTAGCAGTTAATAAAAATTAACTACCTGAAAATAATAGATGAAAACTGGGCTTTACAAAAGCCAAGCCCTATCCTTGTTTACAGCAAGCATAAAACCAGATTTCTAATCCGTAGGAGCCACAATCACCTATTGATTGCGACGACATCTGTGCCCCTGTTTTGGGAAGCAGGGTTTTCTGTGGAGGCAGGGCTGAAAAATCCGACCATTTCTGTGCGCCTGTGTAATAAACAGCTGACAGACAGGCCTCTTAGGAAGGAGTCTTGAAACCAGTACTTGGGCTCACTCATTTCTCACCTATGGATCGACCCAATTAAAAGTCTTTCCTTCCATCTTCAGAAGTTATTCTTTTTCAATAATGTAATCTGTGAAGTAGCATCACTAGAACTCAAGTGGTACCCTCTAGCAGACAAAGAGTGAAATGCTTTGTGTGCCACCAAATACAACCTCCTTCGCCCCAGGCCAGCCCTGAGTAAGCCCCGGTGCTCAGGGACTAAATCAGTTCAGCAGTGGGCAGGACAATGACCTCAAAGATCAGAGCTTCTTAACCCCTTTCTTACCCTAGAGCTTCCCTCAGGATAAAGTCTCTTAACTGCCATAGACCTACCAGGGGCAGAAGGAGATGGAGGGTGGGTTTGCTGGATTGGTCCCGAAGCGACCACTGAATCCTGAACCAAGTTTAGGTCACACAAAGAGGCCTGACTTGGGAGAGCTGCCAAATGTAAGCCGTGAAGCCGAGGCCAAAATCCCAGTCACTGGATCACCTTGGGATGGGGAGTGTGTGTGTGTGTGTGTGTGTGTGTGTGTGTGTGTGTTGGGGGGAGTATGGGGGAAAAGGAGTGGATACACTGTAAAGCAGAGTTCAAAACCGTCCCCTCCCCCTGATGTAAGGCTGATTAGTAGCCCAGGCACAAGAGAAAGCTGATTCGTTTCCGCTCTCACTTCTCAAGTTCACACTCAAGTTCAACCCCTGACTCCCACAAGACGTCTGAGTAGCCCAGACCTTTTGTCAACTTATCCTTAAGGAACAGCCCCTGATGCTGCGGGAGGGCATAGCCTGTAGGAAGTGCACAGGGGTCAGGAAAGGAGAGCCTGGGAGGTGGAGAAAAAGACTCTGCCACCTTGTAAGCTTCCTTTTCTTCCAGGGCGAGCACCCCCCCCCTCCCCCTCGCCGGAGAGCCGCTTTAAGTTAGGACTTGTAAACTCTTCTGGGCAGCTTGGCGAGGGTGACAGCCTTCTGGAAAGCGAGTGAGTGTGGGCTGTCGACTGGTTTCTGAAGGTGAGCACTAGGCGAGCGCCTGGCTTTCAAGCCTTCAGGCTGCTGGAGCCCGAGGCGATCCGGACTGTCTGGCATAGTGCTGCTTCAGGAGCAGCGCGATCAAGCTACAACCCACTCCTGCCCCGCACCGCCGCTTTCTTTAATTTAAGGGGAGAGCGAGCGGCTTTTGCGCCGCAGGTCCTAGTGCCGGGTGGGAGCCGACACGACGCGTGGTTTCCGACCATCAGAACGTGGTCCTGCCGTGGGAGGAATGTTGGAAGGGGAGAAGTAAGGGAAGGGCGACCCGGCGGCCCCAGACCCGAGCAGGGGAAGCCGAAAGGAGGGGGATGGTGGTGAGACGGGGCAGAAACAGCAAAACAAAGACTGGGGTGGGGGCGTCTTTCCCTTACAGGTTCTATACTCGCCAGTTGCCCGAGTACAATTTTCTGAGAGAATCTGGACGATGCCGCATGTGACCAAACCCCCAACTGGGACACTCAACGGGAACCGGCTCGCAAGCACCGGAGCTCCCACTCCGAGTTCGCGGGGTCCATCACCCCACCTGGATGGCTAGCTCCCTCCCACTCACTTCCCTGGACAACCTCTCTGTTCTTCCCCCTCCTTCCCTTTCCTGCCACGTCCCAGCGCCCAGCCAGTCCCTGCCCCGGCGTCCAAGCTCCAAGCTCCGGGGTTCACTTTGTGCGGAGCACGAGAGCATGCCCGCTGCGCCCCGCCCCCCAGGGCCCTCCTAGAGAGGTAGGTGCTGGCGGGGGAGGGGGCGGGGGGCGGGGGCGAGTGGGAGAGGTGCACTGCCGGCTAGAAGACGAGGAGCGTTTGCAGTCCGACCTTCCCTAGCTCTACCTGCCTAGTCCACCTGTCGCCGGGTCAGGGACGTAGGGAGGCCCGGGGCTGGCCTCTCCAACTTTCTGTTTGTTGCCAGGCCCCGGAGGGCGTGCGACGGGTAGCGGAGAGCCCCACAAAGAGCCGTAGAGTGGCCAGGAAGAAAAAACGGGGCGAGGCAGGTGCCCAGAGACTTGCACACGTCCCCACGGCAAGCTGGCTCTCGGCCCGCTCTTCAAGAAAAGAGTAAAGTTGTGGCCAAGCAGAAAGTGGGGGGGAGCGGGTCCGAGCACAGCGCGCTGGAGACCCGAAGGTCCCGGCACTGCCGGGGAGGAGACCGACGTAGTGGCTCCGTCCAGCCGGCCGGGCCGTCCACTGGGCAGCGCCGAGGGGACCCAGGGGAAGCCTCTCTCGCCTGCCCCCGGCGCGCCGCCCCGCGGCTGCCAGCTCGCCCCAGGGACCCGCCGCCGCCGCCGCCGCCGCTGGGGGTCTCGGCTCCGGGGCTCACCCAGCGGCCCCTTGACAAAAAGAGCATCCTCGGCCGCGGGGGGCGCCGGCTTCTCAGTCCTCTGGAACTTTCTCTGCGCAACTTTTTCGGGGCGGCGCTCGTCCGTGGACCGCGCGGGCTCCAGCACGCGGACCTGGCCAGGGCGGAGCGCCGGCGCAAGGGACGGGCGCGGGGGCCGATGCAGCGTCCGCGTCGGGTCCCGCGCCCGCGCCCGCGCCCCCCTGCCCACCGCTGCCGCGAGGCAGGGCCGGGCCAGCCCGAGTCCGTGAGTCCGTGCGCCCGCGCCCCCGCGCCCCCGCGCCCCGCCGCCTGCCCGTGCGCCCCGCGCGCCCCAGCCCCGCAGGCCACCGCCGCGCGCCGGGGGCTCCCAGCCGCCTCGTGGGGCCGCAGCCCGCGCCGGCTCCCGCTCCACCCGGCGTCCGCGGCCGCAGCCGAGAGCGACGAGCACAAACGGTTCGGCGAAACTCCTGGCCCGGGAGGAAGCAACTAGCGCCGCTCCTGCTCCTCTCTCCAAAAAGCGCCCTCCTGCGTCCCTCCAGAACTCCCGAGAGGCATCCACACCTTCCCACAACTTTGCACGCCCGAGGCCATCGGCAGCCCACCTGCGAGCGCGGACCCCAGCCCCGCGCCCCGAGAGCCCCTTCCCGTGTGCGGGGTGCGCTCCCCTCCCCCCTCCGCAGGGGCCAGCGGTGGCCGGACCGGGGACCCTCTCGCTGTCCGCGGGCTCGCTTACCTCGCATGGTGTGGCCGCTCTCCCGCTCCGCGTAGTCATGAAGCTGCTCCCAGCCCGAACCCCGGAGAGCCCAAAAATCCTGCTCAGCACGAGTGAAGAAGGTGGTCGGCAAAGAGCTGCTCCGCCGAGAAAACCATCCCTTTAGGCGGACGCCGTGGCCGGAGGGTGACGTTTGCCGCCGCCGCCGCCGCCGCCGCCGCTATGTTAACAGTTTTGATGATGGTGGTGATGACTGTTTTGATGGTTGTTTGGTTGTTTGTTTTCAGGAAGGGTGGGAAAAAAAAAAAAAAAAAAAAAAAAAAAAAGGTGCTGTCTGGCTGGTGCCCGGGTTTTGTTTTGCTTTTGTTTTTCTTTTTTCTTTCTCTCTAATGTGCTTGCTTTTTAAAAATGCCACCGCCTCCGGCTTAGAAGATTTCTTTTGTGATCACTTGGACTGAGGAGGAGGAGGAAGGGCAGAAGCAGCAGCAGGAGGAGGAGTTGGTGGTGGTTTTGTTAGTTACAAAGAAGAAGGAGAAGGAGCAAGGGGTGGGGGGGGGGAAAGGAAACAGAAAAGGAAGAAAGGCGGTGTGGATGGCAGAGCATGTGCGTTTTCACATGACATCTGTGCCTGTTAGCGGATCCAGTGAATTTTCACTGTTCAGTTACAGGGAGGAAGGGAGCGAGAGAGAAAGAGAGGAGAGAGATGGAGAGAGAGAGAGCCGAGAAGGGGCTTATACGCGAGGGCGGGTTTGGCCGGGACTCCCAGGCCCCGCCCGCTGTCAGCGCCGCCGCCTATCAGCGCCCGGCAGCGCTCGGAGGGGCCGGGGCCGGGGCCGCGGGGGAGGGGCCGCGCTTCCCGGAGGCGGGCGGGGGTGCGGGACGCGGCGGCCCGCGGCCGGCCCGAGCTGACACTGGCCGGGGAGACCGTCCGAGCTGGGCAAAGGAGCGGGCCCGGCCCGCGAGGGGCGCCGACCCGCAGGGGACACTCACGTCCGACCCCGGAGGCGGGGGAAGGCGCTGCCCAGTCCTTTCGGAGGCGACGGCCGTGCGGCTGCCCGGGTCCCCCGTTGCGTCCGTCTCTCGCAGCCGCCGCCTGCCCCGAGAGTGAGTTCTGAGTGCCTGGCAGCGCTCTGCAGAGTCCTCTTTCGGTAAACTCCGAATTTCTGGCGGGGCTTTTCGTGGCAGCAAAACGCCAATCAATTTCCATCACGTTGAGCGTGACCAAACTGCAGTCCCGTGCAAGGGCCATCCGCTTCCTTGAAAACCATCTTTCAGATGCTTCCCGCCCCGAATCCTAAAAACAGGAAGCACGACACACTTAAGATTTCTTCAGGGTGGTTTTTATTTTTTTTTTTTAATTATTTTTTAAAAATGTTGTAATACTTTCTTTCGTCAAGGAAATTTTTATTAGCATTTGCAAAATCTCCTGGCATTGCGCTACCTCTATTCAAGGGTAAGAGCCCCAACTGTGGCTACCTCAGTGGTGCCAGGGAGATGGCTGAGGCCAGAGGGATGACTGTGTAAGTGCTGTTTATTTGACAAACGTGTAGGGCTCTAGGAGGGAGGACTCTTAAGCCCCTGGCTTTGAGAAGACACTTCTCTATTTATTGGAGACTGACAATTAAACGTGAGTATTTTGTATTCCTTAGGTGAAAACTGTCATCTATGACCATTTATTTGTATTTTGATAAAAATCCAGTGCATATGTCAAACCTGTTCCTTTGCAAGTTTTCCTCTCTCAGTGGACACAGTAAACACATAGTGATCACATCTACTCCCCGCCCCCATCCCCACCATAGTAGGTTAATTGGTCCCCTACAAAGCAGAGAGGGGAGAAATTTGCTTCTCTTACTCAGTCTTAAGCCATTGAGGCTTCTACTCATTAGCGTACCTGTTGGCAGAGCAGGCCTCATCATCATTCACCTGCCCAAATAATTTGATTTTTTGCTCTATTCATATTATGTCATGTGACAAAAAAAAATGCAATGCAAAATTGGCGATTATTTAGTTAATTACTGCACTCTACACGGCCAAGTAGTTTGTCCCTCCCTGTTTAAATAAGAAAATGGATTACTTGCTGAATCCTCCCTAGTGCTAAATTGACTTAGCCCTGCTATATGCCCTTACATTTGCAAGCCAATGTGTAATTTAGGAAAATTTTAGTATTAAGAATGAAAGTTGATTGAGTCTTTAATTAAATGAAATGAACAGAAGGAAGTCACTGTTCAGAATAGTTATTCTCTTATAAATACCTTTCCCCTAGACTTGTAATTGACACAGTAGTTAATCTTTTAAGATAATATTTAAGGCTCCCTGGTTTTATCATTTTTAATCAAGTAAAATATATTCATTATAACCACATTAAAGCTGCACTAAGTTATGCCTAATTTAGTTGCTTCATTAAAAATTACTGAATATAAAATAGTCAAGAAACAAATTGTGACTACAACATTTTAATTTTATGTGCTTCAAGCGGAGACACAGGAGTGTTGAAAGTTCCAAAGCCTTTGTAAACACTATAATTATTACTGTTGTGATTATTTTAGATTTCTATTTCTGATTAAGGAGAAATTTTGAAATTCAAGAATTTTAACTCTTTTCTTCTAGTCTTAAGTTCCTGAACATTTACTGAATTCTTAAATTTCTTTTACTGCTGGCTGCAATATCTGTAATTCTTAAAAAAGATAGTCAACATATATATGACAAGTGCCTTTCTCCCTTCCTTAGCAGTTTTCTGTCCTTTGCTTTGTAGGTTCGACAATGCATGATTTTGCTTAGAGCTGTATCAAATAGTTTTTAATCTCTTCTGAAAACTTCTGAAAAAAATTATTATTTTTTTTAAAAATTTTTATTTATTTATGATAGTCACACAGAGAGAGAGAGAGAGAGAGAGAGGCAGAGACACAGGCAGAGGGAGAAGCAGGCTCCATGCACCGGGAGCCCGACGTGGGATTCGATCCCGGGTCTCCAGGATCGCGCCCTGGGCCAAAGGCAGGCGCCAAACCGCTGCGCCACCCAGGGATCCCTGAAAAAAATTATTAATTAGAAGTAAAGACTTAAATTATATCATTTTTCAAAACTGTATTATATCATATATCGTGGTACAAAAGTATTTCTTTTTTAGAGTGGAATAAATGTTGATCATTGGTTATACTGTGGTGATCTGGGACATTTTGGATCTTCCTAAAAATTAAAAAAAAACTGAGTTCTTGAGCTTTCCTAATAAGTTGCAAATTATGTCAACTGAATGGAACCCACTTGTTGTAAAATAAATCTTCAGGACTTAAAGAAATCAGCATTTTCCAAAAAGTCATAAAATACTTATGTATAATCGGATTTTTTTATAACCTGTCTGCCAGCAACTATCCATATTTTGATTAGCACAATAAGAATATATTGATATAATGTCCTTGCTCACATGAAGTGCAGTGTGAATTAATTAAGTAAATTGGCATTTACTTAAATGATTATGAAAGTATTTGATTTCCTATAATCTTGAAGCTCTGCTTTTGTCTCTGGGTCTGATGTTCTAAGGTGATATCTAAATTTTGGTAATTTTAAATAAAAGTCAGTAGATTACATAGCACTGTACTTAATCTCAAGAACTGATATAATTTCACTTATGTTCCTGCTAACCTGCTTTCTGGACATATCCCCACTCCTCGAGTTTAGCTACAAGGCCACAGTGTAATAATGACAAGAAGTATCCTGCCAGAGGCAAGGGTTTATTATGAGCCAACTAGGTAGGTTGAACATGGCACTTGGGATTATTTCAACTCAAAAGTGTTTGAACCAAAATAGGAAGTAATGGTTCACCATATGCTGAGCTGGGCAGTCTGTAGAGACTGTATTAAAGAACTATGAATCTTGGAGGAACATTGGCAATATTGATAATAGTATTACATTTGGAGTGACTAAAGGTTTGGGTGTATAGGGGTGCTATGTGGCTGTGAAAGTTAAGAAAGATATATAAGGCTACCTTAAATATTGGGAAAATGAGGAAAAAATAAGAACCTTAAATATTTAAACCTATTAAATATGGAAATGGTGAAGTACTGAGCTCACTGTTGTTGGAGGCATCCAAGAAAGATTGAATGAAAAGCTTTGGTAAAATGCTCTAACATACAGATTTCTCTAGTGGTCTGAAAATTGTTTAGATTAGCTCCAATATCTCCTGCAAGTGTAAGTGTATTCACACAGAGGCAATTACGACAGCCCCAGCAGCTGCAACAGAGCTTTGCTTCCTAAGTCAGAGTGGAAGCTCCATGAGAGCAGGGGCCAGGATTTCCTTAGAGTTTGGAACAGCTCTTGGTACTTTATAGGCACTTGACAATTATTGGTTGAATGGATGCTTTCCACCGTTTTGTCCACTGGATATGAACCAGAAATACATCAAAGACCTGAATAAGATCTCTTCTTAGTTTCTTTCTTTCTTTAAGATTTATTTATTCATGAGACACACAGACACACACACACACACACACACACACACAGAGAGAGAGAGAGAAAGGCAGAGACACAGGCAGAGGGAGAAGCCAGGCTCCATGCAGGGAGCCCGATGTGGGACTGGATCCTGGTCTCCAGGATCAAGTCCTGGGCTGAAGGCAGGTGCTAAACTGCTGAACGTCCCCTCTTAGTTTCTAATGAATGGGAGGTGGAGCCAAGGGGAAGGAAACAGGGAAAGAGAAGAGTTTTTTTGGGTTTTGTTTTCCATTTTAAACTCTCCTAATTTGGGGAAGAAAGAAAAATGGTGTTTAGGTTTGGTTACATAATTATAAAAGAAAGCAAAATCTAGTAATTTTCATATTTATTACTATTCTCAGTTTTATCCTCAGTTGGAGAGTCTTCATAAACTTTTAGTACTTTTAAGTTCTGCTTCATTTTTAAGTGATGGATGCAAATTCAACAAATTTTCAGAATGAAAAAAAGAGAAAATTTGCTAAAAATGTATAGCTGGTGCTTTATGTAAGAAATTCGGAAGACTGTGTGTGGGCCAAAATAAAATGAATCCCAAGATGTGGAATAAGAGGTAAGGTAAGCTTTGAGAAAATGACAAAATAAACAGATTAAGGGGGGGAAGAAAAGCTAACATTTATTGGATGAACTACACTATCTATCAGCCTATCTGATTTCTATTTCCTTAAAAAGCCTACATGGTGTGTATTATTTCTCACTCTCCTAACCCCTGCCTTCTTTTAAGATGAAGAAACACAGGCTCAAGTAGCTTGCTTAAGATCACAAATCCAAAAATGTTGGGACCGTGAATCAAACCCAGATGTAGCCGCTAAAAATCTAAGTTCCATAAGTACAGGAACCTTCCTGATTTTTTTTTTTTTTTTCAGTGCTGAATCCCCAGAATCTAGCATCTTACTTGACAAATAGTAGATGCTCAAAATACACTTGCGGATGAATAATGGATATTTGAACTCTTGTCCTCTGCAGAGTATGGCATGTCCACACACTCTATGACTGAAAGTAGTTATTTGCTAACTGCCATTAAATAAAAAAAATGGTGAATTTTGACTTTGAAGATAAAAGGATACTGTGAAAAGTTTATTTAATAATTATCTAATGACTGATTCAGGTCCATCATAGAGTCTAGGAAATACCTTTGTAATAAATATTTCAGGTCGTAGATAATGTGGGCCTGAATTAAAATGACATCAGTAAAAATGAAAGAAAAAAAGAGGAAAGGTTGGGTATATTTTGACAGGCAAAAGCTACAAAGTCTAATTCATGATGATATGGTGGTGCTGGTGGTCAGTGTGCTGGTTAAGGTGAGGGAGAAGTCAAACTAAATCTTCATGAGTAGGAAGCTGGTAGAATGAATATATCATTAGTAGAACTAAGGAAGGAAGAGTAGGTTCTTGAATAAGTAGAGGAAAATGCTGAGATTAATTTTCAGTTTTGGTGTGTATTGGTGACAATGTCCAACAGATGGTTGGGTATGTACAACTGGAGATTTGGAAATTGTAAAGAGGTGAAAATAAAAGATTTTTAAGACACTCAGAAACATTAAGGAGAAGCAAAATAATATGAGAAGAAACCAAATGTCTCTTTTTAATGGGTAGGATGAAGGATAAGCCAGTGAGTAAGAGGATGAATGAGTGATGCTGGACTATGTTGATACTGTATTAGAGAAGTCAAAGTAGGGAAGAGTTTCAAGAAAAAGGGAATGATCAACAATGTCAGATAGGCAGAGAACTCAAAAGCCATCAAGTATGTTGATGAGAAAGTTATTGGTGATTCTTAGGAAACTTTCAGGCCTGAAGAGGGAAGAGCTATTAAGACATGGATGGGGCAGCCTGGGTGGCTCAGAGGTTTAGCGCCACCTTCAGCCCAGGGCTGAAGATCCTGGAGACCCGGGATCAAGTCTCATGTCAGGCTCCCCACATGGAGCCTGCTTCTCCCTCTTCCTGTGTCTCTGCCCCCCTCTCTCTTTGTGTGTCTCTTATGAATAAATAAATAAAATCTTAAAAAAAAAAGACATGGATGGATGCAAGGAAGTGTTTGGATTATCCTTTCAAGTTGTTTGGTGCATGGGAGAGGGGGTGGACCTTTAGTTTTAAAAGATGGTAGATGAAGTTTTCTTTCTCTTTCTACACACACACACACACACACACACACACACCAGATTTCTTTCCTTCTATATAAATTTGGGACTGAACAAAATGGGTAATTTTAAATATAAAAACAGAGTCTGAAGAAATGAGATCAGAGGTCATGGGTTAGCTTTGGTAAGGGAACCTTTTATTCTGAGACTAAAATCAAGGAACAGAATAGATAAATACAGAGCAACTTTGCAGAGTTACCAAGGTTTGAAGGCACATGTAGAGGGAAAATATTGATGTCTGGAGCTCAGTTAGCAATAAATTTACCCGTAGAATCCCATGCAAGTCATATTATTTCTGTATCCTATTTTTCTCATTATACAGTGAGTATCTTCTTTTTTTAAAGTTGTTATTTAAATTTCAGGGTTTTTTTTTTTTTTTTTTTTTAAAGATGAGAGACAGAGAGGCAGAGACACAGACAGAGGAAGAAGCAGGCTCCTTGCAGGAAGCCCGATGTGGGACTCAATCCTGGGACTCCAGGATTACACCCTGAGCCAAAGGCAGATGCTCAACCACTGAGCCACCCAGGCATCCTGAAATTTTAGTTGTTAACATAGAGTGTAATATAAGTTTCAGGCATGCAATATAATGATTCAACACTTCCATACATCACCCAGTGTTCATCATGAGTGCAGTGAGCATCTTAAGGATAACGAGTCTGTCATTTTCAGTTTCATATCCAGCACCTGGTGTTCTAAACTGCTTGTTTAATGATTTGTTCAATCTGAGAGTTAGATCATTAGTGAAACTTTTGTCTCACTTTAGTACTTGTCTTGTTATCATATTTTGGTAACTCCCTTCCAATTTTTTTATCATGATCCTTAAAGACTTAAATATAACAAATCCCCATATATAAGCTAGATTGGGTGGATCTCTTTTTGTTGCAATCATACAAGCTCTATCAAAATAGGCTGATTCAAAAAAACATCAAAGGAACTAAGTATTGGGCTGCCAGTGTGTCTCAGATACTAAATAGTAAGAGATGAGTTATGCTGTATTTTATGGACCTATATTGAGACATTTTGAGTTCTTTAGAAAAAATGCCTGTGAATAGCTAATGGGATTACTTTTAAAAATAAGGTTAGTCCAGAATGAATTTAAATGTATAAAAATGCTTAGCCAAAAAAAACAGAAAGTACACTAACATTTTAATAGAGAATAACTAAAGGAACTAGAGGGATAGTGAAGATTATAATGTTTCATGCTATGTATCTTGTACTGTTTGATTGTTTGATTTATTTACAAGAAGTGGATATTCCTAGTGTGTATGTGCATACATGATAAAAAAGTTTTTTTTTTTTTTCAAGAAGACCAAAGTAGAAAAAAAGGAGATTAGTACAGGGGACTTCACTTACCAAAACTTACTCTACAGTCATTCCAATAAAATTAAGATATATTGTCACAAAAGTAGATAAGTATTAGAGCATACAGGAATTGAGCTAAGACTATGAGAACTTTATATAAAAATCAAAATGGAATTTAGGTTCAGATTAGAAAATATGATACGTTTTCATATTATGGGTAATGCTAGATTTCTATTTCATATCGCATACAAAAGTACATTTCAGAGGATTAGCGATTTAAATAAAATATATAAGTACAAACCTAAAATAATAAAATTACATTTCTGTGTATATTTGTATAAAATTTTGGGTAGGGGGAAACTTTTCCAAATTAATAAGCCCAGCTCCTATAAACTCAGGAGCATCCAAGAATTTAGATGTATTTTCCTGTGTAAAAATTAAAAAATGAATATTTAAATGGCAAGAGGCCCCAAAATAAAGTAAAAATACACAATAGACTGGAGAGAATATTGCCACACAAATAATAAAGCTTCTATAAAAATGCATACAAACCTGAAAATTGTAAGAATTAGACAAAAAAAAAAAACCCCTCAAAACTGGGGTTGGTAGAGAAAAAAGGGGAACTGCTTAATGGAGATTTTTTTTTTCCTGACGGTTTTTGCTACAGGTGAGCAGTTTCTTCTTTGTGTTTGTATCTCTGTCAATGCTCCTGAAAAGCCCCTTTCTAAATCACCTGACAAAACTTTACGATCATTTCTTGTGTTTATTAAAATATGAATTAGAATGCAAATGGAAGATTTTATATAATTTCATCTTAGCTGTTGATCCACTGCAAAGTTTATCCTAAATTGACTACTTTTCTCTATATTCCCGCCTCTCAATTCAAGCTAATGTCCTTCACCTCCCCAGCTGGATACCATGTTCTCAGAGTTTTTCTCTCTACCTTTACTTTTGCTTCTTAACCAATATATTTTCCACCTGGCAGCTAGAGAGAACTTTTAAAAAAATTAAGTCAAACAATAAATAACCTCTTGCTAAAACATCTTAGTGTCTTTCCATTACATTTAGGAATAACCCATACTGCTTACCATGGCTTAGAAGGAGGGCAGAAACATTCTGGTGTGAACTGACACCCAGAATAATTACTAGAAGTGCCCCCTTTCATTCTCAAAAGTGTTCCAGTCTGAGCAATACATGATATAGTTGCCCTAATTATAAAGCTCTGCTGCCTTAAAGGTTATGTTTTCACAAAAAATAGTCCCTCGTCATACCACCTAAAAGAGCACTCATTTACAATTCTTTTTCAGAGCATGTCTTTGTGGTCTTTATAGCACAGATCATAATTTATGATTATTTTTTTGCCTTTTCTTGTTATTATCTAATGGAGGAAATTAAATTAATTTATAATTAATATTATTATTTGCCCCATGAGGCAAGGACCACATCTCTGTTGTTTTGTATTATATCATCAAGGCCTGGTATGATTCCTGATACCTAGACTGCTTCATAGGAGTTTGTTCAGTAATCAACCATTTGGACTAATTTTTAAAATTTAAGCGATGTAAGTAATAATTTTTGTTTTCCTTTTGAAAATTTGATCCAGGGCAGCCCCGTAGCTTATCGGTTTAGCGCTGCCTTTGGCTCGGGGCCTGATCCTGGAGACCTGGGATCGAGTCCCATGTCAGGCTCCCTGCATGGAGCCTGCCTCTCCCTCTGCCTGTCTCTCTCTCCCTGTCACTCTCTCTCTCTCTGTGTGTGTGTCTCTAGTAAATAAAAAAAAATTTTTTGACAATTTGATCCATACATTTGCTTAGATGTCTTCATGTCTCATTATGGGCATGTTTTAAAAAAAAAAGTGGGATATTCAGTTTTTCTTTTTAAGATAACTGGTATGTATCAGGATGATTAAGTGTATCAGTTCTGGAGTAAAATGAAACAAAACAACAACAAAAAACAAAAGTTGTTTTTCTGTTCTAGATCTGTTACTTTCTTTTCTTTTTAAAGATTTTATTTATTTATTCATGAGAGACACACAGAGAGAAGCAGAGACTTAGGCAGAGGGAGAAGCAGGCTCCCTGCAGGGAGCCCGATGTGGGACTCAATCCCAGGACCCTGGGATCACACCCTAAGCCAGAGTCAGATGGTCAACTGCTGAGCCACCCAGCCATCCCCAGATCTGTTATTTTCAATGTAAGCTGGTAGTTAACCTAAAATGCAATTAAAAGAATAAGTAAAATGGGACTTACAAACTCAAAAGGATAAAATGAGATATACTAACATAATGCTTAGCACATCATAACCATACAAAAATCATCAACTATTTATAATTTTATTACTTGCTTGTGGAAAATCTGTTTAATGAATTAGCAACAGCAAATTTTTCAATTCAGGTCAATTAGACATTGTTGCCCATCTTACTTCCCAGCTACTTCTATGCGAATGCACAGGATATAAACTAATTTATAATTTACCACATTATTAGTTGTTTTCAATTTGATTTTTCCCAATTGCTCTATGACTCTGTTTTTTTTTGTTGTTGTTGTTGTTTTTACTTTTTTCTATCTTTGAATTAATCAGTTTTGGATTACTCCATTTATTTTTCTTCTATTGGCATGCTGGTTACACATCCTTTATTATTTTTTTTGGTATTCTCCTAGAGATTCAACATGTGTCTTTTCGATTATGAGAACAAATATAAATTAGTACTCTTATTACATTCCAGTCAATGCTAAGATTAGAACACTGAATGTGTGAAGCTTCCCCAACCCTCTGAGTGACATTAGTGTTATTATTAGGTATTTAGGTTCTACTTATATTTTAAATGCTGTAAAATATTATTAATATTGTTATTACTATTCTGTATCATCAGCATTCATTCAGATTTGCCCCAAATTTAGCCATATAATTTTTTTTTTCCTGCATTTTTGTGTTTCTCTTTGGGATCATTTTCCTTCTGCTTGAAGAACTACTTTTAGCATTCCTTTTCATGTTGGCTGCTGCTGCTGAAAATGCTTGGTCTTTGGTTATCTAGTAATGCCTATGTTGCTTCATTTTTGAAAGATGGTTTCACTGGTTGCCATATTTTTTTTTCTTTTTTTCTTTTTTTCACACCCTCCTCATGTCATTCCATTGTCTTCTGTCTGACATCTTTTCTGTTCAGGAGTCAGTTCTCAAATGTTGTGGCTGTTCCTTTGAAAATAATGTATCTTCCCTTTTGGTCCTTTTGGGATTTTTCTCTTTGTCTTCAGTTGTCTTACTGTGATGTGCATAGATGTGGTTTCCTTTTCAATTGCCCAGTCTGGAATTTGAAACACCCTTTGAATCTATGGCTTGGTTTCTTTCATCAGTTGGAAAGTTCTTGACATTTACTGTTAAATATTGTCCTTTCCACATTCCCTCTGTCTTCTCCTTCTGGAGGGAGATGGCATTACATGTATGTTCTAGGTATGGCATATATGTCTGTATGTGTGTGTATGTTTTGACTTTATCCCATCTGTTCTTTTCACTCTTACTACGTAGTTTCCATCCTTTTTGCTCTCCAGGCTTCCACCAGGATAATTCATTTTTACCTAACTTCTAGCTCACTAATGCTTTCCTCAGCTGTATCTTCCAGTTTATTGTTAAACCTATTTGTTCTTCATTTCAATTATTTTATTTTTTAGTCCTAGAATTTGGTTCTTTTTTTTTTTTAATATAGGTTTCTGTTATCTGGTAAAATGCTCCATCTTGTCATCTTTTTTTTAAAAGTTTAATTTCCATATAGTTAACACAGAGTGTTATATTAATATCAGGTGTACAATATGATGATTCGAGAGTTCTATACATTACTCAATGCTCATCATAATAAGCGTGTTCTTAATTCCTTTCACCTATTTCATTTATTTTGTTGAACATGTGACTACATTACTATTTTTAAATCCATGCTGACAATTTCAATATCATGGTTGTTTCTTAATTTTTGTTTATTCACCAGAATTTTTTGTTGAAATTCTGGACACAGTCTATTATCACAGAGCCTAGTGGTCTAACTGGCAGTTGAAATGCTACTTTTCACCCTAGCATTTATCTTTCTCTGTATCGGTGTAAACTGAAATGGACAAAGAAAACAGAGGTGAAGACAATTCTGAAGATCTGAATTTGAAAAAAAATGTTGAAAGACAAGCATGTAGACTGAATGATCCAGGGATTTTCCATTAAGATTAAAGAACTTCCTGTATGTTTCCGGTTCTCAAATATCAAAATTGTTATTGGCTATTGCTGCATGTTCATGATATCACTAAAAACACTACTCTCGTCTCAACTCATTCACCAAAGTCAGATCATTTCTCAATACATAATGTTTTCATCATTTCTATTGGGAAAATGGGAAATAGATGGGAATCTGCATTTTGCTTAAGATGTTCTGAGATTTCATCCTTGGTACTTACTACCACATTTCTTTCCTTAAAATAAAGAATATACAGCCAACCTCAGCTACTTCAGGGACCAAGATTATAATCACCATGCAACATCCCTTAGAATGAATTCACATACATGCCATGGGATCGCCCAGTTTGAATGCTTGGCAGACCTAGGGCTGACGGCATTTTGATAAATGATGCACATACATAATTTGAAAATCTGAAATGCATTGGCAGAGATCAGGAGATGTTTGTGTTAATGAAAGCACGATTTTCCGGATCAAAGCAGACAAGGGAGGCCCAATTCTCTCAGATGAGGAAGGCTGCAAAATCTGTTTAGTGAATGAAAAGAGAGGTTGTTGGGAGATGAGCTCTTTAAGTAAGGGCAAAATACGTTATCAATCCAAGCCAATTTCAAATAGTCCATCCTCTCTGGAGGACACTGCCAGGAAAGGGATGAACTCAGCATGCTTTTTAAAAACTCTAAGCAAGTATATCAGACCTCTCTAGTGGGACACTTAAAATCACAGTCAGCTGGTATGAAAATCTGGAGAAAGAATGTTATGTTTTATTTGAATGTAAATTCTGTTCAACTCCACAGCCAGGACTTAGAAGAGGGACAGAGAAAAGTATGACCATGAGCTTGGGGGTGGGAATAAATAAGAGAGAAGGATGAGAATTCAGGGATTTCAAAAGCCTTGAGAGGAATGGGAAAGGAATATGATGTCTTTCATAGAGTGATAACTAATGTGTATTGTATATTTAGTGGGACATGTTTTAGATCAGTCATTCTGTGATGAATGAGGAAACACTGGGCTAGGGCATAAAATGGAAAGGAGCAAAGGAAGAAGGGATAAAGAAAAAAGGGAAGAGGGTGAGAGAGCAGTGGAAGCTTTCTTTGTTTGGATCCACTTACTGGTTTCTACTAAGGGTAGTTGATTACTGTGGAGAGTTGATTGGTTTCCTGAGTAGTGCCTGAAGGCTTATTTATTTGTTTGTTTGTTTTTTAAGATTTTATTTATTCATGTGAAACACAGTGAGAGAGGCAGAGACACAGGCAGAGAAGCAGGCTCCCTGCAGGAGCCTGCGGGACTCAATCCCAGGATCCTGGGGATCACACCCTGAGCTGAAGGCAGATGCTCAACCACTGAGTCACCCAGACATCCCTTTGTATTTTTGGCAATTCAGTCCGAAGCTACCAGTGCCTATCTTCAATCACTATGATCTACATGGGGAAGAAAGAGTGATAGGCTTTTATGCTTACATTTATCTACAACACATAAATCTGTAACCAATAATACAGGACTTTTAAAATTCACAATCTCCAGATAAAGTTTCAGAAAAAGGACTTTGTTTTTCTTTACTGCAAAGGAAACACATAGCTATTTATTAACTAAGCTGTTTTATGGTTTTCTAAAAATTTTGGGTAAAGTTAGTATCGTTCATTTGGAAATATACTTGAGCTTAAAAAAATTAGTGCTATGAGACAGCTATTAACTTAAAAAAGGGCAAACAAATTCCTTCCACGTGCCAGTGAATTGACAAGAGGTATAATACATTCAAGTGAATCATTTTTCCCCCATTGGATAGGTTTGTTACAGTCAAAGTACAGGAGAAATGGGAACAAAGAATGTTTCTAAAGAAATTATTTTTGCTGGTCTCAAGTCTCAAAGAGTTATGTAATCAAAGCAGAAAAGTATGGCTTTGAAAATAATTTGTCATGTCATACTTTAACACACGTGCAAGTGTGTCCCCAGAGAAGGCTTGTACAGCTCATGTGTTTAAACTCAAGTTAAGTTGATAAACAGTTGTAGAGTCTTGCTCAGATCTTGTATTCGCTATCTTTGATTCTGAAGATATTGGCCGAATGTAAATGAAATATGTAAGAGGAGGGGTTTAAGGCAACCAGCAGGCATGTTTTTCTGCCCCACTCCAAGGGGTGGGTGGCATTCATTTCCTGCCCTCACAGATTTGAGAAGGAAGAAAAGTATCCAGCAGAGGGCACAGTGCTGGAGTTAGCCTTGGTTTAACCACCACCTTAAATCTACTGGCTAAAGGGAGCTGAAGCACCGGACCACAAAGAAGTGATGGTTAAAAGGGGCTAGCACCTTCCCATGCTTAGGGAGCCAAATTAATATTTTATTTTCAAGTCCATTGAGCCCAAAATTAAGTATACAAAACCGACCATATTCACCTGCCTTATTAGCTGTTACTTATTTTTTTAAATTAGAGACTATATCAAGGAGGAGCTATCAGGAAAATATCAAAAAATGATTAATTTCTCATAAGTGCCTTCAATCCAGAATAGTTTATTACAGTATGTCTTATCTTTCTCATAGAAATATAATCAACTGTGCAGTCAATTATTTTATCTTCTTTTTAAAAAAGATTTTATTTATTTATTCATGAGAGACACAGAGAGAGAGAGGCAGAGGTAGAAGCAGGTTCCTTGCAGGGGACTGGATCTCAGGACCCCGGATCATGACCTGAGCCAAAGGCAGATGCTCAATCACTGAGCCACCCAGGTGCTCTGTTTGTTTGTTTTCTGGCTTACTCTATGTTTATTCCATTTAAATATTGAAATACTAGATCTTCAACAACATAGCTACACATCAGTCTTCTTTTGTCATGGGGCTACCTCTTCAGAGCAGTAAGAGCTCCTTACATTAGCTCTATGGGAATATTAGAAAGTCTAAGGAAAAGGCAAGCAGGCTTTGATCCTGTGGGCAAACACAGTGCCTGCAAGGACTCTGGATGTGATAGGAAGATGTGGCTGATACAGTTCAAACAACTGGGATGAAACTCAAGAAAGGAAAAAATGAATTATTTTTTAAAAGCAGACATCATAAAGCCATTACTATGTTTACAGGCAGGTTTTTCATTCGTTTAAAAATTCAATGAATACAGATTTAAGTAAAGTCTGACATTTCAATCACCAATACATTTCAACAGAGTTCAGACCTTGAGTAAATTGTTGTAAAGACAATGGAAATGGTTAAAAGTCCAATACTTACTGAATTAGGAATGCTTCTATAAACTATTCTAAGATATACATAAGCCTGAATCTTTTGCTTTAAAATTTATGTGGAAAATTTTTAAGAATTTTACAAATGAAAGGAAATAATCCGTAGCCAAAAGTTAAGCAAACTCAGTAAAAAACAAATCTACAATTTACTAATACGACGATCTTGTGAACCATATTCAAATGATTATTTTTAATACCTTATTTTTTTCTAGCAGTTTAGGTTTACAGAAAAATTGAACAGAAAGAAGAATTCCCATATACCCCCACACTCCACTCCTAGAACAGTTTCTCATTTTAATAACCTCTTATATTACTGTGATAGTTTTTTTCTGTTTTACAATTAATGAACCAATATTAATACATTATTATTAACTAAAGTCCATCCTTTACATTAGGGTTCACTCTTTGTGGTGTACACTCTAGGGGTTGTGACAGAGTTCTTTAACTGCTCTAAAAATCCCCTGTGGGCCACCTATTCATCTCTCCATCCTTCTCCCCACCCTGAATCCCTGGCAACCAGTGATCTTTTTACTCTCTCCATAGTTTTGTATTTTCCAGAATGCCATGAAGTTGAAATCACACAGTATGTAGCCTTTTTGGATTGGCTTCTTTCACTGAGCCATATGCATTGAAGTTTCCTCTATGTCTTTTCGTGGTTTGATCACTTTTTTTTTAAAGTAGTGAATAATATTTCACTGTCTGGATATAAAACAGTTGATTTATCCCTTTACTCCCTGGAGGATATTTCCCTGAATTTCCCCTTGGAGCTCTATAGAGGTAAGAATGGAGTTTGTGAATCACAGGACCAGTTTATTTATTTATTTTATTTTTTAAATTATTATAATTTTTTTTACAGGACCAGTTTAATTTGGATGAATTAAATAGGGAGTTTTGTTTCTTTTTTTCCTTTTTTTTTTTTAAGATTTTATTCATTTATTCATGACAGACACAGAGAGAGAGAGGCAGAGACAGGCAGAGGGAGAAGCAGGCTCCATGAAGGGAGCCCAATGTGGGACTTGATCCCCCGTCTCCAGGATCACACCCTGGGCTGAAGGCGGCTCTAAACCGCTGAGCCACTGGGGTTGCCCGGGAGTTTTGTTTCTGTTTCAATTTTGTTTTACAGGATAAGAAGCCACAGGTAGATAGGTCAGTGTGATGTCTTGGTGATGCCATCAGGGACACAGGTGCCTGCTATCTTTTCCTCAGACCCTTATAGGATATGGCTTTTGTCCTCATACTTTTCCCTGAAGATCTCAAGATATTTTCTCTACCTCCTGCATGATGTCAGGAACAAGGGGAAGGCAGAGGGCAAAAGGTGCATGCCAACTAATGGTCTTCCCTGAGAGAGAGAAAAGTGGCCCTTGGCAGCACGGAACTGGCCTGGCACTATCAACAGGCCTTGGTGTTGCTAGGAGCTGGCTTGGCACCTACAGCCAGGCCTTGACAACTAAAGAGACAGTACTAGAGATACCAGAATTATTCAGACGGTTGAAGAGAAAAGATGTGAAAAAAAAAAAAAAAAAAACTTTGACTATTCACAACTTGAGCTAGATCTCACCTTACTCCACAGTACACTACCCAAATGACCACTGTAAATATGGCCAAGAAGTTAAATTCACTCTCAGTTTGGATTATTTAAATAGTTTCAGGAAAAAAACAAACTGAGAGAGCAAATGGAAAACTGTGAAATAGTTATATTTGCAAATAGAAGAACCTCATTTTGACATTTTCTTAAATAACCAAAATTTATTCTTAAAACATTAAATAACACAAGTGATACATAAACACATATGCATTATAAAAGATTCAAATAATAAATGTAAAAATGACAATCCTCTTTCCCTTCCTTCACTAGCAAGAACAACCACTAAAATATTAGTGCATTTATTAGAAGACATTTCACTTTACATTCATACTCATAATTTTAGTTTTTCTTTTGCATATATGTGTCATAACTCATGTGACATAAATGTGTCTCTGTGTGTATATATACACGCACATAATATATATGTAAAATATTCTACAAATTGCTCTTTTTTTTCCCATAGCAAATAGAGCTGCTAGGTCTAAGTGTTTAACATTTAACGTTTTGGTAGATATGGCCACCCCGAAAATGTCTGTTTCCAATTTTGATCTCACAATGGTGTATAATGCATTCATCTTCTATCTGCCCTCACCAACCCAGAATCATTCTCCCATTTAGCACTTTGTATCCATTGCTGTTTTATTTTGCATTTCCCTGATCACCACTGATGGTGATGATCTTTCCATATGTTGATGGGCCTTTAGAAATTGTTGTATCTATTATCTTTATCATTCTCTTGCTGATTTGTAGGGATTGTTTTATATGGTGTGAATAGTAATCCTTGGTGATAAACATGTACGTTGCAAACATTTCTGTCTGCATGCAGCTTATCTTCTAACCTATTTATGATGTCTTTTTTCTCTCAGTTTTTCTTCTAAGGGATTTTATATAATGACTTAAAAATATTTTCTTTTCAAGTTCTGGGTTTTGTGTTTGTTTTAAAGATTTTATTTATTTATTCTAGAGAGAGAGAGGGGGGAGAGGGGCATAGAGAGACACCATTCAAAGCAGACTCCCTGAAGAGCACAGAGCCCAACATAGGGCTCTATCTCACGACCCCAAGATCATGACTTGAGCCAAAATTAAGAGTTAATTTCTTAACTGACTGAGCTACCCAGGTGCCTTATGTTTTTTTTTTAATGAAAATTTTTCTCACCTAATCCCCTGATTATAAAAATATTTTGCCCTATTTTATTTAAATATTTTATAGTTTGGCTTTAGGTTTATTGGAGAATCTGAGCTCTCTTTTTTGGTGTGCTGTAAGTAGGAATCTAACTTATCTTTAACTACTTGGTGTAATGGGGTCAGAATGCTTAAGTCTGTTTTCCAGCTCTGCTATTTGCTTGTAGTTCTGAATTACTTGACTCTCTGGGCCTCAGTTTTAGCATTACAAAATGTGTATAATACTTTTACTTACCTTTTAAGATTGTGGGATGGATGGCATGAGTTATTACATGAAAAACACTTAAAATGGTTTCTGGAATAGTATAAACCCTTCTTCATTTATATTTAGTTCTGCCCCATACCCCTAAAAACTCAAAATCTGAAATAAAAAAGCAACAAAACAAATCCAATCCTTTCTCTAGTGAATTGATACACGATATTTAATTTATATTACATAAATGGATCTTTTTTTTATTCTATTCTGTTTCATTGAGCTTTCTGTCAATTCCCTCTGTTTTAATTGCTATAACTTTAAGATATATTTGCTCTCTGGAAGGGCATAAGCCTCTCACTGTTCTTCTTTTTTTTTAATTTTTTAAAATTTATTTATGATAGTCACAGAGAGAGAGAGAGAGAGAGGCAGAGACATAGGCAGAGGGAGAAACAGGCTCCATGCACTGGAGCCCGACGTGGGATTTGATCCCGGGTCTCCAGGATCGCGCCCTGGGCCAAAGGCAGGTGCCAAACCGCTGCGCCACCCAGCGATCCCCTTCTTTTTTTTTTAATTGGCATTCTTGTGTATGTTTTTTTGTACAGATGAGTTTTAGAATTATCTTGTTAAGTTCCATAGGCAATATCTTGTTGAGTTCAATAAGAAATCTTAAGTTCCATTTAAATTTGGTTTAAGATTCCATTACATTTATAAATTACTTCAGGGAGAATTGATATCTTCATGATATTAAGTTTTCCTGTGAAAATGGGAACATGGTATGTTGCTCTGAAAATTTAAGTCTTCTTTTTCTGTGCTCCGGTAAAATGTTATCATTTTCTTTATATCTTATCTTTCTGATTATAAACTGGCTGCAGTATTCCAGAAGTTGTTACTGTTAAGAGTCAAATCCAAAGGGACAATGTGAGAGTCTCATTGTATCTCAATAATTTTGACTTGGACAAGTTCTCATCTTTGAACTAATCACTATAACCAGAAGAATGTGATATACGACTGGCTTAAGTTTAGCTCATGTACCCCACTGGGAACTCCCGGGTGACAGGAAAATTATCCAAGAGAGTAGGATGTATGTAACATCAATTATTCTAATTTGGATGCATATTAATATTTGATCTGATTTAGTTTTTTTTTTTTTTTTTTTTTTACTAGTTTCTTCAGTATTTTCCTCAGGAGGGACTTCTAGATTATATGCTTTCTGAGTCCCTGTGTGTCTGAAACTGTCTCTTCTTTCTTATTTATATGAGTTATAAAATGTTTAAAATGTCATTCCATTGTCTTATTTTTCTCTAGTAAATGAGAAATTTGAAGCCTGCCTGATTTTCTTTACTTTCTAAATAACCAACCCTCTCTCTAAAAGAAGCATGTAATATTTTCCTTTATCCTTGGAGTTAAAGGTTTCATCAAGAGGGATAGGTTTAATATGATTTTTGATATATGAATCTTAAGTATTTAGCTTAGCTGCTTCTAGTAGCTCTGTGATTCTTGCTTTTGTTCCCTCCTCTTTCTGGAATTTCTATTATGTGTATTATAACTAGATTTATCTTCCATTAACTTTTCTTTTTTTTTTTTTAAAGATTTTATTTATTTATTCATGAGAGACACAGATAGAGAGGCAGAGACGCAGGCAGAGGGAGAAGCAGGCTCCATGCAGGGAGCCTGATGTGGGACTGGATCTCGGGACTCCAGGATCATGTCCTGGGCCGAAGGCAGGTGCTAAACCACTGAGCCACCCAGGGATCCCCTTTTATTTTCATTCATGATTTTCACTGTATATGTGTATATATATATATATATATATAAAATCAAATACATAGTTAAAAATACATAATCAAATATATAATGGAATGCATGTGTAGGCATATGTGTGTATACATGTACAACCACTCCTTCCTCTGGTGTTTGGTGTCATTAATTGGTGGTTGTTCTATTATTTGATTCCTCCATAGAGGGTTTAACAATGGAACTCATGTCTATTTTATTTCCAAAATTTTGTTTGTTTTATTGACTTTCTCTCCCTTCCCCTTTCCCTTTCACCTACCTTCCTTCCTTCCTTCCTTCCTTCCTTCCTTCCTTCCTTCCTTCCTTCCTTCCTTCCTTCCTTTCTTCCTTCCTTCCTTCCTCCTTCACACCATCCATCTTTCCTTCCATTAAGATAACTAGTTTCTTTAGAGTCTACTCAGTTTTTCTTAATAGGAGCTTCTGTTCTGGTTGCTAGCTTGGTCTCTTTTCTTGAAATAGCCAAGGCTCATTAAATATTTTGTGTTTTGTTTTTCTTTGTCAACCTATGCAAGTTGAGGGTGAGAGTATCTTGGGAAGTACTATACTGGCAGTGAGTGGAGACAAAGGAAGTAGTTCATTTCCCAATTAGCTGATGGGTATTTTTTCAGTAGTCTTTTTCTAGGACTGAGAAACAAGATGGCAGGGATATTTTTCTCATGAACTCAGTGGATCCTCTTACCAATCTGTTGTGACATACATTTATTTATTTATTTATTTATTTATTTATTTATTTATTTTTTATTTATTTATTTATTTTTTATGATAGTCACAGAGAGAGAGAGAGAGAGAGAGAGAGAGGCAGAGACCTAGGCAGAGGGAGAAGCAGGCTCCATGCACCGGGAGCCCGACGTGGGATTCGATCCCAGGTCTCCAGGATCGCGCCCTGGGCCAAAGGCAGGCACTAAACCGCTGCGCCACCCAGGGTTCCCTGTTGTGACCTTTAAAGAGATTCAGGATTGAAGTTCTCTGCCCCATACTTTGCTAGAGAGGCCACTTCCTCTCAGTCAGGTTCTTATTGTCTTGTGGAATGCGAGAACCTCCTACAGGTCTCCTGGGTGCTACTGAAACTGGATCCTCAAAGGTTTATTGGGTCTCCTTCAGGCTTTAGAAATAGGCCACGTTTCTCTCACCTTCTTCCCACTTCCCTACACACCTATTACTTCTTGAGTCATTTTAGCTGTAAGTTTTCTGAGAAAGGAAGCAAAGTGATTGCATTAAAACTACCATCTTCTGAGAATTACCTCTGATTTATCTTTTGATAGGAATATACTCAAGAGGATCTGAGACTACTGTAAATCCATTCCTTTCTAGCAAATGCAAGATGCATTATCTATTTTAGTATATTATCTGCCTTTTGAAAATTATATATATTCCCAAATAATTTATTTCTCTTTGTTCAAATTAATGCTAGGCATCCAGAGCCTAACATATATAATTATGCTATTCATTAACCTTGCTTAGGTGCAGATTTCTTCCAAATCATCTATTTATTTGACCAAAAGTTTTTAATGCCTTCTTTTTGCCTGTCACTGCATTCAATCCTTAAATGTCATTCAATCCTCACCTCTCATTAAGTAGCATAGACATCCTGGGGAGAGGACTATCATGTGAGCTTGTCTGTTCTGTTGCTTAATACAGTTTTCATTTGTCAACTTACAGAATGTTTTGTAACCTTTGTAAAAGATTGAAAACATGGCCAGAATCCTCACTAATTCCACACCCCAAACCTTTACAATGCAACCTTGCAGTTCCTCCTATCAGAATGTGGAGTCTATTTCCCCATTCTTTGAATCTGGACTGGCCTTGTCACTTACTTTGGCTAAAACATGTGGCAAAGTGACATGTACTGGTTTTGAGCTTAGGCCACTTCAGGTCTGGCAGGCTTCAGCTTTCTTCCTTAGATCCGTGGTCACTATGGGAGACAGTTGGGTTGGCTGACCTGCTGGAGTAGAGATGAGGCATTTGGGCTGGGACCAGCTGAACCACCCAGCTAAGCTCAGCCCAACTTGCCAACTTGCAGAATTGTGAACGAAATGAATGATTGTTTTAAGCCATTATGTTCTGGGATGTTTTTTAAGCAGAAAAAGATTACTGGTACAATACTGAAGTGCCATTGGTAATTTCATTGTATTCACTCCTAATAGGACCTCTGTTAAGATACAGGAAATTGGTTTCAAAGTAACTATGGGCATTTTGTTTTCCTTACTTCTATTTTCATTGAATCTATATCGTCATTTATATCTATTTATAATATATGTATGCATGTATCATCTATATCTAAATATATTTGAATCTTTATATTGGGAGGGCAAGCTCAGTCTAAACTAGAATTCAGACTAATAAATCCAATGAACAGCTGAGCTGCATGTTATCACAAATGTACATTTGGATGACTTAATTTGCATTAGAATGAAAAGAGGTTACAATGAGGACATTTTGGAAAGAGCACCTCAAGAGAGAGATGTTCTATTCTCAAGCCCAGCATCATGGACTTTTGAGCCCAATGGGCATTCTTCTCATTTTTGTGGAACATAATTTTGTTTTGGTGCATTGATGATTAAAAGGAATATACCCTTGTCTTGACAACTTGAGGTTCATATGTCAGGAGGCTGTAACTTAATGGAGGGCATCAACAGAGTGGCAACAGAAAGGTGTGATTTTAAAATGGAGTTACAAGTGATGGAAGAAGGAGTGTGCGGAGGGGGCCTTGAGAGGACTCTGTGAGCCAAGTGTACCACAAAGAGTGACAAAAATAATTGTCGGGGTCTTGGTTGGGAGAAGTTGATAAATAGTGAAATCAGTTTTAAGACTTACATAAATTTCTTGCTTTTAGGTCACTGTAATAACCAATCATTTACTATGAATGCTCCTTTCAATTTTCTCTTAACTGCATGCTGGAAGTTAAATATAAAATAAAAATAAGCTGTTAGAAGTAAGATGTTACTAAAAAATGATTCGTCTAATGCCAAATGATAAAAATAAATCTTTAAAAGTGAAGAAAGTCTGAAGCCAAAATATACAGACAGAAGTAAAAGCAGTCAGATAGCAAGTAAAAAGTACTTATTTGTCATAAACGATATAGAGAACAGATTAGTAAGGGAAAGCAATGTATTATCTGGAAGTGTTGTGTTCTTTTTATAACATATGTCATGATTTAATCTAGTTTCTCTTGAAGATTTTTAGTTCATCATTGTAGTACTATTTATGACTACTGAAACTCAACATACCTTATGGAGTCAGACGTTTTATGGTGAACTTCCCATGCTGGGAACAAAAAGCTATCTCAGAATATAATAATTATTATGTTCAAGAAAAATTCCAAAGGCATTATTTCTGGAAAAAAAAGGCTTTACCCCAATTACAAGTTCTAATTAAAATAAAATAGTCAAAGATGGGGGTGCCTGGGTGGCTCAGTCAATTAAGCAGTTAAGTGTCTGCTTTTGGCTTAGGTCATGATGCCAGGGTCCTGGGATTGAGCCAAGTCTGGCTCCCAATTCAGTGGGGAGCCTGCTCCTTTCTCCTACCTGTGCTCTTGCTTGCTATCTCTCTTTCTCCCAAATAAATAAATAAAATCTTTTAAAAAAATAGTCAAAAATGAAGGAAAACTGCATCATTTGAATGGAGCTCTCTCATCTTTCAGATGGCACCAAATTCTTTCGGTTTTCCTCCTACTTCATTAACTACTCCTTTTTGGTGCTTAACTACCCCTTAGATACAAATATAAAAGCTCTCCAAGGATCAATCCTTACCTCTCTTCTTTTCTCTCACTTTTCCATGATAAATTTCATCTAATTTAATCGTATGACAATGCAAATGACTCTGTTTGTTTGTTCCTTCCCTCCTCTGTCCCTCCCTCCCTTCCCTTCTTTTTAGGTTAGTTCCAGGTATAGAACATACTGATTCAACGATTCTGTACATTACTCAGTGCTTACCAATATAAATGTAGTCACCGTCACTGTACATTATCACAATATTATTGACTATACTGTGCTTTTCAACTTTGTGAATTATTTATTTTATAACTGGAAGTTCATATCTCTTAATCCTCTTTATCTATTTCATACCTCTTCCAACCAACCTCTGCTCTAGCAACCACCAGTTTGTTCTCTGTATTTGTCTGTTTTTTGTTTGTTCATTTGGTTTTTTTGTGTGTGTGTGTTCCACACACAAGTGAAATCCTATTCTTTACTCCACTTTTATCCCTTCTCTGAGTGCTTCCAATTCCAATGTTGTTCACAATTCAGTTCTCATATCCTGCAGTATCTCAAACACCATTCATCCAATCTGAATTAATCAACTCAGTATCTCTTTCTTTAACTTGCTGTCTTTTCTTTTTATTATTATTTTGAGAGAGAGAGTGTGTGTGCATGTGAGTGCAGGGGAGAGGGGCAGAGGGAGAGCTGGGAGACAAGGGAGGGGGAGAGAGAATCTCAAGCAGGCTCCACACTCAGCATGGAGCCTGATGTGGGGCTCGATCTCATGACCCTGAGATCATGACCTGAGCCAAAATCAAGGGTCAGATGCTCAACTGACTGAGCCATCCAGGTGCCCCAACTTGCTATCTTTTGATGTCATTGAATGCTAACTATCAACTATCTTCAAAGTCACAGACTTTGACTTCTTCCTTTTTCTTGTATACCCCAACCAAAAGGTGGCCAAGTTCTGAGACATCTAGAGTCTATGACTACTTGCAGCTGTTTCTTCTCTTCTATTTCTTCTGCAACTGCTCTAGTTTAGATATCACTATGTCTTACCTGGACCATGGTACTAGCCATCTCAATTGTCACTGCTTTTATTTACTTCTATTTTTTAATTCGTTTGTCCTCTAATTACTTTGATCACAATATGTATGTCTTTATTTAAAACTTCAGAATGTTTCCTACTGTCCCTGAATAAAGCCCAAAACATATTATCAGTCATTTAAACCTCTTCATCAAGACAGACCATTCCAAACCTATTTCCAGTTTAATTTCTTTGGGTACCAAAAGATCTATTCAAACTCTTCTATACATCCTTCCCTGTGTATGTATAATGATTTCCTACCTTTGTTCCTTTTTTTTCAGTGTTTCTTGAAGTACTGGGTATTTTTTCTTTCCATGTAAAAATATCCATATTATTCTTATCCATAAAATTCTGTTCTAATATAATCTCTATTGAATTCAGCTAAAATACACCAAGCATTTATGCTAGATTCTATGCTAAGTATATTATCTCATTTACTTTCATAAAAAGATACTACTATCTTATATTCTTATTACACATTAATATTTTTATTATATATTGCTACAAAGATGTCTTATAAAACAGTGGCATAAATTGTATTTAATTCATCTTGGCATTTCTCAAAGTTCTTGGGGAAGGGTAGATGTCCAATCAATATGTATGCACAAGTGAAATATATTAATAATGTTTTCAGTGGTTCTACTACATTTATTCCTATTCTGCATTGTCAAGGATTTAAGAGAGCTTAAATCTTTTCAATGAGATTTTTAAAAGGAAATAGAGTAAAGAAAGGAAAAATAAAATGAAGTCAGATGTAAGATTGGTTCACAGTAACTGTGAAGTATGGTTTAGCATAATTTGTCAGAGTTGCGTCACAGATTTGGTGATTAGCCAAGGCAAAAAGATCATTTATTTACAGCATAACCAATTTTCATGAGATGAAAATAAGTAAGTTACTGATAAGAAGCTCAATTCTTAAGGAAGATTGTTTGATGTAGTGAATTACGTCTTCAACACTATACTTAAAGTACAAGGGATATAAGCTACCTTAAAAACCAAACTTCTCAGTGTTACTTTCTCAAGAATGATAGGTAAGTTACCACAGAATAGACAAAATGGACTTATTTCAAGAGTGGTAGACAGGGTCATACATTATTCAGGTGACAACTGTATTGAGCTGTTTCAGTAAATTGTAGAGGGCATGATGATATGCTTCTTCCTGTACTCTTTCTTCTTTCTCCTCTTGTTTTTAACAGAAAAGAAAAGAACAGTTCAGTGTTGTGATGGGTTTCTTAAGATACTTGGAAGTTATTAGCTACATGGGGGGGGTCCTTGTTATAGCCTTTCCACACAATGGAAGGAATGACAAATACTATCGCAGTATGATTATACATGTTTATGTTCTCAAAACCATAATCACAGATATGGTGGTTAGAAGTGATGGTAGACAGTAGGAATAGTATGCATACATGTATGTGTTCATACATGTGCACATGTATGCTCACACATATATATTTCAATATATATTGACTGTTACTTCACAAAATAGTCTATGACCAGCTATTTAAACTCAGCTTTTTTCTTTTTCAAGGTCTAATCCTTGTTGTCTCATAATTGTCGCTCACAATGACTATTTTGCTTTTGAATGATTAGACATATTTCATTACTACAAATAAAGAAACTTCTTAACAAATTACTCCTTAAGAGTAAATAAGAAATTACGTGTACTGGCTTCAAAAAATCCTTGAATTTCCTACCTGGTGTTTATGGTCAAAAAGCACAATAGGCTTTCAAACAGGTTCTCATAAGGAAAAATTCTGTTTGTTTTGTCACACTTTTTCCATTAATTTAAAAACCAGTGAAAGCCTGAAAACCCTGGGAAGTGTGACAATAACCCCTAATTTTGAGTTTTCAAAATCTCTTGGGAAGCACATTTTGTGGATAATTGCAAGTGCTTTGTGAAAGAGCTTCAGAACGGCATGAGCTTCTGGATTAAGTATATACTATTTTGGAGAACAAAAATATCTTTCTTATGTTGTCTCACATCCTCTGTTTAATGAATCTCATCAATTTATGCCAGTGATGAAACTGACTGGTTCAGACAAACAGCTCTATAATGCTTACTGTTAAGTATCTCCTAAAAATCATGAAAATTAATCAAACATCTAAAAGACCAAAAACTAGCCCAAGCAAACAAACAAACAAAAATGATAATGCCTCATGTAAGTGTGGTTTTTGTGAAACTTGTCTGCTTATGCATTGCTGGTGGCATTGTGGATTGACACAACCCATCTGGAAAGCATTGTGATATCTGATTACACCCACAGACGAGTTTTATGGCACACAGGATATCATTTCTCTTCAGTACAACAATCTCATTTTTGATGACCAGCCTTTGTTAGATGATAAATCTAAACCTCTGCTTATATTTCTCTTATGACCAAGTGCTAATTTCTCTCCTGAGACTTTGGGCTAAGTGTGTGTGTATATGTGTATATGAGTACATTGGTCTTTTGGATAATGACTGTCATTATTCAGTAATTATTATTTTTATCAAACACTGTGGTATGTACTTTACATGTGTTATCTCTTTTAATTTTTATAATAATCCCATTTAGTAAATATTATTATACTAATTTTAGAGATGACAAAACTTGACCTTAAAAAGATTAGTTAACCTAGCCACATCACCAGCTCATCTGACAAAATGTTGTTTAAAACATATGCAACTGACACTAAGGCATATTAACCTTAACTACTAAACCCTCAATTATTACTTAATATTTTTTTTAAGCTGAGCAGTATTTGAGTTACTTGTGCCCAAATCTTACTTCCCCAGATGTGGATTAAAGAATGTTTAGAGTTGTCATGTGCTCTCTGAATCACATTCAAAGGAAGCTGCTGAAACCTCATATATGAACCTTTTGTGTGTCTCTCCTTTTCCAGCTGTCTGTTTCCAAGAGTTTTTCGTGCTTCCTTTTCTAGGACTCTGGGATAGGAAGCATGTCATGTGGACATGGTGTGTCCCACACTGAAACTTTTCTTTGGTACCCTTGCTCTATACTTTTGTACCTATTCAATGGGATGAATCATTCTTTTACTGGTAAGTCTGTAGTTCCCAAGCAACTGCCCTTTGATTGATCCTGGACTATAGATCCTACCTCAGAGCTGTCCCATAGTCAGTGTTCATGGGGTTCTTGTCCCTTTCTGAGGCCACCTTTGTTTAAGGCCTGCAGATCAGAAGGGGCATCAGATAGATGCAAAGTCAGCATCAAAAAGAAACATTTCGCTAAAGATGTAAAGAAATGAGACCAAGATATACTTGTACAGTGAAGTGCAGTTGGAAAGTTAGGATACTTAAAGTGTAAATAACAGGTATTTCATCAGAATAATCTCAATTAATCTTCACACTACCCCTATTGTTTAGCTGTTTCACACAGTATTTGCCATGTTTTGGTGTGTTAACTTGCTCATTTCCTTTGTTGTATAGTATTCCATTAAATGAATATTCAGAAATTTATATGGCTTTTCTCTTGTTGATAGGGATTAGGTTTGCTTCCCATTTGGGACTACTACAAATTATGCAGCTATGAAACTCTTGTACACTTGTGTTCCTGGAATATACATGTGTTTTTATGGGTATTAGTTAGGAGTGGAATTGCTGGGTCATTAGATATGCTTACATCTAACCTTAGCATATAATGCCAAACAATTTTCCTAGTGGTTTTGCCAATTTACACCCTGCTAGCCTTTTATAATAGTTCCCAGTGCTTCTCTTTCTCAGCAACACTTGGCATTGTCAGTCTTCTTACTTTTTTTAAGATTTTTTAATTTATATATTCATGAGAGAGAGAGAGAGAGAGAGGCAGAGACACAGGCAGAGGGAGAAGTAGGCTCCATGCCAGGAGCCCCATGCAGGACTCGATCCAGGACTCCAGGACCACGCCCTGGCCCAAAGGCAGGTGCTAAACCGCTAAGCCACCCAGGGATCCCCTAGTCTTCTTATTTTTAGTTCTTCTGGTGGGTGTGTACTATCATCTTTTTGTAGCTTTAATTTGTACTTCTGTAATGACTACAAAAGTTAAGCATTCTTGCAAATGTTTATAGGACATGTTTATATCTTCTTTCCTGAAGTGCCTCTTCAAGTCTTTTGCTTATTTCTGGTGGTTTGTCTTTTACTGAAGGATTTGTAGTTCTTTCTATATTGTGGATACAAGCATTTTCTTGATTATATGTGTTGTAATATCTTCTCCCACTCTGTGGCCTGCCTATTCACTATTTTGTGACTAACCAGTTCATAATCTTAATGTGGTCCAATTTTTCAACATTATTTTATATACAATAATATTTGTGTCATTTTAGAAGAATCATTGCCTACCCCAAGATCATGAAGCTATCCTAATAGGATTCATTTGTCAATTTCCATTTGTTTTATTCTGTATTAACCTTTTGAAATAATGTTTTATAATTTTGTTAAAGGTATTGACATGTTTGCTAGATTTTTTCTCAGATAATGAATATTTTTGATGCTTTTATAAGCAGTATAATCATAAAGTTTAATTTTCAAATGTTTTGGTTGATATGTAGGAATACAACTATTTTATATTGGTCTTGCATCCTAGAGCCTTGTGAAACTCTTGCAGTAATTTTTTTAAAAAAGATTTTATATATGTATTTGAGAGAGAGAATAAGAGAGCATGAGCAGGGGAAGGGCAGAGGGAGGCGGAGAAGTAGACTCCCTGTGAGTAGAAAGCCTGACATGATATGGGGGGGCATCAATCCCAGGACCCTGGGATCATGACCTGAGCAGAAGGCAAATATATAACCAACTAAGCCACCCAGGTGCCCCTCTTGCAGTGATTCTTATGATTTTTTTCTATAGATGCTTTACAATATTCTACATAAATCCTCAAACCATTTGCAAATACCACAAATCTTCATTTCCAATCTCTTCATCATTTATGTATGTATGTATTTGCCTTATTTCACCAGCTAAGACCTTCAGTTAATGTTAAATAGAAGTGATGATAGTGGTCATCTTTGTGTTATGCCCAGTCTCAAAGAGGAAGCTTTTACCACTTCACCATTAAATGTTTGATTTTTTTCTTTTTGGTAATATTCTATAAGATTAGGCAAGTCTCCTTCCTTTACTAGTTTTCTAAGTTTATTTTTTTACCATGAAGTAATATTAATATTTATAAAATCTTTGAGCATACTTTTCTGTTTATTCTGTTAATATGGTGAAAATATGTTTTTTCCTTTCTTTCTGTTAATGTAGTGAAATATACTGATTAGTTTTCTAATATTAAACCAGCCTTATATTTTTGGATTCTTGGAATAAATTATACTTGTTTTCTCTGTATTATGACATACACACACACATGCAAACTCCACACCCATATTTAGTATTAACACATTGAATCCTGTGAGATGTAGATGTTCATTCAGTATGCTAATGTTTTTGTTAATATTTATTTTAATTAGGGTATGAAAAGAAATCACATATTATGGAAAATTATATGCTAGACATTTATCCATTTTCTTATTCAATCCTTCAGCCTTATCATCAAACTTTCTGTACATAAGAAAATTAAAACTCAAATCATTGATTTAATTTTCTAAGCCATGAAGATAACCTATTTAATTTTAAGTTTCCTGTTTCAACACCAGTGGATGCCCTGTGCAATGCACTTCAACATGCTGGGAAGTCTGATGTTCTAGAATAATACTGAAATGTGGTAAGAGTACAAGACATCTGCAGTCAGAGAAGCTTGGGGACAAGGCCCAGCTTTATAACTCACTCTGAGACTTTGGATAAGTGGCTTAAGCTCTTTAAACTTCTGTTTCTTCACCTATAAAATGGTGAGAATAGTAACCACTTCATCAACTTGGGATAGGGATTAAATAAAATAAACAGAGCTTTAATAGACATAGGATTATTCAAATTTTCTATTTTCGGGGGATCGGTTTTGGTGTGTTGTTTTTTTCTAGAAATTTGACCTTATTATTTAACTTTTCTTTTCTTTTTTTTTTTAAGATTATTTAAGAGAGTCCTCCCATCTGCTGTGAGTGGGAATAGGGTTGCAGAAGAAGAGGGAGAGAAGAAGCAGACTTTCCACTGAGCGAGGAGCCCAACAGGATTGCGGGTGTGCTATGATTCCAGGGATCATAACCTGAGCTGAAGGCAGCAGCTTCAGCCCCAACTTGAAGCTCAATCTCATGATCCTGAGATCATAACCTGAGCTGAAACCAAGAGTCTGACACTTAACTGACTGAGACACCTAGGAGCCCTTGACTTTATTATTTGAATTTTCAAATATATTGGCATAGAACTATTACAGTCCTCTTATCATCTTTGTAATACATTTAAGAGCTATAGCTTTGCATTTTATTCATTCTTTGCCTCCTCTCTTTTTTCTCAATATTTCTTTTTAGAAATTTATTTTATATTCTTTTCAATAAGCCAATTTTTATTTAGTTGATCATTTCTCTCTTAGGTTTTCTTTCTTTCTCTTTACTGTCTGCTCTTTATTTTCCCTTTCCTTCTACTTACTTTGGATATAGTTACTGATCGTTAAAAACTTCTTGAGATAGATGCTCAAGTCATTGATTTTCAGCCTTTCTTCTTGAGCTAGGGCACAATGAAAAGACCATAAGGCATTTTAACTAGTTATCTCCCTCCTGACTGTATATATGCTATTGCTTTATATAATACATATATATGTTGTTGTGCATGTATATATATATATATCACATATATGTGATATATATATTCATAAAGGAATTACAAAAACAGGAAGCATAGTATTTTTTTATTATATGTTTATATCTATATCTCTCTATATTTATCTCCCCCCCGACTTCTTATATGCTGTTGTTGTGTATTGTGTGTGTGTGTATATATGTGTGTACGCACATATATATAGTATAATACACAGTACATATATATTTAGTATAAACATACATATATTTTATATATATTTATAATACATACAGTAAATACTGTGTTTTTTGTTCTTGTAATTCCCTTTAATCTGAGCCATGCCTATAATTTGCTCTAGTTTTTTTTTTTTTAAGATTCTATTTATTTGGGGGAGGGGCACAAGGAGGGGTGAGGGGCAGAGGGAGAGGGAGAAGCAGACTCCCTGCTGAGCAGGTACCCTGATGTGATGGGGAGGTGCTTGATCCCAGGACCTCAGGATCATGACCTGAGCTGAAGGCGGCAGCTTCACCGACTGAACCACCCAGGTGCTCCCCTATAACTTGCTTTGACTAATAGAATACAACACCATGATATTGTGTGACATCCAAGGCTGGATTTAAGAGATTTGTTAATTTCTGCTATGAGCCCAAGCTGTGTGGAGGGACTAAGTGGAGGAGAACAGAGGCACTTCAGTCAAAAGCCACATCTGATCTTTCACTTTATCACCAGAATTTCTTGCCAGTCATATGTATGGGTCATCTTCTGCGTAGCCCAGTTGAGCATGATGACAATACCCCCAGCTGATACCTTGTAAGACAGAGAACGATCCAACCTAGTTCAGTTCACATTGCAGAATTGTGAGACATAATAAAAGGTTGCTTTGATTTAAGTCACAAAGGTTTATCAACCAGCAGCTGGCATCAAGAATTGAGGGATTGCCATTTGAGCCATACCACACCAAAGGGAGGAAATCACATTATTTCCTGTGGATTGGCTACCAAATCCTAATCTTGAAATGTCAATATTAAATGTTGTTGTTCTAAAGGAGCAACATAGGTCAGTGAGGAGGTTGACATTGCTCATGTTACACTGTATGTGAACTAAATGGAATTTAAATTAAAACTTTAAAAAATTTTAAAAAACCCCAAAACCCAAACAAACAAACAAACAAACAATAATTGAGTGAATTTGTGCACTGCTAGTTGGAATGTAAATTGGTATGGCCACTGGGGAAAACAGTATGAAGAATCCTCAAAAAATTAAAAATAGAAATACCATATGATCCAGTGATTCCCCTACTATTTACTCAAAGAAAACAAAAATACTAATTTGAAAAGATATGTGCACCCCTAAGTTTTTTGCAGCATTATTTACAATATGCTTCCAACTGGAAGCAACTGAAGTTGCTTCCAGTTGGAAGCAACTGAAGTGTCCATCGATAAATGAATGAATAAAGAGGAAATGGTAGATATTATATCGAATGAATAAAGAGACACATATATATGTTACTCAGCCATAAAATAATGAGATCAGTTTGTGACAACATATATAGAGCTAGAAGGTAGTAAGCTAAGTGAAGTAAGTCAGACAGTAGAAAACAAATACCATATGATTTCACTTATATGTGGAACCTAAAAAAGAAAACAAATTAACAAACATAAAGCAGGAACAGACCCCAAAGTACAGAGAACAAACTGATGGTTATCAGAGGAAAAGGGGGTGGGAGAATGGGCAAAGTAAGTGAAGAGATGTGGGAGTGAGGATAGAGGCTTCCAGTTATCAAATGAAGAAGTCAAGGGATGACAGGTACAGCATAGGGAATTCAGTCAATGGAACTGTAATAGTGTTGTATGGAGTCAGTTATAGCCACACTTGTGGTGAGCCAGCATAACACATAGACTTCTTGAATCACCATGTTATATACCTGCAAGTAACGTAACACTGTATGTCAACCATGCTTCAATTAAAGAAAAAAGAGAGAAAAGGAATTGAGTGAATTAATACATGAACTTTCTTTTTTAAGTTGTTTTTTTTTTTTAATAATGATGAGATGTAATGGTGATTACGTGGGTAAATTTCTGTTAATTCTTCATTAAATGAAGAAGAAAAAAGTCAAATGTAGATTAATTAAAGAAACAGTGGATGAAAATTAGCTGGATTGCAGCAAAAGAACTAGAAATTCTTGGAAAAAATTAAGCTCTTTTATGCAACTATGTACTTCTCTGGATATTGGGGTCATCATGTAAATATGGACTTATAACAAGCATCTTTGTTATTTCCAATTAGAAAGTATTATTACTGAATTGGTCTATGTATTTGGCACATGATATAAAATCAGAAGTGAGCACAGGTGGACATTGTGTTTTATGAAGTTTAGCTATAATTTTAAGTCCCTATTTATTGAATTTCTCAAAAACAAAACACCTCTATATCTTTAAGAAACACGTCAGTATCTTAATACTTATTAATTGCCATATATTTGTAGATTTTCAAAGCAAAGTACAAAACTATTTAGTTATAATTATATGCTCCATATTTCATAAATACATGCCCAGACAATCTATACAAGATGATCATTACATTTATCTTCAAGAAGAGAAACTTCTCAGATTTTGCAGTGAATCTAACAGCTAGTTCTTTAAACATAGTCTAAACCTCTTCAACTATTTAACTCCTTTTCCTCTTGCTTATTTTACCATGTAAGTAGAAAACATTTCTTATAAATCACAATGAAGATTTTCAGTAATTATTGCTTAAAGAAGTAAGTGCTAAAAAATAATTTTTAATTTTTAGAGGAAAGGGAAAAATAAAAATATTAAAAAGTGAAGTGAGGAGGGGGAGAAAGCTAGGTATTCAGCATTTAAAAAATACATTTTTATTGTATGTCCCATGTGTCTTCACTGCCAGAACTGCCTTTTGCATAAAGAAATATGATTTCTGTTGAGGAGGCTACAAACAGATTCTTCCAATTTTCATTTTCTCTATGGTGTGAAAGCAGTGCACTTTTTAACAGTGACAGACCTTTCATACTTTATACAGTTTTCATTTTAAAGAAGAAGAAAAATTCAAGGAACCAAAGGAATATCAATAGTTATTTGACATCATAAAAGACTGAAACTTTCAAGAAATAAACATCAAAGCCTTTATTATTTCTGATGGAATAGCACTATCTCACTTCCTAAGAGTAAGCCAGTACGAGGACACATGGGATTTTTAGCATTTAAATACACACTGATATATTTCAGCATGTATTGTCTAGGAACAAGGACATTCTCCCCCATAAACAAAATACAGTTATTAAACTGGGTAAATTTAGCATTGACAATTCTATTATCTTCCACAGAGTTCATATGCAAATTTCCCCAATTGTCTCAATGGTATCTTTTATAACTTCTTGTTGTTTTATTTGATTCAAGATCCAAGAATCATGTGTTAATATTTCATTTGTCATGTCTCTTTAGTCTCCCTAATCTAATCCCAGTCTTTTTGTGTCTTTCATGATATTGACATTTTCAAAAACATTCAGCTATTTGTGTTGAAAAATGCCCTTGTTTGGATTCTTTCTTCATGATTAAATCCAAGTGACTGAAACACTATATAGATGATATTGTGATATTGTGATTTCTGTGGCTCAGATTGCTACACTTGATTATTTTGGTTAAGGTGGTATCTACCAGACTTTTCCACTGTAATTGATATGTGGGATACTTTGACACAGTAAATATCTTGTTCCTAATATTTCTACACCCACTAGTTTTTTATTTCTGTTTTTAAAAAATTATTTATTTCAGACAGAAGGAGAGAAAGAACATGAGTGGAGAGAGGGGCAGAGGGAGAAGGAGAAGCAGACTCCTTGCTGAGCAGGGAGCCCGATGTAGGGCTCAATCCCAGGACCTTGGGATCATGACCTGAGCTGAAGGCATATGCTAAACTGCTTAACTGACTGAGCCACCCAGGTGCCCTACCCATTAGTTTTCTTGACTAAGTCAATGATTATCTTGGTGGATGCACTACAGCAATTTTCTCTTTCTATTTCCTGAGCGATTTTGCCACTGTTTCTGTTAAGGTAATGCATGTGTTTTGTTATCTAATACCTTTACTCCTTCCTCACCATATCCCAAATCTCCCTTCTCAAATTCAAATTCAATTTCAAATTTCCACTCTCCTTTTCTCCTCCATGAGATTTGGAGTTCCTCCTCAGCTCTGAAGGTGTGCCTAAATGACAGTCTAATCTCACCTCTCTGACCATGATGAGTGCTTCAGGAATACGTATCATTCCAAGCCACCAAGGAGATCAGTGACTACATTTGGCTGACACTTACATAAACATGAAGCTTTCTCTTTCACAGGAAGTATCAGAGGTAGCCATGACTCTCCCCCAGAAACCTCATACTGTGTACCTAAATTACTCAGCTGACTACTCAACAAGTACTATTGTTATGGGCTAAATTATGTCCCCCATCCTTCTCCCCCTCCAATTCATAATTGAAGTCTTAACCCCTAGTAGTGGTAACTCAGAATGTGACTGTATTTGGAGATAGGGCCTTTAAAGAGGTGATTAAGGTAAAATGAGGTCATATGGGTAGGCCCTAATCCAACAGAGCTGGTATCCTTATAAAGGAGAAGATTAAGACACATACATACAGAGTAAAAGGCCATGTGAAGATAAAGGAAAAAGATGGCCATACACAAGCAAAGGAGAGAGCCCTCAGAAGAAACACTTTGATCTCAGACTTCCAGCTTACAGAACTGTGAGGAAATAAATTTCTGTTGTTTAAGCCGTCCTGTCTGTGGTACCTTATGATGGCAGCTCTAGCAGAATAATACAGCCATCTTGATGGGACATGATGGTGAGACTCCGGGCTATGGAAATAGTCTATGGAATCAGGATGGAATCAAAGTCACAGAATGCAGAGCAGAGAGATACAGAGAAGCAGCTCTCAAATCTACATTAACAGAAGCCAACCATCCTGCAAAAAATATTGCGTTAAGTGAACCAGTAAATTTTCTTAATTGCTCAAACCAATTTAAAAACAATTTTTTTTCCTTAAAATTCCCACACATCCTAGAAATATAATATCCACACATCCTAGACCCGGAGGTCTAGCCCTTTCCTGCCTAGCCTAGAATTGCTTACCAGCTTCACATTATCTAGGTCATGTGATGTAGAGGCAAGCTCTGAGGAAGAATCAGAGGCATAGCTCGAGTTTCCAAGAGAAAGGAGGAACTAATCTGGTAACCACTGGGGGCAGGGGATAGGGAGCTGGTAAGGCTTCATGTAATGGGTGTGGTCTTCCTTGGAGACAAGATAGGGCAGAAGTTCTGCCTAGAAGAGTGATGAGGTTTATCAAAGTGCAGTGAATAGAAAGTGAAGCAGAAAAGTGTAGAGTTGGGCTTTGCCCTTGTTCAGTGATGGCTCTGCTATCCTTTTCCCAATTTCTCTATCACATTGTGACTCCTGTCCTTATAATCAGTCATCATGCTTATCTCTATTTCAATGGCAAGGTGTGAGCATGAAGTGAACAATTTTTAGGCCATTTAAATTATTTTAGAGAAATATGCTTGACCTCTAGATACAGGTTCTGACCTGAATGTTTATTATTTCATGCATCTGTGATGGTACTTTAAAGAAAAGCAACTTGATGAATTTAAGACATAATGTAAAGATTCACTGATAATTTATGTGTTTGTTTTAGCTCCCCATGTTAATTAAAAATAAGTGTATGTGGGACACTGGGGTGGCTCAGTAAGTTGGGCATCAGACTCTTGGTTTTGTTTCAGGTCATGGTCTCAGGGTCCTGGGATTGAGTCCCACCTCAAGCACTCAACAGGGAGTCTGCTCAAAGATTCTCTCTCTACCCTCCCCCTGCTCACACTCATGAACTTTCTCTCTCTCAAATAAATAAATAAAAATCAGTCTTAGGGGATCATATATGAAAATAATTTCTCCCAATTATGCTAATATTGCATACACTTAAGAATAACTACATAAAATCTAATAAAATTCCTAGATTCAACTTCTAAGTACATGGAGAACTTCCATTTACTTATGACTTAAGCATTATTTTGACTTCAAAAAGAGGTATAGTTTCTTTGGTTTTATAAATCAAAACTTGCCATGTTAAAAATAATTTTTTATTTTTATTGCCAAAAAAAATAAACATGACACCTTATCAAGTCTACCAAGAATCAAACAATGGGTCCATCAATCTTACATACATTTTGAGTTTAATGAGCTGCATCTAGAGCCAGTACCCAGTGGAATACGTAGCAAATATGAAAGATATCAGGGTCATCTCAGTTCCTAGATGTTTCATGTCAACTTCTTCATCTTGAGGTCTCTTCGGTATCTTTAGGGAAAAGCAACATATGTACTATATAGGTTCTAGGAGGCTCTGTGATTGATAACATAATTGCTGGGATAGTTCAGGTTATTCATTTTTGCTTTATTTAGAAGTGAAATCCTAATTAGCAAAATGCTTTTGGGATCTAGATTACCTATATAACATTGTACCTAGGTAAATTTGTAGCAGGATAAATTCCAAAAGGTTAGATTGTTAGTCAACAAGCGTTATTTTAAGCAAATTCAAAATGTGAAAACAAATTTTTCTCCAAAGTTTTTAAATGTGTAAGACTTAACAAGATACTCACAATGGAATGCCACCATCTCCATGGGTGTAACTTTGGTATCCATGGCTAATTGTCATCTGGATAATTCAGTAGCCCTCTAAAGCCATTCTTCTTCTTTATCCCCCTTGTCCCCACCACAATCATGTTCCTCACTATGGTCAAGATATCTTTGTGAAATACATGTTGTCTGCCAAGGAAGAAAAAGGTGTTCTGTAAAAGGGTCTTACTGCTAAGTGGTGAAACAAACAAGGAAGGTTTCAGCCAGTCCTTCACTTGAACTTCAAGTGATGCAGTCAAACTTAAATAGAGTCACAGAAATTTAAGATAGGGCTTCATTATTCTCTCTGACTTTTCCTTAAGACAGGTGTCTAGGCTTATGACTTTCAACTTTTATTCCCTGAGGACATCCTGTGGTGGTTTGCTGAGAACAACCTTCCTATAGTTTCTTCCTGCCTCACTCTCTTTCTCCCTTGTCATTTGGTTTCAAACAACCATGGGTTGGTTGGGTCCTCCCATGACCCTTCCAACCATCTCTGGCATGGAGACTTTTCTTACTTTAGATTTCCTTGAAATGTGGCATAGGAATAGAGTTTAGTCCTTAGGATCCCAAGAAAGAAAGGGAGTGTGCATGGACCCTCACCATTTGGGGGGGGGGGGGTGTCTCATGTTGAGTCACTAAAACAAGCCTTTACCTTTACCCTTTGAAGATCTTTACTTTTCCTATTTTTTATTGCACTAGAAAAATAGTTTTGTTTCAAGGAGACTAAGGAGACTTAGCCATGAATTATATGACGCTACTTAAGTCATGCCATTTCTAAACTTACCAGTTCTTCTGAATTGGTTTATGGAATCCTATATAGCTAGGTCCCTGCCACCCCATCCCTTCTGTTTTTCTCTCAGCCATTCCCCTGCCATCTCTGTGCCCTAGCTTTCTTGGATTGGATTTTATTGGTGTTGGACACCAAACTACCTCAAGGCCTTCATAATCATTTGTGCCTGAAATGATTTCTTAACACCTTACATTGTATTTCACCCTGAGTTCTTCTTTCTCTTTCTGGAATCATCTTAAGTGCTTTTCAGGAAACATCTTAATTGCTACTTTCTGCAAATCCCCTTAGAGAGGAGGCTATATTCCCCTCCTGGGTCCAGTAGCAACCTATACAACTCCTTTGCAGCAAACACTTTTATAAACAAACTTTTGTAGTTTAAGTATGTAATTTTAAACTTAGGGAAGTTGCAAGAATACTAAGTGGAACATTCTTTAATTCACCTACTTTTTTTGTTTCATTATTCACCTATTTTGTTTCATTAGCTTCATCATTTGCACCCCCCCACCCCACCACACTCACACATAATATTTTTCTGAGCCATTTGAGTGTAAGCTGCATATGTCATAGCTCTTTATCCCTAGACACTTCAGAATATATTTGCTAAGAATGGGGATATTCTTTCATAACCACAGTAGAGTTATGAGCCTCAGTAAACATAACATTGATATATCACTTTTACCTAATTACCACCTATATACCACTTTTTAAATTCACCCACTAGGACAGGATGTAGTATAGGCTCATCTACTTACCTCTTTAGTCTTTCTTAATTCAGGAAACTTCTACAGCTTTTCTTTTGTCTGTCAATAATCTATCTATCATCTATCTATCTATCATCTATCATTTGTCTATCTATTTTAAGAATAGAGTCTGGTTTTTTCTTTTAAACAGAACTGATACCATTTTGGTTTTGTCTGATGTTTCATTGTAGTTAGATTTATGTTCTATTTTTTCAGGTTAGAATAATGCCTAAGTGACAATGTGTCACGTCAGGAATATCATCGATCTTTTAATTATTTCCTTATGTCTGTTCTCCTTCCTGGAGAGTAATCACCAAGAGGTCAGTCACCAACTTCATTTAATTTATTTTTTTTTAGCTCCAGAACTAACTACAGGGTTGGCACATTACAGATACTAAATAAGTAGATACTAAATCTACTTTATGACTATAGTCATATAGTAGATTTTCACATAACTTTTCAGAGGCCTCTTGAAAGTGAGGCAAAACTGCACAATAAGCAGAACTGGCTTATTGCTACTAAGTTAAAATAGGTCAGGATAGAAACCCCAGGATTTTTGCATTGATCAAGAAGTAAAGCTAAGCTAGTTTTACCTCCTTCGATACCTCCTTCCTTTTATTGTTGCAAGATGCATGATCCTCAGTGATCAGCGAGCATGCCCCATCCTGAGTGGCCTTAGTGTGAGAGAATACATATTTCTCTTCTTTTTGCCAAAAACACTGAAAGCATTTTTCCCCCTCAGACAGCAATGAATACATATTAAACCAACTGTAATTGTCTGCTAAATGTATTTCATAAACAAGCAAACTAGAGCTAGATTTTTTTAAGCCTTTAAAATACTCGGGATACTAAAAATATCCTGTCAACCTTGAGCACAAAGCTGTCAAGCCAGAAACATTAAGCTTTTCTGAAAAAGAATTCGGAGGAGGTTGGTGGTGAAACATTGAAATTCATTGTGAATCTCATTTTTTAAGAATGAGGAGGCAGCTATAACATTGATGTGTATTTATCCTAAATGAAAAGAATGAATGAATTCCACTCACATTGTGGGATGCACCATTCGGTGAGATTTTGCACATTATGAAATCTTTTCCTTTTGCTTTTCAGGAGTGTTACCTGCGGCTGGTTTTCACACAGGTGTATGTCATTAGAATGGTGAGATTAAAGCTAAGATATTTAAAAATAAGAATATATCTATATGTTTATATGCACTGAAGAAACGTTCCCAAATGTGAAAATGCCTCAAAATGTTTTGCAGAGTTTGACAAAATTTTAAAACCCTCCCATTTGAAAAGTATCTACGGTAATGAACTGTTAGAATGAAGACTGAGGAAGATTAAAAAAATAAAGGAAGAAAGGAGAGGCAGGAATGATCCTCACTGAAGAGTATTTTCCGCTGGGGAGTCTATTGGCATTCAGTTGTCTCATTTAATTATCCCTTGTGTGATTCAACCATTATTTATGAGCTTCTTCTTGTTCTTAAAGAGCTCTGGGCTCTGCTTGCCAATGTTATGGCATATGATGAGGCAGGGGTGTGCGTGTGATAATGCATCCGTCCACACTGCTGGCATGTTTTCTATCTGAACTCATCAGCTGCCAAAAGGACGCAGAACTCTCTCTTTAAAGATAAAACACTAACTGGGGTTTCAACATTGTGTGGGATTTGGCAGGCATCACATGCTCCTGCATTATTTAGGTAGAATACAGTCCCTAAAATGTGCACAGTACATGTTCAATAAAAATAATTTGCATGGGATTTACACCAGTTTCTCTCTGGTGATATATGGGCCACTTGCACTGAGGAACTGAATTCATACAAATAGGAGGATTTTAATTAATGGAGATGTTAAACATGCAAGCAATTGAAGAATTTTCACATTTTTACCTTCAACCCAAACTCCCCTTGCCCCTTCATTCCCAGTTTGAATTAAATACTCCACTGTGGATCTGCCTTGCTTTCTGCTGAGTTAGAATGTTGTGATGACAGGAAAGGCAAGAGAAACATCCCACTAGTCTCTGGATAGAAAAGATAAAAAATAAAAAGAGGCGATGATGATTAATAGGGAAAAACACTGAAAAAATTTGGTTGCTGGATGTTGCCAGCAGGATGACAGATGTTTAAAACAAAACAAAATAAACTTGTAGCATTGATTTAGAATATAATATGGAGGTAAATGGTCTTTAATGAGGTTAACAGTGATTTTTACGAGTAGCTGAACTTGGCTCCATTTCAAGCTAAGAACTCAACCCTTAATAAAGTTTTTTTTTTCCTGAAAATTATTGCTTCAGTTAGAAGGAATTGGTACTTAATAGCTTTTAATTAAAATGCCATGTCTAGCGAGATTTTTTTTTCCCTTTTCCGTGGGAAAATTAGAACCCTAACACTGAAAAATCTCTAATTGACCAGGATACAAGGATGCCAGTAAACAAAGATTATTTAATAGAAATGACTAAGCACATTGTGGTAAACCATTGATTCTACCAGCTTGGAACAGTTCACAAAACACTATTCTCAAACTGGATTGGCATAATGAAATAGGTATAGCTATAATTGAGAAAATTAATAAGTTCTTATTCATATTTTAAAAGGAACACCAATAATTGAATATGTATTTAGTGTTACAGCAAGATCATTATTGTATTGATCTAGATTAGTTTCCTAAGATACAGCCTGTGTGGTCAGAAAGGGTTTGAATGTCTAACCCCTTTTATTTTTATTTTATTTTTATTTTTTTAAAGATTTTATTTATTTATTCATGGGAAACACAGAGAGGAGAGAGAGAGAGAGGCAGAGACAGAGGCAGAGGGAGAAGTAGACTCTATGCAGGGAGCCCGATGTGGGACTCCTGGATCAGGCCCTGGGCTGAAGGTGGCGCTAAACCTCTGAGCCACCCGAGCTGCCCGACCCTTTTTAAAGAAATACTAATATTTTAAAGAAATATTAAAATCTTCAGTATCATTAGTAAAATTGGCAAATTTACCCATCTCTCAGAGGCTTGATTCTCTTTCCTCTCACCATCCACAACATTAAGCTAGGAATGTAACAAAGTTTTAAAACAAGAAATCCTATTTGCTATTTACACACCTGCGATGTACAGCATGCAGGTCTTCCTCTGATGGCTAAACAAAACATTTGATTTTAAGTTTGACTTATCTGCTGTCAGAGATTTCATTCAGTCAATTGGCCATTAAGATGAATAGTTTAAGGCACACCCAAACAATTGCATATTTTAGATGACTCTTTAAACTTAATCTTTGTATTACTAATGTAATCTGAAATTAGGCATTCTCTCTATGACACTTGCCACCTTCCTTTACTAACTCCATGGAACTGCTTCAAAAGAATAGTCAAAATTATTAATATTAATAATAATGGCCATATCATTTTCAATTAGTTAAATATGGTTATAAATATTTCAATAATAAAGAAACTTTATTTTTTTATTTTTTTTAAAGATTTTTTTTAAAATTTTTATTTATTTATAATAGTCACACAGAGAGAGAGAGAGAGAGGCAGAGACACAGGCAGAGGGAGAAGCAGGCTCCATGCACCGGGAGCCTGACGTGGGATTCGATCCCGGGTCTTCAGGATCGCGCCCTGGGCCAAAGGCAGGCGCCAAACCGCTGCGCCACCCAGGGATCCCAATAAAGAAACTTTAAATGAGGGCTGTTTTATTCATTTTACTTGCAATATGAACAAGATTCCATATCATCTATAATTATTTTACAAAATATAATAATCGTTGCTGTTCATAGATTAAATATAAGTTTTTGTTACATATCAGTTAAATTCCTTTTGAACATAAATGAGTAAATAATAAATTGTGATAAATTTGTTTTCTTTCAAAAAACCATTATGGATTTTTAATTATTTTTAATGATACATTTCAAATGTGGAGAAAACCATAGAGAAGGAATATAGTAAACTCATTTTTACCCACTATAAGCAAATGTTAACCTCTCCCATATCAGCTTTAGAGGTTTTTCAACCTGTCTTCAATCTAATACCCCTTTCTCCTTTAGATAACCACTACCATGAAGTTGGTATGTGTCCTTCTTGACTGTGTCTTATATTTTACAGCATGTTTGTCTGCCTATAGTACTATATTGTACTATTTTGTTTTTAAATTTTATATAATTGAGGGATCCCTGGGTGGCGCAGCAGTTTGGCGCCTGCCTTTGGCCCAGGGCGTGATCCTGGAGACCAGGGATCGAATCCCACGTCAGGCTCCCGGTGCATGGAGCCTGCTTCTCCCTCTGCCTGTGTCTCTGCCTCTCTTTCTCTCTGTGTGACTATCATAAATGAATAAAAAAATAAAAATAAATTTTATATAATTGGTATTAGACCATGGCATCATTCTGCAACTTCCTTAATCATTTTAATATTTATTCATAATGCTACAGACAGATCTAATTTTGTCATTTTGATTGCCATTTAACAGTGGTTCTCAGAATGTGGACTCAAAACCAGCAGCATCACTGGGAACTTGTTGGAAAAATGCAGATTCTCAGGTCCCATTGCAGTCCCATTGAATCAGAAACTCCAGGGGGCAGAGCCCAGCCATTTGTGTTTTTTTTTTTTTTTTTTTTTTAAATTTTTATTTATTTATGATAGTCACAGAGAGAGAGAGAGAGGCAGAGACACAGGCAGAGGGAGAAGCAGGCTCCATGCACCGGGAGCCCGACGTGGGATTCGATCCCGGGTCCCCAGGATCGCGCCCTGGGCCAAAGGCAGGCGCCAAACCGCTGCGCCACCCAGGGATCCCCATTTGTGTTTTTATAAGCCCTCCAGGTGGCTCTGATGTTAAAGTTTGAGAATCACTGCTACATACTCTTCCATCATATACATCTATTTTTTCACTCTTACATTCACAGATATTTAGATTATTTCCATCTTTTTCAATATTACAAGCAACGTCTGAATGAACACTCTTAGGCATACATTTTCTCTAGAAGTCAAATTTCCAGGTGTAAGAAACAGATGTAAAAGGATGCGAAAATGGAACTTTTGCTGTCTCAGTGTAGGCTGAAGTCCCAAGACAACAGATTTGCTGATGAGTAATACCATCATGAGAGGCTCTGATAAAATCACAAAACACTCATGAAAGAAAGACAGCTTTCCCTGCCTGTCCAAACTAGAACAGCATGGACGGCAACTCATGATAGTACTAGCCAAGTAAGACCAATCCTAACCCCTTCTGTGGAGCTGCAGTGGAGATCTGCTCAAATCTCTTCTCCAGAGAAAACTTGGCTGTGAGAAGTGCAGTTAGATGACAGCCTTGAGCTGCTCCATCATCAGGATTCCCCACAGCATCGAAGCCACAGTGTTGTTTTGGCCTGACCATTTCTGCCCAATGAGGAACTCATCAATGGCCAGTGTTTTTGCCAGAACATTCCACTGGGCGTGCCAAGATGTTTTTGGATTTACCCCACAGTCTGAGTCTCTTCCTTTGCAATCTTCTTTTCTGCCCTGTCTCCTTTTATAATTCTGATCAAAGTCGGCACTCATTCTCTGCCTACTCCTTCTTCCTCTCTTTATCTTTCACAGGTGTTATCCCCAATAAATCTTTTATACTTTGGGTCTGTTTCCCATAGAACCCAAACTGACACAATCTCTTCCTCCTAACCTCAACACCAGAAATCAAAAATATGTCCTAGAATTAAAAAAAATACTGTCATTTGAACGTTTGGGGAGGAAGCACAGAAGCAACATAATAAAGGGAAAAAAAGCTAAAGGATCATTTTCTTCCTTTTCCATTGCAGACTCTTCCCTTTCAATAGGCTGGAGCTAGGGGACAGATAGAAATAACTTTTAACTTTGTAGAAAGTATGCAGTATTCAAGTATTAAATACTGAAATGCAATTGTGTCTTAAAGTAACCAGAGGACTTCAGATTCACCAGGAATGTGTGGCTGAGTTATGGAACTTTTTACAGCAGAAATCTAGGTATTTTTTTATTGCATTCTGCTTGTTAAAAGTTTGAATTATACACATTTCAACCTTTACTAGACAGTGCCAAATTGCTTTCCAATGTAAGGGTTCCAATATACATTTATGCTTGCAGGAATCAAGAATTCCTGTTTTCCCAATCAACAAAACTATAAAGCAACCTACAGAATGGGAGAAGATATTCTCAAATGACATATCTGATAAAGGGCTAGTATCCAAAATATACAAAGAACTTGTACAACTCAACACCAAAAAAAGCAAACAATCCAGTTAAAAATGGGCAGAAGACATGAACAAACATTTCTCCAAAGAAGACACTGAGATAGCCAAGAGGTACACAAGATGGTGCTCATCATCACTTATCTTTAGGGAAATATGAATCAAAACTAGAGTAAGATATCACCTCACAGCAGTCAGAATGGTTAAATTCAACAACACAAGAAACAACAGGTGTTGGCAAGGATGTGGAGAAAAGGAATACTTGTGCATTGTTGGTGGGAATGCAAACTGATGAAACCACTCTGGAATACAGTATGAAGTTTCCTTGAAAATGTAAAAATAGAACTATCTTATGATCCAGTAATGGCACTATTGGGTATTTACCCAAAGAATACAAGAACACTAATTCAAAGGGATACATGCACCCCTATGTTTATTGCAGCATCATTTACAATAACCAAAATATGGAAGCAGCCAGCTATCCATCAATGATGAATGGATAAAGGTGTGTGTGTGTGTATATATATATTATTACTTTTGCATTGTTGTTTTATACAAGATTCTTATAAAAAATTTATCCAGATTAAAAAAATAAATTTCATAGTCTTTCTCCCATTTAATTAGTGAGTTTATTCCATTTAAGTACATTGAGCATACTGATGCATATTAGAATTTATTTCTACCATTTAATTTTTATAATACTGTTATTATAAGGTATAATTATATTAATTATATAACAATAACACATATATACACAACAGAATATTACTCAGCCATAAAAGGAATGAAATCTTACCATTTGCAATGATATGGATGGAGCTACGTATAATGCTACATGAAGTCAGAGAAAGACAAATACTATATGATTTCACTCATATGAGGGATATAAGAAACAAAATGAGTAAGCAAGGGGAAAGAATAAGAGAGAGAGAGAGACAAATCAAGAAACAGACTCTTAATTATACAGAATAATCTAAAGAGGGGAGAAGGGTGGGGATGGGTTAAATAGGTAATGGGGATTAAGGAGTGTGCTTGTCGTGATGAGCACAGGGTGATATATGGAAGTATTGAATTACTATATTGTACACCTGAAAGGAATATAATACTATATGTTAGTGAACTGGATCCCTGCGCCACCCAGGGATCCCCATTTGTGTTTTTATAAGCCCTCCAGGTGGCTCTGATGTTAAAGTTTGAGAATCACTGCTACATACTCTTCCATCATATACATCTATTTTTTCACTCTTACATTCACAGATATTTAGATTATTTCCATCTTTTTCAATATTACAAGCAACGTCTGAATGAACACTCTTAGGCATACATTTTCTCTAGAAGTCAAATTTCCAGGTGTAAGAAACAGATGTAAAAGGATGCGAAAATGGAACTTTTGCTGTCTCAGTGTAGGCTGAAGTCCCAAGACAACAGATTTGCTGATGAGTAATACCATCATGAGAGGCTCTGATAAAATCACAAAACACTCATGAAAGAAAGACAGCTTTCCCTGCCTGTCCAAACTAGAACAGCATGGACGGCAACTCATGATAGTACTAGCCAAGTAAGACCAATCCTAACCCCTTCTGTGGAGCTGCAGTGGAGATCTGCTCAAATCTCTTCTCCAGAGAAAACTTGGCTGTGAGAAGTGCAGTTAGATGACAGCCTTGAGCTGCTCCATCATCAGGATTCCCCACAGCATCGAAGCCACAGTGTTGTTTTGGCCTGACCATTTCTGCCCAATGAGGAACTCATCAATGGCCAGTGTTTTTGCCAGAACATTCCACTGGGCGTGCCAAGATGTTTTTGGATTTACCCCACAGTCTGAGTCTCTTCCTTTGCAATCTTCTTTTCTGCCCTGTCTCCTTTTATAATTCTGATCAAAGTCGGCACTCATTCTCTGCCTACTCCTTCTTCCTCTCTTTATCTTTCACAGGTGTTATCCCCAATAAATCTTTTATACTTTGGGTCTGTTTCCCATAGAACCCAAACTGACACAATCTCTTCCTCCTAACCTCAACACCAGAAATCAAAAATATGTCCTAGAATTAAAAAAAATACTGTCATTTGAACGTTTGGGGAGGAAGCACAGAAGCAACATAATAAAGGGAAAAAAAGCTAAAGGATCATTTTCTTCCTTTTCCATTGCAGACTCTTCCCTTTCAATAGGCTGGAGCTAGGGGACAGATAGAAATAACTTTTAACTTTGTAGAAAGTATGCAGTATTCAAGTATTAAATACTGAAATGCAATTGTGTCTTAAAGTAACCAGAGGACTTCAGATTCACCAGGAATGTGTGGCTGAGTTATGGAACTTTTTACAGCAGAAATCTAGGTATTTTTTTATTGCATTCTGCTTGTTAAAAGTTTGAATTATACACATTTCAACCTTTACTAGACAGTGCCAAATTGCTTTCCAATGTAAGGGTTCCAATATACATTTATGCTTGCAGGAATCAAGAATTCCTGTTTTCCCAATCAACAAAACTATAAAGCAACCTACAGAATGGGAGAAGATATTCTCAAATGACATATCTGATAAAGGGCTAGTATCCAAAATATACAAAGAACTTGTACAACTCAACACCAAAAAAAGCAAACAATCCAGTTAAAAATGGGCAGAAGACATGAACAAACATTTCTCCAAAGAAGACACTGAGATAGCCAAGAGGTACACAAGATGGTGCTCATCATCACTTATCTTTAGGGAAATATGAATCAAAACTAGAGTAAGATATCACCTCACAGCAGTCAGAATGGTTAAATTCAACAACACAAGAAACAACAGGTGTTGGCAAGGATGTGGAGAAAAGGAATACTTGTGCATTGTTGGTGGGAATGCAAACTGATGAAACCACTCTGGAATACAGTATGAAGTTTCCTTGAAAATGTAAAAATAGAACTATCTTATGATCCAGTAATGGCACTATTGGGTATTTACCCAAAGAATACAAGAACACTAATTCAAAGGGATACATGCACCCCTATGTTTATTGCAGCATCATTTACAATAACCAAAATATGGAAGCAGCCAGCTATCCATCAATGATGAATGGATAAAGGTGTGTGTGTGTGTATATATATATTATTACTTTTGCATTGTTGTTTTATACAAGATTCTTATAAAAAATTTATCCAGATTAAAAAAATAAATTTCATAGTCTTTCTCCCATTTAATTAGTGAGTTTATTCCATTTAAGTACATTGAGCATACTGATGCATATTAGAATTTATTTCTACCATTTAATTTTTATAATACTGTTATTATAAGGTATAATTATATTAATTATATAACAATAACACATATATACACAACAGAATATTACTCAGCCATAAAAGGAATGAAATCTTACCATTTGCAATGATATGGATGGAGCTACGTATAATGCTACATGAAGTCAGAGAAAGACAAATACTATATGATTTCACTCATATGAGGGATATAAGAAACAAAATGAGTAAGCAAGGGGAAAGAATAAGAGAGAGAGAGAGACAAATCAAGAAACAGACTCTTAATTATACAGAATAATCTAAAGAGGGGAGAAGGGTGGGGATGGGTTAAATAGGTAATGGGGATTAAGGAGTGTGCTTGTCGTGATGAGCACAGGGTGATATATGGAAGTATTGAATTACTATATTGTACACCTGAAAGGAATATAATACTATATGTTAGTGAACTGGAGTGAAAATAAAAACTTAAAAAAGTAAAACAAAACAAAAATAAAAAACACTCTGGCCAATATTTCTTTCATTAACAAAAAGTTATATAATGATTATAGTAGGCAGGCTCTGTTCTAAGAATCTTGATAGTATTAACTCATTTAATTATCATAACAATTCTCAGGGCTCCTGGCTGGTCAGTGGAATATGTTGTTCTTGATTTTGTGGTTGTGAGGTAAAGATTCACATTGGGTGTACTTACTTAAACATTTTTTTAAAAAAATCTTAAATTATCATAACAATTCTCTGACACAGGTAATAGTCTCATTTTACTGATGATAAAATTAGCAGAGTGGTTAAAAGATTTTCTACAGTCAGACAACTAATGCATGGTAGATTTAGGATTCGAAACCAGACAAGATGTGTTATTCACAAATTTTTATCAATTTCTTTCCCCTCTGACAAGTGTTATCTTGCATTTTCTTAATTATTAGTGAGATTGAACATAGATTTTTATAGTTGCTGGCAATTCAAGTTCCTTTCCTATAAATTGTTTTTTGATATAGCCATTTTGATATAGCCATTTTTTCATTGAATTATTTGCTTTTTTTCTTGCTTATTTGTAGGAGTTCTTTATAGCTCTAGATACTAATCCTCTCTTGTTGATCATATGTAGTAAAAGTGTATTTTCTCTGTGGTTGGTAAGTTTTACTAATTCATCTGTTGGCTTCTGACTTGTGATGGATACCGCCTCTGTCAAATGCCAAACTTCCACAAAAGAGTACAACTCTTTATCAGTTTGTTCCACTTTCTTGTGTGGTCTGTTTCTAAAATAATTTCACCATGTTTAAAATAAAACAAAACAAAACAAAAATCACAGCCTTACAATGGTTTGGATGTCTGGTAGGGTGAATCTTCTCTTCTTTTCTTTCCCATTTCCTTTTCCTCCAGATACTTAGTTTTTTTCTTCATAATCTTCTTTTGACCCTAGGTACTAATTTGGAGTAATTTTTTAGTTTACAAAATTAGTCTCCTTTTCACTTTGCTTTGATTTTTCTGTTTTTTAATGAATATTTCTAGGATTGTCAGATTTGGAGAATAAAAATACAGGATGCCCAGTGAAATCTGAATTTCAGATAAACAACAAATAATTATTCAATAACTGTATCTCAAATATTGTATAGAATATGCCTATCCTAAAAATTATTTGTTGCTTATCTGAAATTCAGATTGCACTGAGTGTCCTATATTTTATCTGACAGCACACTTTGTTTTAAAATTAAAATTAAGAGAATATGATCTATATGATAGTGATTCCTTTGATGTTGTTAAGACCTACTTTATCTTTCTGTTTAGTAATTGTTTATATATGTTTGAAAACAACAAAGATACTTTTCATTTGTGGTCCACAATGTGTTATACACATGCATTAAATGAAATCCATTAATTGGGCTGTTGCAACCTTATATACCTTATTTGTTTTTTTGCTTTATCAATTTTTGGTAATGATAATATTGCATATTTATCTATTTTTCCTTAACATTATGAAATTGTATTTCAAACCAATTTGTTAGGTATACACAAATTCATAGTAGTTATGTCTTTTTTGGCAGATTATCCTCCTTAAATTAGGTACTGCCACTCTTTATCCTTATTGCTTTATTTCTTAAATTCTATTTTGTCTGAAATTCTTATTGCTACATAAATCTCCTTTGGCTGATCTTTATCTTCTATAACTTATCCTATCTCCTTATTACATTCGCATTGTTCTTTTATACAAGATTCTTATAAAAAATTTATCCAGATTAAAAAAATAAATTTCATAGTCTTCCTTCCATTTATAATTAGTGAGTTTATTCCATTTAAGTACATTGAGAATACCAATGCATATTGGAACTTATTTCTACCATTTAATTAATTTTTATAATAATGTTATTATAAGGTATAATTATATTAATTATATAACAATAATAAATGAAATACTACTATAATGATAATATAAAAATAATAAAAATAATATATGGTAATATATATTGTGTTTATAATAATTCTTTTCTTTTATCACAGTTAAACTGGCTTGATAATTTTTTTCTTTTCATTCTTCTCCTACTTTGGAAGTAAGATATTTAATTATATTTTTATTGTTTACTCTAATTTTTTAGCATACACATTAGCTTTTAAATTTTCCATCTTTCCTAAGAACAATTTTTAGGTGTAAACATATTTGTTCCTTACAGCAAATGTTTGATTGAATTTACCAGCATATTCTTTAACAGGTTCTATGGTTATACACTGTGTTTTATTTAACTCCTTTGTGTTCATTTTTCATTTTGCTGATGAACATCCTTTATTGATTCTTTCAGAAAGTGTCTATGGATGACAAAATCTAACTTTTATGTCTATATAAAGGCAAGCATTTATTTTAATTCTTCATAAACAAATGTCCAAATTCATTTCCATTTTATCTATTATTGTCTATGATATTCATGCCAAATGTCTAGGGAGAATTAACCTGATAACTTTTACAATATTTACATGAAGCTTCTAGGTCTGTATAAAACAGAGCTGAAATGAGGTGAACAGAACTTCATATTATTTTCATTTTCTTTTAGCCATAAAGAAATAGAAGTTATAAATTATAATATTATGTTAATATTATTTTGTTTCATTACACTTAGTTATAGTTAATCATAACTTCTGAAAATGATCACATTTTCTTCTTTGAAGTTCTCTATTACCTATCTGTAAGAGTATTTCCATAACGTTGATAAAAAGAAGTGAAATAGAATTATTAAATGGAATATATATATGCAGTTTCATTTACTACAAGTATGAATGGCTCTGAAGCAATCTTGTTCTTACCCTTTTATAAGTCAAAACTCTTTGAACATGCATTTTTTCAGAGCTTGCTTTCAGCACTAGATTTTTCTCTTTGTATTCTCCAAGAAGAATTTTTAGAAAATGAAATATTATTTCTCCTTGGGAAGGTGCATCACTACTTGGCATATTATTTAAGTATCTAAAATTTGTTCTTAGAAGGATTCATTTTGTTAGATTCATATGTTTTTGTGAAGAAAAAATAAAAAAGACATGTTAATGTCTATCGTACCAGACAACACCTACTAACTGACTGGACTGGACCTTGTCAACATACATTATTGTCTGTAAGGTTATCTTAAATTATATAGATGGGGAAGCTGGATTTCTCCTACATTGAGTATTCCCTTTTAAGGTGATGGCTTACTGTACACACACACAAAAAAGGAGCCTATATTAAGAAACCTTGGTGCAATAATAATAATGATAAAAAGCTTGCTCTTTGTAAATTCCTTTGAAAGATTTTGCTTAAAATAATTTTTTTATAAATATGATGTGACTTTTATGAAAAACTTCTTAAGTTTACTATTTTTACATTATATTAAACATTCCATCATGCTTTGTGAAATGTGTCTTGAGTCCATGTTGTCATAGAAATTGATTTTCTTTTTGGGAATGCATCAACACTGAAATGTATAATGCCATCAGAAAATATGGAAGGAACCTAAACTGATAGATTATTCCCCATAATGTAGAATAATTCCCTCAAGTCATTCTAAGACAAGCCTCACAGAAACAAAACAAATAAAGGACCAAAAATACTCTAAATAGGCTGTATGAGCACAACTTATTCTCAGAGGTGTATAACAATGCTATCATTATGACTTAATACTCTGGTGAATTTTTGTACTGAAGATGGGAAGTTCCATAAACATTCCAGATTTAATCAACAAAACAGAGGCACTGAAGTCTTGGAAAAATAAGAAAGTAGAATTGGAAGCTAAATATTATTTCTTCAGTCTAAAGCATAAAAGTGTTTCCTAGGGTATACATTACACCAAAATGGATGATAGATTGGGTCTGGCACACTCTCAGTTTGGACCTGGTCGAATTGGCAATGTCAGGCATGCTCATTAAAGATACTAGAAGATATGCCAGCAACCTGGAAAGAGTCAAAATGGTGAAATAGTGCTCCTTCTTTCCTCTCAGTCACCTCACTATCAACAACTTCTGAAGGGAAGAGCTGTCCATGTTTCCAAATCTCCAAACCCACCTGTTAAGTTCCTCAAAAATATATCGGGTGTCTACAATACTCCATGCATTGTGCTTGGCGCTGGAATACAAAGGATGTACATACAAGCAACAGGGCATCAGGTCTTTTCTTTTTAGCTGTTCACTGCTCTATCCCCCTTGTTTGTTAATGTCTGGAATACATTTAGGGGGATTCAATAAATATTGCTCAATAAATAAGTATAAGGGGTTCAATAAATAAAAATCCCTAAAGTAGACTAAAAATGACCATAAATTCTTTGGTGTACTACCTGTTGAGAGATGGGAGTCTGATTTTCTTCCCCTTGAACCATAGTGACTTGCTTGAACAATACAATGAGATGGCACTTGTGCTTTGAGATTTCTGAGGTCAGATCACAAGAAGCCATGCAATTGTTCCTTGTGCCTGTTTCAACAATTACTTTGGGAGCCTTGAGATACCCTCAAAGAAGTCCTGCTACTCAGAGACCACCATGCAGAGAGGCCATTTGTAGGCATTCCAGAGGATGGTATCACCTAAGCCAAGCCTTCAAGCCATCCCCTCCAAGACACCAGACAAATGAGAGGCCAGTTTGAATGATCCAGACTAGCTTATCCACCAGCTGATACCAGCAAGACTTCAGCTGATGGCATGTAGAGCAAGAAAATTGCCCAGATGAGCCCTGTTCAAATTCTTGACACATGACATTATGAGACAATAACATGGCTATTATTTTAAGTTGCTAAATTTTGAAGTGGCATATCATATAAACGTAGATAACTGGAACAGTTCCCCAAACATTACAGTTTAGGGTGGAAGTGAATAAAGGTAGAAAATCTCAGAGATTCATGTTAATAAATAGATATTTATAATCAAAAGTATTGTTTTCTAAATCAGAGATAATAAACCAAAGTTAAGAGTCTGATTGTTTACTCCTTGAAAGAAATGAAGTCTAAGCTAATGTATCCCTTCTGAGGGAGAAATAAATGAAAATGTGACAGGCTACATAACAGTTTCTCCTTTTTGATTTAGATTAAATTTATGTCTATAAGTGGAGTAAACAATAATTGCCCCTTTTTTTTAGTTAAAAAAGTTGTATTCCTCAGAGCTTCTCTGGGGGATATTAGAAACTAGCTGTTTAACACAAGGACACAAGAAATGAAATGTAATAGTTAATTATCTAGAATTGACCTAGCTGCTGGAAATGAGGCAAATCATGTCTTATGAATTCAGTGTTTGGTATCATGGAAGCTCTAGGTAGAGGAATGGTATTTTTTACAGCATATGAGGAACACTATTTGAGGGCAACGTCTGGAGCGCTGCTTAGGCCCTTTACAAGATTGCTTTTTATTGTTCTCTTAAATGTCTCTTAAAGTAAACAATCCAATCATGAAATGGGCAAAAGACATGAACAGAAATCTCACAGAGGAAGACATAGACATGGCCAACATGCATATGAGAAAATGCTCTGCATCACTTGCCATCAGGGAAATACAAATCAAAACTACAATGAGATACCACCTCACACCAGTGAGAATGGGGAAAATTAACAAGGCAGGAAACAACAAATGTTGGAGAGGATGCGGAGAAAAGGGAACCCTCTTACACTGTTGGTGGGAATGTGAACTGGTGCAGCCACTCTGGAAAACTGTGTGGAGGTTCCTCAAACAGTTAAAAATAGACCTGCCCTACGACCCAGCAATTGCACTGTTGGGGATTTACCCCAAAGATACAGATGCAATGAAACGCCGGGACACCTGCACCCCGATGTTTCTAGCAGCAATGGCCACTATAGCCAAACTGTGGAAGGAGCCTCGGTGTCCAACGAAAGATGAATGGATAAAGAAGATGTGGTTTATGTATACAATGGAATATTACTCAGCTATTAGAAATGACAAATACCCACCATTTGCTTCAACGTGGATGGAACTGGAGGGTATTATGCTGAGTGAAGTAAGTCAGTCGGAGAAGGACAAACATTATATGTTCTCATTCATTTGGGGAATATAAATAATAGTGAAAGGGAAAATAAGGGAAGGGAGAAGAAATGTGTGGGAAATATCAGAAAGGGAGACAGAACGTAAAGACTGCTAACTCTGGGAAACGAACTAGGGGTGGTAGAAGGGGAGGAGGGCGGGGGGTGGGAGTGAATGGGTGACGGGCACTGGGTGTTATTCTGTATGTTAGTAAATTGAACACCAATAAAAAAAAAAAAAAAAAAAGAAAGTTCGGAGATCTCCTTTAGGGAAGATATTCAGAGTTTGTGAATGTAGAGGTAGTGTTAGTATTTGGGCAAGAACTGAAAACCTTTGAATTAGAGTTGCTGAAATATTACATATTACAAATTAAATTTGGAGGTGGTTAACTTGCTGCTTCCATTGTTGAGTGACTAGAATTTTAAACTATGATCCATGAAGTATCTTCCACTTCTTTTTTTTTTTTGGAGAGAGCATGCATGCACTCATACACCAGTGGGGGGAGGGGCAGAAGGAGAGGGAGAAGCAGGGAGCCTGACATGAGGCTGGATTGCAAGCACCATGGGATCATGACCTGAGCCAAAACCAGACTCTTAACTGACTGAGCCACTCAGGTGTCCCAAAGTATATTCCATTTCCTAATTTATGAGTCTACATGTCCCCTAAGTTTTACTTGGGCTGTTGGAATACTGTGAGGGCTCAGGCCACATCTCCATATTATTTAATGGTCCTGGGGATCTCACACTTAACTTCCAATGGAGAATAAAGGCTGCAACCCCTGGGAAACAGTGGGTGCCCTCTTGAACAGGAAATCCCTGGTGGGCTCTGTCAGGTTTCAGTGTGGTTCTTCTCTCCTGGAACTAGTACAATTGTATTATATTTGACAGTATATCTCACATCTTTTTCTAGAACTACACTTGAATGCACTAGTGCTCTCTGATGCTAAGGACTGACTGGGGATTAGCTGCTCAGTCCTTCTTAAAGTTCACACAGAATGACTGGGCTTCCCCTTTCTGTCTTGTTTAATTTTTATATTTTATTTTTAGTCAGGCTTGAACTGGAGTTAAGTGAGGAGAAATTTTCAAATAGATAAGTAAAGTAAATATCATTGTATGATTTTGAACTTGGACTAGAAATTTGATTACTAAAGAAAGCCTATTTTTAAGTTAAAAAGATTGGAGGAATTTTAGTCTAGAAGCAGTGGTAGGGGAAATAAAGTTTTTCTCCTGGGGATAAAAAAAAATGGGGCTTTCACAGATTGAGGCCATTGAACACAGAAGATAGTAGGAACCCTACCTTGGCTTTAGCTAAAGGCTAGTGTACAACAATAAAGGGAGTTTGCCTTAACTAGAAAGGGAAGTGGGAAATGTTTTGAGAAGACCTAGGATGGTGGAGTAGGAAGTTTGGAGGCTATTTCAAAGTGTTTGAGGATAATGGTGTATATTTAAGAAGGGAAGTAATGAAATTAATGCAGTATTTTAAGATTAAATCAAGAAGATATTTAACATATATTTAGCATTGAATGTATCCCAAATAGTTTTTATATGCTATCTAATGAAACATCAGTATAAAAAATATTACTCCTGTTTTATAAATGAAGAAATTTAACTTTGATGAACAAACTTGCCCAACATCACACACCTAACAAGTGGAACAGTTGAGATTTGACCCCAATTACCTAATTCCAGAGACTGTGCTCTTTCTTGCATCTGGCATGTATCTAGAAATGAATTAGTTAATTAAGGCAGAGTAGATTTAGGGGGAATGGCAGAGTGATGACAAAAGTGAGAGATACTGGGAAGTCAGATTCAAAGAGACTTGAGACTTTACAAGTGATGTGGAAGGCGACCTAGAAAAAAAAGACTGAAAGCTACAAAGTTTCTTTCCTAGGTGGCTGGAAGAATGTCATTACTAGCAAAGCTGTGAGTAGTACTTAAGATTGAGGGGAAAGATCTTCCCTAAACTCTCCTCCAATCTTCAAATCCTACCTCTCTGTATGAATCTGGATTTATGCAGTCTGATTTTACTACAGTGGTGTATATTCAGTTGGAAGTGGCAAGTGCTTAGCTGTCATACACTGGGAAGTAAATTGGGAGAGAAGTTAATTCACTATGTTTGGTATGGCTAGATTGTGCCCTGGGGCAGACTGGAGTTAGATCAGGGATCCAGCTAACAAGAGAAGTTCCCATGAAGACCATCAATGGCACAGGGCATGTTCAGAAAGATCAAGTGCTCTAATGAAGAAATGGGATAGACACAGAATTTCATACATGAACAATAGTCCCCTCAGTCAAGCACTTTCTCCTCTACCTCCCAATTCCTAACTATGGTGCCTCTGCACTGCTATTTTACAGCTTTTCATTCCAGTATTCTATCTGAAAATGTCTTTCTTCAACTGATCCTATAGTGCCCCCTCCTTTCAGCGACAATGAGGTAGAAAAAGCCCTTCTTTGACCTACATCATGTTGAAAATAATTTTCGCTGATCTTTACTATTACCTTTATGTTCCTAAAATATTTGATTTTAATTGTCCAGTGAGATAATGACCTTTTAAGGCTATAGCTCTAGCCCCATGAAGTAAGCACACTCTCATATATTTGGACTGTTATAATTCAGAGTGCCTCCCCTCTCCCCGGAAGAATATGAACCTGGTTCTCAACCAACCATTCCCCAACTAGGAAATGTTGCTATGGTTTTAGGTCAGCCAAGAGCTGGCTTTGCCCAACACCACAATACAGGCTAAATTAGAGAGTGGATACTTTCAAGGTTACTTTCTTACATAACTCTACAATCCTCATCCATTTCTTTCTTTCTTTCTTTTTTTTTTCTAATTCTAAGAAAAATAGAGAAATTAGAGACAAGATTCAAGTGGAATGTATAAATAATTATTGACTTCATTTTAAATTCCAGCTTATGGGCAAGCAGCTTAGAAGGTATAAAGAATCTTTTGGCTGCAAAACTGAGGCAAGAAGAGAAAACAAATGGAAACTGAAAGCGGTACCCAAAGTTCTTGGATGAAGCACACATCTCCCCTTGCTGTTCACTCTGATGTTGCCCACTCTTCTGGCTGATGTACTCCTGCCAAGTGCTGCTTTGAGGGTGGCTAACCTATGGTAGAGGGGATCATGTGACCTAGTTAGTCTCTTCAGGGTATATTAAAAATGTGTAGAACTGGTCTGAATTGTAAAAGGCAAGAAAATGCAAAATTATATTAAAACTTATAAATTATTTTTGTCCATTGTTCTACCTTTTTTTATGACTTATTCAAAATAGATTTCCACTGTATTCCATTGCAGCTAGTACCCTAGACACTTGTTTTCCATTTTCAGTCAAAAATCTTCCATTAATAAAAGCAAATTGAAATAGTTAGCTTATTTATCTCTTTGCCTCAGTTCCTTTATAAAAGTGAGCATGTTCACATTAATCTCCACATAGTTTCTTCTTAGTCTGTTAATTTTTGGCTTGAGAGAAAAACAGGGAAAGGAAGACAGAGAGAATGTGTGTGTGTGTGTGTGTGTGTGTGTGTTGACAATTAGGCCCTTTCATGAGGGAAAAATATTTTTTCCTAAACATTTGGAAAAACCTAGAAACAACATTTTAATGGAATTAGTATAAATAGAGGTCATTACTTATTATTTAAATGCCTGGGTTTTCTTAAGGATTGGTATATCAAACTACGTGAATTAAATTTAGGAACTTCTAAGTTAAGAATTTTCCATTAGAAAACATCCATAAAGATAACAGGAAGTCGAAATAATCCCCAATCACCTGTTTATTAGGCTCCAAATGAAAATCATAAATTGTGCATGAAAAAATAGGTGGATGAGATGTGTGGTTAAGCAGAAGACCCGGCACTTTGAAGCAGCTTCCACTTTTGGTTAGGAACTTGACATTGTATTCTTTCCTTGTTTGAATTTAGTCTTAAAGCCTCTAGCACTAATTTACACAAGAAAATGGCTACCTCTTTACAACTTTCCTTCTGTTAAGTATATTTGCATTATAACTGAGTTCATTCTTTCAAGCTTTGTGGGTGAACCTTCACAAGACGTTTTTAAGCATCAGTCAGCAGCAGATGGAAGAGATCTTTCTGGGGAAGTAGAAAGGGGGCTCGAAGATGTCACATCCTTGCAGAAAGACTCCTGTGCCCCTCAGTGTGGCACAGTTAAGAGCTCCTGGATTGGGATGGTGATTATGTTAGCGAAAAGGTGTGGTCAGATGACTCAGAACACAATCTTTCCCTTCCTTCCAATGTCCTGGCACTGAATAAATCCCCCCAGAAAGGGATATACAATCCTGGGAACAAGAATGAAATTAAAATTTCCTGCCAGCTTTTTTGGAAGGGACCTTGGAACACAATAGAAACTGAGTTGAATTATAAATCAAAAAGAACAAAAAAAATAAAAAATAAAAATGAATAAAAAAGAATGCTTTTTTTTTTTAATTGCATGTTATACTCCTTTGGTCTGATTTTCTTTCCCTGTATAAGGTGCATTGTTTTCATTCAAGGGGCTTATGTTGTCAGGTATTTCAATATAATGATTTTTAGAAGAAATAAACATATTTATGTCATCACTAGAAATCCGAAGTTAAGAAATATATTTATTACATTCTTTAGCAATGACTTTCAGTATACAAATTTTCATAGGATGTATTTGTAAAAGTACACCTTTGCCATTTGACTGTGGATTGTCCTTGGCAGAAAAGGGGCTCAGGAAAATGCATACGCTTGATTTCAGTAGAAGGGAGCTCTGGTTCCAGACATACTCAAATGTGTACCTTTTGATCTTCTGATGGTATAAATACATACAGGGCACTTGGGAGCTAATTAACCTAAAATCTGGTTATGCTATTCATCAGCAGATGGGCCTTCAGTTTAACTTCACTGTAGAAAAAAAAATATGGTGATATCTCAATTATCAAATCACCTAAGAAGTAAATTGCTTTGAGTATATACCTATCCCTGTTTAATGACTTTAACTCTTTTCTGAAAAACCTGCCACTAAGTAAAAAGCTGTTAAAAGAAAAAAAATCTATTAATTCTAATAGGAAAATTTATGAAGAATTTCATCCCAAACCACAATTAAAAGCAAAAACATCATTGAAGAATGAAAACAATTTTATATAAGTAGGAAATGATCACTTAGCAAACATCGATCCTACCAAAAAAATGATGCTCATTGCACTGTACCCAGTATATCCAGACTAGAAGGGTAGAACAAAGGATAAAGGGGAATGCTGGGAGCCAGAGACGGACTATTTAATCTTCCAAATAGCCATAGCTGTTGTTTGTGGTTTACCTATTTAAGGGGCTCATTCCTACACTGGGTCAGAGGTTTGACAGTCACTGCTCAGACTCTTTCCAAAGAAAATAATTATTGATAAATTACAGTGGGATTATGAAAAAAATGGTCAATAATTTGAAAGTCAGATTGAGTAAAATTGTTACTGGGGTCTTAGGTTTTTAGATAAGTCAATAATAATGAGGTGGATTCTGACTAGGGTTTTATCATCATTCCATGTGATCAGGATGCTGGTGAGTGGTGAGATTAGAGGCACCTAAAGAACTACTGTCCCCAAATTTCTCTCCTAGTTGAGTCTACCATATTGTGTTAGGTAGACACCAACGGTCAGTTGGTAAACAATGTGAAGCTCTGTTGAAATGCAAAGTTGTTAAAAGAGATAAAACATGAAACCCATAGTTCTCAAACTGAGCACTGAAGTTACCTGGGGCCCCACCGCAAATTGAAAGAGGTCCAGGAAGATATTTTAAAATTCAGGAAAAACAGTAACATCTGTTGGACATCATGCTAGCTGAAGGTAATTTACATTTTTAACATTGATTTCTACCTTCTTTTCAGTAAGAATGGTGCAAACCACTTTGATCTCACAATTTGAGAAGTCTGTGTAGTGTTCAATAAATGCTAAGTTTTAAGGACATAAATGCATGGTAAGGTGCTTGGACCTAGGTATTTAGTAAATGGGACTATAAAGTATCTCTTTTGGGCCAAAGATGCTGTGAAACACTTACTGAGACAATTAAGAATGCCATGAACCAAGCTAATATGGGACCCTCTGCATTCAGCTATTATCACTTATTAAGCATTTGACAATATTTTAACCATTTAGGTCAAATAAACATGGTACAGGTTTTTATGAAAAAAAGGGAGGCAGAAAAGCTCCTTTGCATGTGGGTGTGCAAGCCTTCAAAGAAGGCTTACTTGGAAAGCCATGAAAACTTTGGGTTCTGGAAGAGAAGAGAGAAACAAAAAAGTAGAATGTGGCTATTGAACACCTGGTCATGACCTTTGTGATTTTGTCTAAGATCAGGCTTGCTCTTACTGTGCTGACAAACCCCAGGTTTGGTGTGATCTGGAACCACATTTCTGAAGCTTAGACTGAACTGAAATGTTTTTCAACAGAGTAAGGCAAATGGCCATTTGCTCATTATATTCCACTCTTTCTTTGGCATTGATTTCCTCAAAGCCTCAAAATTAGATATAGCTTTAATAGAAAGCATTAAAGTTTAATAGACTTTTATGAAGCAGCCATTTTTCTTTATAAGACAAAGTCCAAAGCACCAAATAATATCACTGAAAGAAAATATATCACTGATATTCTAATATCCATTGAACCATGAGGAATCTTCTTTTATTTTTTTTAAAGATTTAATTTATTTATTCATGAGAAACACAGACAGAGAGGCAGAGACACAGGCAGAGGGAGAAACGGGATGGGGGAGCCCAATGCAAGGCTCAATCCCAGGACCCCACGATCACACCCTGAGCTTTGCAAAGGCAGATGCTCAACCACTGAGCCACGCAGGCATCCCTGGAATCTCCTTTTCTCCATGTAAGTGATGTCAGAAAACCATGATCAATAACTATCCAACATGCCTTAAGTATTCCAACTCACAAGACCCCATCTGAGTTACCTGTTATGATATAACTCCACTTTACTCAGACTCACAATACAAATGAATACCACTTCATGTACCAAATTTTTTAGTGTAAGCATTCCTTGTGTTCAGGGTAACACCAGAGTAATTCGTATCCATGGCTTTACTTCAACTTTACTATTTCATCCAGAATTATTGTACAGTTTAACATTAAACAATAGGAGAACACTTGGGATTTCTTATCAACTTATCCAGACATTGATGGAAGGCATTCATAAACTGGGATTTTTTTTTTCCTGGATAGATTGAAGAAATTCTTGTGTCAAAAACTTTCCTTTAGATTATTCTCTTTTGAGTTATATCATCATTACTGGTTCATCTGCACTTTTTCTCTCCATATCTGTCAAACAACTGAAATGATTTTGTGGGATTTTTTTCTCCATGTTAAATATAGGCTTTTAAAAAAATTCATTGCAATTGAGCATGTCATTTATCCTTCTGCCCATTTTTCTTATATTAAAAGGTCTCCTGCTGGAATTTAATTTCAAGTTAAATCTTTACCCCACCCTCAGGCTGTGAGACTGAATTAAATAAATCCCACTAAAAGTAATAAACCACTCTTAGCTGTGGTCTTGTGATATCAGTTGTCAGCCTGTCAGAGCGAATCTGAGTGTTAAATTCACTGCCTCTGCTAGTGAGGAAAGAATCAGAACACCAAAAAGCCCAGGATAGCAGAACTGCTGCAGTCATTTCAGTTTTATCTCAGCAGTAGTACTTAGGCATGCAAGAAAATATCTTTGAAGATGATTTTCTTGATGACACTCTTTTAAAATTCATACTGATGGTAAAACATAAAGGCTCAGCTATGGTTACTATACTTTATTTAGTATGTTGTGAGCCTGCAAGATCTATCAACAAGGAGGTAGATTTCTTGTTTGGAAGGAGGAACAAAACAGGAATATTGTCTTGATGGAGACTGATGAATTTTAGATTTAAAGTAAGTTAGTTAGGATTTGTGCCTAAATATATGATTGAAAGGCAATCGGTTTGAAGAAGGAAAGGAAAATAATATATGTCATCAGTTTCCTCTTATGAAAATTTGCAAGGAGGACAATCCACAGAACACAGACAATCCCTCGGACTTCCAAATAAAATGCTCTCTAAAGGGGGACATGATACCTCCTTCAAAGAGCTCCCTTCAATACTGCATCTGTGATACAGGGACACTGGGAATGATCCCAGTACCAGGTTGGATTTATGGGTGTGACTAATAAAAGGTGACAGCTGGCTTCAAATCTGTTGGCTTATCATTCAGTGGACCAATTTACAAAATACTTGTTTACCCTTAAAGCACTGAGGTTGTCCAAACAGAAAGGACTTTTTTTTTTTCAACATAGTTTCTCCATATTAAATTCTGAAGAGTTAAAGTTTTATAAAGAGCCAAAAATCAATATTGTCAGTGATTTGGTGTTTCTAAAGAATAGGACAACAGCTCAGCAGATTAACTTCCTCCTCTCCATGGGTAAGCACAATATTGCCTTCTGTAGAAATATAGCTGTAGGAATTCCCCGGGGGTGGGGGAGATGAACACAGACAATTCTCTGAACAAAATTTCAGTAGAGAATTCTGGCATGTAGAAGATGATAGACGTCTCCCAAAAATTATTATAGTTGCAACCCTTACCTTTCTACAGATGTAACATCTTTATCCAGTCATGTGCTGGGCATATTGTTTATACTGATGCCTAGTAATTACTCAAGCCCCTTCTCCCAGCCTTTTAAAAACTCTTCTTACTGTATGACTTGAAGGTAGAAATGGTTCTAGGAAAAGCATGTTGTAGGAAATAGTCTTTTTCCTTATTTTGAAATAAATATTGACAGTAAATGTTGTATTTGATTTCTTACACCTGAAAACATAGTACAAAGTCATATCCTTTCCAGTCCTTAGGAAGGGATTATTTTCAAAATGCAAATGTAAGGAAAATACTTTTCAAGTTCTTATAGGAAACATACAAACAATACATTACACTGATCTCTATTATAGAATTGGATTTTTAGATGGTGGAAAAATACTTCCATATCTGCAATTAGGTTGTTTAACAGTATTAATTCAAATAAAAGCCAGTTGGTTTTATGTTCCAAGGCTGAGCCATAATCTTAAATCATTAGATTATACGCTTGTTAAATTTTTTTTTTGTATTTATAAACCTGTGCTAATTTATTTTCCCTTGAATTTTATTTGTTTGTTTAGCAAGTTGTCTGAAAAAAGGAAAGACCTGGAACTAGAGAGATCTGCTTTGAAGTCCACTCATTCCATGTACCAGTGAGTGGTTTTCAGGCTACCCGTACCATTCTAAGCCTCAGTTCACTCATATGCACAATGAGAACACACTGCTTTCCTCATGGTATTGTTGTAGGGATGAATAATAACATATGAAGCTGCTATGCAAGCCCTTGCGTGTGTCAGACCATATCTTCTGATTCTGATCTATAATAGGTTTTATTGGCTATGATAACCCAAATTAATACATTTAGCTAAAAATCTTACAGCAAATGTCCTCCACAAAATTAGAGTATAGAGAATTTTTCAGTTAGGGCACATGACTGATGATGTGAATAAAAAAAGATTTTCCTATTGAAATATGTACTTGACATCATGAAACTCAATTTTGGTCTTAGATTTTCAAAAGACACATCAGTTTCACAGTTAAAAGAGTGAGTATACCACTTGCAAATCTCATTCACTTATTTACTCGCCAATGATGTACCACTAGCCCAATATGTGCTAGGATCTCGGGAAGGCCTAGGGGCCTAATAGGGAGCAAAATTACCAACGTGCTGTTAACAGAACAGTGGGAAAAGCAGATGATAGACCTGAAAAACTGCAGCACTGATAACATACGGAAGCACAGGCGCTATGTGAGCCATCAACAAACATCAACTGTAGCCCACAGGGAAGTTCCATTTCAAAACTTCTGCTCCTACCCCATTTCATACTTGTAATCATTTTATATCTTTATACCTAGGTCACAATTTATTTATGATTTAAATATTCGCCTTGAGGGAATACATGAAGAAATGAATACTTTCTGTTTTTGTGAGCTATTTGCTAATTTAACAATGGTAGACTTTACACCAAGCACCATATCAAATAAGGCTGTATGGCAGCTGTGTAGTCCAGTTGTCCAGAGATGAGCTGAATGCTAAGCTATCAGTAACGCAAAAGATCTCTTTGGCCAGTATCTGATCAAGACATGTAAAACTGCTTAATATTTTAATTTTTTTTTTCCTTCTCTGAACTTAGAGATTTCTTAAGTACTTATTTTAATTGTAAAGTGAAATCCCATTGGAAAATGTCAGTAACACTGGGAGCCCCCAGTGAAGGAGTAGACTCTTACAATCAAAACCAAAATAATTACAGTGATGATACTAGAAATTGCGAACTCAAATGTTTCTTGAGTACTTACTATGTGCTTGTCATTGTTCTAGGAGCTTATATCAACTCACTGGATAGCAGTTAGCAGACACATTAATAAAAGTTTATAGGTATTGTTCACAAGCTCCACCTTTGTGACAGGTAGGGAAATTTTGCCTAATATCAGCAAAATTAGAAGAGTACTCTGTTTGAGACCTAGAGGATAATCAGACTTGTGGACAAGCATTCTTATAACGAAGGGGGAGGAGTTGAGGGTGAGACAGCTAACAATTTCATGCTCATCTACCTGAGCCTCTGCGGTACAATGAATGCCTTTATCTCATAAACTTAAAAACACCCCTTTTCTTCATTTATGTTGCTTTTCATTTAATTCAGTATGACTAAAAAGATACAACTGGCAATTTTTTGACTCCCCCAAATCTCCTTGATTTTATTTATTTCACAGGGAAACATAGTTTTGATTTAGCATTTAAAAATCTATTGCCACTTTTCAGAGACCCAGGCACACAGTACATTAGGAGGCTGATGTATTGTTAATTTATAAACTCGATGAGACACTTCCTCTTGGATGATGACAGGTATGTGGAAGGCCTCTTTATATTTCTCAATGTCTAGTCTAGTGCCATGCACATCACTGATGTCTAACAGACATTCATTGACTGCTTGACGTGTGATTACAATATAAAGATTTTACTCCAGTTAGATGCTAAGGGGATGCCACATTCTCATTTTCCTTTTCTACAAATACTGATGTCTTCTGAAGATGAGAAAATCCTTGCCTTTTAAAAAAATTCTTTTTCTTCATATCAAATTGTGTGTTAGAATTTTTGCTTTAATGTTTTGATGGCTCTGGGAACATATTTCAGTAATTCTAAATCAAATAATCAAAGAGTATGAGAGCTGGAAGAAACTGTCCGTAGCATTGTGTCTGAGGATTACAAACTCAGATGCCTCTAAGGGTCAGGCAGTAACATAAATATATGGATCTGACCAGGCTTAAGATCATAGGGAGGAGGGAAGCAAAGCCTGTAGTGAACTAGAGACTGCATGCCTTGTCAAATTCAAATCCGATTCCATAGAAAACAGATCTGAGGGTTATGTTTGGTCCACCAGCTACCAATGATAAATATTGAAGTTAATCCTTTAATTTTAATGATTAATGCATTTAACCCTGCATGTTTCAACTTTTCAGGGAGTTGAAATGCTGTCATATAGTTTAGGGTCAGAAAGAGCCACGGAAGGCACCTAACTCGCCTAACAACCTCAAATTACATGGCTGGTATATTTTAGACTTTGTGAATTATTATCTAAATAAATATGCAGGGGCAGGGGAGAGAGCCTTAAATTTACTTCCATTTGTGCTTCTTTTATTTTTGAAATAAAGATGTAAAAATACTTGGGCAGCCCTGGTGGCTTAGTGGTTTGGCGCTGCCTTCAGCCCAGGGCATGATCCTGGAGACCCGGGATTGAGTCCCATGTCGGGGTCCCTGCATGGGGCCTGCTTCTCCCTCTGTCTGTGTCTCTGTGTCTCTGTCTCTGTCTCTCTCTCTCTCTGTGTCTCATGAATAAATAAATAAAATCTTTAAAAAATGTAAAAATACTCTGGTGAATTTCTTTGTATGTCTTTTGCTGGCTTTGAAGCCAGATTAAGGAAGGCCTATCCTTTATGAGCTATGTCACCTTGAACAATCTGCTAAATTCATTGAGCTTTCCTTTCCTTTCCTTAGCAGCACATCCAGTTTATTTATCATAAAGTTAGTTTTAGGATTAAATAAGAACATTTCTATAAAGTGCCAAGCACAAGGCTTGTTCATATTTGATGATCAGACAATGTGTTTCCTACCTTCTATGCCCTAAGCCCCTTGCTTTCTTTTTCCCTGGATCTCAGCCTATAACTTCTTTTAACCAGTTGGCAATAAATTGCTCTGCATTCTATGCTCTCACTCCAGCGGAGATCATCAAGTGTTGTGGTTTTGTTTGTAATACATTGTTAGTTGAGTCTTTTATATAAAAAATGAATGTAAACATTTTCTGTAAGGAGCTTCCTTGGAGATGTACACCCTCTGGTTAAATAATTTGTATTCTTCAGAGCGTATTATTATTATTGTTATTGTTATCACTTTGGTTAATATATCTTTCTTCTTTGTACCTTTTCTTTCAAGAAAAATAAGATGTTACAGAAAGCCTCCAAATGTTATGGATGGGTCTTTAAATGTTCACTGTAGGAAATCTGGGTCTCTAAACCTAGCAGTGGTGATTGGACAGGATAAGAAGTGGCTCTGTTATCATTTGAACACATTATTAGAATGGCTACAACTTAGAGTCTCGACTGGATTCTCTGGAAAAGAAGCCCAACCAAATGTTGTTTCAAGACGCCGTAACTTTTTTGACTTTTTTGGAAAAAAATAATGAATTCGGTCAATAGTTCTGTGCTGTTTCATCTCTCATATATACAAAAAAAAAAAAAAAGTGGAAATGAGCAACAGACTTGCCAGAGGCTTAATTAATTTAAAGTGGCAGTTTAAGGGTTTAGTATTGGTTCAAAGATTCCCCTTTTTAGACTTACTGATGAGTACATTTTCGTTAGACGTGGATTAATAGAGAGAAATATGTTCTTTCAGTAAGCAAGAGGAACCCAAATGTGTTTTCCCTACAAAATTATACTTCACTAAGAAATCATCATATTAGCATTTGCTATGTATCTGGTATATTTCTCATTACTCTTGCAACCGGTAGATTAGGTATTTAATAAAAGTTAAAAAGGTAACAACTAAGGATACATTTGTTTAGCTTGTTGAACTTAATGGTATTCATGCCACTTATCTACAATTTTGGCTGCTATATCTCTCAGAAGTCTGTTTTCTTCATAACTTCTGGCTACACATTGATCCATATTTGGTTCTTTGACAGCTATACAGATGAAGGGTACAAATAATCTCTAAAATATCTCTTTATCCTTGGTGGACACTAATTGCTCTTAATTTTCTTTTATTTTTCTGGTTATTTGAAAAAGACATTTCAAACGGCATCTTGTGTCATTCCTAAACCATTCAGTCACTTGACATCACTTCTGTTATTTGTGATGTCTTCTGTATGTGTATTCTGAACAGCTTCAGTCAGAGTTTTCTGTTTGGTTGTTTTGTGTTTATTGCCTTGCCACTTGTCATAATTCTTGATAATTTGACATGAAGATAACTTGATAATTCTTGATAACTGACATGAAGAATGGGTCTCTCAACTTCACCTCTTCTCCTCCACATGCTCTTCCTTGTCATCCCCAACAGCCACATCACTACATCGTCTTACCCTCAATCAATTAGCATTGGTGATATGACAGGGTGAAGAGGTGTCGGGTTATTTTAGCACATGTCATCAGAATGGCTATGACCTTGAGCCCCAAGTGGATTCTCTGGAAAAGAAATTCAACCAAGTGTTCTCTTTGAAGACACCTTATTTCTGCCTTTCATTCTGATCACTGATGCTTATCTTTCCAGCTCACTCCTCCAGTTTTCCACCACCCCAAATTCTGTCACTCTACCCTCTTTGATTCCATCACCTTTTCACTGGGTTTCATCCCCATGCATGCTCTCTTTTCCTTGTGGATTAGATTATACTCCCATCAACTATCATTATGCTTTCTCCCTTGCATATATTTATTCTCAACTACATTTCCCCTTTCTTTCTTCACCACCTTCCTAGCAAAACCCAAACTCTAGGTTAATCCAACTCTGGGAGCACCTGTGTGGCTCAGTAGGTTAAGCCCCCAACTCTTGATTTCAGCTAAGGTTATGATCTCTGAGTTGTGAGATCTAGCCCTGCATTGAATTTGTATTGGATTCTGTGCTGGGCGTGGAGTCTGCTTGAGATTCTTTCCCTGTCCCTTTGCCCTTCTCCCCTGCTCATGCATGTGCACTCTCTCTCTCCTCCTCCTCTCTCTCTGTCTCTAAAATAAATAAAATCTTTTAGAAAAAATCCAACTCTGATCACTCAGATCTTCTGCTTGTGTAGCTGGACACAGTGAGGAAAAAGAACACACCTATGCACACTGGTATCACATTAAATTCATGACTTCAATCCATAAGTCGGGCTTATATAGCTCAGAAAGCCAAGTCCACTTCGCTCATCAACTCAGTTTCCCGTCTCATAGATGGTTACTTCATTTCTTTCTTCTTCGCAAACTGGCTGCCTGGCTCCACTGTCATCACATTAATCTGATGGCCTTGCTTCTTGTTCCAGTCACAAAAGAACTTCCACAGGACATCACTGCCAGTTAATAGTTTTTAAAGGAGCTAACACTCTTTTCTCAGAATATTCCAAAAATCATTAAATCCAGTCAAAGAAAGGATTTACATCTTTGTTTGATGTTTTCAAGGTTCAAAAGTAATACACACTTGTCATTACCAAGAAATTGAGTGCCTGGGACTTTACTGGTTTTAGCACTGAAAGTTCTATGTCCCCAGAAACCTCTTGTTCATAGGCAAACTGGGACGGTGTCACCTTACCAAGAGACAAAACACCATATAGGGAAATACAGTAAAAATGAAAAATGAATTATTTTACCTGGCAGCCTTCTCATCTTTTCTACAATACACATAAGCATATGTGAAACAAATACAGGTCATTTCTTGTCTTTTGCTTTTACTGAAATTGTATACATTTCTCTGTAACTATCTACTTTTATCCTGATTAAAAAAAAAAGGAAATAAATTTCCTTTTCAAGAACACTGGGAAAACAAAACTGAATGTTGTATTTCAACATAACTGGATCTAACCAGCTGAAGCTGATAAATAATCATGAACTTTAAGTGATTCCAGTATACCAGACTCTTAGTGGACCTAACTAGACTCCTGACTAGGGAAGAATGGGAATATGTATGGTTCCATGGACTCATTTAGTATTATCTAGAGTTTAGCTTTCAATCCTAATTGGTATAACCACATTAACTCCACCTTTATAACACTTTAGAAAGTCCTGACTTCTCTTTCAGAGACCAAGTCAGTAAATTTTATTTACTATGGAGTGCTCCTTTGGCTAACCAAATGACTTTGGCTTTTTTTTTTTTTTTTAAGTTGTGGTATTCTTTGTTTTAAAATTTAATATCTACCAATATACATGTATACACACAAAACACATGTACAAGCATGCATATTATTTTATATACATAGGTGTCATACTTTTTTATTATTGTTTTAGTAAAGTCTCTCTTTTTCTTATTTCTTGCCTTTTCACAATAGGTTGTGACTTAAATTTCCTGTGTTAACCTGTGAAATAATACTCTCAAATTTTCTCTATGCTTATAATATGCATATAAAACTTCTGTAATTGAGTATGATAAGGTGAATTTTGGTCTCATTTGCTAAATAAAAAATGGTTTCATATTAAATTTGGGGTAGGAAGCCTCCACAAATGGCTCCCAATGATCCCTCTTCATGGTAATCACACCCGTGGCTAGTCCCTTCTTGAATGTGAGCTGGAGCAGACACTGCTTCTAATGAATATAGCAAAGGGAATGGTATATCAATTCCAAGATTATGTCATCAGAGACCGACTTCTATGTGCACTATCCTTAGCTTGCTCATTTAGAAGAAGCCAGGTGCCATGTTTGAATCTGCCTTTTGAAGAGGTTCAAATGGCAAAGGATTAAGGGCAACCTTGGGCATTGGGGGGACTTAAGGTTCTCACTCCAAGAGCCTGAAAGGAACTTAATTTTGCCAATAACTACTGAGTGGCCTTGGAAGCAGATCTTGCCCCCATGAAACTTCTGGATAACTGCAAACCCTGACAAACACCTTGATTGCAGCCCAATAAGAGACCCTGGGGAGAGGAACTTGTTAAAACATACCTGGATCTCTGGATGAAAAAAAAAAAAAAATCTAAGACAATAATTGTGCTTTAAACCACTATGTTTTGAGGTAATTTGCTATGTAGCAATAGATATTTGTTTGTTTATTTAAAGATTTTATTTATTTATTTGAGAGAGAGAGCATGCATAAACAGGGGGAAGGGGCAGAAGGAGAGGGAGAACAAGATTCTCTGCTAAGCGAGGAGCCTTCTGTGGTGCTCAATTTCAGGACCCCAGGATCATGATCCGAGCTGAAGGCAGTTACTTAACTGACTGAGTCACCCAGGTGCCCTAGCAAAGATTATTTAACATATTTCTCTAAATATTACTTTTCTCATTTAACCAAACACTATGCAATCTATTCAAATTAATTGATGTAAGTTTGATTATTGTAATGGCAGCATATAATATTACCTGGTGGGGATCTGCCATAATTTATTCAAATATTTCTCTATGGATAATCATTAATTTGCTGCTGTATTTCTGATGGTATAAAAGTTTTAAATTTGATAAATGTTTTGAAAATGTTATTATAGGCTTATTGTTTTATTTTCTATATTTCAGATATTCATTTGGAAATTGGGGAAAACACACATGCAAGGAAAAATACTAAAGGAGTCACTTTTTAAATATTGTATAAGGAAATCTAAATCAAATTATGATAAAATAATTTTAGAACAAAATGCCATGTCACAATTATACTTTGTTTTTTGTTTTGCAGAAAGCATTTTGAAACATTTTAAAAACTTAAAAAGAAACACTTTAAATCTATTAACTATATGGATTCTCTTCAAATTCCCTTCAGGAGTATAAACTTAATAAAATCATTATTTTTTTTAATTTAAATTTAAGCTAGTTAACATATAGTGAAATATTGGTTTCAGTAGTAAAATTCAGTGATTCATCACTTACATGTAACTTTCATATAATTGTTTAATCTCAAAATGGAATGAATGTTAAAAATTACCTAGTATAATCATTTATTTCATATTTTAACCCCATTAAATCTTTGCCATTGAATGATATTTTAAATAGTAATTTTTAATTTTACAGATAATATAAATATGTATTTTTTGTGTAAAAGAAATATAAACATTATGGATAATACTGAAGTTTCTCTCCTCTTTTTGAAGGAACCAGGGATTTGTAATTGATATGTGGTATTATGTATTCTTTTGTATACTTTTTAAAAAATTTTTTTTTATTTATTTATGATAGTCACACAGAGAGAAAGAGAGAGAAGCAGAGACACAGGCAGAGGGAGAAGCAGGCTCCATGCACCGGGAGCCCGACATGGGATTCGATCCCGGGTCTCCAGGATTGCGCCCTGGGCCAAAGGCAGGCGCCAAACCACTGCGCCACCCAGGGATCCCTTCTTTTGTATACTTTTGAAGATTTTAATAGATATGTGGCATTCTAAAATGTAATTTTAATACTGCCTTTTACAGTCCTTTCTGACTGATAATTGAAATTAAATCATGGAGAATGAGGTTTCTTTCCTTTTTGTTATTTTCATATTTTTATTAATTAATTAATTAATTAATTAATTAATTTATTTATTTATTTATTATTTTTGTTCTTTTATTGGTGGAATCAATATTGTTTTTACTTTCCAACAACGTACTGGCTTCCGTTTTAGTGAAATGATGTTAGTAGTTAAGCTGGTAAACAAAATCCTTCCATTTAAAGTATCTCTAAGTACATTTCACCCAAGGAAACATTTCAAAATTACGTGAAGCTGAAATCTTGCCTGCAAACATTTCTGACAATCACTTTTCTAGTTTAAGTAAGGGCTAGATATGTTTTTAAAACTCGATGTCCTAATGCCTTTAAAATAAAATTTTTCAGCCTCAAAGGCAAAAGCACATTTATAAATGCCTGTTAGTAAACATTTCAGCCAAACAAACACATTTGGACTGCTAAATTCCCTTGGTGAACCAAAATGTTTTGCTTCACAAATGGTTTTTAGATTTTTTTTTTATTCAACTCTATTCCTTCTTAAACATTACTGTGAGGATTTCATAAATTAAAAGTCCTTCTTTCTTGGAATATCTGTGCAATTTAGGTTCAGTTGGGCATGTACTTATAGAGAATCTTCTCTGTGCTAACATGACAGGTACCAATTCAATGATAAGTGCTACATGATCCTTGCCTTTAAGGAATTTGCTCTCTAATGGCAGAGGATAACAAAATCATGCAATTAATTCAGTATAACATGGGAAGTGAGAGTCATTAATTAATTAATAAATCAATTGAGGAATTCTTATTTCTAGAAAACCTTTGATGGATCAGGCATTATCCCAAATGTACATGTCTGGTCTGTCAGAGTTATAGGGGGAAAAAATGGGTGCTCAATCTCTGTAAAGAGAGATCAGGATAAGCTTCCTGAGAGATGACACATGAACCAGGACTTGAAAAAAAGAAAACAGACATTGTACAGGCAAAGAAAACCATTATCAGAAAACATATGAAGTCAAATAAAGCAGTATGTTGGAGAAATATGACAACACATTTTAGCAGTGGGCATGGCAGAGATAGAAGATCAGCTGGGAGAAGTAGCAAAGCCCAGATCATGAAGGAACCTGCAGCTTATTTTAGGACACTAAGTCAAGAGCTCACATTCGATCTTATATATAAATACCAAAATTTATGCTGAAGCTCAACTGCTTACTAACTCAGTGATAATAAATTTAGACTTTTTACTATCTTAATAAAGAAAATCTGATAAATTTTAAATAGACTGGAAAAAGAATGTTTAGCAAATTGTACCTAGTAATACATTGGTATTTAGGCACAGTATGTCTACTCACTGTGACATAAAAAATTCAGACCGAAGTGGATCAAGATCAAACCCAACAGTCTGGTTTACCCTATAACATGATGTTGTGGCAAGGACCTTACATGCCATTTTAATAATGTAAGAATTTTCCATGATGCTTTTAATTTAGCTAGATGAGCAAGGAATTTGTCTAACAATGAGTGGTATATACAATAAGTTTTATGATTCTAAAATAGTTAAAGTGATTCTGACTTTCAAAAATGTCTACAGAGCTATCAAAATGTGAAAACGTTGTAAGGTGAGTTTTGGGGTTATCAATGTGATGGGAACACTTTTAGTTAGATTTTCACTATTAAAAAAACTCACAGTAAAAATTTGGAAAAATCATGTAAGTCTTCTGGGCCTTAGTTTCTCTAAGAATGAAGGGACTAGATAAAAATCTTTTAGTCTTTTCCGTTATAAAATTATGCAAGTCGAAGTCATCCACTTTGTGGTAAACTTGATCCACTTCTGAATGACAGAAATATATAGTAGCTGAGTTACCAGTGGCAGAGTTATCCATTAACAGATTATATTAGTTTATTAATTTGATATTTACTAAGTACCTACAGTACTGAAGTGCTATTACAGTTAATGAGAATATGGTGGCTGTGGTCATTTGTGCTAGCAAACAAATCTTTCTGCTTTTCTGACTTCATGGGTGCTGAGAAGCATTGTGCTTCTTGGTCCACCTGTAGTTGGATAAGGCTGCACGATGACTACTAGCTAAAGAAGTGTCAGCTAAAGAGCTGTCATAGCAATTGCCAGTTAGAGATCCCCAGATGCTCTTTTTCCTTTACCATGAAGATTGCCAATGTTCTGTATATCAGCTGTTCTACCAGCCTGAGTTCTAGAGTAAGCCCTCAGTTGAGTCACTACAGGCATACAGAATGAGTGAGAAGTAAACTTTTTTTTTTTAAGCCAGGGAGATTTTGGCCTTGTATATCACTGAAGGCAAACCTAGCCTATCCTGGCTGATAGAATGGGGAGCCAGACAGACCAAGTCCCTCTTCTTAAGGTATTTGTAATCTGTTGGGAGATAATAGATAAATAATTTAAGACAAATGAACAAAGTGATTTCAGATAGAGAATGGCTAAGGATGGGGAGGGAGAATCTGATTCAGGATGGGTGATTACTGAAAGCCTTGTGATAGCTATTTGAAAAGAAGCAAACTGACAAGGAATAGCCTTTTGAAGATCTTTGGAAAGAGTATTTTAGACCTACAATGTGACCTAGGTAGAGAATCTCTGATGTAGAGTCTTGTAGGCTATGGGTTTAAAGGTTAGAATTTTACTCTAAGTTTTTGGAAAATGTTTAGCAGAGACGTAACATGATCTAACTTTTGTTTTATAAAATCACTCTGACTACAATGTGGAAGATACATTAATAGGATGAACCAGAAAGCTTGTTGAGGATGCTGTATTAGAAATTATAATGAAAGAGGATGGTAGCTTGGATGAGATGTTAACAGGATATATTTTGAAGCTAGTGATAAATTAACTTCTGATGGATTGGATATATTTAGGGTGAGCAAAGGTAGAAATATGACACCTAGATAAATTTGGGTAGAGCAACTGAGTTAAGAGTGGAACCATTAGCTTAAATGGATAATACTAGATCAGTACTTCTTTGGAAGTGGAGAGTACTAGGAGTTCTTTTTATGACTTGTTCTATTAATGTTTTTAAGACTTGTTATATTAAACATTCAGTAAAGATATAAAGTAGGCATATATCATAGTCTGAACATCAGAGAGAGGTAAGGAATGAAAACATAAAGTTGGTGGTTATCAGCAAGTAGTTTTTAAAGCCAGGAGCTTGGTGTAGAAGAGAACCAAGAATTGAGCCTTTGGGGACTGCTACATTTAGAGACTGACCAGATAAGCAACCCCAGAAAAGGCTGAGAAGAAATAGCTCCTGACATTCAGCATAACCTCTGTTAAAATACTAGCTAAACATAAGCTAAAGAATAGAACTTCCAGTGACCACACATAATAAGGAATAGTGCTTTTTTGCAAAATTTGTTGAGGGAAGTCACTAAGCCAATGGACTACTACTGCCTTTAACAACAACAGCAGCAATAAGAAGAAGAAAAAAAGAAAAGAAAGAGAGAAAACAAAGAAAGGAAAAGAAAATAAGTGCTTTTAAGAGCTATTACATTATAATATTCAAATGTTTCTGATGCTGTTTTCATCAATAACAAAAATACAAGGCATACCAAGAGGCAAGAGTGGTCCACTCTAAAAAACTAAATAAATTGACAGAAACCAACCCTGAAGAAGTCTAGAAACTGGACTTACTAGACAAGGATTTTTTTATTATTTTTTATTTTTTTAAAGATTTTATTTATTTATTCATGAGAGACACACACAGAGAGGGGCAGAGACACAAGCAGAGGGAAAAGCAGGCTCCAAGCAGGGAACCCAATATGGGACTCTATCCTGGGACTCCAAGATCATGCCCTGGGCCAAAAGCAGGCGCTAAACTGCTAAGCTACCCAGAGATCCCCACTAGACAAGGATTTTAAAACAACTATCTTAAATATGCTCAAAAACCTAAAGGAAACCATGGGCAAAGAATTAAAGGAAATCAGGAAATGATGTATGAATAAAATATCAGTAAAGACATAAAAATTATAAACAGGAACCAAACAGAAATTCTGGAGCTGAAAATGATAATAACTAAATGAAAAATGCACTAAAAGATTGCAATAGTATATTTGATCAGGTGGAAAAAAAGAATCCATGAACTAGAAGATGGGATAATTGAAAATTTCAAATCAAAGGAGCATGAAGAATAAAGAAAATTAAATAGAGCAATTAGGATCTGAGGAACACCATCAAGTTGTACAACATACACATAATAGGCATACGTAAAAGAGAAGAAAAATAGCTAGAAAGAATTTTCAAAGAAGTAGTGGCCAAAAGCCCCCCCAGATTTGATGAAATACATCAATTTACACTTTAAGAAGCTCAATGAATTATGAATAAAATAGTCTCGAGGCCCACTCAAAGATACATTATAACAAACTGCCAAAAGATTAAAAAATACACACACACACACAAAGGAGTACTATTCAGCCACTAGAATGAAGTTCTGATATATGTCATAACACAGATAAACCATGAAAACACTCTATGTTAAGTGAAATAAGTCAAACCCCAAGAACAAACATTATAAATATACAATATTTAGAATTGGCAAATTCATAAAAGACAGAAAGTAGATTAGAGATTATCAGGTGTTGGTGGAGGAGAAACATGAATTCATTGCATACTGGTTACAGAATTTATGTTTAGATAAATGAAGAGTTTTGGAAATAAAGATGATGGCTGCAGAACATTGCAAATATAATTGATGTCACTGAATTGTATATGTAAAATTTATTAAAATGGCAAATTAATGTTATATTTATTTAACTGTAATTAAAAGAATAAAAGGATTACATTTCTGGGTTGAGCTATTGAATTATTAGTATGCAATTTATCACTATATATACATATCTGCATATATTATACATTGTAATAATAATGATTTAATATAAAAAGTAACATTATTGGAAGCATATTCCTTAGTGAAATGTAGTTTATTAGTTTATTATGTCCACAGAATAAACAGTGCTATCTGGGAACAAAAGATTAAAATACTACTTCCATCTAAATAACTTTGAAAATTTTTTAAAATAAATCAATAAATAGCTTTGAAGGAAAAATAATGGCAAATAATAAAAACATCCTCCAATCACTAATGCCATTTGCTCTTATGCTCATCATCTGAAAACGTACACACTCATTTGAAACTTAGAACTGAAAGTAATGGGGTATCCCTGGGTGGCTCAGCGGTTTAGCGCCTGCCTTTGGCCCAGAGCATGATCCCGGAGTCCTGGAATCGAGTCCCGCGTCGGGCTCCCTGCATGGAGCCTGCTTCTCCCTCTGCCTATGTCTCTGCCTCTCCCTCTCTGTGTCTCTCGTGAATAAGTAAATAAAATCTTAAAAAAAAAAAAGAAATGCTGACATTTTGCTATTTTAATAAACTGGACTGCTAATGACTCCAAATTGGTAATATTTACCAATTGGCTGAAGTATAGTATAGTGGATTTGTGATATTAAAAAATGATTCTAAAATGGAAAGCTATTAAATTAGTTTTGTTTAATAGCAGTCTTAAAACCTTGGGTTTCATAACTCTTGGTATAAAATAAAATTTTGCTACAACCTAGTTATAAGCAATGTATTATCTAGGGCTCTCCAAAGAAACAACCAATAGGATATGTATTTATTTATTTATTTAAGAAGATATTATAGAAGTTGGATCAGATAGTTATTTAGGGAGGCCAAGAATACCAATGATCTGCCACCTGCAAACTGGAGAACCAGATAAGCCAGTTGTAGAAATCAGTCCAAATCCAACAGCTTGAGAATTAGAGTGCTGATGGTATAAGTCCTAATCTGAATCAGAAAGTCTGGGAATCAGGAGCACCAATATCTGAAGATAGAGAAGATGGATGTTTTGCTCAAGCAGAGAGAGAGGATTCACCTGCCTTCCCCTTTCTGTTCTGTTCAGAGTGTCAAGGGATTGGATGATGCCCACCAGCATTGAGGAGGATCATCTTTACTTAGTCTGCTAATTCAAATGCTAATGTCTTCTGAAGACACTCTCACAGATATATCCAAAATAATGTTTCATCAGCTATCTGGGCATTTCTCAGCCCATTAAAGTTGACACCTAAAATTTAACCATCACAGCCAATGAATAGAAAATGTTTGTTACTGGCACTAGTGATAAAAAATTTCATGTTTTTTAGTGATAAACATTAGAACACCATAACTTGCTCTTGAGGGATTGATCTTGTCAGTGAAAAATTGTACAATTTGATTGCAGCCAAAAGAGGACTACATAAGCAAACCTAGCCCAGAGCCGAGATCCCAAACTGTGGTGTATATAATTCTAAGTAAGCATAGAGAAGAAAGGAGATGATACTTTTTGTCTGCTCCCAGTGCAGGGCATTGCTTCCACTCTGCCCTTCCACAGTGGAAACTCCAGGATAGTAAGGGTGGGACATAATGCCAACAAGATGTTATGAAAAAAAAAAAGAAAAAGAAGTAACTTGATTTACTAGGACTTTAATATCAGGTGGAAGAGCCAGATATAAAGAATGAAAATCTAGACCATAAAGGGCATGATTTTTTTGGCAATTCACCTCATTCCAGTACCAAAAATGTGAGTGAACTTGGAGATTTCAGTTTTTTACCATCAGCTATTAGCCAGCTGGTATTTTTCTAGTGGCAGACCAATGAGCCAAATATTTCATTCATTTCAATTTCACTGTAAGCATGGCAATCATTTTTTTAAGAATTAAAACAAACTGCACAATGTGAAATAAAAAATGTCCTTGGGTGAATTTGCCAGGTAATCATCTAGTTGAAAAGTAAACCAGATATTCATTTAGTCATTTATCAACTAATGTGTATTATGCATTTATACTGTTCTAGATGCTGAAAACACAATAGCAAACAAGACTGGTTTCCTTTGATGAAGTTACAACATAGGGGAAAGAAGGAAATAATAAATAAGCTAATAATTAAGCAAGAAAACTAATAAGTATTATGAAAATAACTTCTTTCTAATGTGCGTTAGGGTAGAGAATAGTGAGGGAACAGGAAAACAATTTGGGAAATGACTCTGAGGCTACCTTTGAACTGAGACCTGAAGTATGAAAAGGCACTAGTCAGACAAAGATCTGGAGCAAGAACATTCCAGACAGAAGGAACACGTGTGCCTTAAATGGAAATTTTTTCTAAGAACACTTTTTTTCAATTATAATCCAAAGTAACTAACCCAAATCCTTAAACAACAACACCTTTACATTTTTGCTTGGAGCAAAAGTTCAGTTATCTGGGGTGCTTGCTCCTTTATAATCTCTAAACAAAAAGAACCACTACTAAATTTTAGTTACAATTTTTACTTGCTTTTGTTAAATTTAAAGAAAACTCTGACCCCATCTAATAGGATGATAACCCAATGATGGGTGCACAGCAGGAAATATTCCTATTAAATTTATCCTTATAATTTAATTTCTTTTTTCATTGTTCTTAAAGTACACTTGATTGTACATTTTTGAGCTATAGCCATGGAGTCTGCCATCTCCCGAGCCCTCCTTAACTTTTCTCCTATTAACACTAAAATAGGTGGTCTTCAAAGGATAATGCCATGTCTTTGTGATTATATTTGCTTGGTGCTGGAGTAGCAAATAAATTCCATTTCGGGTCAACTACGAAGAGATTGCTAGTGACTGCCTGGAGAGGCAATCTGAAGCTGTCTGACATTACTGGGAAAGAGTGTTGTATCTTATCAGCAATGGCCTGGCATGGTCATGCACAGAAAGGATAACTTTGAGGCTATGTATTTGCTATCTCTAATTTTGTGCTTAAGGAGGTACCTATAATAGATTGTCATATGATAAATACTTGCTAGTTAGATGAATAAACTTGTTTTATTTGCACAATCTTACTATGTAGAAAGAAAATTCTGAAGTTCTTTTCATTTTAACCTTCAAAATTTCCTCTCTGACACATTAAACTCAATCAGTCTAGAAACTATCCCTTGGATTGGCCAGTCAACAGTGGGATTTTTGGCCTCACTCAAATTGAATTTCCAAAGTTGTTGATCTCTACCATTTACTTCCCACCCCAATTGTGTATCTGTCTTTAAACACTATTTGTATATTCCTATATATGTGGGGGCAGTGATATCTGTGATTAGCCACTTTAATTTTGTCATGTCTATGGCTATGATTTGGTCATGGGCAAAAATGATGAAGTAGGCTAAACATGCTCCCTAGGGTTCAAAGCTTAACCCTAAGATCTGTTATCTTCTGCATGGCACTTCTCATAGTATCAAAATCTGCTTTCAGGAAAGGATCTGCTATTATACGATATAATACTTTTAAGGTAGTATATTAACCCTTAAATGAGCATTGGAAAATGTCTTTTCAAATTCTAGGGCAAAAGTCTTTATCTTGCATTTCAAGCCACATTGAGCAAGTAGTAAAATAATTTTCAAGCATTTGATACTCCCTTGTGCTCATTCCTCCTTCACATATATCCTTCACAATCTTATACTGTATAATCTTTCATGATTATTATAATATTTATACTATCCTTTCCGTACGGGACCTAATGGAGCATTTATTAAACAGCAAGCAGACAAACAAATAGAACATCCAGAAAACAACCTAAATAAATGCCTGGTGGCAATTTTTAAAATGATGTTCTTTCTGTCCAAACACCTACATCCTTAGTCTAAATATGAAGAGGGTTGTATTATTTCTTCTCTCTAATGCTTATCCAAAATTCAAATAATAAAATCTACTGTTTTAGGAGGATACAGAGATATATACAGGTTAGCACAAATACACTATGATGGATACTCAGATGATAGGTACTATTACTATCAGTGCTAACTCTAGTCTTTATCTCAAACATGTTTTCCCTTCACTACTGTGTCTATGAAAATGTCACTTATTACTATATTAAACTTGAATATTTGTAGTAGTAAGGGAAGAATGACTTTTAAATTCTTCAACAAATCTCCATTTTCTGTTTTTTTCCAACTAAGTGTTTTATAAGGACTGAGGACAAGTAGCAAAAATCATTAGTTCAAATTTCCATATTCGAAAATCTGACTGTACTATTTTTTGTGTTTGTTTGTGTGTATGCACGTAAAAGTGGTATACTTTTCAAGCAGAAAAAATATTTTAAAAATATGGTTAAAAGAAAAAAAAAACCCAAAACACAGTTCTGACCAAACCAAAACAGTCCTTTGATTAATTGGAAATTGGTTCTATAAAAGCTCATTAAGTATACATCATCAACCTGTTTTATTTTCCCATTTAATTTATGAAGGAAGCTGTTTGAAGGAAGAAAGAAATATTCATAACTTCAGTGTGGTTTTTATAGCAGTACACACACAGTGAAATTCAGTATTTACTAAAGAAATATAACAAATAATCCACCAATTTTTTCTTGATCTTTATAATACAAATTTGTCCCTGGATATGGCTTCCTAACTGGGGACTGCATTTCCTATTCTACTTTGCCATGTGACTATTTCCCACAATCGAAGGTGAGTGGAAATGGTTATGTCATTTTAGGTCAAAGTGGTAAAGAAGGGTATGTGTTTGCTCCATGTTCTCTCTCTGAAGACTCGGGATTCCAATTCTTTAGCCAAGAAAGGATGTGGAGACATAAGACAAAAATTACTAGAGGCTCAGTCATCCCACCTTCAGGATCATTCATAGAACTCTTATGAGGAAATAAACTCTTACAGAGTTAAGATATTGAAAATGTGGAGTTTATTTGTTACATTGGCTAACAATCACCCAATCATTTACAACACTCATTTTTCATTCATATAACTTGGAATCCACCTAGCCCCTGGCAAATTTGCATTACTTTCAACATTAAGCCCAATTCATGACTCCACTGCTAACTTTGATTTTTACCCTTATTTTAAATTTTCAACTTTTGACACCTTAAATATCTTAACTCTGACCTCTTAAGTATCAAAGGTTTTGGCATGCCATGTGTTGTAAAATCTAGCAGAATATTAGTTATGTTGGCATTTTTAAGATGTTCAACCTTTTGGCACATCAAGGATGAAGCAAGGCTTTTGAAAGTATGAGAAGGGCCTTGCAGAAGATACTGTGTACTATTCTTGTGAAGTCTTTCTTCAGATTGTTGCTTGGAATGATTATATATTTGAAATTTTGGTATATAAGTACTCTGCGGCCCATCAGGACAGTTAGCAACCTGTTGTTTGAGTTAGGTAAGTTACTGTCTTTTGTTTTTCTAGATAGTCTCTGTATTAGGAAAGTCATAATGTTTATAAAACATCCCTGTATGAAAACAGAACAAAAGGAATCAAAACAAAACATCCAAAACAGAAGTTTTTGTTTGGATGGTGAAAAGGACTAAAAATCAAAGAGTAAATTACTTCAAATTGGTATCTTTCAACTATAATTTCACTAAGCTGTTGTTCAGAACATTTTATGTCATATTTTCAAACACATTTTTTTTCTTATAATGGTAAAATAACGGTCATTTGGTCTTTTTCAAATCTGAGTTGTTTTGTGCACCAACACAATTGTCCATCACTGGACATGTTATGAGAAAGGCCCAGAATGATAAGTTTTCTTTATTTCAAAGACTCTGTACCTTTGTAAGGCTGCAAATAAAAAAACATCTTCCAAATCTGGTCTGATAACTTCCAAAATAAATTGAAATTCTAAATTTAAAAATGTCAAAATATGCTATGTACAGAATAAAAATGTTTTAAATATTTTCATTTTCTTATATGAGGGAAGTTGAAATGATTTGCTACCTTTCAAATATTGATCATAAACAGAAACTATATCTAGATTATAACATTAATTCTGGGAGCTGCACAAAGTAGTATGATGACTATTACTAATTGACAGCATAAATAATAAAGTGCAATAAGAGGTGAGAAGGTATGAACCTAGGTTTGAATTTTGGTTCTGCCACTTAGTGTCATGATCTTGAGAACATTAGCTAAACTTTCTGATTCAATTTTCGGACCTATAAAATTGATTAGACCTATTTCTAATTGATTAGAAATAATGCATATAAATAATGTCTGGTACATAGTAGGTGCTCAATAATGACTGCAATTAGCTCTCTTAGTTCTGAATTGCATATGTAAGTTTTGTCATGTTAGAGATGCTTAAATTCCATAAATTTGACATTTTTTTCTTACGTATTAGAATCAGAGGTTGTGGTAGCTTGAGAAATAACTTTATATCAGCCAGCTCTTGCCCCAGTAATGCTATGTAACAAATCACCTCAAAATGCAGTGACTGACAATGGGGATTTATTGTCATGCTCTAAGGTCTGCAGGTCAACTGGGAGATATGAATTTGGATAGGTTCATCTGTGCAGATCTGATTTAGATGGCAAGGTCAGTTGAGTTCAACTCCAGGCTGTGCATTAAATCCAAGTTAGCTCAATGTGTCTTTCATCCAGGGTCCAATTAGAAGGAGCAGCATCTACCTGGGGTGAGTTTTTCTTGTGTTGGATCACCAGGCACAAGAAGCCAGACAAACCATTCAAGTTCATCTGCTAATATTCATTATAAAGCAAGTGACAAGATAAGTCTCAACTAGTGAGGTGGGAAAGTATAGTTGCAATAGGTTGGAAGGCAAACAGATATTTGTAGAACACTTCAAGTGTCACCATAGTTAAGAGTATACGGTACAGAGGAAAGAATAAAAAATAATTGAAGTCATTAGAATAGAAGAATTAAACAGAGGGTGTTGCTAGACTTTAATTATTGTTCAGAAGAAATGGAATAAGATAAGGAAGAGAAAGGAAAATAAGAAAAAAGGGCAAGCAGTTTTGAAGACTCCTGAAATGCAATAACATTAGGAAGAGACTTAGTTTCAATAGAAATGATTTTAAAGCAGCAGGTAGTTTCAAAAAATATCATGTGTACTTAGCTTCATCACAAATTGAGACAAGTAGAGTATAGTTATTAACATGGACTTATGTGTATTCAATATTCAGTCTTATTCAGGCACAAGCTAGTTACTGTTACATCATCTCTGAAAAAGATATATTATTCATGCAATAAAATATATGGTGAAGTCAGGAAAATGATTATTTTACATGAAAAAAACTGTTTCCATATAATGCTAAAACCATTTGGCAATATCTATTTCTATGAAAAAAATATGCTTATATCTAACAACTCTAACCATTAACACAGATCTATCAGAATACTCATTCTTTAATAAATTATTATCTTTAGTTTCATGACTGTGCATGCTGAAGAGTATATTTTTTAAAAAAAACATTACCTTAAAAATATTCATTAATTTAGACTCTTCATAAACTCAGATTGATTCTCCTGAATAGACTCAATGAATATAATTTTATAATAAAGACTACAATTAATTTTCATTTAAGTGTTCAATCAACAAATTTTCTAGATGCTGAAGATATCAAGATGAGTTAAAAATAAGAATCCCTGCCCTGAAGAAGCTCAGAGAAAACATGTAATATATAATTTTATATAATATGTTAGGAGATGTAATTGGAAAATATACAGAATATACAAAATCATTTGTAGTACCTTACCTGGAAAGTGAAGTAGTCATCACTGTGGTGGTGTTTGGGTTGACTTGGAAGGGTAAGCAGAAGTTGGTTAGATGAGGTTTGGTAAGTGGCATTCAAATAGCGGGAACAAGGAGTATGGCAGGGTACAGAAATATGATAGATGAGGGGCGCCTGGGTAGCTCAGTCGGTACGGTGTCTGACTCTTGATTTCTGTTCAGGTTATAATCTCAGGGTCTTGAAATGGAGCCCTGTGTTGCGCTCTATGCTGAGCATGGAGTCTGCTTGAGATTCTATCTTTCCCTCTGTCCCTCCCCCACCCCCACCCCCACCCTCTTCCTCTCTCTTAAAAAAAAAGAAATAGCAGTTGTAGGAAATGAGTAGTTATCTGACATGGCTGTAGTATTCCTTTTGCAGGGAGTTGGTAGGAGACATGGCTGGAAGCACAGTATGGAGGCAGAATTAACAGACAAATTAGTCAGATTGTCTGACCTTCTTACACTCTTAGCTTCCCCAAGATGACCAATCATTTCCAGGTTTACAAAATTTTTGAAAACTATTTCTGTTGGAAGTTTGAATTGAGAACACATGAACACAAGGAATCTTGGACAGCCATTTGCTTTCATAAGCATGGAAAATCAGCAAAATCTTTTTTTTTTCCTGTAAGATTGATTGATTGATTGATTGATTGATTTATTGATGAGACACAGAGAGAGAGGCAGAGACATAGGCAGAGGGAGAATCAGACTCCTCGCAGGGAGCCCGATGCAGAACTTGATCCCAGGACCAGGATCATGCCCTGAGCCAAAGGCTTTCTTCCAAAGAATCTGATGTCAGGTATTATTATTAAACCAACCTACAGGTAAGTAAACTAAATTGAAACATGAAGTAAAACATTCTTAATTAAGGTCGATGTGCCAAAAAACAGTGAAGTCTGTTAGGAAAACTAATGCATTGATTTGGAGACTGATGAGATTCAGAAAAGCCAGTTGGGAGGCTGCTATAATGTGGACAAGAACTAGGCTGGCATGTACTGAATGGATGAGGATAGTGGCAGTGGGCACGGTGGGAAGGTGATTCAGGAGATTATTTAGAAAAGAGAATTAACAGAACTAATACACAGAGAAGGGGAGAGTAGTCAAGGATTTCTCCCAGGTTTCTGAGAAGAATAAAAGATAGGTGGTCATGCTAGTTCTCCCTCTGAAAGAGTGGACACTTTAATGAAGGCTGGGAAGCGTCCAGAGGCAACACTGCCTCTGTCACTGTAATCTCTCCAGGTCACTCCATCCACTTATCTCTCTCCCTCCTCAGTGTCTTGTAGTCTTCCCTCTTTCAACTTCACATCCCAGAATTTGGTAAGCTTATAGATTATAGATTCAGATCTGTCTATCATCTTCATCATTGTCTTCTCCAAAATCTATTATCTTTCCTTTTCCCCAGATACCTGGACATTTGAAACTCAAAAAAATATGAAGTTGCATTCCATATCATCCACCCTTTTCTGTTATTCTGTTTTGTCATACCTCATTGAGGCAGTGAATGGAGAATGTTGGCCTAACCAAAAGGTGGAATGGCTAAGAAGAAGGAGGAACTAGAAAAACAAGTAACATAAGGGATAATATTTTAATCTTGCCACAATAGTTTCCTTTTTTTAAAAGATTTTATTTATTTATTCATAAGAAACACAGAGAGAGAGAGAGAGAGAGAGAGAGAGGGAAGCAGAGACACAGGTAGAGAGAGAAGCAGACTCCATGCAGGGAGCCTGATGTGGGACTCGATCCCGGGTCCCCGGGATCAGGCCCTTGGCTGAAAGTGGTGCTAAACCACTGAGCCACTTTGGGTGCCCCACAATAGTTTCTTTTGGGGTAGAGGATGAGAGGCAGAGAGCTTATTGATGCTAGCTAGTATAAGGAGCAAGTAAATGATAGAAAAGTAAATGATAAGATAAATATATACTGAATAAAATATTTATAAATATAGATTAATGTATCTTAAATATATTTATTATTTTAAGCAGTTTCCGTTGTAAATGAATGGATGACAGGTCACAATTAGAGCATGCAACTGAGTGGAGCAAAGCTTTAACTTGAGTGAAATTGATGAAGATTTGGACATTGACTGCCCCTAAATGGATTTCTTCCCAAACCTCAGCTTTTACATTCAGTATCCTGATATCTTTAGCCAGCATTGCCTCACTTATTAAACCATTGAGTATCTTTTGACTATATTTAACATTTGTTTTCTATTCTTTTGTAAATTATTCAGGATTTTAGCTTCTGTCTTGCTGTCCCCTACTCTGCAGGTGAAATATACAAATCTTTCTATAAAGTTACCTATTCATTTTCAAGAGTGTTCATTTCTCTTTTCCTATATTTGTGGTGTATTGTGATTATTTGGAATGATTGTAAATGAGGTCATTTTGGTTAACCTAAGTTTCTAACACTCAGAGAATTTTTAAATGGTTTCTCCCATATGTCTCCCATAACCAAAAGATGATTCTTCTTCCTTTATCTATGACATTCAACTACATTGACCAACCATCCTGGCTTGCCCAGGACTGTTGTGATTTAAGCACTAAAACTCCCACATTCTTGCAAACTCCTGAGTTTCAGGCAAGCTGGGACAGTTGGTCACCCTACATCCCTCCATGACCCTATGGATCCCTTATATCTCCATTGCAAGATCAACAAACCTAATTAAGGTATTTAATTTTTCCCTTCATTCTGGATTATTTCAATGCACTTCTTTTTTTTTAAAGATTTTATTTATTTATTAATGAGAGACACAGGGAGAGCAAGGCAGAGACATAGGCAGAGGGTGAATCAGGCTTCCTGTGGGGAGCCGATTGTGGGACTCAATTCCAGGACCATTGCATCACAACCTGAGCCAAGGCAGATGCTCAACCACTGAGCTACCCAGGTATCCTTATTTAAATGGACTTCTAAATGGTCTCCAGTCATTCCTTATTAAAATCTAACTGCCATTGAACACCAAATTAATTTTCCTAGAGGGCTGTTTTGGTAATGTCATTGTTTTGTTGAGATACTTTCAATGCCTCCCTTTTGCTCATCAAATGAAGCTTAAATGTGTTAGGCTCGTATTTGATGCTCCCCATAATCTTTCACCAGCCAACCCTTCTCATTTTTCTTTTGATAACTCAGAAGTCACCTCAGTATCTTTTAGAGCTTTACAATCATTATTTTAAACAACTGTATTTTAAAAAATTAGAATACTGAAGTAACTCAGTAGAAGTTTCTAGTTGATAAAATCTGGATAAAGCAACTCTTTCTGTGTATGTATTTATATTTATCTTTTTCCTAAATGCTTATGTTAAAATATATAGTAGATCTTAAAAAGAAATTAGTTCCTATACAGAACAAGTTCAAGTTAGAATAGTTGTTACAGCCCATACCATAGGAAAATAACCATAAAATAATCTGGAAGGTGACAATACTTTAGTAAGCCATGATTATTTTACTTGTCATCCTCACCGACAAAACTAAGGCTGCTTTATAAATTATCATTTTCAAGAGGGTTCAATTACTACTTAAAACTTTTCTAAATTCTGTTTCATTATTTCTTGTGTAGTTACAAAAATCCAACAGCCCTCAATTGTATTTATTTGGCTTTACAATCATTCTTTAATGTCCTAAAGAAAATATTCTCAGTAGGCCATGAAAAACAATACCTTGTATATTTCTCTTTTCCATGACTGATAATACAGTCTTTTTCACATGAAACAATAACCTAGAGTTTTTTCATTTATTCTAAGCTTCCTTTTTTTTTTTTTCCCTTGGATTTTTCAGGCTGTTTCTTCTCCTCATAGTTTTATTGATGGGTTTACTTTTGTCTGTTGAGGGGTTTAGGGCATCTCTATTTATAACCCTGCAAGGCTGGTCTAAACTCCTGAGGGGTTCTGCTTGCTCATCCACTTGTTCTCCTCCTTGTAAAGACTTTGGTGTAAATCCAGTGTTGCCCTTCAAAGCAGGCAAGTGGCTATTAACAGTGCTTGGTACTTGCTAATATACATACTGCCATCCATCATCTCTTTGTCCTTTTGTTACTCAGATGCCAACAGTCTCAGCACTGGTCTCTGCTGTGACTTCTCCTCTCTTTTAGGTGCATTTCTCATTAAGAACGAAAATGTGTAAACATTTTGTGTTTAATATGAATTGACTGTTATAAAAATATTCTTCAGTTGGCATTGTGTTTCAAATGAAAATGCCTTTGAATTATACATGCTTTCATTTTCTTAGATTGCTATATTAGAGTAAAAGTCAGTATCAATTACCCATTCTTTTCTGCTTTCCTCATTAACAACAATCTACATATCCCTAGAAATAAATATCACATGTTGACCTGGAATGGGGCTTTTGGGTTTGTGATAGATTCAAAACATGATCATAAAGGCTTTGACACTTCTGCCATCAAGAGATGGAACCTAGGTTCCCTCTCTTTGACTTTTAGGTAGGGTTGAATAAGTTGAACTTCATTAAAATTCAGGGTCCTGAGAACTCAGGGTCCTGAGATCGATTCCCGTGTCAGGCTCTGCACTCAGCAGGGAGTTTGCTTTTCCCTCTCCCTCTCTGCTGCCCTCCTTCCACTCATGCTGTCTCTCTCTCAAATAAATAAATAAATAAATAAATAAATAAATAAATAAAATCTTTTAAAGAATAAATAAAATAAGCTTTATGTTGATATGATTAAAATAAGTTGCTGGGATTTTGATCACAATTACACTGCATCTATAGGTGTTGGAAAAAAATTGATATATTTACATCATCTTCCTATCCATGAACAAGGATTATCTCTCCATGTAGTTAGTCTTTGATTTTGTTGATCACAGTTTTTTTAAAGATTTTATTTATTTATTCATGAGAGACACAGAGGCAGAGTGTTGATCACAGTTTTATAGTTTTTCTCATTTACGTCTTGTACGCATTTTGTTAGATTCATGCCTAAGTGATTCATTGTGGTGCAAATATGAATGGTACTGTGTTTTTAATATTAAAGTCCACTTATTATTTCTGGCATATAGAGAAGCAATTGACTTACATACATTAACTTTAATATCCTGCAACCTTGCTATATCAGCTGTTAGTTCCAGGAGGTTTTTGTTTGTTTGTTTGTTTGTTTGGTTGGTTGGTTGGTTCTCTCAGATTTTTTTTTAATAAATTTATTTTTTATTGGAGTTCAATTTACCAACATACAGAATAACACCCAGTGCTCATCCTGTCAAGTGCCCCCCTCAGTGCCCATCACCCATTCACCCCCACACCCCGCCCTCTTCCCCTTCCACCACCCCTAGTTCGTTTCCCAGAGTTAGGAGTCTTTATGTTCTGTCTCCCTTTCTGATATTTCCCACACATTTCTTCTCCCTTCCCTTATATTCCCTTTCACTATTATTTATATTCCCCAAATGAATGAGAGCAGGGTATTATGCTGAGTGAAGTAAGTCAATCGGAGAAGGTTCTCTCAGATTTTTACATAGATGGCCATGTCACCTGCTAACCAAACAGCTTTATTACTTCCTTCTAAATCTGTATATCTTTCATTTCTTTTTCTTGTCTTATTGCATTAGCAAGGAGTTCCTATGTGATGTTGAAAAGAAATGGTGGGAGAGAACATCCTTGTGTTATAATGATTTTAGTAAGGAAGTTTATGTTTCTTACCTTTCAGTATGGTGTTAGCTGTAGATTTTTTGTAGATAATCTTTATGAAGTTGAGAAAATTCCTTTCTATTCCTAGCTAACTGAGAGTTTTTATCATGAATGAGTGGTTAGATTTTGTCAGATGGACTGCTTTTTTATACATAATTCTGAGCATCAGATATGACTAGACTATTTAATTTCTAAGTTTTAGTTTCTTCATCTGTAAAAAGAAAACAGTAATGATGTCTTTTGTTGTTGGCCTTTTTTGTTGTTGTTTTGGGATAATTTTACAAGAGAATGCACGTAATAGTGCCTGGGGCATAAGATCTGAATATTTATTTAGCTAGCCATTGTTACTATCACAGGTAGCAATAATAAACATTCTTTTGCTTTTAGTGAGACTAATGGTTGCTTTTTTAAAAGAAATATGGTGAAATACACAAGATACAAAATTTACCTTCTTAACCATTTTTTAGTGTAAGTTCAATAATCTCACTAATCTCCAAAACTCTTTTCATCTTACAAAACTGGAACTTTTTACACATTAAGCAATTCCCATTTTTCCTTCCCTTTAGCCCCTAAAAACTACCCTTCTACTTTATGTCTCTATGAATTTGACTACTCTAGATACCACATATAAGTGGAATCATATTGGATTTGCATTTTTGTAACAATTTCATTTAGCTTAATGTCCCAAGGTTGATCCAAAGTACATCCAAGTTGTAGCATGTGTCAGAATTTTCCTCCTTTTAAGGCTATTATTCCACTAAAGTATATACTACACTTTGTTTATCTTTTCATCCATTAATGAGCACTTCATTTGCTTCCATCTTTAAGCTATTGGGAATAATTCTGCTATATACATGGTGCACAAATATCTTTTTGAAATCTTGCTTTCAAATCTTTTGGTTACATAACATGATGTGGAATCGCTATATCATATGGTAGTTCTATTTTTAACTTATTGAAGAACCAACATACTTCTATCCATAGTGTCTACAGCATTTTACATTCCCACCAACAATGTGTAAGTTTCCAATTTCTCCATGTCTTCGCTAACAGTAGCTATATTCTGTTCTTCTTTTCCGTTCTATTCTTTTATCTTTTTCTGGTAGTAGTCATTCTAATGGGTATGAGGCAGTATTTCACTGTAGTTTTGATTTGCATTCCCCTAATGATTATTGATGTTGAATATCTTTAAGCAGACTTATTGGGCATTTGTAAAAATTCTTGGAGAAATGTCTATTCAAGTCTTTGCCCATTTAAAAATTATATATATAGGGATCCCTGGGTGGCGCAGCAGTTTAGCGCCTGCCTTTGGCCCAGGGCACGATCCTGGAGACCCGGGATCGAATCCCACGTCGGGCTCCCGGTGCATGGAGCCTGCTTCTCCCTCTGCCTGTGTCTCTGCCTCTCTCTCTCTCTCACTGTGTGACTATCATAAATAAAATAAAATAAAAATAAAAATTATACATATAATTTAAATGGGCAATATAATTTTTAAATATATATATACATACATACATATATATATATTTGGCTATTGTTGACTTGTAGGTGTTCTTCATATGTTCTGGGTGTTCATATATATATGGCTATTGTTGACTTGTAGGTGTTCTTTATATATTCTGAGTATTAACCTCTTTTCAGATATTATGATTTGTAAATATTTTCTCCCATTCTGTGGGTTGCATTTACACTCTTTTAATTGTCTAATACTTGTGGTTGCTTTTTGGAAAATATCTTAATATATTATTAATTCAGCCAGAACCAAATTTTGAAAATGAATAATCATAAATGTAAATAGGATAGTAAAATTAACCTTGAATCAAGGATGATTCTCATTTTAAATCAAGCTTCACTTTGGGATTCACAGAATGGATAGTTTTGATGAGACAATCAAGTAATCAAAGGAATATTCCTTGCTAACATTACATACTTTCAGGAATAAAGGAATATTCCTCAGTTGTTGGAATTTTGTCAGTCAGTGTCAACTCCCAATGAAATGTACAGTATCTATTAAGTGCTATACTGGTAACCTTACTGTAACTCACTGAGGTCATTACATTGACTTCTACGGAACATGCCTTGCAACTTGTTGATGGAAAACCTCTGTAGTCACTGTTGTAGCCCTTGAGGCATATGCAAGGACTTACTGTAGTTACTGATCTTATGTTGGCTTCAGACACTGCTGCATAACAGAAGTCAGGGTTTCTTTCCTTTAAAAACAAATCAGTTTACTTTTCTTTGGTGTTGCCTTACAATTACATACCTCAAAGTATATTTTAATTGATCTCTTGAAGTTTTCTCTATCTAGTTATCTACCAATTTCCATTATGCTTGCTTTAGCACAGATGTTTTGAATAAAGATTTATGATCAATTCTGACTCCCAGTTAGAAAATGTATTTTCTTTCAGTTACATAGAAATCAGCATGAGAATTCTATCTAGGAGTTTAGTAAAATAACAGGAAAGTCCTATGTAAGATTAAAACTCACTAACCTTTGGGCAAAATCTTGACCTTTTTACATGTGAGAAATGGTGAAGTAAGCTTAATATATCTATTTTGGGGCATCAGTGAACAAAAATTATTACCAAAAATTTAACACTTCATGCATTCTTCCACCCTCCAAAAGGAATTGTGGGGTACCTACTCTCCTGAACTTTTGAACACTGGATGAATGAAGATAATTTCTAAGATTTTGAATACATTTTGTACATGTATGTAGCCCAATTCTTAGTAGCTTCAACTTAATTTCTTTCTCTAGACCTGTAATATATTTTAAAATTCGTTAATTATACACTTAACTTGAGAAACTACTGAAAAGATATTAGGAGCAGATATTCATATGCTGGAAAGAGAGGAAACTGGAACCATGAAACCTATCCTAGCTCTGCTCTGTCAGCAATTATCTCTGTGACTCAGGTCACTCATACTTTCAAGCTGTCATTTTCCTAATTAATCTAAGCCCATTTAAGGCTCTAGAGTTTTATTTTCCTATAGGTATACAAAAATTGTACAAAAAGGTAAGGGAACTGCTTTTCAATTACACACACATGCACGCGCACGCGCACACACACACACACACACACACAAAGCCCTTCCTATTTGAGCTCATCTCATGTCAATTATTAGCACTGTCAACTTACTTCATTTGAAATAACAGCATACAAGAAGTGCTTACTTGTTTAATTACTTATATATCATACTCAGAGGGCAGAGGGCACATTAAGATGAATCCATTATGGATGCAGAGTGGACAGAATGAATATATAATGGATCTTGTGACTGAGATTCATAATTTTTGATACATATCTGTAGTACTCTGGCAGGGCATCAATAGTCAAATGTAACAAAGTAAGAAAAAGTACTAATATAAAAATGGGTAAGTTATGACTTCCGTTGCACTTGGCTGTAGATACTAATTTCATCATGACAAAGAATATTGTGACAATTCTCGTTTTGTAGTTAATGTCTAGATAATATCCAGAAGAAAATGAGCAGAATGAAGAAAGTGTTGAGAATCACTGACATAGGTGGGAAGGTTAAAATAATTAGGATATTTAGCCTGAACTGAGAAGTCTGGGGGAGAAATTGAAGACTACCTGTTAATAATCAAAATGATGCTATTTAGATTTAGGAAATAAAAATGAGACCAGAAGGTGGACATTTGGTAAATTCAATTTGAGTTCAAAGAAACAGGGTTTTATTCAATATGAGGGAAAACTTTCAAACAATTTGAATAGTCTAATGATAGATTGGGTTGCCTTGTGAGATCGGCCATTTCCCATAATGAGGGATTTTTCAAGCAGACATCAGATCAGTAGACAAAACTCAAATGGCTTTCTAGGCATATAACCTAAATAAAGTGGGTCAGCGGGTGCAAATGAGTAGTGTGTATTCCACCTCACATTAGCCAGATTTCTGGTTTTGCTAAAGAAGCAGGAAATCGGGATTTTTATTTTAGTTTTCTGATATATACATGTTGGCTTAAATTTTTTTATACACTGTGTGGACTAAAAGAGAGCCATCTGGTTTGAGTATAGCCTGACCCATCTAGTTTGATCTCTGAACTCCTTTTGTTATACCTAGTAGCCTTTTCATCCACAGGCTAGTCACAGAACTAGGTGTTTAGAAGATGGGAATCCTAAGAAGCTGGGGTGTCAGGTCATCACACTTAAGGAATGAATAGTATTTACAAATAATTTATGATATAAAGTCATTGTATGCACTAAGTTATACATTTGCATAACCATGTAGGAACAAGGACCACCTCTCCCAACAAAATCTGTTACTATGAAAAGAAACACATGGCTGCCAACATTTCCCCAGACAGTGCTTTCAAAGTAAACTATGTAAAGATAGAACAGGAGGGAGGAAACTTCAAGTAGATTCTGTAGATTAGGTAATGAAGCCTCATGATTCAAGGGCCACCAATTAGGATTAGTATAATTCAAGAAATGGCTATTGGTGATTTCCTGATTTTTTCATCCTTATGAGGTCCTGTACTATTTATTATTCTTTAAATCTTTTAAAAAAATTAAATTCTTTCTTTTTCCTTTTTCTTTTCTTCTTACTGTTTAAATAAAATAGCACTATCTTTTTTCTCATTGGAAGTCTGATCCAGAGCCTTCTCCAAGATTTCCACAAATCTTCGGGGCTTATTTTCTCAGTACCTCTTTTTCTCAGCAAACTTCTTTTTTTCACTCAGTCTTATATCCTGCGCCTGCTGTGCCTCTCAGTTCTGTATCAATCCAGATGTGAATCAGACAGTGGGAAACTATCAGGATGGCGGCCATCTAAAGGTGCAAGGAGGGAAGTATAGCTGCCACTTAGTTCTAGCCAGTTGTTGGAAATACAGAACTTTTCCTTTCTCATTGCATTATA